>NC_132925.1:32121357-32746357 GCF_047675955.1 Chlorocebus sabaeus
ATGTATTCATATATTTGTTAGCCATTCAAGTTTCCCCTTCTGTAAGGTTCTTGTCTACATTTTCAAGTAGTGTCTGGTTGACTGTTTATATCTGCAAATTTTTTTTTTTTTTTTTTTTTTTTTTTTTGAGACAGAGTCTCGCTCTGTCACCCAGAGCTGAAGTGCAATGGCACGATCTCTGCTCACTGCAACCTCCGCTGCTGGGGCTCAAGCAATTCTCCTGTCTCAGCCTCCTAAGTAGCTGGGATTACAGGCGCCCACCACCACGACTGGCTAATTTTTTGCATTTTCTTTTTTTTTTGAGATGGAGTTTCACTCTTGTTGCCCAGGCTGGAGTGCAAAGGTGTGATCTTGGCTCACTGCAACCTCTGCCTCCTGGGTTCAAGTGATTCTCCTGCCTCAGCTTCCCAGGTCGCTAGTATTACAGGCACCCGCCACCACGCCCAGCTAATTTTTGTTATTTTTTAGTAGAGAAGGGGTTATGTCATGTTTCCAGGCTGGTCTCAAACTCCTGACCTCAGGTGATCTACCTGCCTCGGCCTCCCAAAGTGCTGAGATTACAGGCGTGAGCCACTGCGCCCTGACAATTTTTTGTATTTTTAGTAGAGATGGGGTTTCACCACGTTGGCTAAGCTGCTTTCAAACTCCTGACCTCAAATGATCTTCTGCCTCGGCCTCCCAAAGTGCTGGAATTACAGGGGTGAGCCTCTGCACCCGGCCAGAAATTTTTTATATCTTAAATTCTTTACATACTAGATATTGATTACTTCTCCCTGTTTGGCATCAGTCTGTTACATTTTTCAGTTATACCATTAGGAGAACAGAAGTCTTTAAGGGAAAACCAAAAGTCCACTTTTTATGGATAAAAAGTGGATGGATTTAACAATGTTAAGTCAAACTATAAATTATTAATAAGTTTGAGTTTGGGGCACTGATGTCTTTATAGTGAAATTTCCTTCAGCCATAAATATATTATCCATTTATTCAAGTCTTTCTAAATGTCTTTTAGGAAGGTTTTACAATTTTCTCAATGTAGGTGCAATTCTTGCTAGGTTAATTCTTAGGTACTTTTAAATTGTTCACTATAATTAATGATATTTAAAAACATTTCTAGCCGGTTATTAGTTGTTTAGGAACATTTTCAGATTTTTTAAGTTAACCAATATTTGGAAACTGTGCTAAACTCTGTATTTAAGTTTTTCTGTTGATTTTGATTGTTTTTCATGAAGTTGATTATCTTTCTTACAACTAATGACAGTTTTGCTTCTTTCCTTCCAATCAACACCTCTTTTTATATTTAATACCTGCAATAACAGTTATCTTTTTCTTTGTTTCCGATTTAAAAGACCATGTCTAAAATTTCCTTACAGTTAAATATGATATTTGCTGCAGTTTGACCGCTAAGCATATTATCAAGGTTAGGAAATATTTTCTTATTCCTATCTTCTTTGATTTTATGATAAATATGTTGTTGAACTTAAGAAATAATTTATTGGTACTTGTTGAGATAATCATGAATTTTTCATAGCAATGTACTAACATGATAAATTATATTGACAGTTTTCTAATGTTAAGCCATTTTGGAAATTGTTCTGCTTTATATTTATAAGTAAAAGAAGGCTATAATTTTATTTTCTTGTATTATCCTTTCCTGGCTTTAAAATTAAAATAACTCTAGCTTCAAAGAAAGATCTCAGTAATTTTATAGTTCTCCCTTTTGGACATGAATAAGACAGATCTATTCCTCAGCAATCCTGCAGGTCTGTTATTTATTTATTTATTTATTTATTTATTTTGCAAAGCAAGTCTTTGATTTGGATTTACTTGCTTACTAAGTTATTGGCCCATTTAATTTTTAAAGTTTTGTGGCCAATTTGCCACTTTCAGAAATTTATTCATTTTGTATAAGTTTTCATATGACTGTTCACAATATTGTTTTGTTATTTTTGCTATTTGTTGCATCAGTATTAGTTTTCCCTTTTCATTCTATATTGTTACTCTGCATTACAGAAATAATTTTCTGAGTGTTACATGCCACCAGGTTGATCAATTAATCTCTAGAAAAAAATTTATATGTATTCTATTTGTGTTCCTTTTTATTGATTTCTGCCTTTAGTTTTATTATATTCTCCTTCTCATTTTGTTGAGTTCCTTGTTTGCTTCTTTTACTCAATATTGACATCTGGTATAGTTAAGGTGATACATTAATTCTAAGTGCTCCTTTAAATCTGTCCAATAATTTTAAATTATGTAAGCAAATTTCTTTAATACAATGTTTATGCTTCATTATGGCTGGGAGTTTTTCCCCTTTTGTTCACCTTTCTGTGTCCCAAGTCTCTTTTAACCTAAAAATGTTGTTTTTAAGCTTTTTTTTTTTTGAAATAGGATTTCACTGCATCACCCAGGCTAGAGTGCAGTGTCTTGATCATGGCTCACTTCAGCCCCAACCTCCTGAGCTTAAGCAATCCTCCCATCTCAGCCTCCTGATTAGCTGAGACTACAGGCATGTGTCGCCATGTCCAGGTAATTTATTTTTATTTTTTGGTAGAGACAGGGGTCTCACTATGTTGCCCAGTATGATCTTGAACTCCTGTCCTCAACCGTTATGAAATTGATTGCTTAACTACATAATTTGAATCTGGATTTTAAAATAATAAATGTAAGATTTTATTTTAAAAAATTAGAAAATAAGATTATGAGAGGTGAGGAGAATTATGCTAAGGTATACGTGTTGGGAAATTTAAGAAATTGACTTAAAAAATACATATGTATTGTCCTTAGTAAGTTAGAAGAAAACAGCAGAATAATAAAATATAACTCTTAATGTAGCAAAAGAATATTTAGCCTAATGAAAGATAAGACAGAAGAAAATATACTAAAATGAAATATAAACAATTTAAAAGTCCTATTATCTCAATAATTACAACACACAAATAGGTTAAGTCTGGGGGCAGTGACTCACACCTGTAATCCCAGTACTTTGGGAGACCAAGGTGGGAGAAATTTTTTTCCAAGTGTGCAGTTAATATTTCTCTAATAGAGGAAGGTTAAAAATAAAGTGATAGGAAAATATATGGGAAAAATACATGTAATAGAATGATATACATATACTTATGAAAAGACATGTATAAGAATGTTTATAGCACCACTGTGAAAAATGCCTCCAATTTGAAAAACAAAGAAATGTTCATTAATAGAAGAATAGATAAATAAATTGTAATATACAGTATTTATAGAATAAGATACTATACATCAATGAGAATGAATAAGCCACACTACAGGCAATAACATGGATGGATTTTTAAAATCTACTGTTGAGTAAAAAACCCAGACACAAGTGAAGACATATGCTATGATGCCATTCATATAAAATTCAAAATCAGGTGAGCCTAGTCTATGGTGTTAGAAGTAGGAGAATAGGTCAGGTGCAGTGGTTCATGCCTGTAATCCCACTGCTTTGGGAGGTGGAGGCAGAAGGATCATCTGAGACTAGGAATTTCAGGCCAGCCTGGGCAACACAAGACCCCATGTCTGGAAGAAAAAAAAAAAAAAAACTGGGCATAGTGGCTGCACATCTATCATTCTAGCTCCTTAGAGGCTGAAGTGAGAGGATCCCTTGAGCCCAGGAGTGAGTTATGATCGCACACCACTGCATTCCAGCTTGGACAACAGAGCGAGACTTTGTCTGTAAAAAGAAGCAAAAACAAAACCCCAAAGCTTTGTACCAGCTCCTTATGAGAGGGTGGTAGTAGTAAAACAAAAGGCTTCAGAAGGTGAACATTTGATGCTTTCTTTGTCCTTTTTTTTTTTCCAAGAGCCAAGAACTCTGGAAGAAGAAGAAGGAGAAGAAGAAGAAGGAGGAGGAGGAGGAGGAGGAGGAGAAGGAGAAGGAGAAGGAGAAGATAAAAAAGAATCCTCATCATTAATGCAAGTGGAAGGAAACTCTTCACCAAGGAATTGATCACATCACGAAAGGTGAAATCATTACGGAATTGATTGCTTAAATATATAATTTGAATCTGGATTTTAAAATAATGAATGTAAGTTTTTTCTTTAAAAAAAAAACAGAAAGAAAGTCCATTGGTTAAATTCAGCTTGAATCCTTTGCCATTACATCAAGAGCTAACAGTTCAACAATTGATCTCACAACCTCCCACCTCATTTCCTTTCTCAGTCCAGGTAACAGGAAAAAAAATTTTTTTTTTTCCAAACACTTTCTCAGTTTCCCCAGTGGTCACCTTTGAAAAGGGAAAAATGTGTGAAAATAGGCAAAGCTGAATATAAACCACTTAATTCAGCCTCCGCTCCTGTGAGGGCGTGGGGGAAAGCCAGTGGAAGAGGGGCTAGAGAGGAGGAAGAGGCGGGAGGTGCGGCGGGCCACAGGTGACGCTCCTCCCGCCTCCCAAGCAGAGCTCCAGGCGCACAGCCGCAGTCAGCCACCTCGCGTGCGCCTCCAGGAGCGAGGATGGAGAGGCTGGTGAGCGGGACCGGGGCTTGGGAACGAGGGCGCAGGGTGGGCGATGTCGAGCCGGTGGCCCTGGGGCGGGCGGCGAGTGGAAGGCGCGGAGCTTCGGCTCTCGCCACAGTCCGGTCCGGGGACTTTATCAGTGGTGTTGATGGCAGCGCTTTTCTCTAAGCGCTTTACCTTGCTGATTAGCGGATTTTGCCTCAAAGGGTGGTTTACAGGCCGCTGCTGGCGTCCGGATTCTCCATTCCAATTCCCTGAAAAAAAGATGCGCCAGGCCGGGGCTCCGGGGGCGCTTGATCCGCGCTGTAAGGCTGGCGCATCCTCCGGGGGGCTCGGCTCGGCTCACTGGCTCCAGCTCCCAAAGCTGGGGAGGCACAGCCTATTTTCAACTGCCCCCAAAAGGGAATGAGAAATGCTGTATTGGTTCCATGTTGGCACCAAAAGCCGCGGCGGAGATACAGATTTCCAGGCTCGCTCTCTCCGGGAGAGCTCCAGCGTCTCTTTGTTAGCCCCTTTCTCCCTCCTAGCCCTTGCCTGGGGGAAGCCATGAAGGATCCGTTAAAGCTGAAGCTACACTTGAGAGAGCTGAAATGCTCTGTGATCACGATGCTTTGAAGGGTTAACCCCGGGTATCTAGAGAAACAGACATTTTGTTTATTCGGAACCAGCTTACAAGACAAAAAACGGAGAAGGTTTTCATATACCCTATTGGTATATGAAATCCAAATACAATGGTATTGGTATAAAAATCCAAATACAATGAATGCCTCAAGACAATTTTTTCATGTATGGTTTGTTGGCAAGACCACATAGCCAATGATTTCACTGTCTTTCTTAACAAAGGAGAATGGTGGTCTGTGAGCTATGCCCTACTGCAAGCTAGATGCTGTTAATCTTCTTTACAACTATCCTTCTAAAAATGAATTATTACCTGGTTTTAGACACAAACAGGCGGAAAGGCTAATATTTCCAAGTCCTTGTGACTATATGTGGGGTCATGTGGATTTGGACATAGAAACTTGCTGAGGAAGAGGCATGAATAGGGGTAATGTAGCTGCCAGGTGGGCAACTGTCTGGTAAGACCCAGGTTTTTGTGAACCCTGGACTGCATGGCAAGGGTTATAAGTGGGCTTCTTTGTTTTCGGGACTGTAGTTCCCCCTATGTTATTTGATCGATTAATATTTTTTGGCTATCTAACACGTATTGGCGTTTACTATGACCTAGGCTCTATACTAAGTGCTTTAATTGCCTAATTCTCATAATAACTCTGAGATAAGGACAACATTTATTTAGTGCTTATTTGTACCGGCAGTATTCTAGGAGCTTTATGTACTGCTTCATTTAGTCTTTTTAACCATTAGATTGGTACTGTTACTCTTCCGGAGTCTCAGAGAGGTAAAATGATTTGTTTTGCTCACAAATCTAGTATTTGTTTTAGCCCAGGTCAACTCCCTGTAAATATATAAACGCTGTTGTTTTCAGATTGGTCATCTTTTCAGTTATTCTGCATGGACTCAAGAAAAAAAAACTGTCAAATAAAAATACGTATCTATTTAAGAGTAAGGCTTTCCTTCTGATTTCCTTTGCCTCAATCACTGTGCTTTTGTTTCTTAACATTGCTGGCTCCCAGTCCACGATATGTGGTTTGGTATGTATCTGCTTTCTCTCTCGTCCTAAAGCACAGATTTTCTCTATGAGAACTTGCGCATTCTGCATTCTTCATCATGGCCTCTGCTGGAGCCTGGATTTCCGCGTCAGAGAGAAGCCTAATGGTTGAAAAAAATATCACATAGAATTGGAATGCCAGTATCTGTCTCCACAATTGCCTTAGCTGAAAATAAAACAAAATGTGTTGGGTGGGCACTGGCAATGGAGCCTGAGGAAACATTTGGCCTGATTTTTTTCTGACTTTCCTAGATAATTACATAGGATGGAACAGTCTCAGCAATACTGAGAAAATTATCGAGTTATCTCTGCTCATTTCAAACCAAAGCCTTTGTGAGTATAATGCCCAGCAGTGAATGGGCAGGGTGAGCAGGTCTTTGTAGACTGTGAGTATGTGTTCAGGAAGCTGAATCATCTTGGATTTCTCAAAGAGCAGTAACTATGTTATTAGTCTTAGACCTGTGAAGACAGGAAGAGAAGTCACAAGGAAGGCATAGCATGCTTATGGTATGCTTGGGTATCGAATAATAAAATATATCTGCAAAGAATAATTTGTCCTAATGGCACCTTCAGGTGATATAATCTTGAATTCTCTGTAGCCTTAGAGATGTAAAGAAAAAGCAACTTACGTCACAAAGATCAGTATCACTGTGTACTATGATGCCACTGCATGGGGTCTAGGATGAGAGTCTAAGTGACTGGTTCTCTCTAGCTGAAGACAAGAAGACACTCAGGTATGTGGTAGCAGTTGGGATAGGCCATGGGGAGGTGAGACATCATTCCTTCTAAGACATCTATCCTGAAAGATCCATCACAGGAACACGATAGTGATGGAGACTCCCTGTCTCTGGCAATTAGAGTGGGTGCTGAAGAAGAGCCCTTTTCCAGCATGCCAGTCCCTAGCGTGATGCTGGCTCTTCATCCAGATGATGACAGCTCTGGTGCTCAACACACACAACCACCTCCAGGGTACAAGTTGTCCCCAAGAGAGCTGAGACAATATTGGCTCCAATTTTTATCATCTGATTGATCTCCAACCACAGACCCTGACCAGGACAATTGGGGGCCCTCTCCTTATAGCTCCACTCCTAGGAAAGATCACCATTAATGATTACCAGGTAATTTCCTACCCCTACCTATGAAGGGACTTGGCTAGTAACTTCTCTTGCTAGAGGAAAAATGAAGCTTATTATATAAGATTAATGTTTGTGAAACACTTGTTATTTGGAATTGGTTTGGTACTTCCTTTTGAAATTTCCCTCATTAAGTTTAGGTCGTGGCTGTTTCATAAGGAAAGAAAAGGGCATGATTGACCAGAATTAAAATTAACAAATCCATTGAGTAGGAGGATATTAGAATTGAGTGGCGCCCGTTGGACAGGAAAAGGAAGAGAAATCCTTGTGGTAGGTAAAGGAGGAGATATTTAGATCCTTGAGAACTCTGTTCCCCCACCCGCTGCTCCTAAGCCCACAGGAAGAAGGCTATCACAAGACAATAAACATCCCAGAGAAATTGAAAGGCAAACAGAGAGACACAGCTTGGAGTGTCAAGGAAAATGAACTCCAGCAGGGAAGTCATTGTATCTAAAAGGAATGGCAAAAACAGGGCTTAGTTAAGGCAAACACTGAGAATGAGGGGATGGGATTCCCACAGGTGGAATACCACCCTTTAACAATCATCCTGACTCTAAAGCAAGATCATTTAAGTGATTATGGTCCAATAGTCTAGAAATAAGCTTCAAATTATAATAGCAACAGATGGTGCTAAACAGGAGCCGACAAGAACACATAACTTGAGAAAGGGATGCCCATGATGGGTTTATTAAGGAAAAAGTGGTCAGGACATCCTACTAAGGCAACAGGATTCAGTAGATATTGAGGTTCTTGGGGCCAATGAGACAGGCGCAGAGAGACTACCACTTTATGGAAGACTGTGATCATACTGCTAAATACCACGAAAGAATACACAGAGCCAAATAAGAGACTGTTTCTAGTGAAACAAGCAGCCAATGTCCCAACCTCAGGAATTTAACTCAGTCTGAGAAAGAATAGTAGTTTCAAAATTGTCAAGTCTGCTTTAGTATTATATATTTTTTTCCCTGACAAGAAAGAATGAAAGATTGATAGCTGGGAGAGTGGCGGCGGGTGAGGGGTATTGGCAGGTAGTAAGCATGCTGGAAGCAGGGTCTCAGGGTGTAGGGTATATGGTGGGTCTATTTGGGAAGTAGTTGTCTTCTCTCAAACTGGAAAGCAGATGGGTGTGTTCAGACAAGATCTGGAAGCTGTGGCGTGAGGGACAAAGGGAGATAGGACCCCTTTGGCCCTGGAGGAAGAGGCATGAATTTTTTTGGAGCACTAAAAGTTCCAAAAGACCTAAACAGAAAGTGCTTCAGAAGAGGAGGATCTGTATAGCAAGATGACTGTAATCAGGCTCATAAAAGTAAGACCTTACATAAATACAAGTGAGGGGGAAGACATTTCATGTAGGAGGAATGGCTCAAGCAAAAATACCAAGGCGGGAAATTGCGTGGTGCATTTAGAAGTAGAAAAGGCTAGCTGGCAGGGAGGGGATACATAGGAAGGCAATGGAAATGAAATTGCAAGAATGAAAATAGGCTAAGAACTTTGAACAATTTTCTCTAGATAGCTAGGAGCTGTAGAAGAGGATGACATCTTGTGCAAAGAGGAATTTAAGGAAAATTAATCTGTTGATAGTGTGTAAATACATTAGCTGAATAGTAAACCAAGTTAGGGACTATATCTGCCTTATCCACCATTGTCTCCAAAGCACCTACCATAGTGCCTGGCATGAAGTCAGACTCAATAGAGATGATTAATAATAGAATAAATGAAAAAAGTACAGTTGTCCCTTGGTATCCATGGGGGCTTTGTTCCAAGACCCTCACAGATACCAATTGGTGGATGGTGCAAGTCCCTTATATGAAATACTGTAATATTTGCATATAACCTATGCATATCTTCCCATATTTATAAACTCATCTCTTAATTATTTATAATTCCTAATACAATATAGATTCTATATAAATAGTTCTTATGCTGTATTATTTAGGCAATAATGACAAGAATCTGTATATGTTCAGTGCAGATGCTTTTTTAAAAAATATATTTTCCATCTGTGGTTACCTGAATCCATGGATACACAACCCACAGATACAGTGGGCCAACTACATTGGCAAAAGTTCAGTTGCAATAGAAGACAAGACTACTGCATAAAACACCCAGTGTTATGAGCTGAGACTAGGGTGGTAAGGAACAGACACTTCACATGGGTAGCAAGGAACAGACACTTCACATGCGAGAATCTAATGTGCATAGTGACTAATTACATATCTAGGTAGGGGAAAAATGAGGCATCCTGGATGACTTGAGTGCCTGGGAGATAAAAGTCCAAAAGAGTAGCTGTTTTTGGGTAAAATTATGATTAATTTGATGTTACTCATAAATTTAATTATTCATCATTCGTTCATTTTTGTATTCAACTGACAGCATCTTAGGCAGAAGAAAAGATAAAAGAACTAATGTAGGAAATAGCTTGGTAATTTCAAGTTATTGAAAGAATGGTGAAGTGGAGCTTGGTGTGCAAGATGGAAAGTACAGTGACATGAGACTGGATAGCATGTTTGTAGGTGCTGAGCTGCAGGTAATGACAGATGGGGTCATGCTTTATTACTAGCAGAGCTTCTAGACAATGACTCAAAGGCTTTAAGAGATTCCTTGGCTCTGTGGACACCTGTTTAAATGCTTTTTAAATACAGCTTCAAAATTGAATTTAACATATTGTTGCAGGGCAATGAAGCAGGGACTGCTGTGTGAATATCTTTGGTCATTCATCACAACAATGATTTAGTCACAGCAATAACAACGTACTTTTGTGATGATGTGTCAATTTTTTTTTTTTTTTTGAGACGGAGTCTCACTCTGTCGCTCAGGCTGAAGTGAAGTGCAGTGGTGTGATCTCTGCTCACTGCAACCTCCACCTCCTGGGTTCACGCCATTCTCCTGCCTCAGACTCCTGAGTAGCTGGGACTACAGGCACTCGCCACCACACCTGGCTAATTTTTTGTATTTTTAGTAGAGACGGGGTTTCAGTGTGTTAGCCAGGATGGTCTCCATCTCCTGACCTCATGATCCACCTGCCTTGACCTCCGAAAGTGCTGGCATTACAGGCGTGAGCCACCGTGCCCAGCCATGTCAAAATTTTTAAACCAACAAAACTTTATACATAGAGGAGGCGAGATGGTGTGGTAATTATGGTTATGAACTCTGAAACCAGACTGCCTGGGCTTAAACCCCTTCTCTGTCACTTCATAGCTGTGTGACCTTGGGCAAGTTACTTAACTTCTCTCTGCCTCATATTCTTTATTTTGAAAATGATGGTAATAATAGTGCTTCCTATATAGATTTATATGAAATATTGGATGAAATACTTTGTCTCAAGTGCTAAGAACAGTGTCTAGTACATAATAAATGTTCAATAAATGTTAGTGTTAGTGGTTTAGTAACCTTATGCAAAATATAAGTTGGAGTATTATTTTAATGTATCATCTGGTGTGGTTTTTTATTCCAGTACTTTATTTTTGTCCTCTGGTCTTTCAAATCAGACAGTTAAGTATCCATTGCCTTACAGGAGGAATACTAAGCAGAAAATAAGTTTTAGTTTCAGAAGCCAAAATTTTGCAATACCAAGAGCCTTGGCATTCCAGTTTCAAATCACTAAATGCTAAAAGACCAAGGATATAATGTTCATGCTAGAAAGGGTTGATTGGATGAATGCAGCGTGATGGAGGAACCAGCTTTTCTGGTTCAGGGAGATAAATATTTTCTAGGCTGGGACAGCAAAATGGGACTGATTGATGTCTATGCTCAGATACCAGTTTGCATTCCCAAAATAAGGCCCTGGGCCCAGGCCCCAGACAAGGGAAGTTCAGGACACTGGAAAATAGAACCTGCAAGTAGTTGTTGAGATCCAAGAAAAAAATAATACCTGTGTCTCACAGTCCCCTAAAGAGACTGTAGGAAGCAGCATGCTTGTCCATCATGGCAAGTGAACAGTAAAACATGTTCAATGGGAATTTAGGCAGAAAGCCTTGTAGAATTTCCTTTCATCCAGCACAAGGGGAACCCAGGGACAGCCTGGAAGAAGATGAGCGAGCACCAGCTCATCTTGTGAGCAATAATTGCACAAACTAATGACAGTGATGACTTGAGGGGAACACAGCCATTTTAGCAAATGCTAGCATAATAGATGGTGGTAATTAGTGATTAGTAGTCCTGTCTTATAGTTTGGCATTTTGTGGACCCCCAGGAATGTAGATGCAATGCTGGAGATTGGGACAATTATGAGGTGTTGTGGTGGTGAGAGACTGAACTGACAGAGATTATGCGACATTGGTTGGAAGTAAATTCTTACCTCTAGTTGGAATAGTAACATGAAATAAAAATAAAGTTCAGTTAAAAACAGATAAAAGTTATATTTTTTACTCATTTCTATTCTGAAAAATAGAAATATAGAAAAAATATAGGAAAAAGTTACATTTCTTGCCTTTGCCCCTTAGTATGAGCATACATACAGACCAAATGAAAGGATCCATGGCATTATTGCAGAGAAAAGTTCAACAGCCTCTACCCTGACTTACCGTTTTATCGAAGGGTGATGCCCAGAATAACATTCTCTTTAATCCTCTCATGATTTGTAAGAAGGTCAAGGATTTCTGCCCAGACACATGAACATAAGGCAATGAAGGAAAAAATTAAAACCAGTGCTGGTGTTTAAAACATGCAGTTTATGTATAAGACTTGCAGAATTAAAATCAACCTCAACAAAATTCAAGGCAGTCAAATAATGTTCCTGAAAAGTGGTTACCTACTGAGTTACATTTTTAATATTAACAGATGTGGATTTTTTGGGAAGTGGATGCTATCAAACATTTGTATTCTCAGCATTTTCTGTATTTATTTAAGGCAGTTTGTAAGTGATCCTATGTCTTTGAGACCTTGCTCTTGATAACGGTGGCTTTAGGAGCAAGGCCCCAAATTGCCAGGGATTGCTATTGTGTTGGAGCCATGCTGCTGCTTTTCCCTCCTCATATCTTGGGCATGCTTTGTTATTTCCTCCATTTATAACCTCTAGTTCTGCTCCCACAAAACCAAAGTTCTCTGGGGGGTAAAAACCTTAGCTACACCATTCCCTGAAATAGCGATGAGCTTGAAGCTTCCTTGGCTTTGTCCAAATCCAAACCCCCATTTCTGTACTTTGCTTTCTGTCTTCAGGTGATCAGGATGCCCTTCTGTCATCTGTCTACCTACAGCCTGGTTTGGGGCATGGCAGCAGTGGTGCTGTGCGCAGCACAAGGTAAAGAAGCTCAGTTCCCCTGCTTGGAGCCCAGCAGACACAATTTCTGGGGTGAAGACATTTAGCCACTATTGTTTGTGCTGTGCTGGTTCCATTTGTCTGCATGAATTATTTAAACATGTAATCTGCCTGGAGGAGTGAGAGTGGTTCTTTCTGCTTTCTACATTTTTGTTTTCAATGTTGAAGCACGCTTTGATATTTAGAAGCCATTTCCACAGTAGATGAAACAGACTTATGAAAAATATCCTCTATTTTAAAATGTCATTTTTCACTTACTGAACTGAATTACAAAAAATGATTTCCTGTGTTTTTAAAGATATAGGAATGCTTGAATTCAATCTTTTTGGAAAGTAATCTGGCAGTAAACCTTACAATTGGGTGTGTTACCTTTTTACAGAAAAATGTAGAAAACAATGAAATATAGAAGTTATATAGGCTCATATTACCTGTTGTATAACAAATTTGGCTGTGCCATCTACTTATCTACCAAAGTTCCTAGCTCTTCCTCCTCGGTTCCTCGGGAGGCCACACTCACTTTACGACTGGCCTTTTCATCACTTGCAGTGTGATGTTGCTCAGCATCAGCCTCCACAGATGTGGCTGATGCTGGTGATGCTGGTGAAGATCAAGTGGGCTCATGCCCATCTCCAACTCTGGTCCACAACGTTCATCATAGGACTTATCAACTGACCAGAGGAATCTAAATTAGATTCCATAGAAGTAGCAAAGAATTGTAAACTTCCTCTAAATGATTTCTTCCATAATCAAAAAGAAAAAGAACTCATTTAAGAGTTGAACTCTAGCTTTGAGTCCCCTTTCACTCTGCCTTCTAAAAGTAATAATTTCTTCAAATCTCTGGTCTGCAAAATCTCAACAAACTTTGAAGAAACCTCAATCCTAGCAACAGATAGTTTCCCAGAACTTTTCACATCTTCCAAGAGTACACATCATTTAGTTTTGAATTATGCAATACTCAGGGGTCCAGCCTGTATTTGTTATACCCATCTTTCATTCCCTGATATTGTTGGGGAGTTGTTTGCTCAGTCTTCTTTTTTTTTCTGCTTATACTTGGCAACATTTTATCCATATTATCAGTCTTTAAAAACAAGTTTGGGTGCTTGTAATCAAGTTTACATTTTGTGTAACATTTTATTAGTTAGTGTCTTTATCTTTATTAATTCACTGCGATATTTGAAAGGGAGGGTAGGAGGTTTGGAAGTAAGTGTATTCATTTTTCAATATCTCTTATTTTCTATTAAATGTTGCTAGAATTAAATATGTTTCTCTGAGAACTGTCTCCTTCCTTCCTTCCTTCCTTCCTTCCTTCCTTCCTTCCTTCCTTCCTTCCTTCCTTCCTTCCTTCTTTCCTTCCTTCCTTCCGTAACTCCCTCCCTCCCTCCCTCCTTCCTTCCTTCCTCCCTCCCTCCCTTTCTCTCTCTCTCTCTCTCTTTCTCTTTCTTTGTTTCTTTCTTTCTACGAAATTTCACTCTGTCACCCAGGCTGGAGTGCAGTGGCACAATCTCAGCTCACTACAACCGCTGCCTCTCGGGGTCAAACAATTCTCCTGCCTCAGCCTCCTGAATAGCTGGGATTACAAATGCCCGCCACCACACCTAGCCAATTTATGTATTTTTAATAGAAACAGAGTTTCACTTTGTTGACCAGGTTGGTCTCAAACTTCTGACCTCAAGTGATCCACTCACCTCAGCCTCCCAAAGTGCTGGGATTACAGGCGTGAGCCACTGCACCCTGCCTGTCTTACCCATTTCTATAGAATTTTAACATACTATGTTCTCATTGTCATTCAGTTATAATAATTTATGATTTTTTTCTATGCTTTCTGGTGTACCTAAGACTTAAAAGAAGTATGTAAATTTCTAATTTTATTGTATTATGAACAGTGTTCAAGGCCATACATAGGGTAGCAACTTTTTTGTAGCCTATTTTGAGTTCAATTTGGAGGAATGTTTTATGTTTTTTTGAAAAGATTATACATCCTTTCTTTGAGTAAAGTGTGTGTGTGTGTGTGTCTGTGTGTGTCTTATTTTTATTCATTTAGTATGAGTTACTGGGTTTGTAAAGTTTATTATTTCTCTTTCATTGTATTGACTTTCTCAAAAGTTTGCCTATTTGTTATTATGTTGAGATTTTTCATCAAATAGTCTATCATAGTATGAGTTGCTAATATTGGAGAAGGGAAGAAATTTATATTTATACACACACACACACCCCCAGAGATCTACATACATATAAAGTATATAGTGTATATAATATAAACATATAAAACATTGATAATATTAAATACCTAAAGTGTATATATAAATATATATTGTTTTTCAACTTTTATTTTCTTTGTGACATGGACTTACCTTGTCACCCAGGCTGGAGTACAGTGGTGTGATCATTGCTCACTACAACCTTGAACTCCTGGACTTCAGCAATCTTCCTGTCCTGTGCTCCTGAGTAGCTGGGACTACAAGTACATGCCACTACGGCTTGCTTATTTTTACATTTCTTATAGAGATAAGGGTCTCATCTCTTGCCCAGGCTGATTTGAATTCCTGGCCTCAAGTGAGTCTTCTGCGTTGGCTTCCCAAAGCACCAGGATTACAGGCATCAGCCACTGTACCTGACAGTTTTTCAAATTTCCTATTTAACTTTTTTGCTTTAATAATTGTTTAAATATACTAAATTGAAGGTTCTCAGTATGATTGTGGATTTAAATTGTTTTCTTTGTAATTCTATTAGTTTTGCTTTATATATTTCAGAGTTATGTTGTTAGGTACGTAAAGATTTATGATTAATGTAATAGATCTGATTTTAGATTATTCCTTTCAAAATTTTGAAAAACATTTTTTTCCCTCTTACAGTGCTTTTGTCTTCCTTTTTTTTCTCTCTCTCTCCTTTTAGAAGTCTTATTGAACTGATTTTGGAACATTTAAGTCTACTCATTGAATTTTTCCTTAATCCCTTCCATATTGTTATCTCTTTGTGCTACACATTCTAGAAGAATTTCACAGCCTGTTCTTACTGTTTACTAATTTACTCTTCAGTAGCATCCATTTTGCTAAGTCAGCCAAGCTGTTGCAATTTTATATTTCTCATTTTCTATATCTCTAATTTCTATTATTCATAATGCTGTTATTACACTTTTATTACACTTATGATATCACATGTATTCATGTCAAATTATTTATTTTCTTATGATATCTTTATTCATTTTGTATGAGCTATTGGGTTTGTAAAGTTTATTATTTCTCTTTCCTTGTATTGTCTTTCTCAAAAGTTTGGCTATTTGTTTTTATGTTGAGATTTTCCATCAAATAATATATTATCATATGAGTTGCTAATATTGAAGAAGGGAAGAAATTATCACCATAGCATTTAGTGAAAGCAGAGGGTGTGTAAATTATTATTTGTGTGCCAAAGCTTCAAGATCCTCCAGAACATTGTCCCATACGTCTCTTTACCTATGCTCCTATATACACTCTTCCTGGAGGTAGACACCTCTGTTCCACCCACTTCCTTTGTAGAATGTGTTATGTGTGTGTGTTTGTGTGGAGTGCATAGGACTGCTCCATCTTCTTTACTTAAAGTGGTCACTCTGCCTGTTATCCTTTGGCCTTTTCCTGCTCTTTGCTTCTACTTCTGCAAGCATGGATGAGATTGTTGAAGCTGCTATCCTACCTGGCAGTTTATATCTTCAATCTCATTGTACCTACTTCGCAATTTACAGAGATTATTCACAATTTCTTGTAACTGAGAGTTGCTTTCTTATTTTTCTACTCTGCTACTATTCTTTAAAGATTGAACAAGCATATTTGAACCTATATATTTCTCTGGCATCATGTAAGAATGTAAATGGATGTTTTCTTCTTTGCATTTTCTCTATCTTTTCTATATTTGACATTGAATATACTTTTTATTTATAATCAGGAAAAAGTGTATGCGTATTACACTCTTTAAATATAAATGTTCTTTTATGATTCCATAGTGCAAGTGGTGACCCAGGATGAAAGAGAGCAGCTGTACACTCCTGCTTCCTTAAGATGCTCTCTGCAAAATGCCCAGGAAGTCCTGATTGTGACATGGCAGAAAAAGAAAGCTGTAAGCCCAGAAAACATGGTCACCTTCAGCGAGAACCATGGGGTGGTGATCCAGCCTGCCTATAAGGACAAGATAAACATTACCCAGCTGGGACTCCAAAACTCAACCATCACCTTCTGGAATATCACCCTGGAGGATGAAGGGTGTTACATGTGTCTCTTCAATACCTTTGGTTCTGGGAAGATCTCAGGAACAGCCTGCCTCACGGTCTATGGTGAGAGTCTCTGAGAATCATTGTCTGTGTCTGGAAATACTATTTCCAAGAATGTTTGGAACATAGCCATAGTGCCCAGTTTTTCAGGATTTTAACCACAGAAAAGGTCATGAGAAGATAGCCTTTCATGTCTAGTATAGCTGTGTTTATGATTATTTGGAGAGTTCATGAGGCTACACTGAGTTCTTCGGCTGGAGCTATCTTTTCTCTGAGGGATCCTGCTGTCAAAGGAGAAATTTGGGAACAATGGTGAGGGTAACAAGTTCTCCATAAGCAGTGATATGATTCAGACTTAGCTTGCCACTAGCAATCATGTGACCCTAGAAGGGTCCAATCCACTCTCCTCTGGAGTTTCATTGTCCAGACAGTAAGTGTGAAATAGATCATTTCTAGGGTGACTTACAACTTCAACTTTTTGGATCTAAGGACAGAGACAGATTGGACTAGCCTTGAGGCAGTTATGATTGTCTTTCTCATTTTGCTTGGGAGGATAGCTCTTTCAGGATTGATAAGGGTACATGGAGCAGAGTCTTTTCATACCTAAAATGATGCCAACTAAAGATATAACTTGGCAATAGCATTCTTTTAAAATCCAAGAGGCTTAGTTTGATGAGATTCCTTTCTTCTTAACTTATACATAGCTGAGGTGAAAGATTAGGAAGTGGGAATAAGAGATTACTTTGGAGCATGGCACACATGGCAGTAGTTTTAGGGAGTAGAGGACAAACTTACGGTTATTAGGAATATTAAAGTGAGAGTTTAATCATGCCAAGAATATTGTCTGCAGGGAAGAAAAAGCTTAGTAGATGAGAATGCAAGGGAGACAGGAATGCTAAAAGAAATCTCTTTTACTTATTTTGCCTATAATGAGTCCTCTCTGTAGAATCTTATGTCATTGCTTTCTTGATTTCCACTTCTTTCATTCTCTCTTTTTCTGTTTCTCCTCCCTGTCTCCTTCCTTCCTTTCCTCCCTCTCTGCCTTCCTTTCTTCTTTCCTTCCTCCTATCTAATTTTTCTTCTTTTTTTTCTTATGTCATATTTTTATCATTCTGTTCCCTTTTCTTCTCTTCCTTTTTTCCTCTCATCTTTCTTTCTCTTAGTCTCTTTCCTTCACTCATAGACTTTTGTATTTTTTTTTCCTGAAAACCAGATGCCTCTGAGCTTTAAAGCTAGTAATTCTGTTCTCTTCCACACAGACCTTTTCCAGCCACACCTTATACCTTTCATGTAAGCTATTCTTTGATACACCATAGGACCTCAAAACTCAATCTGGCCCATCAGCCATATTCATATTTTTTCACTTTTATTTCCCTTCCTCCAGTGCTCACAGACATTAGTGATCTCAGCCAGAGCCACGGTTCCACAGCCCTACTTCCCCCAACCCACTGTCATCTCCCTGCCTCTTGAACCTATAAGCACAGCCCAGGCTTTCAGTTAGCACTGCCATTTAATTATCTTCTGGGCTCCAAAGCCAACCACAGAAAGACAAGTTTACATTTGCTTAGAAAAGAAAAATTCTATATTCTAACAAAAATGAACTCTCTGGTCAGGGGATTTTCAAAAGAGTACAGGCTACAGCTGGCCTGAAAACAATTTTCTCATGAGCTAGTTATTTTTTCTTAACTTAATCAGGTGATTTCCAATGCTCTTCCAACAGTCATTTCTAAATTTTCATGGTTCTTAGCTATGAATTCCAAATTCGCATTTTGCGTAGCTCTTCCAAAAAGGGATTTTCCAGCTCTCCTCCATGCATCTAATTCACTGGTCCAGCTCCAAGAAGAAAATGGCTATCTCTAAGCAGTAGCCTTTCTATGGGCTCTCTGTTCCGAAACTGCCCTAGTGCCTCTAATAGGTACAGGACACATGTATGGCGGTGCTGATTGGTGGCTATTGTTAAGCCACTTAAGAGGAATACCTAAAAGAAGGCAGAGATGCTGCATTGCCCCTGGAAGAGAACAGAATAATTAGGACTGTTTGGGAGAGAAGAGTTTCATCTGACTTCTCAATACTCTATGTCCATCTGACTAATTCTGCT
The DNA here is from genome assembly GCF_047675955.1 of Chlorocebus sabaeus. NCBI lineage: Eukaryota > Metazoa > Chordata > Mammalia > Primates > Cercopithecidae > Chlorocebus > Chlorocebus sabaeus. The sequence continues at coordinate 32,140,220 of NC_132925.1, forward strand.
ACAGAAAAATTATAGAAAGGGTCTTTCTCATCACAGGTTTGTACTAGGCCAGTCTCCATCCTGCAGATCAGAAAATTAGACACAAGAGGAACTGGAAAGTCCCCAGTTTGGGTAGGATATGCCACACTATCTTTCCAGCCTCCATTATCTTTCTATAAGCATATTTCCCTCATCTCTCTGAGGAGACTACAGTGCTCAGACCAGGTGCTTAACTAATAACAGATTGTATTTATTTTTTTGTCCCAGTACAGCCCATAGTATCCCTTCACTACAAATACTCTGAAGACCACCTAAACATCACTTGCTCTGCCACTGCCCGCCCAGCCCCCGTGATCTTCTGGAAGGTCCCTCGGTCAGGGTTTGAAAATAGTACAGTGACCCAGTCTCACCCAAATGGGACCACGTCTGTTACCAGCATCCTCCAGGTCAAAGACCCTAAGAATCAGGTGGGGAAGGAGGTGATCTGCCAGGTGCTGCACCTGGGGACTGTGACTGACTTTAAGCAAACCTTCAACAAAGGTAAGAGAAAGTGAGCAAGGTGACTGTGGTTATGTCTGTGTGCACACACCTGGAAGGCAGTGAATGTCCTGCAGAGGTTTCAGCCTCTTAGCACAAGAGCTATTTGGAGAAAGAATGGGGCAAATAAGGAAAAAAGAAAAACAGTTGAGGAAACAAAGCAAGTTTTGCTTTCATAAATGTGGTTCATTGCCCACATACCAAATACTGTTGCTGAGATCCATTCATTTATTTATTTCTTCCATTCTACTAACATGTAATTAAGTCTGTTCTGGGCCAGACTTTGTGTTGAACATGAAAAATGCAACGATGAATAAGACTCAGTCCCTAAGCTTCTAGTCTATGAGGGAATAGAGATAAATGGATGGGCAATTGTAAAACTGTGCATTACATTCTCCAGTGAGAAAGCTGTGAGGCACCATGGGAGGACTAGAGGTTGGGAAGGAGGGGCTTAATCTGGGGGAGATTTGGAAGGTTTCCTGGAAGAAGTGACATCTATGATGAAATCACTGTATAATCTACACTGTGAAAAAGGGACCTCTCTAAAGTGCTTTCATCACCCATTTAGCAAACTACCTCCTACCGAGTCCCCTTTTGCTTTCTTGTGTTTTTGTCTAAACTACTGTCTCTGGGCCTCATAGATACAAGAGGTGAGAATGATAGAGGAGAGAATAAAGGGAGCAGAGATTATAAAGACAAAAAGTTTTAGCAATTGTAGCCATGTCTTTTCTCTGTGTAGTTTTGAAACACTGACTCGGGATGAAGCCATCAGTAATAAGCCTCCTAGAAAATATTACTCCTCTTTTTTGGAGAAATTATGAGCAATAAACTGGAAAAGCTTTCTACACCCACCTCTTTAGTGCAGTGGCCTTTAGAGTCCCTGAAAACTCAGACTAATCAGAAATTGGATATTTAGGTAAATTTGGTCAAAAAGACTTGCAGTGTTGGATTTGGATATTTGTGAAGAGATCTTCAGATTCAGCCATGGCCAAGAGTATATTTCCCAGAGAAACAAGAACCTAAAAAAGAATGTCTTTTTTTTTTTTTCCCAAGAATGCCAGATTTGACTTGTATCACTTACAGTTATTATATACCGCTTCTATAATGTTTGTTTATTCTGTGAACGTTGACGAAAAATCTTCCATGCTCAAAGCGTTATGTCAAGCACTGAAACTATAGAAATCAGACAAATCCCTGTCTGAGGTCTGAAGTGTTCAGTTAAATAATGATGTGATGAATCCCATTATGGAGGTGTGGAGAAGATGCTAGAGACTCCCAAATCAAGGAGTTCCTCATTTGCCTTTGCATTGCAACATGACACTGAGAAACTGATATTTTGGCTGAGTTGCATTAAAGACATAGATAAGAAGAAATTTAATAAAAACTTAGAGATGAGTTATCTCTGGGGGTTGAAATCATACGATTCATGCTTTTTTCTTTATACTTCTCTGTATTTTCCACAATTTCCTCAATAAACATATATTCTTTTAAGAGACAGTATGGCAAAGAATATGTGCTTTAGAGGCAAACAGACTTTCAACCAAGCCTTGGCTATCCCATTTGTTATTCTGATTTTGGTCTCAGTTAAAGTCTCAAAGCCTCAGTTTTCTTTAAATCTATTAGAAAATAGTAACTCTTGGGATGTTCTGAGGATTAAATACGTTTAAAGCTCTTATTACATAGTAGCCAGATAAAACATGTTAGCTATTACTAATATCTAAATATTATTAAAATAATATGAAGTCATGCATATAAACCTACACATGTATGTATTTAAGGATAATTTTAACTAAAAGCTCGACTCTATTGCTTTATCACTTTTGTCTGAACAATTTCCTCTGTGACATCATTTTCCTTTTTCTTTCTTCAATATCTGTAGGCTATTGGTTTTCAGTTCCACTATTGTTAAGCATTGTTTCCCTGGTAATTCTCCTGGTCCTAATCTCAATCTTACTGTACTGGAAACGTCACCGGAATCAGGACCGAGGTGAGTCGTCATAGGGAGTTCAAAAAATGGCATAAATTAAATTTTATTTTTAATGACATTTAGTGAGTCATTTGAAGTTATAAATAAGGGAATGGCAACAATGTATTTTGTTTGTTGTTTCCAAAATACAGAAATGTTGATACTGTTTTAAAATGTGTCAGGGCATTTTCTTGCAATTGGACATTAAATTGGACATTTCTGCTTTTTGTTTGCTAAGATAACTTAAAAGCTAATTAAATCAAACAATGGTGATAAAATCAAAGAATGAAGTCTGGCACCCACGCAAGGCCCTTTCCACTCATTAATGAGAAGGACAATCTCTTCTCTTTTTATAGCACTTCACAGGCCATCTGCCCATTTAAGAGACTGAAATTGTACAATTATGGTCATTCATTAAGTAGCACTTTCTGTGTTATACTCCCACGATGCCTCAAACACTATCAGCATCATGCAAGTGATCCATGCTTACAGTAACTGTGTCGTGTCGTTCTGCCCTTCTAGACTATAAATTTCTCTTTATCTTTCACAACTACCACAGCATCTTGTATATACCAGGGGCTGAATAAATGTTAATTTACTGAATGAACTGACTGACGACAGAGAGAATATTTAAGGTGATTTTTTTTCAATTCCTTTTCTTCTATTGTAAATTCAGTACCTCATAAATGTCAGTCTAAGATATTGTGAGAAATTATAAAACAAGAGACACTATAAAGCAAGAGGAGTGAGCTAGAGACGAAGAATGAAATGTCTTTGGTTTCTGAAGACAGTGCATAATTTATTGAAGTGAATACAAAGCTGCAGTTTATGTTTTGTGTAATGGGAATTTGCTAGGGTGAAAGGGTAATATGGGAGTTCCCTCCATTTCAGATGGCTGAAGGATAGGGGTCAGGAAAGAAAAAGAGTCGGCTTTGTTTGCTATTTTAGACTTTGATTAAAACTCTCATTTTTTTCCTTTCATTTTATGCTTTATAGAAATGTTTCCTTTAGTTTTATGTTTATATTTTTATGTTTTTGCTCATGTTTCAAGTGTTGACCACTTTATTTTGCATAATCCTCCAGATTAATTCTTGTAATTTATAAAACACACAAAAAGCCTTTAGTGTCAGTGGCCCCTTTGCAAAAGTAGGTAAAGGTATTTGTTCTTTCCAGGAGAGAAGATCACAAATCAGTTAATCTTATTGCACATAATTATTAGCCCAAGGAACTCGTAAATGCTCCACAGAAAAAACATCAAAGACAGAAGTCTGTTTGATTCTACTTTATCCGGATATTTTTCTTTTCCAATTAGGAAACTGAAGCTCAGAGAGGAAAGCTGACTTCCTTCCATAAGTTCCTACAGTTTTTTAAGAGCAGACTAGGACTAAACCCTGGTGCCCTGACCTTTGCCAAATGTTCTTCCTGTCATTACTGATGCCCCAGTGTCTTGACTTGAAAGGCATTCACTTAATCTGTGCTTACTGTCAATACCCTTTTCTTTTGGAAAGTGCAAGCAGAAAAGTATGAAGTATTTAAATTCATTTTTAAAAGTCCCTCTTGGGCAAAAGTCTTATAATGCAGTCTTCTCAAGCCCGAGGTAAATTCTACTGGAAAGAGACATGTAAAATTATTACCCTTGTTCATTAAGCATGTCTTGGATTTTCTGGGAAATAGAGTCATTCAATGCCAATATCCGATTCTTGAAGCAAAAAGAGTCAGCTTATTTCTCTGCCCAAGTTTTTTCTCACTTATGAAATAAATACCTGAGCCTATGTGGAGTCCTGTACGCATCAGGATTGCCATTGACTGATGATGTCTTCATGACAGATGGCCAATTGAGTTAATTCCTCTGAATGTTCAGTGGCATATTTTCAATGACTGGATTTTTGACTCATTTCTTTTCCATTTATATTGCTTATAAAAGATACCTAAGGCTGGGTAATTCATAAAGAAAAGAGGTTTATTTGGCTTCTGAAGGCTATACAAGCACAGTGCCAACATCTGCTTCTGGTGAAGGCCTCAAGCTGCCTCCACTCATAGCAGAAGGCAAAGGGGAGCCAGTGTGTGCAGAGATCAGATGGCGAGACGGGAAAACAAAAGAGGGTGCTGCCAGGCTGCTTTACCAGCTCTCATGGAAACTAACAGAGAGAGAACGCACTCGCACCAAGGGCATTAATCAATTCCCGATGGCTCTTCCCCCTTAAACACCTCCCATTAAGCCCTACCTCTAACACTGGGGATCAGATTTCAACATGAGGTTTGCAGGGTCAAGTATGCAAACTATAACAATTGATTTAGAAAAGTTTAACAGCCAGATAATTTGGCTTCATATACTTCAACAGCTAGTAAAACCAAGTGTCGATTTTGCTGAAGCTTAAGTGCTCAGGGCTAAGCAAATACTGGTTCATTTAGACCAAACTTCAAGTTATACAAAAAGCTGGGACAAAGAAAAGAGAAAGAAGAGAAAATCATAGAAGACAGTGACACTTTTTATTTCTACAATTAACAAATTCTGGTTGATATTTTGTGAGGAAGGGGAATAGTCCTACACATTTGCCTCCCATTTGTTTTCATTCTTACTTTTCTTTTCTTTCTCTTTTTCTTTCCATCATCTTCTGAAAACATAACATTTCTGAATGGGCAAGAAAGCATGATTGGTCCAAAATAATACAAAGGTTTTGAACTTGGTGACCTCAAAAATGGTGATGTGAACAGAAAAGGAAAGGGAAGAGGTGGAACTGAGAGAGAGAGAGAGAGAGAGAGAGAGAGAGAGAGAGAGAGTGTGTGTGTGTGTGTGTGTGTGTGTTTAGAGTTTGTAAAAAAGCAAAGGAGACAAATGAATTAGTTCTTGAATGTGAGCAGACAAATAATTATCTTCATGTAGCTGTCTAGTAGCCAATAATAAAAATCTGGTAAGTAAGGTAAGTCTGTTAAGTAAGGTCAATTCTGTGTTGGGTAAATGACCAAAAGAAAAGTTTATTTTAGGTGATAATCACTACTCATTGCTCACAAATGTGTAAGCAAACTTATAGTTACTGATGTTATTTTTACATAGAAGTTAGACTACCATTACTTTTCTTGTGATCCTGTATAATGCCAGAGAGCATGATGTTGGTTTTTTCCAACTGTAAAGCAGCACAGGCCATTTCTCTGCACCATTCCTGATAGAATTATCACAGTTACTTCCCAGGAGACTACCACAGTAAGACTAATAAGATTTCAAAGAATATTCTTTTGTCTTTCATGAATCCAGTACTTTAAAACAGTGAGAAAAAATTAAAATTTCCTAGGGAAATTTTCCACTGTCTCGAAATAGTTCTTTCTACTAAAACCCAGTGATTTCATAAAGTTGTCCCTTTCACATATATGACAATGTAGTTAAATTTGGGGTTGAGAATAATCTTTTATTTCTCATTAGTCAACCCACCAAAAATTACGTGCTTCTCAGAAACAAACAATAAAAAAAACTTCACTTTGGGGCAGATCATCATAGACAATCACCCAGTTTTTAGGCAGCTTTATTTTGTTTGGTTTGGTTTGCTTTGCTTTGGTTTGTTTGAGTCAAGGCTGCTTTGGAGAACAATAGAAAATTTAGACAATCATGTAAAATTTATATGCCAAACTTTACTTTTTTTTAAGTACTAGCTAATCCATGTAGAAGTATATTTTTCTTCTCCATGAGCTGTATATTTATCTTGATTTGCTTCTCTTCACAATAACCTAACCTATGGATGGGTTCTAGTAACAATGGCAAAGTTAATAAAACGTCATTTCCCGGGTAACAGATGTCACTTTCTCCCATTTTAAGCTTAATACTTAATACAAACAACAAAGATGTTCAATAAACAGTTTGTGATGGTGTAATTGGTCATTAGTTGAAAGGGGAAAGCAAAGAATATCTATTCCCCCCTCCTGAAATAACAACCTTTGCTTTGCTCAGAAAGCACTTTTGCTTCATATACAAAGGCTGTATGAATGGGTAGCCCTCTGTCCGGGCTGTATGAAATAAGAATCTTCGCTTTGCTCAAAAAGTACTGGATGAATGGCACTACCCACCCCCACCCCAGTATCCTCATAGTTCCAGGAGGAAGGAATGTGATGCTTTACATGAGAAAAGCAATAGAGAATCTTGAATTCCAAGGCTATTTTTCTGCAAAAATTTTACAAATTTTGCACGATTTACCTATCATGCCAAGATGACATACATAATCTTGTCACAAAACCCTTAGCAAACAGATTCTTAATGCCTGGACATTCTTGCCTGGAGCTGTTCTTTGCTGTTCTTTCTAACACCTAAACCCACATGGGCGTAGGTGACTCAAATTTTAAGTTTCCGTCTATATGTGGGGAACATCTCTAGGAATCGAGACATCTCAGTCTCCTGCCCAATAATTAAGTGTGTGTTCAGTCCTCAAATGACATACTCATTCCCTTGGCTTTTTGGCCATGGGGCTGCTTTAAGGAGATTAGCTGTCAGTACCTGTTAGATTAATTAATGAAAAACAGAAAGAATGAGAAAATCCCCCAGCTGAAAAATCTTCTAACATCTCTGCTCCTTTTGCATTTTAGCTTGCATATATCCTTTACCTAGTGTTCATTACCAGCTTGTTTTCTTTGGAATCGTCATGCATTTCAGTAGTATGGTCACACCCATGTACTAAGCTTGCCTCTAAACAGATCCAAGACCCTAGCCTCTACTAACAAAAGAAACCAACTGTATGCTATTTAAACTGGAAAAGACTGGGCCACTTAATGAAAGTACTCAACATGGCTTACAGAGGGGGAAACATCATAAATGCTGTATTAATTTTCTATTGCTCCTTTACCAAATTATTACAAACTTAGTGGCTTAAAACAACACACATGTATTATACTGCAGTTCTGAGGTCAGAAGTCCAACATGGGTCTCATTGGGTTTAAAACAAGGTGTCTGCAGGGAGACATTCCTTTCTGGAGGCTCTAGCGGAGAATCCTTTTTTTCCCTCTCTCTCTTTTCCTGCTTTTAGAGATTGCCCACGTCCCTTGCCTTGCATCTTCAAAGCCAACAAGGTCCAGTTGAGTCTTTTTCACATTGAATCACTCTAAATCTGTTACGTTTGTCTCCTGTTTCTCTTATAAGAATCCTTGTGATTACATTGGGTCCTACTGCATAATCCATCTCAGGGTCCTTAATTTAATCACATCAGCAAAATTCCTTTTGCCATGTAAAGTAACATATTCACAGATTCCTGGAATTAGAATATGGATGTCTTTGGGGTGCCATTATTATGCCTACCACAAATGCTAAGAGGGTGTGGGAGTGAGTTGCTTAGAGGGACAGCTGTTTGCTGACCTCCCAGTGGAAGCATTCTCTCTTTGTAATTCCATAGCCTTTGCTCTGCTCTTGGCAACTCTCTATCAAAGAACTTCAAAACCTGGTCAGAACCTCTGACCAGGCAAGGCTTTATTTTCCAAGATTATATTTTGTCTCTCAAATCTGTAACGCAAAAGCATCACTTCTGCTTTCCCTTGTTAATTTCCCTTGTTAGTTATCACTAACTGTAATATTACAAAATCTATCACTAACTGTAATATCACAAAGACTTTTTTTCCTTAGAATCTCAGTTCTTGCATATTTCCTGCTTCTCCCTGTTTCCACCTTTTCATAGAGGAAGCAATTCTGACTTCCTTTGTCTTAGTCATAAGCATCCCGCAAACACAAGTTCACAGGGAACTGTGAAAGTTCAAAGTAGGAAAATTCTATTCCTCACTCTGTGTAGTGATAGTAGGCATATAACCAAATTGGTCTTTCCCCATTTTTCGTAACTTATTCAACTGGGAATTTCTCAGTCCCTAATACTTGCAGAGTCACGTTATGAGGTCATTATAGATTTTAGGAGCCTCAATGGTTTTCATTTCATTTTCAGAATTCTTCAAAATTCCCATTTATAGGCCCTAATTGATTTCAGCAGCCCATATGCAGTAGAGCAGTTCTTCCACTAACAATTTTTTTAAAGACAGAGCTAAAAAAAAAAATATATATATATATATATATATATTTGATGAAGCATATTAAGTAGAAAAAAAGTTAGAAATATCAGGAAAAATTAAGAAATAAACATGTGTTCAGTACAATTTAATTTGAATAATTTTAATCTATAAAAATAACCATATTGTAAAAAAAAATACAATTTCTTCTAGTAAATAAAGAACAAATGAGATTTTGTACTACAAACACGCAAGACACATTTTGCAAAAATCACAACTTCAGTGTTAAATTCCGCATTTCATGAGGCGCAATTATGGAAATTTATGAACGAGAGACTATCAAAAGAGAGCCTCTTGCCCTTATCAGTATTCAAACTAGATAGAATTTCATGATGACTGGCCAATGCTGCTAGCTCTGAGTCTCTGTGGATACTAGTGTCACGCGCGTCCATGTGAAGAGACCACCAAACAGGCTTTGTGTGAGCAATAAAGCTTTTTAATCACCTGGGTGCAGGTGGGCTGAGTCTGAAAAGAGAGTCAGCAAAGGGAGATAAGGGTGGGGCCATTTTATAGGATTTGGGTAGGTAAAGGAAAATTACAGTCAAAGGGGGGTTATTCTCTGGTGGGCAGGAATGGGGGTCGCAAGGTGCTCAGTGGGGGAGCTTTTTGAGCCAGGATGAGCCAGGAGAAGGACTTTCCCGAGGTAATGTCATCACTTAAGGCAAGGACTGGTCATTTTCACTTCTTTTGTGGTGGAATGTTATCAGTTAAGGCAGGGGTAGGACATTTTCACTTCTTTCGTGATTCTTCATTTACTTCAGGCCATCTGGGTGTATACGTGTAAGTCACAGAGGATGCCATGGCTTGGCTTGGGCTCAGAGGCCTGACAACTAGTTTATAAATTCTCCAAACTTCTCCCATTTTTATACAATAAAAAGAAATGCTAGCCTTGTATTTTGAAAGTCCTTTAAAGAGTTCTCATTAAATATCTTTGGGATTGTGTACAAAATTTTCTTTTAATCTTTTTAAAACTATTATGAATTTCTGTTTTTATTTTTTAATTGAAAATAGAAATTGTATGTATTTATGGTGTACAACATGATATTTGTATATACATATACATTGTAGAATGGCTAAATCAAGCTCCTTAACATGTGCATTGCCTCACATACTTATTTTTTTGTGGTATGAACACATAAAATCTACTCTGTCAGTAATATTCAAGTCTACAATACATTGTTATTAACCATAGTCACCATGTTGTACAATAGATCTCTTGAAGTTATTACTCCTATCTAACTGGAATTTTTTTCATCTTAACCAAGACCACATGAAATAATTGAGAAACTGAATGTGATATTTATTTCTACAATATTTCTCCTTCAAGAGTTTAAAGTTTTCAACTGTTAATTCTGGCAAGGATGATAGCCAATGACATATAAAATTGGTTGTTTTCTAGTTAGTCATTTTTATTTGCAATAATGAACAATTACTTAGTGATTTTGATCAAATCCTGTCCCTTACAAATTAGCTGAGTACCTTTGGACAAGCCATTTAACTTCCCTGTGCCTCCCTTTCCTCATTGAGTAAGATGGGGATAATAATTGTAACTGTATCTCATAAGAATGTTGTGAAGATTTAAAGGGGAATACATACAAGTGCTTAGAAAAGTGCCTAAAACGAATGATACGCTAGAATGCTGGCTTGGGAGGAGAGGGGTGGAGTGCTTATTTGTAGCTTTCGCCAACTTCTATGAAGTAAATGTTCCCACTGCAGCAAATTTCAAGCTACTAACAATTTAACCATCAGCATGAGCCAATAAAGCTCTGGCACACCAATGTGGCAGTGTAAGTTTCTAACAAATGTTCATTTTTATCATTACTAAATCTAAGGTCCTTTTTCATTTTATCGATGTATATTTTCATGAATTGTACAAATGTTCAAGGAGGGACGAGTTTAGAGAGATAAATGGAGGGAAAAACTTAGGAACTGCAGCAGTTAGCAAAGCTTTGAGGAAGATTTCAGAAGTCATCTGAGCCTGTTTGGACACATGGGCATTGAGTATTTGGAAGGGAGAAGAACACATACAGTAAGTCTTAATGTCATCAATAGGTTCTTAGAAACTGCAGGTTTAAGCAAAATGGCATGTAACAAAACCAATTTTACCACAGGCTACATGGTAGAAACAAGACTTAAGTTCCTATGGCATATTTCTGGTCTCAAAAACATCATCAAACTTTTAATAAAGACCAAAACGTTTCTAATATTAAACATTGAAATAAATGTGAGCTGTGCATACATTTAAGAAAGAGTAACAAAAACAAGTGAGATAATTATTTACTCAGTGATTTCAGTTCAAGGGCATGGGTGGCCAGAGCCTATCCTGGCAGCTCAGGATGCAAGGCACAAACTGCCACCAGACAGGATGTCATCCCATAGCAGGGGGCATTCAGACACACACACAGACACACACACACACAGAGTTACTCAGACTGGGACCATTTGGACATGCCAGTTTACATAACATGCAGTACATGTTTGGGATGTGGGGGGAACCGGAATATCCAGAGAAAACCCTTGCAGACTTAGGGAGAATGTGCTAACTCCACACAGTGGCCCTGGACGGGAATCTGTTGTTTTTCTCATCAACATTATAACAAGATGTTGTGGAATGAAAGGATGTTGTTGGAGGACCCGCTATATAAGTCATTTCAGTAGTAGTCTTGGGAGAAATTTGTGGGGACCCAGTGGGGAGACAGAATCAGAAAATGTGTGTACTAAAAACATGCGGATACTGAAGTGAACTTGTGATGCCTAAATGAGCTTGTGACGCTTAGATGAACTTGTGATGCCAAAAACTGATTTCCTGCTAGTGCAATCATATCTCTTTTTGAAGAAGAGAAACTGTTTTGGTTAGAAAATTTTTTTTGTAAGAGTGTGAGAAGAAAAAGTACTCACTGAAGCTAGTGCAAGTCAGGGGTAGAGGGAGGACAGTTCCTGTAAGGATGTGTATAAATGGATTTCCAGGAAACTAAACTGCCACATGTCAAGAAGAGCAGCTGCCTGAAGGTACTTGTAGATTCAAAGCTGCCCTAGGTTCCCTATCAGCACTGATTCATGAGTTTTGCATCTAGTTTCTCCTGTTCTTACCACAACTTGGCTACTCTGTCTTCTCTGCAATAAACAATTTCTTCACTCTCTATTCCATATGTTTTAAACTTGTCTTATTATTTTTGTTCCCTCATACATTGCTTCATAGATTACCCAATCCAAAAAGAAAGAAAACAGAGAAAGAAAGAAAAACGAGAGAGAGAGAGGAAAGGAAGAGAGAGGAAAGAAACAGAGAAAGAAAGAGAAAGAAAGAAAGAAAGAAGAAAGAAAGAAAGAAAGAAAGAAAGAAAGAGAGAGAGAGAGAGAGAGAGAGAGAGAGAGAGAGAAAGAGAAAGAGAAAGAAAGAAAGAAAGAGAAAGAGAGAAAGAAAGAAAACGAAAGTATATTCCTGAACCACATGAAAACACAAAGAATCACATTCTCTACAAGTGTCCTGTGTATTTGCAAATTAACCAGTATTTCAGGCAGTCCTTAGGTATTCTAGAGTTTAGAAGAATCCTAAAAGGTTTTGCTCTGGCAAGGGCTGTGAGTAAAGCATGGCCTTTGAGGCGACGGAGGGAGATAAAGGTAGATATATAGAAACTTTATTTTAGAGAAAGGAAAAACTTCTTCAGACCACATACAAAATCAAGTAATCAACCATTCAAAGTCAGGCTTAATTTAAGAGCTTTTTTTAAAAAAACAAACAAACAATAACAACAACAAAAATGTATACTAGTGATCTTTAAAGGAAACCATGCTATCATTTGGATTATTATTCTGGATTCCAGTCAGTAGTTAGGTCATATAAGAATTATAAATTCTGTTATTGGTAATGGTTAGTTCAAAATGCATAGTCTTACCACTCAGGGAAAACAGTACTTAGATTTCAGAAGATAAAACTTTGTAATTGGGATGAAAGGAGGGTATGGAGGGTGTTCTTAAATATTTAAATGGATGTTCATGAGACAAAAGGACTAGACCTAGAAGTTATTACATTTAATTCTCACAGCAAATTGATAAGGAAAGTATTTCCATCTGATAGATGACAAAACCAAATTCACAGAAGTTCAATTCATTCATTTTATAAGTATTTATTTATAATTTTTAATATGCTTGGCATTGTAATTAGCACTGGTTATTATACTATAATGAACAAAACAGAACCTTGCCATTTTAATGGAGATGACTGGTTAGGGGGACAGGCAGAGAAATGACAAGTGAATCAACAAATAAGGATACTATTCAAACATGAGATTTTGCACAAGGAAATAATATAGAATAATATAAAATATAGCATGCAATGAAAGAGGATAACTTGAAAGGATAAAAGTTACTTGGAATTTGTTAGGGAAGGCTTCGCTGAGGTGGTGACTTTTAATCAGAGACCTGCAAGGAGAGAATAAGCCAGCCATGGAGGAGACAAGCGAAGAGTGGCTTTTAGCAAATTAATTGCAAATGTGAAAGCTCTAACGCAGAAAAGTCGTTAATATTGTACAGGGCGCGGTGGCGCACATCTGTAATCCCAGCACTTTGGGAGGCCGAGGTGGGCAGATCACCTGAGGTCAGGAGTTTGGTACCAGCCTGGCCAACATAGTGAAACCCCATCTCTACTGAAAGTATGAAAATTAGCCAGGCACAGTGGCATGTGCCTGTACTCCCAGCTACTCAGGAGGCTGAGGCAGGAGAATCACTTGAATCCAGGAGGTGGAGGTTGTAGTGGGGAGAGATTGCGCCACTGCACTCTAGCTTGGTTGACACAGCGAGACTTCATCTCAAAAAATATATATAGCTTTTATCTATATCTATATCTATATCTATCTATAGATATATTTTAGAGCAGTGTTACTCCAAATATGGTCTGAGGATGGTTGCCCATCCAAGAAGTGTTCTTTACTAGTCTGAAGCAAAATAAGTATGTAATTGAAAATAAATGCTTACACTTTATAAGAATTTGACAGTAATTTTACATCTGTTAAATCTAATAATTTAAAAATGAATTATATTATGTCTATTATTTTATGTCATTTTTCTAGTACTTCATTTTTACTATTTAAATTGAAAAGTATTGAGCCATGTTGGGGAAAGATGGTCTTTCCATGGTCCATTAATATCTGATGTTAGAAATATTGGCAGGATCTAAAATGTGCAGAACTTTGCAGGTGCTGGTAAATAATTACCTAAGATGACACAGAAAGTGAGAGGTGGTGCCAAGATAAAATTCCAAGTCTTTCACGTCATCATCTACGTGCCTTGAGAGGCTCCCAGGCTCCCAGTATGTGCCAGAAAGCCAGTAGCCCTCAGAAAGGCCTCTACTTCATGACCATTTCTACCCTGACATCCAGTGAGTTATTATCCATCAGAAACAAAGCTTACAAATGGAATACATTTTGATCACTTGGAATTTTTGAACATGTTCCTTTACTTGTAATCTTTGGTGATTGGCTAAACCATTATTTCCTAGGATTACGTATGTCCTTTTATTTTTGTTTTGGTTCTGTTTTAGTTTTTGTTTTTTAGAGATAGCATCTTGCTATATTGCCTGGGGCTGGAGTGCAGTGGTGAGATCATAACTCACCACAGCCCCAATCTCCTGGGCTCAAGTTATCCTCATGCCTCAGCCTCCTGAGTAGCTAGGACTACAGGTGCATACTACCATGTCCAGATATTTATATTTATTTTTATTTTTTGTAGATACAAGGTCTTACTATGTTGCCCAGACTGGTCTTGAACTGGGCTAAAATGATCCTCCCACGTCGGCCTCCCAAAACACTGGACTTACAGCCATGAGCCACCGCATCCAGTCTACTTTTGTTCTTGTAAATAGTCGTAGTCCCCTCACCTCATACTGGGTCAGAAATGTCTACTTCTTTATCTTTGCCAATGAATATACACTAGAATAATTCTGTGTTTCTTAATCTTTCCATTATTTATCTTCTTAAAATATATTATGATAGAATTTATAAGTGTCCAAAGTTAATACCTTGTTTCTCTTTTATCCAGAGCCCTAAATGAGTCACACAGCACCCTGAAAGTGATTCCCTGGTCTACTTGAATTTGACACGAGAGAAAAGCAGGAGGAAAAGGGGCCATTCTCCAAAGGACCTGAAAGAGCAAAAGAGGTGGGAGCGAAAGCCTTAAGGATCCCACGACTTTTTACTGCCATCTGAGCTACTCAGTGTTTGAATCCCAAGAGGAAGTCATTTTACCTCTCAGGTCTGTTGTAGGACTTGATTTTGTAAAGCAATGCCATGTTATGTGGTTGAAAGAGCACTGGACTTAGTATCAGGAGCACTGAGCTCACAGACTGACTTGGACTCCTACTGGTGGGGACCTCTGTTAGTCACTTTACCTCATCCAAAGTATAAAGGAATTGGACCAAATAATTTACCACATAGCTCTAAAACTTAATTTAAAATTTAATTCCAGAAAAAAAAAAAAAAAAAAAAAGGGAATAAGCAAAGGGGAAAGAAGTGAAAGAGAGAGAGAAGAAAGAATACAGAGAGATGACCTTTTGCCTTTCTGTTGTTATATCCCTTCTTCCCATGTTCTTAGATCTATGAGTCTGTTTCCCCATCATTTGGTATCTAGTCCACTTCCTGCTTACTGCTTTGCTAATAGCTGGCCTTGCTAGAATCATTGGTTTCACTGCTGTTCTTCATGTGCTTCTATGAGATTTACTCCAACAAAAATAGGACTGAATTTATTGTGAAGTAACATTGGCAATCTTAACTTATTCATTTAACTTACCTATTTTTATAGCTGGATAAATATTGTTAGTCTTAGAATAGCTCACATTTTTTGAGAAGCATGCTTTCCCTGTCCATTTGTCTTATAAAATGACCCAGCCCTATTTTAAGTCATTCTAAATTCAGCCTCATATAATGAAAATACATTATGAAAACAGATGTTTAGGAGATTTCCTGTATAGCAGTCAGCCAATTCATATGCTTTGTCTCTGCTGACTTCTGTTGCCATGCATTAACTTTTCACAATAGCAGAGGAGGCAAATATGAGCATACAATCCCTTTGTTCTAAAGATATTGTTCCAGCTAGTGGAATGATGTTGACTCTTTAATAACCGTAAGACCAAATTAGTTGCTTTTTCAGTATCTTTTGCTTTGTCTGTGTCTATCCAGTGGCCTAGGAATTAAAGTGTAAGTTGTTTTCACTGTTATATTGGATATTTATATATATAGAGAGAGCGCAAGATTTTCATGTGTTATTTAATTCTGTATTGTTTCTTATATTTGTAGTAAAATATTGAACAATTAAAAGTGTTGGCTCCAAATATTTGGCTTATGATATTCTCTTGGGAAATGTGGAAATGAATGATAATCCTTGTCTTTTCCCATGATATGTAAAACCCTCCCCTCCTCTCTATCTTCCGCCTCCTAAAAGATGAGTTGATGCTTCTGACTAATCACAAAAACACAAATCAGATGTCTGGCCAGTGTGAGCTCCTTTGAGTTGGTACCTATGTCCTTTTGACGTGACCCTATCAGCTCTGCAGCACTTCCTTATATATGTTCTTTTGATTTTGCTTTTAAATACCAACCTTTGCAGACTGATTAGCTCATATAGTTTTGAATTTAGTGGGAATCATCCCCTTGTATTTTTCTGTATTTCTAGTATCTCTGCTAAATTGGCACTAGATCAGGCAGAATGACTTAATGCAATAGTTCTCAAGCATTTTGGTCTTAGGACCGCTTTACACATTTAAAAACATCATTGGGGATCCCAAAGAGCTTTTTCTGTAATGTGAATTATATCTGTTGATATTTATCATATTTGAAATTAAAACTGATAAAATTTAAATACAAAAGTATATAACCATATATCCTACTAGCTATCAGAGTGATGACAACATCATACATCATACAGCTTCTGGAAGACTTCGGGAGCGCATTTATTAGAGAGTGAGAGCAAAAAAGTCAAATAATTTATTGGTGTTATCATGACAATAATTTTTTGATTATGTGGACCCCCTGAGATGGTCTCAGGGACAATGCTAAAGACTGCTGATTTAAAGTATAGGCAAAGAAGAAAAACACCTTATGGCAAGATGTCATGAGTCTTTTTCAAAGGAACTCCTTGCTAAACATCTGTCTTCATGGTACCTAAGCATTTCACCTTTTAACCAGGACTTTAGGCCATTGCATTACTGAGAGCTCCTCCTCAAAATGCAGAGACAGCTCAAAGACTAATTTTTATCTATTGTTAATAATTCAATTTAAATTGGCTTATTAAATGGCTTTTCAGTTACTTTTCAGGATGTTGAGATACTTGGACTTAGGATAGGTATGTTTGATGGGGAAGACTTGGGAGGTTATAGAGAGATAAAGAGGAGAAGGAAAGGGTAATTGAGAGCATGCTGAGAAGGTGGCTCCATGTAGAACACCACAGCCTTGCTTTCTCCTCCATGTCTCCTGCCCTCTCACAGTGGGGGGCTGCTCACCAGCCCTCCCATACTTACCCTAAACTTTCAACTACGGGTGCTTTTTTGTATTTGTGAATTAGAAAGAAGTAGCTTGGGCTTTGTGTAGTTAAGCAGTCCGGGAAAGTTATAAACTTTTGAGTCCCTTAGAATAATTCAATCATGTATTTCTCTTATCTGTAGAAATTTAGAAAAATTCCAGGGTAGTGCAAACCTGCTTAGAGAGAGGAGAAAACAGAAGTCTATTGTGCTTAACTGAAACTGAAACTGCAAATGAAGGGTTTTTTTGTCGTTCTATATTTTATTTTTGGTGGTTTGTATTCCTCTATCCATGACTTGTTAACAATTCATAAATCTAGGTTCAAAGAGTACAAAATCCGTATTTCTACTAGGAATCATAAGGCTTCGATTAAATAATTTTTTTTGAACTTTCTTCTATGGCTATTCTGAGCTTAGAGTATTTTATTTAATTTTTGTTGTAGAGACAGGGTCTCACTCTGTCACCCAGGCTGGAGTGCAGTGATGCCATCATAGCTCACTGCAGCCTTGAAATCCTGGATTCAGGTGATCCTCCTGCCTCAGCCTTCTGAGTAGCTAGTACTACAGGCACGCACCACCATGCCTAGCTAATTTTTTATTTTTTATTGAGATAAGGTCTTACTATGATGCCCAGGCTGGTCTCAAACTCCTGGCCTCAAACAATCCTCCTGTCTTGGCCTTAGCTGGGATTAAAGGGGTGAGTGACTTTGCTCAGCCTTTGTGTTTTAAAATAAAGCTTCTTGGCCGGGTGTGGTGGCTCACACCTGTAATCCCAGCACTTTGAGAGGCCAAGGTGGGCGGATCAGGAGATCAGGAGATAGAGACCATCCTGGCCGACATGGGGAAACCCCGTCTCTACTAAAAATACAAAAAATTAGCCGGGCGCAGTGGCAGATGCCTGTAGTCCCAGCTACTCGGGAGGTTGAGGCAGGAGAATGGCGTGAATCCGGGAGGTGGAGCTTGCAATGAGCCGAGATCTCGCCACTGCACTCCAGCCTGGGTGACAGAGTGAGTCTCCGTCTCAAAAAAATAAAATAAAAATAAAAATAAAAATAAAATAAACTTCTTAAATTATTTCTTCGCAGCAGTAATATTTTTATTTTTGTTCGTTCTCAACATATTCCAGATTTGATTTCATCCTCCCCTCCACAGTTGCTCAGGCTGATTCACTTGCACAAACTTACATAGAGCAGTGATTCAATCCAAGCAAGCCAACATTCACACAGACGTCATAATCATTTGTCTTGTGAGGTCCTGAAGGTAATTAACCCCATTTTTGTAGGTGTGAAAAATGAGCCTTCATACTTTTCAGTGACTTTCTTCTGGTAGCACTGTAAATATGTTTTTGGCTGAAACTCCAACTCAGAAATCCCGGCTTCCTGTCTAGTGAACTCTCTTTTCTCCCCGCCCTGCAGTGATTTATGTCAGTCTTACTTGCCAGCATATCCTGTTTGTTCTGTCATTATATTCAGAATCCAGCTCCTACCTCTAGTCTTCCACCTGGCCCAAACCATTATTAATTTTTTCCTAGATCATTGTTATTGCTTTCTAATGAATCTTCATGCTTCTGTGTTCTTCCCCTTTTAGTCTATTTGAAACATAACTGTTCTAAAATATGTCAAGTCAAATCACATAATTTTCCTGCCTAAAATTTCCAAGTGCTTATTTCCAATTCCCATCTCACCTAGAATAGAGGCCAAAGTCTTTACATGGCTATAAGGCTCTAGACAATGGGGCTCGCTGATATTCTCTGAAATCACCTTCTACTATTCTCTCTCCTGATCACTAGTCCCCCTACTATTTCACCAACATTTCAGACATGTTTCTATCTCAGAGCCTTGGCATTTCCTCGTCTCTCTGCCTGGAATGTTTTTCCTGGTGGTACCTTCATGACTCATATGCCTTTTCCCCTGAAAAATACTCCATAGATACCCTAAAGATACTTTAATACTTTTAACAGGACTCATATTAGTCTAGATAGTGGGACACTCATCTCAGAAAGTTGGAACTCATAAAGAGAGAGAGTTGGGTGTTTCTGGAAGTAGCTTTTATGTTCCAGTGCAATTAGAGAGGCACTGAAGCCCAGCCGCTCAGGTGAAGCATTTCAATTACCACATGATTCTGGATCTGGTTGTGTTTAGCTCAGTATCTAGTAATTTCCTTAACTTGTATACATGTTAGTTTATTTTCTAATAAATCAGACAATATTGTAAATGCAGTCAGCCCTCCCTATCTGTGGGTTCCATATTTGTGGAGTCAACCAATCATGGATAAAAAATATCTGAAAAAAAAAAAAAATACAAGAATAAAAATAAAAACAATTTTAAAACAATACAGTATAACAACTATATGTATATTATTTACATTGTAATAGGTTTATAAGTAATCTAGAGATGATTTAAAGTATGTGTGAAAATGTGCATAGGTGATATGAATATACTAGGCCATTTTATACCAGGAACTTGAGCATCTGCAGATTAGGTATCCATGGAGGTTCTGGAACCAATCTCCTGAGGATTCTGCAGGACAACTGCATCACCTTTTTAAAAAAGTCAGGTGATGGCTTTAATTAAATGATCTTAAGTTGTATATTAATTAATAGGACAGATGACTCTTAGGCAAAAGAACATCAGGAAGCACTAAAATTTCAGCAATGAATTGGAAAAACAGTGAGCAGTGCGATGGAAACACATCGATTTTACTGTGTACCTTGAAGAGTGGGTAGAATCGGCCTGTGTTTGTGCAACATAGCCTAGTGATATCTTGTAGTTTATTTCCCCTTTTCACTTGTCTCAGTGGGCCAGCGCTGTAACTACCTAAACGTTGTTGCAGTTACTCTAGGAAAGGAGAGTTTTATCTACTTCATCTTGGAGCTAACTTTAATTTCCAGAGAACTTGGAAAGAGAGAATGTATTCCTTGAGAGAACTCCAGGCCTAACAAATTGATATTGTATTTATTTGACCATGTCCTATCTTCGAAGTGTCATCAGAAGCCACCATTTGTATAAACAAAGGTTAAGTAACAGTTTGAGACCTAGTGTCACAAGATCTGACTAGCACAAATGCCCCTAGGTAAACCGAAACTCTTGATGGAAACCAAATAACATCCTATGAATACCTGAGGAAGAAACTGAATAAGAATCATGGAAGCAGGCTGGGCGCGGTGGCTCACGCCTGTAATCCCAGCACTTTGGGAGACTGAGGCGGGTGGCTCTCCTGAGGTCATGAGTTCGAGACCAGCCTGACCAACATGCAGAAACCCCGTCTCTACTAAAAATACAAATTAAATTAGCCGGGCATGGTGGCACATGCCTGTAATCCCAGCTACTCGGGAGGCTGAGGCAGGAGAAGCACTTGAACCCGGGAGGTGGAGCTGAGATCATGCAGTGAGCAGTGAGTTGAGATCATGCCAGCACACTCCAGCCTGGGTGACAGAGCGAGACTCCATCTCAAAAAAAAAACAGAAAAAGAATCATAGAAGCACTAGAATAGATTTCAGAAATGAAGAAACTGAAGCCTACAAAACTCAAATAACTTACTCAGATCACAGAAGCCTCACGTCTTCACCAGACAGATGAGAGAACCAGAAAGCAGTACCACTCATTGTTTTTACAAAGACAGATCTGGTTTGGTGCCCTGGCTCAGCTGAGAAAACCATTTCCTAAGTTTATATATCTATATTCAAGACCTGAATGCTTACTGGAACCCAAAACTTGCCTGAATCACTTTACCTTATGTGAGGTTCAATGTTCCCATCACTGGTGTTTGATGTCCCTCCAACTACTCTGGCAGTGAGAAGGTACTCATCCTGTTTGAGAGAGAATATGCACAGTTTCGACATTACACTTTATTCTAGAAAATCCCTTTTCCCTTGCATAGATTTCCCTTGGCTGGAGTTGTTTTGTTTTCAACAGCTTGTTTTTCAGTTTTGGATCTTGAGAAGAGAGAGCGAGAGAGCCCATAAACAAGTAAGAGAGTATTTTTGCCTGGGGAGGGAAACGTTTCCAGATACATCGGGTTAAAAATAACAAATCAAAAACCATGAACCACTCATTACAAAGCCAGACTTGAATGAATTTCCATTCACTCTCATGAAGTTTCAAAAGCTAAACAGATTGGAGAGAATATTTCAACAGCAGTGAAAACATGAAGAGAAAGAAAACAAGTAACTTTATATAATTGGATCACAGTTTTAGTTTTATTTAACCAAAAGATGGAATACAGGTGCTGATACTGAGAGGTGACAAAGTGCTAGCAGCCCTTGCTAGCTCTGGGTGCCTCCTCGGCCTCCGAGTCCACTCTGGCCGCGCTTAAGGAGCCCTTCAGCTCGCCGCTGCACTGTGGGAGCCCCTCTCTGAGCTGGGCCAGGCCAGAGCCAGCTCCCTCTGCTTGCGGAGAGGTGTGGAGGGAGAGGCCGGGGAGGGAACCGGGGCTGAGCGCGGGGGCTCACGGGCCAGCGAGAGTTCTGGCTTTGTGTGGGCTCTGCCGGCCGCACTCGGAGCAGCCGGCCAGCGCAGTGAGGGGCTTAGCATCCGGGCCAGCAGCTGCAAAGGGTGCACTGGGTCCCCCAGCACTGCCTGCTGGCTTGCGCGGCACTCGAATTCTCGCGGGGCCTCAGGCGCCTCCCCGTGGGTCAGGGCTCAGGACCTGCAGCCTGCCATGCCCAACTCCCCCCCACCACCACCCCGCCTCATGGGCTCTGGCACAGCCAAGCCTCCCTGAGGGGCACTGCACAAGCGCTGAGCAGTGCGGGTGCACAGCATGGGGCTGGCAGGCGGCTTTCCCCACAAGCCGTGCCTGAACCACAAGGTGAAGCCACATGGGGACTTGGAGAACTTTTATGTCTAGCCAAAGGATTGTAAACGCACCAATCAGCACTCTGCATCTAGCTCAAGGTTTGTGAACGCACCAGTCAGTGCTCTGTGCTGTGTCTAGCTAATCTAGTGGGGACTTGGAAAACGTTTGTGTCTAGCTGAAGGGATTGTAAATGCACCAATAAGCACTCTGTGTCTCACTCAGGGATTGTAAACACACCAATCAGCACTGGGTCAAAGTGGACCAATCAACTCTCTGTAAAACAGACCAATCAGCTCTCTGTAAAATGGACCAATCAGCAGGATGTGGGTGGGGACAGATAAGGAAATAAAAGCAGGCTGCCTGAGCCAGCAGGGTTAACTCGCTTGGGTTCCCTTCCACGGTGTGGAAGGTGTGCGTTTTTGCTCTTCACAATAAATCGTACTGCTCATCACTCTTTGAGTGGGCGCTGCCTTTATGAGTCTTAGTGGTGACCGGGAAGGTCTGCAGCTTCATTCTTGAGGTCAGGGAGACCACAAACCCACCAGAAGGAAGAAACTCCAGACACATCTGAACATCTGAAAGAACAAACTGCAGACACGCAATCTTTAAGAACTGTTAACACTCACGGTGAGGGTCCCTGGCTTCGTTCTTGAAGTCAAGGAGACTAAGAACCCACCAATACCAGACACAGTATTATTAGGTGAAGGTTATGATAATTTTATACTAAATAGATATATAATTTTCTTATAAATTTTGTGTTTTAATGAATAGTTTTCATTAGAAAGTGACACTGCATTCCTCATCATTAGATTACGTGTTTCTACCAGTAGCGTTTATGTTGATCAGAACAACAGCATGTGTCTCACAATAGATGGCATTTATCAAGCACCGTTTTAGACATCTCACTGTACTGGGTCCTGAGAGGTATTTGCAGAGGAAGACACTACTAAAAATCCTGGTTCTGGAGAAATTAAATATTTAATAAAGGATGAAATAAATCTACCTGCACGTATTCATGAAGTACTATCATGAATAGAAAATGACATTCAGAAATATGTCATTTGTTCTCTTTCCTTTCTTTGTTTCTTGCTTTCTCTTTCTTTTTCTCTTTCTCTTTCTCTCTTTTTCGTCCCGTCCCCTGGCCTCCCCTCCCCTCGCCTCCCCTCCCCTCCCTTCCCCCCTCCCGTCCCGTCCCGTCCCGTCCAGTCCCGTCCCCTCCCCTCCCCTCCCCTCCCCTCCCCTCCCCTCCCCTCCCCTCCCCTCTCCCCTCGCCTCTCCCTTCTCCCTTCCTCCTCCCTTTCTTCTCCCTTCCTTTTCACAGAGCCTCGCTCTTGTTGCCCAGGCTGGAGTGCAGTGGCACGATCTCAGGTCACTGCAACCTCTTCCTCCCGGGCTCAAGCGATTCTCCTGCCTCAGCCTTCCGGGTCAGCTGGGATTACAGGTGTGTGCCACCACACCCGGTTAATTTTTGTATTTTTAGTAGAGACGGAGTTTTGCCGTGTTAGCCAGGCTGGTCTTGAACTCCTAACCTCAGGTGATCTACCTGCCTCGGCATCCCAAAGTGCTGGGATTACAGGTGTGAGCCACTGTGCCCAACCAGAAATATGTTTATTATAATTCTATTTATACTTTGATTCCACATAATTACAGATGTAATGAGTGCTGTGATATTTTGAATATGGATAATAGGGAATAAAATGGGCATATGTTAATCGTTGTTGAAATTGATGCCCTTGTAGTCTCCTCTTCATTTTGGTGTATATTTGAAAATCTTATGATCCAAAGTTTAAAAAATTACTCGTGTCTTACTTTGTTAAGCGAGAACACTAGTAGCTCCTCTTTTTTCACAATATATTCAACTCTGCCACATTTTCATCTGGTTTCCAAATAAAATATTTTCTCAACAACCTTGAATTCCATTACCGTAGACTTCTGTCAATGAAAATAGAATTCCAAACACTCTGCACTCAATCATTCATCAAAGCGTGGGTGTTAAAATGAGTATACAACCATTATCTTGAGAAGTATCATAGTAGGAAAGAGCTGACAGAAAGTCCAGGTACTGATGCAGTTTGGATAAGCAAACGGAATATAGTTTTGAATTTAGAAAAACAATAAATGTGGCCAGGATATATAGCACAGAGGTTTCCAATAGTTTCTCTTACCAATTGGTGTGACTCTCTTGACCACCAATGATTTATCAGAGGATACACTATTGCAGACAATCAAGTTGAAATGATACTCTCTCTATGCCTCTGGCAGCATCACTTCTTCCTTTATGACCAGACTATTCCTGCTCATAACTTGAACAGCATGCAAGTGGGAGGTCACCCATCTGGGCAGGTGCCTCATAATTTCTGGAGTTATACTATACACCACATAATTGTAAATCTTTTAACACATATTTTGTTTATTATCCTTAGAAACTCCAAGCTATTATAGCCTCTTCCTAACACATTTTTAAATTCTGTTCTGTTAAATCAGATGTAGTAGTCATGCCTTTATACTCACTCCTTGGCTCATTTGACAGTGATCCTAAGGGACAATTGATGAAAACACAAAATCCATTTAATGGGCATTTATTCTTGAACCACGTAATCTTAGCCCATTACACAATTGCTTATACTCCTTGCATTTCTGGAACAAGGCTACAACAAGCATTTTCAGGCATTGTCAACGTATTTGCTGAAAAATGATCCTGAAGTTAAAGTACATTATACTTCTCAGTGTTCCAAGTGAAAACCAAAACTAGAAAAACCATTTTCCTGAAGGAATTGGCACACTCTCTCCTTTCAAAATTTTTTTTTTAAGTTCCGGAGTACATGTGCAGCATATGCAGGTTTGTTATATAGGTAAACATGTCCCACTGGGGTTTGCTGCACCTATCAACCTATCCCCTAGGTATTAAGCCCAGCATGCATTAGCTTTTTTTCCTAATGCTCTCTCCCCTCCACCCAACCCTCCGCTGACAGGCCCCAGTATGTGTTGTTCCCCTCCCTGCATCTCCTTTTTTATTCTGATTATACACAATCATGGGTTGTGTAATGATGTTTCTGTCAATGACAGACTACACATTCAACAATGGTCCCATAAGATTATATAATGAATCCTATTATATAGGCTGAAAACATCCTATCACCTAGTGATGTCATAGCCATCATAAGGTTGTAGTGCAATGCATTACTCACAACATTTGTGGTGATATTAGTATATACAAACCTATTGTGCTACCACTCATATGAAAGTATAATACATACAATTATGTATAGCACATAATACTTGATAATAAATGATTAAGTTACAGGTTTGTGAATTTACTATAGTATACTTTTCATTGTTTTTAGAGTGCACTCATCCTACTTTTAAATATATAGTTAATTGTAAAACAACCTCAGGAAGGTTCTTCAGGAAGTATTCCAGGAGAAAGCATTGTTATCATAGGAGATGACTATTCTTTAGATGTTATTGCCTCTGAAGATCTTTCAGTGGGACGAGATGTGGGGGTGGAAGAGAGTGATATCGATGATCCTGACCTTGTGTAGGTCTAGGCTAATGTGTATGTTTGTGTCTTCATTTTTAATAAAAAAATTGAAAGAGTAAAAAAAAATGTTTAAATACAAAGTGTTTATGCAATAAGAGTATGAAGAAAGATAATATTTTAGTATAGCTGTATAATGTGCTTGTGTTTTAAGATGAGTGTTGCCACAAGAGTCACAAAGTTAAAACAAATTAAAAAGTTTATAAAGTAAAAAAGTTATAGTAAGTAAGGTTAATTTACCAGTGAAGAAAAAAATTATTTTTATAAATATAGTGTATACTAGGTGTACAGTATTTTTTAGTCTACAGTAGTCTACAGTAATATCCTAGGCCTTCCTATTCACTCGCCACTCACTCACAGACACCCAGAGCAACTTCTAGTCCTGCAAGCTCCATTCATGGTAAGTGCCCTATACAGATGTACTATTTCTAAATCTTTTCTATCATATTCTTATTGTATACTTTCTGTTTAGATATGTTTAGATACACAAATACCATGATGTTACCGTTGCCTCCAGAATTCAGAACAATAATATGTTGCACAGGGTTGTAGTTCAGAAGCAATAGGCTATACCAGATAACCTGGGTGTGTAGTAGGTTATACTATTTGGTTTGTGTAAGTATACTCTATGATGTTTGCACAATGACAAAATCACCTAACGACACATTTCTCAGAGCACATCTCCGATGTTAAGTAATGTGTGACTATAAATGACTAATTTTTCCTTCTTGCCTTGACCGTCAAGAAGCCAAGGTCCGATTAAGATGCTTCTTGCTGATTATTAAAAATAATACACGCTCATTATAAAAATTGTTAAGTACAGAAGAATAAAATTAAAGGAAGTAGAGACATAAAAAATATTAGTCCATTGCCTACCATCCAGAAAAGTCACTATTAATTTGTTTTAAGAGCCAAATATGGTACTCAATCGATGGAATTGTATTTACCATTATGGTTGACAGATGATTGCTCACCTTTTCTTGGTACCAATATTCCCAGTTTACAACTTTTTAAGTATATGTATTTTGAAACTGCTTCAAGTTACTATGCTGAAAATAAGGGGCAATCAAAATTAATCCTTAAATAAACAAATATGGTGGAAAATATGAGGCAAGCATTTCCAAGTCTGGATTTCCTGGCATAATAATCTACCCAACTATGTGATTGTGAGGATTCATCAGATGAGTCCCTGGTTACACGCAGAAAACTGTAAAGTGCTATAAAATAATAATAATTAAAGCAGCTAACATTAATTATCACTTTACTCTTTCACCAAACACAGTGTTGATTGCTGTTCATACCATGTCAATTAATATTCACAACATCTCTATAAAAAGGTACCCTTATTTCATTTACAAAGAAATGGCAATAGCAAACCCTAGAGGCTCGGGAAGGCTAAGTAATTTCTTCAGTTATAAAGCCAGATATTACTAGTTGAAAAGAATTTTGATGTGTTAGAGATTTTTGAAGTGATCTTAATTAAAACCTCTTTAAGAATGTCTCCAGGAAGTAAGACCTAAAGTCCAGCCTTTAGTCATTAAACGGTCCACTTCACTAGTTTGTAAGGTAATGAAAGAGTAGACTGAGGTCGTGTTTGGGATTAGTATAGCTATGTAGAAATATCATTCCTCTATTAGAAGAAACAAATAAAAGTGAGAAAGACATCTAACTGATCTATTCAAAAGTTCGATGGAAAGCAATGAAGCACAGAGAATAAATGAAGAATCCACTTCAGGGAACTGAAGAAGGAGGGAATGGAGTGAAAAGAGAGCTGCTTCTAACCTGAGATAGGGTCAGGAGGTAAGAACTCCTGGTTTCATCACGTGGTCGAGCATTCATTTCAACTAATATTTATTGAGCATCAATTATGAGAAAGGTATTCTGCTTGGCTCCATTGATATAAAATAAATAAGACAAGATTCTTTCTCTAGAGATGCTGTGGGAAGTCGTCATATAAACTGTGACAATGTTGGACTACGGGATGACAAACATTCCAGGAAGACAGACCAGAATATGCAGAGGCAGGAGGTGTGGAATGCCAAGTGAGGCTAAGGAAGGGAAGCATTAGGCTGGAGGTTAGGGTGGGCAGTGGAGAAAGGAGCATGCAATGAACTGGAAACATAGGCTGAGTTCGCACCACGGAAGGCTCTTCCAATATAGGAAGTGTGCCTTTGCATGTTGACCCTGACACTAAAAGGATGTGCGATCTAATGTTAGATGAATTCAGTTGAATTGGTGAGTATTTCCCTCAGTCAGATACCTGACTCTGTAGACTCAGGGTTATTCTAAAGACAGAAATTTGATATGTTTCATTCTGGTCAATGGTAGGCTATATCAAAGGAATAAACAAGGAAATTTCTTGGTTTTGCCATTGTTTCATAGCACAAAGGGGACAGAGGAATTAGGTGATATATTCAGTTTCTGTAATTTTTATTTGTTTTATTTTACTTTTTGTTTATTTTATTTTTGTTATATATTTATTTACTTGTATTTTATTATATTTTATACTCAGGGGTACATATGCATGTTTGATACACGAATATATTATGTACTGTTGGGGACTGGACTTCTAGTGTACCCATTATCCAAATAGTGGATTTCCTGTTATTTTTTTCCACATTGAATTGTATATGGGACCTCATCAGATAACAGTAAAATCATTGAGCTAAGAGGCCTCAGAACTACCATGTCTGACCCCTATATTTTACAGATGAAGAAATGTATTTTACTCAAGATTACACACACAGATAATGATGCAACTTTGGTTTTGGCTGAAAGGTCTTCACGGGTGGTTTCATTCAGATTCATGAGGAAAGGAAGCAAAAATTCTGAAAGAGTGTGAGGTGGAATATTGAGTTTCATTGCTTCATAAATCAGTCTAGATTGTTGTGTTCCTTATTCAGCTGCTCATGGGAATTCCCACTGAGGCAGTTGAAGTAGTTGAGAGAGAGGTGACTACGCAACAGGACTACATACACTGAGAGAATGGTCAGTTGCCCATACAACTTCATTTAATCCACAGGACCAGTATCTTCAGGCCTTTCTCAAGTCTAGGTTTATATATACCAATTCTGTTTGATGATATACTGTCGTTGGGAACGCCCGACTTTATGGGTGGGTGGATCAATCACACAGTTCATAATTACAGGCAAAAAGTAACTTGGTATCCCAATGATCAAGCACTTCCAGGGCTCAATTGCAAGCCAAGAGCTGTTTCTCCAAAGGAAATAGTTTCGTTTTTCTGAAAATGTGTAAGTCTTTGCTCCAAAACCAAGGAGCTTTGAATTGTAATTCTTCTCTCTCTCTCTTTTTTTTATTTATTTATTTTATTTATTTATTTTATTTTTTTATTTTTTGAGACGGAATCTTGCTCTGTTTCCCAGACTGGAGTGCAGTGGCACAATCTTGGCTCACCACAACCTCCACCTCCCGGGTTCAAGCAATTGTCCTTCCTCAGCCTCCCAAGTAGCTGGGATTACAGGTGCCCACCAACACACCCAGGTAATTTTTTTTGTACTTTTAGTAGAGACAGGGTTTCACCATGTTGGCCAGGCTGTTCTCAAACTCCTGACCCCAGGTGATCCACCCACCTCGGCCTCCCAAAGTGCTGGGATCACAAGCCTGAGCCACCACGCCAGCCAAATTGTAATTCTTCTGTTCAGACTTGCCACAGGCTCCTGCAGCATCCTTATTTGACAGTTTGAGCAAAATCACATCTACCCATGCACCCTTTGTTATGGGATCCATAGGCCGTCTCCCTGTCTCTGCTCTGTTCCTTTTCTCTCCCCACACATGTGATGATTCACTTTACCCAAAAGCTTGAGATTTTGGCATTTTGTAAAATAAGAATAGGTTACTATTCTTTTTCCCTTGCCACATCCTTTTCCTGAGGCAGTGAGCAAAAAGACCCCACCTGTTACAATGCACAAAAGGGAAATGGTAATGAATTCAAAGGAAAAATAGACGCTAACATTGTAATATTATTTTGGCACATGCCTGGAATATCTGTAACGTGAACCATTTTTTTCCTTAATAAGAACAAGAAGAAATCTAACAGCTATTTTCAATCATTGAAAAGGAAGTTCTATGAAACAGAAAATAGGTGTGTTCGTTGGAGGTGGTAGTGGGTTGAATTGCGTCGCCCCAAATATAGGTCTACATCTTAATCCCCAGAACCTATGAATATGATATGATTTCATAAGTGAGTCTATGCAGATATAATTTAAGAGTCTAGACATGAGATCATTCTGGATTATCCAGGCATGGCCTAAATCCAGTGAAAAGTGTCCTTATACGAGACACACAGAGGACAGAAGGCAATGTGACTGCAGAAGCAAAAATTAGAGTGATGTGGCCACAAGCTGAGGAACATCTGGAGCCACCAAAAACTGGAGGAGGCAAGAACAGACTGCCCCTAGAGCCTTTGGATGGAATGTAGTCCTGCCAACACCTTGCTTTTAGAACTGTGAGAGAATAAATTCCTATCATTTTCAGACACCATATTTGTGGTCATGTGTTATGGAAGCCGTAGGAAACTAACACAAAGATCCAGACAGCAGGACTAGAATCAAAACAGAAAAAGTGAAAGATAAACTTTCTTATTATTGGGTCTGCTCAAGAGTGTGGGACTGAGTTATGAAATAGTTGGCTTCAGTAACTGGAGCTGGAGTTCAGGGGTTGAATGGTCAAAAGGGAGAGGCTGGTGACAGGGCTAGATCTTATCTCTTAAAAAAAGGGAGGAAGAGTGTTTATTGGATGGAACTGTAAATGTTTATAGACTCATGCTCTTATTTTATCAGATTTACATATTCTCGACCATAGTTTTTTGGAATCACGTCTCAGGAATTCCCAGATTTTACGCACGCTGTTGCCCATAACCTATGGCGGGGCTAAGAATACAATTAGGTCCAAACAGGAAGATCAGTTTCCAGGGAAGGAATAAGTCACTGTTGATTATGCCTGGAAAATAGGCTGGAAGCATCAGGCAGAGCTTCGCATCTGTGCAGCTATCTTCCTGCAGTTGATTTATCTAATGCTTTCTATGGTTGCGGACAAACAGACTTTCCAATGGAGAAATAAAGAAGCTGCCTTATTTATATTAATATAACCTCTTTCTTTGAACCTCTAGCCTGCCTGGGACACAAAATCACATAGTTTCAAATGACATTAAAGTCAGCTAAATAATTTTTCTTGCCATTGAGAGAGTAGAGAATTAACACTTTGAATCCATTTTGGTTACCTTTTTAGATGACTGTTTAGAATCCACAGGTAGGAGTTCTTAACCTGGGCTCAGGGGCATGTAAGGGGACAACTCCATAGTCCCCTTGAAATTCTAAGCAATTTTTTGCTTTCTGGAAGGACTCTAGTGACCTCTATATCACTAAGTTTAATGACCTTTTTTTTTTTTTTTTTTACCTCTTCGGTACATGTCTCACATTAGACTCTTGAAATTCATTGTCATCTGTAATATGATGTGCTCTTGATTTTCCTCTCATCTTTCCAGCCCATCCTCCTGTACTTAATTTTTAAATTTTGCAGTTCTTGAAAACTTGGATAGAGACTCTCTTGTTTCCTCATAACGTACTCTTTCCCTGTGTGATCTCATCCATGCCATGTCTTCAGTTATGGTCTATATACTCACAACTCCAAAATGACTACTTCTAACTCCTTTAAGCTCCAGATATTTGTATCCAACAGTCTACCAAACATCTCCACTTGTTGCCTTACAGGCAACTCAAACTGAACAGGTCCAAAGCTGAACTCCTGTTCTTTCCCAGTCCCATGGCTGGTCCTCCTCCAGTTTTCTCTATTACAGTGAAACAGGAGAGCTCCCTGATCCCCCTCGAAGGACATGTGATGGGTGTGACTCGCCTGTTCAGTCACCACCACTCCTGAAACCCTTGTGGGAGGGGCAGCCCACAGACAGGCAGGTGAAGGAGCCTAAGTTGAGTGTGTTACAGTGTGCCCTTTTAGCCTTGCCATCCACGAACGGCTTGAGTGTTAACCAGCTCAATGGACCCTCTGCCTTTCTGCAAGGGCAGAGGGGCAGTGTGACAGCTTTCTGTATCCTAAGCTCTTGTCCAGCATCTCGGAAGAATCAGGTCACACACGGGCTTGAATGAGGGGTTTTATTGAGTGGTAGAGGTGGCTGTCAGTGGGATGGTTGGGGAACCAGAAGCAGGGAATGAAGTGGGAAGAAGATCTTCCCCAGAGTTTGGCCATCTAGTGGCTGAACTCTTCTCTGACCACCTCAGCTGGAAACCTCTTGGTGTTTGGACATTCCTCTTCTTTTCTCTTTCTCTGTTGCACCATTTTGCGATTCATCTGCTTGTCTCCTCATCTTCTCATCTGCTCATCTGCTTCTGGAGCCTGGGGTTTATATGAATACAGGATAAAGGGCGTGGTGGGCCGAAAGGCAACTTTTTCGCCATGAAAACAGAAATGCCTGTCCCCATTTTAGGGTCACAGGACTCCAGGCTTGAGGTAGGGGCCTTTGCCAGGGAACAACCCTCTTCTACCCAATGTTTCCCTGTTTCCTGTCTGTATCAACAGGGGATGGTGTCATCATCCATTTGGGCACAGGGTTGGCTAGAGGGGCAGGACTAATAGGATAATAGATGTATACATGAAGAGGAGTTTATTAACAAGTATTGACTCACATGATCTAACTTTCTTCAGCCTTAAATTTCTTATTTGAGGAGAAAAAAAAAAGATGTAATATCTTCCTGTTTGAGCCTACTGGCCTTCAAATTAGCTGCAATTAAATTCAGAGCGAGGCGTAGAGGTGGGGAAGCAAAAAAGTAAGGCAGGCTTGAAAACTATACGTAAGAAGTATATCTAAGAATATTGTGTATGTCCTGGAAACAGAAGTCACTGGGAGGAAAATAGTGTAGAAGCCTTGTAAGTTTCTGAGGAAACTGGATTGCAAAAGAAACCACAGGCATGACTAAAAATGTTTGATTGTTTAAGACACTGAAACAACAGCTAGGCCACCTCTTGAATAAGCAGCTAATGAACATACTCTGTAATGCCTGTTTCTGTTCCCAATCTTGTGCTTGGCATAGGCCCTAAATATATGTCTGTTCCCTCCCATATTGTATTCCCACCCTTAAGGACAATTCTATTTTCTGCTTCTAAAGATTACGTCCCTAGGTCTAGGAATAAATTGCCACTATCCATGCTTTAGGCCTTTCATTCTGGCAGGGGCTGCAAGAATCTGGCTGCTAGCAGAGCCCAACAGTGTTTGGAGAAAGAAATCCCTTAATCACCATAGTATAACTAGTGAGGTTACTTCTCTTCCCTGAAGACATTCTGCCTCTCCTCTCTGATTTACTCATCTGATTCTCCTAGTAACACTAGTCCACCCTAGAAATGACAGCATTTATTTACACATTATTTACACCATATACTCCTTTTTTAGTCTTTTGAACACTCATTGTGCCACCAAGAAAACTCTTCAGGCCTTTGATCACAACTAAAAGTCAGAGTATATGGTCTGACTATTACTTATGGGGACTGTATGTGGAATGTTTTTAAGGGGTCTGTCAGCATAGACAGGTAGCACATCTGTCCACAGCATGCTTTTTTTGGTCCTCTGTGTTTTTTTTTTTTTTTTTTGAGATGGAGTCTCTCTCTGTCGCCCAAACTGGAGTGCAGTGGGGCAATCTCGGCTCACTGCAAGCTCTGCCTCCCAGGTTCATGCCATTCTCCTGCCTCAGCCTCCCGAGTAGCTGGGACTACAGGCTTCCCGCCACCATGCCCGGCTAATTTATTTTTTATTTTTTATTTTTAGTAGAGATGGGGTTTCACCGTGTTAGCCAGAATGGTCTCGATCTCCTGACCTTGTGATCCACCCACCTCGGCCTCCCAAAGTGCTGGGATTACAGACATGAGCCACCGCACCCGGTTGGTTCTCTGTGAATTTTTGACAAGGTTTGTTTGGTGCTTTGGTTCTGATGGAAAGTACACATTTCTGCTGGCATGTCAGAGTCCAGGGTAGACTGGTTCACAGTCCAACCCCTTCACATCCCAGGGCATCGAGGTATACGTCTCCTTTAAGGAGTGGAGAGCAAATGGAAAAGGTAAGGGGGGAAAAAAAGCATGTAGGAAGGGAAGAGAAAGAGAGAAAGAAGATCTGTAGTTCCCTTCCTGTGAGTCTCCACTGGGCACATACCTGCTTCTTCATGGGGAAAGCCTGCTAATGTGCTCCACGATGCTGTCCTTTTTCTCATCCCTTCACCCAGCCTACTTTCCCATTACAGCCTTTCTTCTATAATCCACCAAACAGTAGCTAGGTCAGGTTCAGAGGAAGATAAAAAGCCTGGAGACGTATGACTGTGATCTATGTTACTGACATAACAGTACTGTAGTTCCTAAATGAACAAAAGAAAAAGAAAACTAATTTATTACTGTCCCAGAATAGTAGCCAGGACTGACCCTTGCTAAAAAATCTCCCTTTCCCCAACTCTGCAAAAGAATTGAATGCAATTTTGCATTCAAAAGGAGAGCACCTTTCCCAGAGTCCTCTTACTTGCTCCTTCCCTTCCAGTGTTTCTTTCCATCTTTACCTGAGGGCTTCACAGACTTTATCCCTTTCATCCTGAAAGCATTGCTTCTTTCTAGGATGCTAAGAGTTACTTTCCTGGTAACCTAGCCCATAAGAGAGACTTAAAAAGCACTAATTACATTTACTCCAATTAAAAAGAAAGTAACCAAATGCACCATTCACACTAAGGTATTACAATTATTTCCAATCAAGAAATTTTCATTTTAAATACAGAATTCTAGAAAAGCCTTAATTAACAGAGCAGAAATAAAAAATTGGTCATGAATGACCTCCTCCACTAGCAAATGCGTGTTTTTTTGTTTCTTTTTTTTTTTTTGGCCTACCAAGTGTTTTAACAAAATAGAGAAGTTTTTAAAATATCTTTTCTATAGAAGTATTAATTCCCTGGCTTGCTTTATTAAAACTTCAGCCTGTGTTTGGTGATATGATTTGGCTCTGTGTCCCCACCCAAATCTCATCTTGAATTGTACTCCCATAATTCCCATGTGTTGTGGGAGGGATCCAGTGAGAGATAATGTGAGTCATGGGGGTGATTTCCCCCATGCTGTTCTCGTGGTAGTGAATAAGTCTCACGAGATCTGATGGTTTTATCAGGAGTTTCTGCTTTTGTGTCTTCCTCATTTTCTCATGTTACCACCATGTAAGAAGTGCCTTTCACCTCCTGCCATGATTCTGAGGCCTCCCCAGTCATGTGGAACTGTAATACCAATTAAACCTCTCTTTTGGCCAGGCATGATGGCTCATGCCTGTAATCCCAGCAATTTGGGAGACTGAGGTGGGCGGATCACTTGAGGTAGGGAGTTTGAGCCCAGCCTGACCAACGTGGAGAAACCCCGACTCTACTAAAAAAATACAAAAGTAGACAGGCATGGTGGTGCATGCCTGTAATCCTAGCAACTTGGGAGGCTGAAGCAGGAGAATCGCTTCAACACAGGAGGTGGAGATTGCAGTGAGCCAAGATCATGCCATTGCACTCTGGTCTGGGGAACAAAAACAAAACTCTGTCAAAAAACAAAAACAAAACAAAACAAAACAACTCTTTTTCTTCTCAGTCTCAAGTATGTTTTTATCAGTGGTAGGAATACAGTTTAATACAGTAAATTGGTAGCACAAGTGTGGGATGTTGCTGAAAATATACCTGAAAATGTGAAGGCGACTTTGGAAATGGTTAACAGTCAGAGGCTGGAACAGTCTGAAGAGCTCAGAAGAAGACAGGAAAATGTGGGAATGTTTGAAACTTCCTAGAGACTTGTTGAATGGCTTTGACCAAAGGCCTGATAGCAATATGGACAATAAGGTCCAGGCTGAGGTGGTCTCAGATGGAGATGAGGAACTTGTTGGGAGCTGAAGCAAAGGTAACTCTTGTTACGTTTGAGCAAAGAGACTGGCAGCATTTTGCCCTGCCTTAGAGATTTGTGGAATGTTGAACTTGAGAGAGATGATTTAGGGTATCCAGGAGAAGAAATTTCTAAGCAGCAATGCATACAAGTGGTGACTTCAGTGCTGTTAAATGCATTCAGTTTTATAAAGGAAGCAGAGCATAAAAGTTCAGAAAAATTGCAGCCTGACAATGTGATAGAAAAGAAAAAGCCATTTTCTGAGGACAAATTCAAGACTGCTGCAGAAATTTGCATAAGTCACAAGGAGCCAAATGTCAATCCCCAAGATGATGGGGAAAATGACTCCAGGACATGTCAGAGGTCTTCATGGCAGCCCTTCCCATCACAGGCCTGGAGGCCTAGGAGAAAATGGTTTCTTAGGCCAGACCCAGGGTCCCCATGCTGTGTGCAGCCTAGGGACTTGGTGCTTTGCATCCCAGCTGCTCCAGCTGTGGCTGAATTGTGCCAACATAGAGCTCGCACCATGGCTTCAGAGGGTGCAAGCCACAAGGCTTGGCAGCTTCCATGTGGTGTTGAGCCTGTGAGTGTGCAGAAGTCCAGAACTGGGGTTTGAGAACCTCCGCCTAGATTTCAGAAGATGTATGGAAATTCCTGGATGCCCAGGCAGAAGTTTGCTGCAGGGGCAGGGCATTCATGGAGAACCTCTGCTAGGGCAGTGCAGTAGGGAAATGTGGGGCCAGAGCCCCACATGGAGTCCCTACTGGGGCACCACCTCATGGAGCTATGAGAAGACAGCCCTTGTCCTCCAGACCCCAGAATGATAGATCCACCAATAGCTTGCACCGTTTGCCTAGAAAAGCCACAGATACACAATGCCAGTCTGTGAAAGCAGCTGGCAGGGAGGTTGTACCCTGCAAAGCCACAGGGGTGGAGCTGCCCAAGACCATGGAAACCCACCTCTTGCATCAGCATGGCCTGGATGTGAGACCTGGAATCAAAGGAGATCATTTTAGAGATTTAAAATCTGACTGCCCTAATGGATTTTGGACTTGCATGAGCCCTGTAATCCCTTTATTTTATACAATTTATCTCATTTGGAACAGCCGTATTTACCCAATACCTTCCGTTGTATCTAGGAAGTAACTAGCTTGCTTTGGGTTTTGCAGGCTCACAGATGGAAGGAGCTTGCCTTGTCTCAGATGAGACTTTGGACTCTGGACTTTTGGGTTAATATTGAAATGAGTTAAGACTTTGGGGAACTGTTGGAAGGCATGATTTGTTTTGAAATGTGAGGACATAAGATTTGGAGGGGCCAAGGGCAGAATGACATGGTTTGGCTCTGTGTCCCAACCCAAATCTCATCTTGAATTATACTCCCATAATTCCCATGTGTTGTGGGAGGGACACAGTGAGAGATAATTTGAATCATGGGGGTGGTTTCTCATGGTAGTGAATAAGTCTCACGAGATCTGATGGTTTTATCAGGGGTTTCTGCTTTTGCGTCTTCCTCATTTTCTCTTGCCACTGGTATGTAAGAAGTACCTTAACCTCTGCCATGATTCTGAGGCCTCCCCAGCCATGTGAAACTGTTAAATCCAGTTAAACCTCTTTTTCTTCCCAGTCTCAGGTATGTCTTTATCAGCAGCGTGAAAACAGACTCCTACACTCGGCCAGAGGACTGCCCACTGCTTCCTGTAGACTGGCTATGATGCTTGGTTTGCCAAGACCCCACCATAGCTTATCTTGTCCACAGGGTGTTACACTCATTTCAGTTACCTCCCTGACCCCTCATAGAGCTTGAATCTGCAACTGCTGAACTAAGTAAATTAACACATATCTAGATTTCAGGTGCCCCTTCTTCCTCTCCAGAGTGCCTTCTCTGAGACCAACTCTACCGTTTCACAGAGTCAGAAGACCCTCTCTCGTGACTCTACACACTACTTACTGCCTGTCTTCCTCTTTAATTTGTCTGTTGCCCTTCGCAGCACATGCCAGCATTTTGAGTGTGGAAACAGTTTTGGTGTTATCTGTAACCACAGCACAATCCACATGAATATTCCTGGCAGGCAGATTAAATCTGACCCAGATTAGTATGTGCTTTACTTGATATTTTCTATGAAATTATTTCCAGAAAGTTCTTTAGTTTGTCACTTCTTTGGCTATAGTTAGGCAGCCAACAGCAGGACAATTCTACAGAAATGAAATATTTTTTCTAAAATCCAAGAAAGATGATAGATGAGATTGATTAAATTTCAGAAGAAAAGTGGTAAAGCACTATTTGTATAAACCAAATTCTGTATGTGGCTTAGCCTAAGAAATAACCACCTGGAACACAATTTGTATCTTCACAGCACATTTTCTCTACCTACACAAGTCCTACTCCCTACTGAAGGAAAGCTTAATTGTCCTCTCCTTTTGAAGGATGTTATCAGATTTTCTAGGCTAAGATCCAACAGCACTTTGACAGATTTATATTTTAAAGCTTTATTTGGTAAGTATTTATGTATTTGTTTTCCCCAGTGGCCTGTGGGACAGAATTTACATTATTCTTTAAATTTGCCATTAGAACGAGGCAGAGAAGGTGCTCAATATGTTTGTAGAATAAAGTTGCTTCAAAATTGGTATCATGAGATGAACTTAATTGTTTCTATTTGAAACAATATAAAAAACAGAAATTATCTGGCTGTGTTACTGGCAGAAGGTGTCCAGGTTCTTGGCATCTAGAACAAAGGATTGGACAAAACACACAAAGCGAGGAAAGCAAAGATAGGGATTTATTGAGAATGAACGTGTACTCCACAGTGTGGGAGCGGGCTGAGCATAGGGGCTCAAGAGCCCCACGTACAGAATATTCTGGGATTTCAACACTCTAGAGGTTCCTACTAGTTACTTGGCATATATTCTATGTAAATGAAGAGAATGAAGCGAAGTCACAGAGTCATTTACTCAGAATGTGCCATATTGTAAATAGAGAGGATATTAACCTGGTGTGTGTGATCTAGGTAAATGGAGAGGATGAATGTGAAGTTACAAAGTGTAAATGGTGTGAATGGAGAGGATGAAGTGACTACGTGTCTGCAGTCTGAGCTACTTGGGAGACTGAAGTGAAGGGATCTCTTGAGCCCAGGAGGTCAAGGATGCAGTGAGCCATGATTGCGCCAGTGCATTCCAGCCTGGGTGACAGAGCAAGACCCTGTCTCACACAAAATAATATGATGAATAAGTTATCAGTGTGCATAACATGCAATAAGGGCAAGTATTTATTAAAATGCTCACAAATATGTACTTTGGATTATGCCATGAAAGGTATTTCTTCCCATGGTTATGTGAAAGTGCAAAAAATATTGATTTAAAATGTGACTGAGTTATTAATGTCTGTACAACTCAGCAGACCTTTCAGTATATATTTCAGTAACTTTTTCGATAAAAAAAAAACTTCAAGACCAGTCTTGCCAAATGACAAAACCCTGTCTCTACTAAAAAATACAAAAATTAGCTGGGCTTGGTGATGCATGCTTGTAATCCCAGCTACTCTGGTGACTGAGGCATGAGAATTGCTTGAACCCATGAGGCGGAGGTTGTAGTGAGCTGAGATGGAGCCACTGCACGGCAGCCTGGGTAGCAAAGCGAGACTCCATCTCAGAAAAAAAAAAAAAAAAGACAGACATTTCCTTCTTCTTTGTAGCAGAGCTGAGAGCTGGCATACAAACTCAAGAGGGTTCAGGTTCCAACACACAAGTTTTTTCTTTCTTTTTTAAATATCTTGCTGGCAAAAACCTGCTTTTCTCTAAGCTATCATTCAGGGCCCAGTGAAAAATGACCCTGAAAAATCCACCATCAAAGATTAAGAGAGAGCCCCTAAAGTTTGCGTGCTCCTGGCAAGATCCCTCCTCCCTCCTCCCTCAAAAACACCAGCTTTGTCATCATTACCTAATATATCTTTATACCTATTTATGTCAGTCATTGCCAGAAACCAAGAACTGATTCTTAGGAAATTGCTCATTCCTCCTTACACTCATTTTGATAATTCCTGGTTTTGATCTTGCTTCTCACCAATCCTCAACCACTGAACTCCTTCAACTCTGTTCCCTGGAACTCCAATAATTAGCAGACTTCTCTGTAGCCTCAACCTTTTTCTAAAGGTTTGCTTTCACCTCTTCTTGCACTAACTGAACCTGGTGTCCCTGGGAGGACAGTGTCCCCTGCAGCCTCCTGCAGTGGTTTTGCCTTTTTTTGTATCACTGGATCCAGACATAGGCATGGGAGGAAGGGGTGTCCTTTTTGTCCCGCATTGCCACTTCTAGGCTGCTGTCTTTTCTGACTCCATGAAAAGACTTGCTTGCATCTCAAATAATCAGATATTTTACCTTCTCCTTCTCTTTGTTATAGTCATTCATCTTACCCATATCACCCCTGCCTCCCACATTTCTTGAAGATTTTAGTTCCTGGTTAACTGTCAGCCTCCAAAACTACTTCTGTGATAAAATTATTGGCTATGTCAATGTGTACACATATGGTCCTTTTAATTCCCAGGCCTTTTTCCCTCTACCAACCCAGTCTTCACCCTACATCAGGCACTTGTCTCACTCCTATAATCATATCCTAATCTTTTTCTTACACAAACTAATACCTCTCTGTTACCTCATTTACACACTTCCCATTGCCATAAGAGAATTTCCTATTTTTCCTATTTGCTTCTTCAAATCTTCCAACTCTGGCTTTCCTTTATGTGTGCCTTTCTTTATTCCTTTTCTTTCATCTGTGGTTTTCAACTAAGGGCAATTTTGATGCCCATCCCTCCAGGAGGTATTTAGAGATGTCTGAAGATATTTTTGGTGGTCACACCAAGAGGGTGTTACGGGCATCGAACAGGTAAAGTCCAAAGATGCTGGTGACATCTCCCAATATATAGGACAGACCTCCTGAATTTTCCAGTACAAAAAATAATTCAGTGCAAAGAATTATTCAGTGCAATGGGTCAATAATGCCAAAGTTGATAAACTGCTTAACATTACCAGGATCTACAGTCCATTGATTTTATCATGGTGTTAGAGATCAAACTGCTTCCTCCAAAAAACACATGTTGAAGTCCAAACCCTGGGTTCCTCAGAATGTGACCTGACTTGGAGATAGGTCATCGCAGATGTAATTAAGTTAAGATGGTATTATGCTGGAGTAGGATGCCATCCAATGTGACTGGCATCTTTATGAAAAGAATGCCACGTGAAGACACAGAGGCACAAGAAGAACTTCGTATGAAGATGGAGGACTAGAGTGACGCATATACAAACTAAGGAACACCAAAGGTTGCCTGCGGACCACCAGAAGCTAGGAAGAGGCAAGAAAGGATCCTCTTCTACAGATTTCAAGAGAGCATGGTGCTGCTGACACCTTGATTTCAGACTTTTATATTACAGACCTACAAGACAATAAACAACCCTGTTCATGGTACTTTGTTGCAGCAGCCATATGAAGTTCATACAACTGGTTTCTTTGAACTTTGCTTGAATTTATGTTCTCATTTCCAGCCTTGCCTACCTTAAATAATAAGACCAGAATACTAGCTATTAATAATGGAATCGTGTTTGCTAAGCCATAGAATATAAAATCTTACACTACTGTGTTTATTCTAATTAGGAAGCAAAGAGATTCAAATCTGGATGTGAATATTCATCTATCCAATCAAGTGATAAAATGTTATAGGCAATTATGACAGAATTTGTGTCAGGGTAAAATTTGAAAGTTGGCAAAAATTGAGATATAGTAAATTGATGATATCATTGAGTTCTCCATTAATAGCAGAACTCTTGAAAGGGGATTTTCCTTATAAACCTGAGCTGAATTTTCTTGGAAGGTACTCTGCATTAGTCCACATGTTGCAGATTTTAATTTCTTGGCCAGTGACCAGTGACCCCAAATCCATACCATTGTTATCAAATCTCTGACCAACAACTCTGAGTGAATAATCTCAGCTTTAGTGGTGGGACTGAAAGATAATTCTGTTCTACTTAATTAAATGACTTTGCAAACTCAAGGCTATATCAAAAAAAGAGAAATACTTAGATGACTTTTTAAAATGAATATGATATTGTCATTTTTGCATAATTTGTTTTTATGCAAATATAACAAGTTTAAAAAATCGATACTGCTTTGTATATGCTTTGTATTAAAAATATTTGAGAAATTAACCTAATAGATGATTTTAACTAAAACGCTGGAAGATTTTACCCATGTATGTTTGCAATTAATTTTAAATATTTAAGATAATCAGATTTACTAAATATATGAGGGCAAGTTTTATGATGTTTAGATGCTTGAGAGAATCATATGGAAATGTGTAATTTTATTATTTGACTTACCCCAATTACTTATGTGTGTAGAAAGGATTTTTTTATGGGATTTGTATATCTGCTCTTTTAGGTGCTTAAAGTTCTTGAGAAAATCCATTATATGAAATTGTGACCATACCTGGAAACATTTATAGGAATATAATTAACCAAATACACAAAATATGTTTAAATATTTAGAAGCAATCATATTATTGGACTTAGATATCCATTTATTGAATTTTATACCATTGACCTTTGAACAACGTGGATTTCAATTGCAAGGTTCACCTATACATGGATTTTTTTTTCAATAAGTATATTAGAAAAATTTTTGAAGGTGTCTGACAATGTTTAAATATTCACAGATAAATCATGCCTAGAAATAGCAAAAAGATTAAGAAAAAGGTATGCCATGAATGCATAAAACATATTGATACTACTCTACTTTCTTATTTACTATATAAAATATACACAAATCTATTATAAAAAGTTAAAGTTTGTCTACACTTACACATACAAACACTTAAAGACTACATGGCACCATTCTCAGTTGAGAAATATGTAAACAAATTGAGATGTACTATCAAAATACAACTGCATAAAATTAACTATAGTACATGTTGCATTTCTGTAATAATTTTGTAGCTAACTCTCATTGCTACTGCAGTGAGCTCAAGCACTGTATCTGCTTGAAATGTGATGTGATGCTAATCACCTCCAAGTGAGCAGTTTGTCTCATCAATAAATTGTGTATCCCAGTAAAAAGTGACCTTCTGAAGTTCTCACTCATTTTTCAGTGCAATACCACAAACCTTCAATAACACCACAGGACCCATACAAACAGCCAATAGTGCTGCTGGAAGTGCTCCCAAGAAACAGAGAAGAGTCATGACATTACCAAAAAAAGTTGAATTGTTTCGTATGTCCCATAGATTGGGGTCTACAACTGAGGTTTCCTGCCACTTCAGGATAAATGAATCTAGTATAAGGCTCATTGGAAAAGAAAAGAAAAAAAAAAGAGAAGAAAAGAAAAGATATGAAGCCATCACTGGAGCTAGGCCAGCAAGTACCAAAACCTTGCACTTTTTGCAAAATACCTTTTTATATCATATTGAAAATGCACCTTTTACGTGGGTGCAGGATTGCTATAAGAAAGGTGTATGTATAGACTCTAACATGATTCAAGAAAAAGCAAAGTCATTATATGATAACTTTAAGCAAAAGGAAGGTGAAAGATCTAAATCTAGAGAACTTAATGCCAGCAGGGATAGTTTGATAATTTTAGAAAGAAGTGTGGCTTAAAAAGTAACAAGATAACAGGAGAAGTAGCTTTTGCAA
This sequence comes from Chlorocebus sabaeus, assembly GCF_047675955.1. NCBI lineage: Eukaryota > Metazoa > Chordata > Mammalia > Primates > Cercopithecidae > Chlorocebus > Chlorocebus sabaeus. The sequence continues at coordinate 32,183,143 of NC_132925.1, forward strand.
ACCAAGAGGCAGCAAATTTCCAGACACCGTTAAGAAAACCGCTGAGGATAAAAGACATTTTTCTGAGGAGATTTTTATTGCAGATGAAAATGCCCCACTTTGCAGGGTGGGGGAGAAATGTCACAAAAGGTATTTACTAGTAAGGAAGAAAAACAAGCACCAGGATTTAAGGCAGGAAGGGATAGGCTAATGCTAGTGTTTTGTGTAAAAGCAGTTGGGTTTATGATCAGGACTGTCCTTATCTACAAAGCTACTAACACCCAAGTCTTGAAGGAAAATATAAAGACCAGCTGTCAGTCTTTTGGTTGTATTCCAACAAGACGGCCCAGAAAATGAGAACTCTTTTTCTGATTGGTTCTATCAATGCTTTGTTCCTGAAATCGGGAAGTACTTTGCCAGTAAGGGGCTTTTTTATGGAAGTTAGTTTGATAGTGGACAGCGTCCCTGGCCACCTAGAATTCTATGAGTTCTACACCAAAGGCATCAAAGTGGTCTATTTGGCCACGAACTCGGTATCTCTAATTCAGCTTTTAGATCAGGGTTTCACAAGGACCTTTAAGGCTCATTATTCACGGTAGTCTATGGAATGATTGTCAGCACTATGGAGGAGAATCCTAACAGACAGCACATCATGAAAGTTTGGAAGATTACCCCACTGAAGATGCCATTGTCGTTACAGAAAATGCTGTGAAAGCAATCAGGCCCAAACAAATAAATTTTTGCTGGAGGAAACTGTGTCCAGATGTGGTGCATGATTTCACAGGATTTGTGGCAGGACCAGTCAAAGGAATCTTGAAAGAGACTGTGGATATGGCAAAAATGGTGCGGGGTGAGAAGTTTCAAGATACGAATCTTGAAGAAGTTCAAGAACGCATAGGTACCACATCAGAAGAATTAACAGAAGATAACTTGATGGAGATGAGTACTTCCAAACCTGTGTGAGATAGTGAGGAAGAGGGCATAGGAGAAGCAGTCAGAAAACAAATTGACATTAGACAATCTGGCAGAAGGGTTACAATTATTTAAGACTGCTTCTGACTTTTAGTACAACATGGAGCCTTCTATGATACAGGCACTGAAATCAAAGAAAATGGTGGAAGGATTGGTTCTGTATGGAAACATCTTTGGAGAAATGAAAAAGCAAAAATGTCAGACAGAATTTATGTATTTCTGGAAAGCTACAACAGTGTACCTGCCGCTCCTCCTTCCATTTCTTCCACCTCTTTCAGCTCTGTCACTCCTGAGACAGCAAGACCAACCCTTCTTCTTTCCTCTCTTCCTCAACCTACTCAATGTGAAGACAAGGATGAAGACCTTTATGATGATCCACTTAATGAATAGTAAATATATTTTCTCTTAGGAATAGCTTAATAACATTCCTTTTCTCTACCCTACCTTATTGTAAGAATATAGTATATAATACACATAACATATAAAATATGTGTTAATTGAGTGTTTATATTATCAGTAATTCTTCCAGTCAGCAGTAGTCTATTAGTAGTTAAGTTTTTGGAGAGTCAAGTAACATACAGATTTTTGACCGTGAAGGGAGACAATGTCCTTAACATCTGCCTTTTTCACGAGTCAACTGTATATTTAAAACATGAAATAATTTAAGCTTATATATAGTACCTAAAAGTTTATACACATTTTGTTTGTGAAATACATATATAGGCCAACCAAACAATAACCAAGGAAAAGCTGTGCTTAATTTAACAGAAAAAGTTTACATTTATAGATTAATACAAAATGTTTTTCAATTATGTTTAAAAGCTTAAGAAAAGCAAAGTTTTCCATCTATGATTGTAGTTGAATGAATGTCAGTGACAACACAGAGTACTGTAAGTATTATTTTCTGCACACAAAAGCCTCTATGAATCTTTCCCAAAAAAGTCCAATTGATGTCACTCTGGGACAGAGCCAAAAAATCTTTCTGGTGAAAGTAATGCTGAGGTCAAAAATAAAGAATCTGAAAAAGTGAGCCCAAACAGATTGAGACTGAATAGAAGAGAGGGATAACGTTGTTCAGGAAACTGCAAGAGCTTTAGTCTTGAAGCATGAAGGATAAAGCAGGAATTCATAAGGAGGTAGATGCCAAAACTCCTTAGCTGGGAAGCTATGTAAGAGTCAGCTAAAAAATAACTCCCCCAGATGCCTCTCACTTTCAACACACATACTCGGTATGGTAAAAATAAATCTCATTGGCTGCTTCTTCAGATCGCTTTTCTGTGTAGAGGCCTTAGAGGGCAGTGCCGCTGGGAAACAAATAAATCTTTTGTTTGTGCTTTCTTCAGCAGAGCCTGGTGCTAGCTCTGTGGCTCGGGAAACAGAGCTCGATTGTTTCTCTCTCCTCATCCCTCTCTTGTTAACCAAATATGCTCATTTCCTGACAGTCAGTGGTACCATGTAAGGCCTCCTCCCCTCTTCTGCCTTCCAGCTGCAAGGCTTCCATCTGAGTTGAGGTCAACAGATGAGCAGGAATGAAAAGAAATGATCAGGAGGAAATGTTTCGATGGAATAAAATGTAAACTAAGTACACCTCTGCCCTGCCACTGGTGGTTCCTGGGGGCTCCTCCTCCTGCCTGGCTGCAGGCATCTGCTTGTTCCCAACTCAAGGCTTTCACATTTGCTGTTTTCTCTGCTTCAAATGTGAACCTTCCCTGTCTTGTTTCCTCCTGTACCTCCTGTGCCCAAAGCAGTATTTCCACACAATAGCCACTGTGAGAACACTCTGTGGACACAAGAATGAAAAGCAGGAAGTTTGAGAACATTATTTCGGTGGCTTCTTCAGCATTCTTCACTTTAGTCCACCCATGGGGCAGTGAAGACCTTCCTGGACAGAGCCAGACTTGTGTTAGCCTCCCACTCAGGAGAGGCCTGGCTGGTACCCTTCAGAACCCAAGGCAGAGGAACTGGCAGCCTCTGGAAAGCTCACAGTGCAGTCATCCAAAGGCACAGATGCACTGAGTGTACTTAGTTCTTTTTCCTCATGCTGGGTGTCATAGGTCTTGCCCAAAGAAAGAGATCAGGATAAGGGAGTTCTAGGGTGTCATGAAAGAGCGTTGGATTGATGCTGTCTTCTCTTACTAGCTCTGTGACCTTGAGCAACCCACTGATCTTCTTTGTACATCTGTCTCCTTATATGTCAATGAGTTTAAAAGCCTTCTTATATATAAAGTAGGTTAAATTAAAAATAATAGTTGGTCCATAAGGTTACATTTAGGAATGGAAAGAATATGTTTGCGAAGATTTAGTAAAGTTTCTCAAGAGGGGTGTCCTCAATTTATTTTGGTTGTATCATGGATTTCAGTGATATTATTAGTTATGTAATGAACGACAGTTTCACTTGGTGAGTACCAAACTGTTTCAGATGACTGTAAGATTTCTTAGAGGCACTTCAGGTGCTGCAAATATCAATTCTATTTTTTAATAGATTTTGTTCTTTAGTTTTTAAAATAGATTTTAGTTTTTAGTTTTAGGTGTATAGCAAAGCTGAGCAGAAGGTACAGTGATTTCCCACATGCTCCCTGCCCCCACATACACATAGCCTCCCCCCCAGCAATAGCCCACATAAGAGCTGTATATTTGTTATAATCAAACTCCATATGACATTGACATATAATTGTCACCCAAAGTTCATACTATACCTTAGGGTTCACTCTTGGTGTTGCATGTTCTGTAGGTTTTGCAAATGTATAATGACATGTAGCCATCGTTGTAGTATTATGCAGAATAGTATCACTGCCCTAAAAGTTCTCCATGCTCTGCTGATTCATTCCCTCTTCTTCCCTAACCCCAGACAACCACTGATCTTTTTAATGTCTTCATAGTTTTGCCTGTTCCAGAATGCAGTTGGAACCATACGGTTTGCAGCTTTTTTAGTTTGGCTTGCTTCACATGGTAATTTTCACTGTGTGACAGTGCATTTCTTTTTAATGGTGAATAATATTCCATTGAACAGATATCCCACAGTTTACTTAACCATTCGCCTATTGAAGGACATCTTGGTTTCTTCCACGTTTTGGAAATTATTAATAAAGCTGCTATAAATATCTGCCTGCAGATTTTTGTGTAGACAAGTTTTTAACTAATATGGGAAAATTCCAAGCAGTGTGATTTTTGAATTATATGTTCAGAAGAAACTACCAAACTGTCTTCCAAGTTGGCTATACCATTTTTCATTGCCATCTGCAATAAAGGAGAGTCCCTGTTGCTCCACATTCTCACCAGCATTTGGTGTACTCAGTGTTTCGAATTTTTGCCATTCAAATAGGTGTATAGAGGTATCTCATCATTTTGAGTCACATTTCCCTGATAACATATGATGTTGAACATCTTTTTATGTGCTTATTAGTAATCTGTATCTTTTTTGGTAAGTTGTCTGTTCAGATCTTTTGCCCATTTTATAATCTGGTTGTTCACTTTCTTATTGTTGAGTTTTAAGAGGGTTTTTTTTGGGGGGGTGGGTATATTTTGGATAACAGTCTTTTTTTTAATCAGATAAGTGTTTTGCATATATTTTCTCCCAGTTTATGGGGTCATCTTCTTATTCTTTTTAAGTGGCCTTGACAGAGCAGAAACTTTTCATTCTAATGAAGTCTAGCTTATGAATTAGTTTTCATGAATCATGGTTTTGGTGTTGTATCTATAATGTCATCACCATACTCAAGGTCACCTAGATTTTCTTTGTGTTATCTTCTAGGTCTTTTTTGGTATTTCATTTTACATTTATATGATTCATTTTGTATTATTTTTTGTTAAAATTGTAAGGTCTCTATCTATCCAGATTCTTTTTTTTTTTAAATTTTTTATTTTTTTGCATGTGATGTCCAGGGCCATTTGTTGAAAAGGATATCTTTATTCTATTGTATCGCCTTTGTTCCTTTGTGAATGATCTATTGACTATATTTATGTGGATTCATTTCCGGGCTCTCTGTTCTGCTCTGTTGATCTATTTGTCTATTCTTTTTAGCAATACTCACTGTCTTGATTACTGTAACGTTATAGCCTGTCTTGAAGTTGGGTAGTGTCCATCCTCTGACTTTGTCCTTCTCCTTTAATACTGTGTTGGCTGTTTTGGGTCTTTTGCCTCTTTATATAAACTTTAGAATAAGTTTGTTTACATCCACAAAATAACCTGTTGGAATTTTGACTTTGCATTTAATGTACAGATCAAGTCAGAAAAAAATCATCATATTTACAATATTGAGTTTTTCTATCCACAAACATAAAATATCTCTGCATTTATTATGTTTTCCTTTGGTTGTTTTCATCAGAGTTTTATAATTTTTCTATACATATAAATGGTATTGTATCTTTAATTTCAATTCCATTTGTTAATTGCTGGTATATATAAAAGCAATTGACTTTTGTATATTAGCCTTGTATCCTGCAACCTTGTCTATAATCACTTACTAGTTCAAAGTTTTTTGTTGTTGTCAATTGTACTGAATTTTCTATATAGACAACTATGTTATCTATCAACAAACATAACTTAATTTCCTACTTCTCAATTTGTATGTCTTTTATTTCCTTTTCTTGTCTTATTGCATTAGTTAGGACTTTCTATATAATGTTGAAAAGGAGTGGTTTGAGGGGACATCCTTGTCTTGTTCCTGATCTTAGTAGGAAAGCTTCTAGTTTCTCTTTTTTTTTTTTTTTTTTTTTTGAGATGGAGTCTTGCTCTGTCGCACCACCATGCCTGGCTAATTTTTGTATTTTTAGTAGAGATGGAGTTTCACCATGTCAGTCAGGATGGTCTCAAACCCCTGACCTCGTGATCTGCCCACCTCAGCCTCCCAAAGTGTATAATTTTAATAAAGTAAGGGCAGTTAAGGCATTGCATTTTTCTGTCAGGGTGACTTCTGGGCAGACATGGAATGAAGCCCACCTTGGCTTTCCTAAATTCTTAAAAAATGTGTTATTGATTAAAAACATTTTAAACCTGGCTTTCTTGGCAGATAATGTTGAGTTTTCTAGGAGTTATTCACAGAAAAGGTGTTAGCAGGTTAGTGGGCAGTAGCTGACCCAGTGTCCAAATTCTGATCAAACTATAGGAAGTTTTGACAAGGAATTCAGATCCAGGAACTAACAGGTGGTTGAAGTGTTGAGAAAGGATCACCTTCTTAGTGTAAACCATGTGTTTACCAGATCTGAAGCCAATGACAGATATTAGCAGGTTAAGTTGGCTCCATAACATTTTCCATAGAGTTGTATTAGTATCTTGAGTCCTGAGGGACATTCAATAAATAGCATTTTATTATATGTTCAGACATTTCACAAAACTTCACTATGGGCAGAAAAGTGGAGAAATTAGCTGGTTGGTAAAAATTCCCGCCACATGCCAGCAGAATGGATTCCACGACACCCCTAGATCATCTACTTAGGAGGATTTCTAGAAGTTTATCTGCCTGCCCCTCCTCACCTTCATCTTCAATTCCTCCTCTGATGCTAGAGATTGGCAAAGGACACTGACATAGTCCATGTTGTTCACACAATGCCTTTGCAAAGAACCAGGAGCACTAATCATTTAAAGGGTTATAAATTATTTTTCTTCCTTCACAGGGGCCCAAATACTTTCTTTTTTTTATTTTTTATTTTTTATTTTTTTTATTTTTTAATTTTTTTTTAATTTTTATTTTCAAATACTTTCTAAATTATAATAACCACTATTCAAAAAAAATACATTTTGTAGTTTCTGCCCCTTTTCAGACATTCCACCAAATGTCTTAGTATCCTGGAGATTGTTTGACCTTCATCTTGTTTTACAAGAAAAACATCTTTGAAAAGCAGAACAAGAGAGGAGAGGAAGCTTGGATAAATAAATAAATATAATTATTTTTCATTGAGTTAAAATAGAGTAAATTAGTGTTATTCAAGAATACAATGGATTACATCTTTAGCAAAATTGAGATTGATGGCTCAAAGTCCAAAGTGATACATTTTGGGATGTTTTCTATTAAAAAATTATTTTGAACTAATATGAATATATAAGAAAAGCTTGATAAGAAATCAAGAGTAAAATAGTAAACATGTGGTGCTTCTCTCAAAAGCTTAAGGAATAGACCATTGCCAACTATTTACACTGTTCAAACACCTAGGAGAGCAATCTTAGTATATATTTCTTTGTCTAAATTGTTGGAGTTTTGTTTTTATCTTGATATCTTTTAGAAATAATATGTGGAAACCAGAAATGTATCTAATGTGCCATCAAACATTGCATTTACTGCCAAACCAGCGCACCTTCATTATGTGTCATAATGACTTTGATTTATTCTATCCATCATTCCATAAGCATTTATTGAACTTTCATTATATGACAGGTGCTATGTTCTACTTAGACCCTGTCATTGTGTTCTTAATTTCAAGTGAGATGACTCCTGTAGCTTTATTCTTTGCACCATATTGTTAGCATCAGGGTTCTTTCAAATCCCACCTCTGGGAAAGTTGTTGCACCTGTGGTTCCTCTCTGAAATAAATGAATCCTTCTTGTTTTTGCCTGAAACGAACACGCTCACTATTCCCAGAGTAATTATCTGCCCTGGATTTTCAAGAGTAGTTCTATTTTCAATTTTTTGTTTTAATTTTTGGTTCATAAAATACGTTAATCACAGAAATGTGTAAATGGCTTCTTTTCTCTTGTCTGGTTTAGAGTGTGTATTAGATGCATATCATTTATCACATGCACATACAAATCTGTCACATGAGGGAAGGGGCTCTTGTAAATATTTGAGTAGATTGATAAATATGTTTTAACTGGAGACAGAATTTGTCAAAGGAAAACAATCATGCTTTTTGAAGCTAGATTGGAGCACTTTTAAAAGGAAAGTAAGATCCTTATCACCTTGAGCTTGCCTTTCTCCCCATCCCTGGCCCAAAAGTCTCTGTTACAGCCTGTGACGCTGCTGTGTTTGTGCTCATATGCATACTTTTCTAACTAGCGTAAACTCTCCTTCCACCTTTACTCCACTGTTGTGGAGTAAAGCTGGCAAAGTCAACTCCCCTAGGAAATTCCTCTAGAACTGGTCTCTCTGTTTTCCTTGGCTAGTCATTAGAGAGATGTGGACCTGGGGATAAAAAGAAAAACATTCACATTATTTTCTCTAGGCTTTTGGTGCCTATGGTTTCCTAACTTCTTCAAAAGAAAAATAAGAGATGGTAAGGTGGAAGGACTTCCTTTCTCCATATTTTTTTAGACAAGATGAACATATATTATATCCTAAATATATCAACCAAGTTGTTTAAATAAGCATGCCAAGTGTTATACAATAGATTTTCATGCCCCTAAAACCAAGTGTTACATAATAGACATTCATGGCCCCAAACAATGTAATTTTAGATTTACCAAAGTTATGAAAAGAAAAGAAAAAAAGCTCTGTTTTTCCTTTTTAAAAAATCAATCATTTCTAACTCAGTCTCCTAACTTAAAATTTTCGATACACATTTGGAAATTAATCGTGTGCTGCCTCATGAGATGCTTCATATTATTTCGTTTAATGTCTGTAGCTTTATTTAATAGTTCAACGTTTAGAAACATGGTTATGGTTCTAAGAGCCAAATAGGGTCCTCAGGAATCTGGGAAGAATTACTTTATGATTAATGTAAGTTTTGTAGCACTGAAATTGAGATTCCTAGGTGAAAAGGAAAGGAATGAGAACAAAACTTGTTTATGTCTCTAAAGTGGGAGGTGCAATTTCACATACCCACAGGAGTCAGGAGAGGTAAATGACAAAATAGTTTAACAAGATGCTTGTTAAAATATGTTAATAAATAGTTTTCTCTCCTGACTCACTGCCTGACCTTTGAAGGGATTCTTTATTTGGACCCCTTGACTTTCAACTCCACTTTCCCCCAAGATTATGCCTTCAGTTTCCCCTTTGCCCTGCAACCTATTCTTTTGTGGAACTCCATGTAGCTATCAGACTCAGCACCCCAGCCAAGAGCAAAGGTCTCCGTTTGCTAATAAGGAATTTAGACATGCATAATGTTGCAAGAAAACTAAGAAAATAGGAAGAAAAGGTAACCCAAGTAGAGCAAGAGCTCCAATATGCATGTATGAGTAGACAGAGAGACTTCTCCACTTTGACACACTTTGGCAATGATGGCAGCCAGCAGAATGTGTTTTTGCAACAGTTAGGCTCAGCAGTTCTCCAAGTAGCAACAATGCTCCTGCACTCACACTGTACACGGTTTTGTTATAGGAAAGGAGTCCTGATCCAGGTCCCAAGAGAGGGTTCTTGGATCTCATGCCAGAAAGAATTCAGGGCAAATCCACAGTGCAAAGCAAAAGGAAGTTTATTAAGAAAATAAAGTGGTGAAAAAATGTCCTACTGTAGACAGAGTAGGACAGAGTAGGATGTTCCTGAAAGTAAGAGGAGAATGTGTTCACCCTAGATACAATACTTGTTTATATATAACGTAAAAAATGATTGATGAGGAGACACACTCTGTTACAAGGGTTTGTGAAACAGGATTTTTTAATTACTATATTTTGCAAGAATCAGTATTACCTTTAAAGCAAAATTAAGAACGTTTCTGTTCTGAAGATATTGGGATAACGGCTGGGCGCAGTGGCTCACACCTGTAATCCCAGCAATTTGGGAGGCCAGGGTGGGAGGATCACCTGTGATCAGGAGTTCGAGACCAACCTGGTCAACATGGTGAAACCCCATCTCTACTAAAAATAAAATAATTAGCCAGGCGTGGTGGTACACACCTATAGTCCCAGCTACTCGGGAGGCTGAGGCAGAAGAATTGCTTGAACCAGGGAGGCAGAGGCTGCAGTGAGCAGAGATCCCACCACTGCACTTCAGCAGCCTGGGCAACAGAACAAGACTCCACTTCAAAAAAAAAAAAAAAAAAAAAAAAGATATCGGGATATCAGGATACTCCCAAGTCTGGGCCTGATTAGTAATCTGTTCCTTTAACCATAAACATCTGGAGGCTAGGACTACCTAACTTTCTGGGAATGCGGCCCAGCAAGCCCCAGCTTCATTTTTTCCTAGCCCTCACTCAAGATGGAATTGCTCTGGTTTGAATGCCTTTGACAGTTTGACTGTGTTTGAATTTCTCATTGAATGAGTCCATAAGAAAGTAAAGAGAGAACAGCAGAATATAGTTCAGAAAATTGAGCTCAAACACCTGACATAGTGAATATAAATGACTTTTAGACTCTCACTGGAGAAAAGGAAGGAAATTAAGAAGAGAGAACTCTGCAAGTCGTTAGTGGAAGGAAACCACTGTTGAACATCACTGAGAATGCTTGTATACTCTTTGTTGTCCCTCCCCTGATGCTGTACCCCAGGAAAGCGAGACTACAGATGTTTCCTCAACAAAATACTGACTGCAGTAGAGCAATACAGCTAATCTGGACTTGGAGCCAAAAGACCCAAGTTTACATCCTGGCTCCACTGTCATCATGCTGTCTCTCACAGATGATCTCCCTAGACCTTGGCCTCCTAATTTTTAAAAAAGAGATGACATTACAATATTCATCTTATACTGCTATTAAAGAAAGACAAGAAGTAATATATGTACAAGAATTTTCAAACACTAAAGTGCCTTATTAATTTGAGGTTAATGACTTTTTAATGCTTTAGCGCTTATGGTGTTCATGCTAAGTATTTATGATTTAAATGATAGAGATCAGAAAGAGAATTCAGAGTTTTAATCCAAAAAAGAGTCTGGGTATTAACAGAGATATTTGGCAGGATAGAAATGAGTAGTGTAAATAACATGAAGGGTTTCTGAGTCACTTAAAACATCAGTTTAAATCTAAGATCTGCAATGTACTATGTGATCATAGGGTTATCACTTTTCATATCCCAGTGTCCCCAGCTGTGAATCATTCTTTGCATTGCTTTCAGTATTAAGTAAGAAAGCAGAACAGACCATAACACTGCTTTTCTTTTCTTTCCTCCCTTCTGCTTCTTGACATGCATTCTCAGTGTCCCAAGCTCATGAAAACCCAATAAAATAAATTTACCTCAATAGGTCCAAACAAAAGTAGTGGCATGGCACAAGGTGGAGAATAATTGTTTCTTCCATGGTAGACAATGTTGGAGTCTATTTAGCTGGTGATTCTCTAACTATGTATCATTTATGTTCTCATAAACCCATAGCACCTAGGGGTAAAGAAGTTTCAGGTGATGCAAGACTAACATTAGAGTGTGCAGTTGTCATTGGGATGCAGAGCACCGTGGGAAAATTATGTTTGTGACTGTCACTGTGACTTTATAGACCTGGGGCTTTTTTTTTTTTTTTTTTTTTTTCTTTTTTCTGACTAGGCACTGTACCTAGGAGTGTGAAAGGAAAATAAATCTTGGGGCCCCTAAATCACTAAGCTAAAGGGAAAAGTCAAGTGGAAACTGCTTGGGACAAACCTGCCACCCATTCTATTTAAAGTCACCCCTCCGCTCACTGAGATAAATGATATCTGATTGCCTTCTTTGGAGAGGCTAATCAGAAACTCAGAAGAATGTAATCATTTTTCTCTTATCTGCCTATGACCTGGAAGGCCCCTCCTGACTTCGAGTCTTCCTGCCTTTGCTTAAAGTTGTCCCACCTTTCCAGACTGAACCAATGTTCATCTTACATATGTTGATTGACATCTCGTATCTCCCTAAAATGTATAAAACCAAACTGTGCTCTGACCACCTTGGGCACATGTTGTCAGAATCTCCTGAGGCTGTGTCACAGGCATGCATCCTCAATTTTGGCAAAATAAACTTTCTAAATTAAATGAGGCCCGTCTCAGATTGTTTAAACAGAACAACTTAAGCAATGACACATTTCTCCAATAAATGAAAATGTGTATTAAAATATTGTAGGGCCAGGAGTGGTGGCTCAAGCCTGTAATCCCAACATTTTGGAAGGCCGAGGTGGGCGGATCATAAGGTCAAGAGATCAAGACCATCCTGGCCAACATAGTGAAACCCTGTCTCTACTAAAAATGCAAAACAGTAGCCAGGTGTGGTGGCGGTGCCTCTAGTCCCAGCTGCTCTGGAGGCTGAGGCAGGAGAATGGCATGAACCTGGGAGGCGGAGCTTGCAGTGAGCCAAGATCGAGCCACTGCACTCCAGCCTGGGTAACAGAGCGAGACTTCATCTCAAAATAAATAAATAAATAAAAATAAATACATAAATAAATAAAATAATACAAAAAAAAAATTTTAAACACAACGTAGTGGGCGTATGCCTGAGAAGGCGAAACTTACACTGGTTTTAAAATGGGTGTGTTAAAGGAGACAATTTCCTCAGAGTCCAGGCCTGTTTTGTGATGGAAGTGTCATCAGTCTGTCACTTTCCTAGGGCGAGTTGAGGTATTTGTTTTTCTTTCTTCCTGCATATCTTGAGAAACCACTATAAGACAAACAGGTTGCAGCAAACAATGAAAACATCTGCCTTTCTAGAGGCAGTAGCTGAGACTCCCCACTTCTCCTTCAAGAAAGTCTTGACATTAGGTCTGACCTTGGAAATAAATGGGGACAAAGTGCTCAAAGTCGGCGATGGTAGCAACAGCTCAGTGATCTTTAGAGTAGAGGCTTTGTCTAAAGGTTTCCCAGGAGCAAGCCAAAGTATGTCTTGTACATAGCCAGGGTCATTGCATTGCAGCAGGAGCGGCATCAGAGAGGAGAAAATTTCTTTGGAAATGTCCTTCACTTTAGGCCATAAGTCTTGGTCCAGAATAATGAGTTTGTGGAGGCAGTTTCAGCATATTCCAGCCACATAGTGAGGTGTGTGGAGTCTCAGATCCCTGAATACGACGAGTATGTGTAAGACCTGGAACATGTGAGGTTACCCTGGGGAAGATGACTAAAAGGGAGGAGAGAAGCTTAGTATAATGAAGGGTAATTCACTATGAAGGCTTAACTTGCTTTTGATTTCAATGATAAAATAATGAAACATTATTTGTCTCCTTATTTTAAATGGGTTCAATTGGTTGCCTTAGTAGTCACGATTAAGAATGCACTGAGATGAATCTCATACCATAAACTAAGAAATGGGAAAAAAATCAAATTTCTTATATTAAAAAATTTACCCAACTTTTTCTCCTGCTTCCAAATTAAAAATTATTTTATCTCACATAGAAAGAATCCCTGTTTTGGGGAAAAGGGTGAAGTTGAATCTCCTTCAACTTTAAAAAAATGTATATGATTATAATTCTAGAAAGTAATAGAAATACCATACATATGATAAGTCACAATTATTCTCATCATTCTATGTATTAGCCTTAATGAAAATATTGAAGGTCACTTACAAGATAGGCAACTAACTTTGTAAAGTTAGAGTCATACTGATTAATGCTATTATTTGAGCAATCAGAAATCTAGTTTGATTTTATTAATAGTATGACTTGGTAGAAAAATTGTTAAAAAAAAAAAAACACAAGGAAAAGTAAGTACTGTGAAAGGTACAACAATAAACATATGAGAGAAGTCAAAATACAAAAATTAATATTTTCAATTCAGCAGTTAGGATAGTTTTGAGTATGGTTTGGTATTGCTTAGAAACCGAGGCCTGCCACATTGAAGCCTGCAAAGGTATAGAACATACATTCATGAAGAGACTTTATTCCTAACAGTTTAGTAGTAATGTTCTTGACTGAGGTCCTTGATAGAGAAATGCGACTGTGACAGATTCACTCGAGTGAATAACAAGCAGATATAATGAGTCAAAATGAATATTTTTGCAAGTTAAATTGAGTGTCTGTATTGAGAAAGGAGAGGAAAGATTACATTACTGGGTGGGAATTTTCAATGATACAAAAACAGATACTTCAGAAAGTAATTTTTAAAATTAATCTAGGGAGCTACTTCTAAATCACTGTTTTGAGAGAAGCAACAAGGACAAATTTCTTGGGAAAAAAATCATATTGCTGTAATGTTCTTTATAACATAGACACCATAAGCAATTTAGCACATTATAGAGGCTCACCACTTCTCTCTGGGCTTTCTCCCCATTATCAATGACTGGAACCCAGTAACTTACACATACTGGTTTTCAGTAAATATTTATTAGTTGGACAAATGAATGACGGAAAAATTTAGAACTTTCCATTTTGAGTGAATTTATTATTCTTAAACTTTGACTAACTCATTTATTTTCTTCCTGGCTGGTACTAAACCAGAAAGAGTTCTAATTTTTCAAATTCCTCCACAAATCTATAAGGTTCAAATTCCTTTAAAGAAATTATAGCTTAAAAGTAGATAAATTATGAGTTATTATAAGTAAGTTCTGATCCATGTTCTGAGCAAGTTATTCTCTATTTGATTTAATTAGCTAGTCCCTATTAACTGAAAATAAACTTCTTAACTCTGAAATTAACAATACATATACTGCATATATATATATGAGCCTCTATAATGTGTCAAAATGCTTATGGTTTCTATGATAAAGAACATTACAATTTTTGCAACATGATTTCTTTCCCAAGAAATTTGTCCTTGTTGCTTCTCTCAAAATAGAGCTATATTTTCATATTTTCCTTTATCCTTACTGAAAGTTTTATCATTTCAATGTTATTGACTTAATGTCAAATGTAAGGCCAGGCATGGTGGCTCACGCCTGTAATCCCAGCACTTTGGGAGACTGAGGCAGTCGGATCATGAGGTCGGGAGATCAAGACCATCCCTCCTAACACGGTAAAACCCCATCTCTACTAAAAATACAACAAAAAAATTAGCCGGGTGTGGTGGCGGGCACCTGTAGTCCCAGCTACTTGGGAGGCTGAGGCAGGAGAATGACGGGAACCCAGGAGGCAGAGCTTGCAGTGAGCCAAGATAGTACCCATGCACTCCAGCCTGGGTGACAGAGTGAGACTCTGTCTCAAAAAAAAAAAAAAAAAAAAATGTCAAATATGGAAGTCTGCAATATCCCCCAGGTAGGTCCTTGGATTGATCTTACAGGAAGAGTATATACACAAGTTATTATTATATCAGGCTGTTGATGTGACATATTCTGATTAGTCAGTCTTATTATTATGAAGTGTTGAATAACTGGAAAATCCAAATTAATCACTTCAGGCAATTACAGCCATATGAATTCTCACCTGACTATGATCCATCATCCTGTAACAGGCATGGCTTCCCTAACAGGTTGTCCGGCTATCAGAAAAATTCCCTGTCTTTCCCCAGGTTTCAGTTTATTACTACTACCTGAGACTATGAGCTGGGCCACTCCTCACTGAACACTAAAGCTAAGCAACTGACTATTCCCAATCATGATCCATTTAAGGTTGTGAACTGTGAACCCCAACAATCTGAGACAGGTCTCAGTTAATTTAGAAAGTTTATTGTGCCAAGGTTGAGGATGTATGCCCATGACACAGCCTCAGGGGGTCCTGACAACATGTGCCCAAGGTGGTCAGAGCACAGCTTGCTTTTATACATTTTAGGGAGACATGAGACATCAATCAACATATATAAAATGAACACTGGTTCAGTCCAGAAAAGTGGGACAACTCAAAGCAAAAGTGGGACAACTCCAGGCAAGGAAGGAGTTTCCTGGTCACAGGTAGGTGAGAGAAAAATGATTGCATTCTTTTGAGTTTCTGATTCGCCTTTCCGAATGAGGCAATCAGGTATGCATTTATCTCAGTGAGCAGAGGGATGACTTTGAATAAAATGGGAGGCAGGTTTGCCCTAAGCAGTTCGCAGCTTGACTTTTCCCTTTAGCCTAGTGATTTGGGGCGCCCAAGATATTTTCCTTTCACATTTCTTCCCTTTGCTTTTTAAAAAATCTTCTGGAGAAAACATTTTAGAAGAAAATGAGTCGTGGTTCCAGCTTTCCTCTGATCGCTCTTGGCTAGGATGGTTTATTCCTGGACAGGTAGGTCCCGAGTTACTAGGAAAGCTCATTTGTAGAAAGTTGTGAAATCTCATGTTTTATTAAGAGAAAATAGGGGGAGGAAGGGAGAAAAACAACAACAAACAAAAAAATCCTGTTAAACTGATATAGGCCACATGACTCTGAAGTTCATACATCAGTAGGCAGGTATGAAAGTGGCTTATCTTTGTAAATAGGTTGTTATTTACTTCTGAAGTTTAAGTTGTCTAGTTTCAGTTCACAGGGCTTTATGAGAGCAGAGCTTAGTTTTCAATGACTCCAAATTAGGAAAAATTAGGGGAAAAAAAGAAGGAAAAAAATTAAAACATTATTTCAATGCCTGGTAGCCACAAAAAATTAGAATTCAGTTCAAACTGTGGAAAATAGTAAAAACTAAAAAAAATTAGGCCAGACTAGAATCTAACAACAGGTGTACTATACTTTTTGAAACATAATTTTTCTCTCTCTAGTTTCCCATTTTTACTAAAGACAGATCATGGTAAGACTGATTTGCTTGATTATACTTGGCCTAATTATTTGTATACAGTGCAGCAAGAATGATTTTTTTAATATAGGCTTTTAAATTGGCTTTGATACAACTTTGTTCCGTTGAAGGAATCTCAGATAAGACTTTTTAAAAGCTGAGCCCAGCCATGGATTTGTGCCATTTTTCATGCACGTCCATGTGATGAGACCACGAAACAGGCTTTATGTGAGCAATAAAGCTTTTTAATCACCTGGGTGCAGGCGGGCTGAGTCTGAAAAGAGAGTCAGTGAAGGGAGATAGGGGTGGGGCCGTTTTATAGGATTTGGGAAGGCAGAGGAAAATTACGGTCAAAGGGGGTCATTCTCTGGCTGGCAGGGGTGGGGGTCCCAGGGTGCTCAGTGGGGGAGCTTTTAGCCAGGATGAGCCAGGAGAAGGAATTGCACAAGGTAATGTCATCACTTAAGGCAGGAACCACTTCTTTTGTGATTCTTCACTTGCTTCAGGCCATCTGGATGAATACACGCAGGCTTGGGCTCAGAGACCTGACACCATCAAATACCTATGAGTTGGGTGATCCTCTCCTCTCGAGGTTCCAAGATAAACTTGGGGCTCCTGGGCCTGTCAGCAAGTGGCATTCTTTACTTACTAGAAGTCAGGGACCCTGTACAGGGGCTGTGTAGACAAAGGTATGAGGCTGGTTTTCCAAGGGACTTTTATTGCTGCATAAATCAAGTTTGATTCCTTAATGGAAATCAGACCCTTCCAGTCAAAGCTTTGGTAAAATAATCAGTTTTGCCAATTGTGTCATTTTACAAATGAAAACAGATTATTATTGCACTTATGCAGATAACTGTATGTCATGAGTTAAGAATATGCACAAATAGTTTCCAAATTCTGTAGAAATCAGGTAGAGAGAAACAAATATGCTCCAAATTTTGTTCATAGGAGTAGACTTTACTCAACTGTTAAAAGCTGTAAATAGTATAAAGAAGTCTTCTTGATCCAAAAAACAAAACAAAGGATCAGCAACATTCTAAGCAAAAAGCTAAAAAGATTACTTTAGTCTTCTTCTAGTTCATTTTGCACAGTTCACTCCTATTCTGCTTGATATTCATGAATATTTTAGCTCTCCATGAGAGTCCTGAAAATTGTTCTTCTTGTCTAATGTCATAGTCTCCAAAGTTATCAGAAATCTTCATTTAAGGACACCTGTTAGAGTTCTATAGCTGATTATAAAATCACCTTCTAAAGAGGACCAAAACAAGACAAGAATTGTCCATGGATGACAAAAAGTTTTAGAGCAGCCATTATCAAAGACACAATTGACAAGGAAATTTGTTACCTCTGAGGCACACAATAATTTAACAATTAAAATTATTACTGATAATGTACACTAAGTAATATCAGAATTATAGGAGTTTCTCATGATTTTGAAACACATACCAATAACATATTTATACAAATACAGCCCAAAGAAAACCAAACACCATTTCATATTTGACAATGTTTCCTGTATAATTTTTAAACCAAATATGCCAAATTATGTCATTTTTGGAATTTAGGGAACTTAATACCTTAAAGGACAAATTAGGTCAGAAAAAAAGACATAATTTATCATTTGGTTTTGGAAAGTTTGTCAAATATCAAATGTTTAAAATACTTGATATCGCAGGTCATTGTAAAATAAGTCATTCATCTGACCAAAGTGATAACTCAAGGATTTCAAAAACAAGGCAAGGATCTTCATTCTCTGGGAGAGGAGACTTAATTTTCAAAACAATAAGCCCTAATAAAACAGCATGAAGTCAACTAAATTTTTTTTTCAAAATTTTATAAACAGTCTATAAAAGTTTAATCTTGACCATAAGATACAACTTCCGTAAGTCTTTTATAACTTTTATAACCTTTACTAAGAAGTCAGTTAACACTTCAAGAAAACCTTGTTAATCACATATAGGTATCAGTGTGCCTTTGACATTAATGATTAACTCATAGAGAAACTGAACTATTTTGTCTCTCAAAATGGGCCCTTACAATCTCACACGCCCACCTCTTCCATGATAGTCCTGGGGCCTTGAGGAATGGAATAGCTTTCATTTCCGGCCCCGTGTTTCAGGAATGCAGTTTATTTTGCTGGCTTCTTCTACTGGGCCTGAAGCTGGGGCTTTAATTACTGTCAGCGTTTAAAATTTAGTGGATTTGGTGTCCTTTTAGACCCAGGAGTCAGAGCCCTATAACTCAATGTCACAAGTAGTTTGAGACCAGCCTGGCCAATGTACTGTCTCTACTAAAAATACAAAAATTATCCCAATGTGATGGCACACGCCTGTAGTCCCAGCTACCTGGGAGGCTGAAGCAGGAGAATGGCTTGAATCCAGGAGGTGGAGGTTGCAGTGAGCTGAGATCACACCACTGCACTCCAGCCTGGGCGACAGAGCGAGTCTCCATATCAAAACAACAACAACAACAACAACAAACCACACACACATACAGAGAGATACACAGATGTAATAACCTTAATTTTTTGAAGGTTTTTAAACTCAGTTTTTTTCCTAACAAACCAAAACTTAATAATAATATGACAAGTTGATCATATAAAAGTTTTTGGGGCTTTGGGGTTTTTTTTGAATCTTCTCATTGTGACTTACATAGATCATGCTTCGACTTTCTGGTTTGTCCTGAACATCCCTCTTTCTTAAACAACCAGTCATTTTACTCTAGGACTAAATTTACCATACAAGATTCTTTCTCATATAAAATTATTTCTCTTTAAGCTTTCTTACCAAAAAACCACCTCTTTATTTTTATAACTTTCTTTACATCTGCTTTATTTCCTGGTTCCTTTTACCTTGTTTCATACATGACCTCTAAATAAGTTTTGAATTAGACAAAAATTGTTCACCTTTTTAAGGGCACACTTTTTTCTTAGAAAGAATGTTTTTCTACAAATACAGTTTTATTGGAAAATACTTAATGAAATATCTATATTTAATTTAATATAACTTTCTAAATTAAATCTTCAGATTCTAAAGATTTGACCTACCTGACTCCATCTTGCTTTTAACCTCCAAGCTGTACTTGTTCATTCCTGGGCATAGGCTGAACTAACTTTGGTAGCTTTGAAACAAAGACAATAGCAAACCTTACTGCCTGTGAACTAGACCGCCTAAAACCACAAGATTAGAAGTTATAGTAATCTTACCAAATTTAAGATGTAGCTATTTTGATTAAATCAATACTCATTCTTATTTATTAAAGATTACAAAAGTGAAGATCATTCTGTTTTGGGCTGGGTTAATAGTTGTAACCGCTATGCCAGGTTTTGACACTTTATAGTATTTAGGAGGAATAAGTATGAAAATGCTTGATTAATAAATGCAAACAAAAATGTATGCTGGCAAATTGTTAAGACATTTCTAATATTATTTTACCAATAATTTTAAAGCCAACTTATTTATTAAAGATTTTACTTAACTCACATGAACTTGAAAAAGCATTTAACTAGTCTTTTTTCTTTACTATCTGATTTAAGCACTCTTTAAATCCAATTAATCAGAGCTCTTTTATATAGTTTAAATAGTGAAATATTGTATATTTCAATACATAAATATATAGACGTATTAGGCATGCTGATAGAAGTACATCTTATAGATTCATAAAGACCTCCTTTTTTTCCTTTTTTTATTTAAGCTTACCCTGGGTAGTTGTCAGCTAAATAGCCTTAAATTTGCATATTAGAGGAAACAACTCAGGTAAAAATCAGATAACAAAATTTACATCATAAGGTATGAAAAGGGCCTGGTGGGGCAGCCAATGCCTGTAATCCCAGCACTGTGGGAGGCCGAGACAGTTGGATCACTTGAGGTCAGGAGTTCGAGACCAGCCTGGCCAACGTGGTGAAAACTTGTCTCCACTAAAAGTGCAAAAATTAGCCAGGTGTGCTGGTGTGCCTGCAATCCCAGCTACTTGAGAGGCTAAGGCAAGAGAATCACTTTAACCCAGGAGGCAGAGGTTTCAGTGAGCAGAGATGGCACCACTGCGCTCCAGCCTGGGCAACAGAGTGAGACTCTGCCTCAGAAAAAAAGAGTGTAAGAAGAGAAAGTCTGGTGAGCTGGAGGGAAATTAAAATGGATTTAATTGCCAATTGAACATAACATTATAGAAGTCTATGATAAAGGCCTTCAAATATATACAAACACACATATACAGACACACACACACACACACACACACACACACACACACGGCTTCTACCGCTTTTACTTCAGTACGTTAGCCATGTGATAAATACCAATTTGCCAGCTTGCAAAAAAACAAACAAACAAAACCTGTTAGATCCAAACAGTGGTTTTTATCTCAGTAGAAAAGTAACAACAGATGGAAAGCAGGCAGAAAAGAAAATACAGAAAAAGGGAACCTGGGAACTCTATAGTTTACAGGTCCACCTTTGGGCTCTTTTTCCTTAATCTAAATGTGCACAAAGACTGTATTACTTCCATTTTACTCTGGCAAGTAGAGGTGCCGTAAAACCTATGGAGTGCACAAAAGTGGGTTGTTCTCCTTGTTTTCTCGTCATTCTTAGACTGTTTCCTGCTTTTATTTATATATTTATATATTTATTTATTTTCTTAAAAGGAGGAACTGAGCTGTGGCCTAGGGTTTTTGAGTGGTGGATCAGTGTGTGCTGCTTGTGGGCAGGACTCCTCAGTGTGTCACCACTGAGTTGTTTCCATCCTCTTACGTGTCTCAGTTTCTCTCTCCAGAGGTCTATGACCTCTGAAAGGGCTCAGAATGCCAGGTGATCAACTCTACAAGAGACTCTCTTCACCTTTAAGGGCAGCAATTCTTTTTTTTTTTTTTTTTTTTTTTTCTGAGATGGAGTCTTGTTCTGTTGCCCAGGCTGGAGTGCAGTGGCGTGATCTCAGCTCACTGCAACCTCTGTCTCCCAGGTTCAAGTGATTCTCCTGCCTCAGTCTCCTGAGTAGCTAGGATTACAGGCATGTGCCACTACACCTGACTAATTTTTTGTATTTTTAGTAGAGATGGGGTTTCGTGTTGCCCAGGCTGGTCTTGAGCTCCTGACCTCAGGTGATCCACCCACCTTGGCCTCCCAAAGTGCTAGCATTATAGGTGTGAACCATCACACCTGGCCAAGGACAGCAATTCTTTTAACCTCAAGGCATCTTCTGAGCTTTGTCTTTGATGGAGCTGGTCTCTTTGGACATTAGTATCATTATCCTATGTTTGGCTCCTAGGGTTATCCTTTAAAAAAAAAGTCTTTTCCTAGCACCTAACAGAGTGCCAAGTACAACACAGAAGGCTTTCAGGCTTTCATAATGCTGTTTAACTGCTACTTTTTCCAGCTTTACTGAGGTATAATAGACAAATAAAATTGTACATATTTAAGTTATATAGTATGATACTCTGATGTACATATGCATTGTGAAATTATTGCCAAAATTAAGTTAGTTAACACATCCCTCACCTCACATAGTTACCTTTTGTGTGTGTGGTAAAAACAAAGGTCTACTCTCATTAAATTTCAAATTTTCAATACAGTATTATTAATTTTATTAACAATTATCAAATTAAATAAATAAGTCCTGTTGCTGTCACCCAGGAGACAGCACTCTTAAGAGACGGCTCAGTGATGGATCAATGGCTGATAGTTGAGGCATCTGCTTTTATTATTAGTGTTTTTGGTTCATATGGGAAGCCAGTGTTTTCTTTACCTGTTAATGCCCTTTTAGTATGAATGGTCTTTCCTAATCAGCAGTCTATGGGCATCTATCCAAACATCAGTGTAATTTTCCTGAGAAAGGCTGCCTCTTTCTGTGAATTCCCCAAAGTAAATTTCACATGTACTACTGAGACCATGTATCAGAACATTTATAATGAACATTTGTTGGGCTTGCCACCTGTAATCAAGATCTCGTCTTGTGGTTAAGGAACTCTGATTTTGTTTTGGGGATTCCCTTCTCCTACCTTTCTACATGTATAAAGTTGATGTCATACCTGGCTCTGGGAGTGAGTGTACTTTTGGCCAAATCCTCGTTCTGACAATACATTTTATTCATCGCTATTTGTTCTAGCCACAATTTGATTCCAGAATGGACACAGGATCCAAGTCTGTGAAATCAAGATCTGTGAGATTCTATTCTAAGACTTTCTTAGACCTTTCTGAGACAAGTTCTTTTTCTTTTCTTCCGGGTGTGGAGTTTTAAAGATAAGTGTTATAGAGCTGCTGCAGTCATCTTGCAACTACAAGGACAGAGCATAACTAAGAATGGAACCTAATTAGAGGTGAACAAAAGTAGAAAATAAATAAAAATCGTCTAGATCCCGATAACAGATATATATAATCTTCTCATCCAGGTGCTCCAAAAGCTAAATATTCAGAATTTTTAGTTATATGGGCTTATACATTTAGTTATCGCTTTATCAGTTCACCATCTTAAACATAACTTCCAACCTGGTTAATACTTGTACAGCTATTACCAAATGTAAACAAGCATGAACAAATAAGAGACAGAAAATTAATGTTGGTGATACAGATTATAAGTAATGAGGAGTGTTCAGATATCGAGATAAAACACGCTTGTATCAGTCATTTGTTTAGTACTTAAGATAGGTTTTATAACATTTGAGATATGGCAGATATGTCAAAATATGAGGTGTCCATAAAGTGTGAAAACAGATACATATAACAAACTGTTTATATTACACTACAATTGAGTAAAACAACGTCATTTCACATTATACAGACACCACTATCAGACTTAAATCCCTGTAAATATCTGGGTGGGAATTCTAAGACTAATTACTGTGCAACAATATTGAAAAATACTTGGGTAGGTACTAGTCAGGAAAATACCTACTGCATACAAAGTATTGTTTTGGTGATTTAAAAGATAGACAAAAGAAATAAAGAGAGAAAGAGAGAGGGAGAAAATGAGAGAGAGAAGGAGGGAAGGAAGAGAGGAAAAAAATATTTTGTGAGTATTTACTCTGTGCCAGAGTTCTGAGAACATGGAGTCAAAAAAAACAAACAGACAAACTCACTGTTCCTACCCTCAAGGAACTCAGTGAGGCATAAAAGATGAACATATAAACAACAAAATTATATAAAATATAGTAGGTTAGGTTAGTGAAATGTAGGTATATGAGCCAGATATTGTAAGAACAGAGAAGCACATCAAGTCGGTTTTTGAGGGAGAAAGCTTACCAGCACAGATTCACAGATGCATAGCTGCAAGGACACCAGACAGGGAAGATAGTTTCCAAACAAGTGGAAAACAGAGCAGACATCTCTTGAGGGAGGAAGACAAGAGATTTCAGAAGGGGTGGATCCAACAAATCCAGTTTCTTCTCAAACTTACTTACCACATCAGATATTCCTCCTTTGGAGAGACTACTTGAGGAGTGCCACAGGCCATAAAACGTTGGGCACAGGTAATATTTTTTGTTCTCTTTGCGGTTCTGGCTTAATGATTAAGCCCAAGGGCAACCAGGGGTGTGGAATCTCTCTTGGGAAGGATCAGATAATAAATTTACATATTTTGTATGTAATATATAAATACATATTTTATGAGGACATAATATATTTTATGAGGGCAATCTTATTTCTACCTTCATGAAATTGCTTCCTCCAAACTCTAACCACACTTTAAAGTGAGAGAAAATAAATAGGTAGAGAAGTTAAATATTAGTGGTATCTTTATGACTATACTCAATACAAGGCAACATCTGCCAATCCAAGCATTTATCAATACAAAATGAATATTTTATCTCATTTGCCCAAATCTGTCTCTCAATTGAATCCAGACTTCAGAGCTGAGAAAATGAAAATTTATTTAATATCTTCTTAAAATCCTAATAGAAACATTTCAAATGGGGAGTGACATATGGTAAGTTACATTTTTCAAAGATTGTTCTGGCTACTTAGTGAAGAATGTATATTAAGTGGTCAAAAGGAGAGTAAGGAGGGTTAGAAAACTGCTTTCACAGCAGGATGGAAGTATAGTGTCTAGGACAAGGGGGAGAGTAAAGGAGATGGCGAGGAGTGGGTAAAAAGGATACATTTTTGAAGACAGTACTAGCTGATGCATTTAAAGTGCAGAAAGAGTAAGAGAGAAGTCAAGGATAATTCCTAGGTTTTTGACATAACTAAATGGATAAGTGTCATTTACTTAAACAGAAAACACAGCAGAAGTGGGCTTGAAAAAGGAAGGAAATTAAGAACTTTGTGTTAAATATGACAAGTTTGAGATTTATACCATACATCTTGGTGAAGATAATCGGGTACAAAGCTGGTTCTGTTCATCTAAACACAGATTTAGATGCGCACTAGAGATATATGGGGTTTGGTAACAGGTTTCAGGCATCCACAAGGAGTCTTTCAAAGCATCCCTCACCAATAAGGCATAACTACTGTATAAGTTGGGGAGTCACTGGCATATGAAGGGTATACCTTTAGAAGGACAACTCATAAACTATAAATCTAAGTCTCCGAATGTAGGAATAACATGCACAATCAACACAAAGTCATTTCATGTGGAACAACACAAATGAAAAGATTTTCAGACATTGTTTCTTTAAGAAAAGTTAGAACTTTTATCTCTCTAAGCCTGTGATTCAGAATATTGTATGACAATATAATGACACTAGGAGGAGTTTTTGAGCATTGCAATTAATTGAGGATGAGATTAAAGGCAAGCATAGGTTGATATTTTAGACAGAAGGAAACTCACACAGCTATATATGGTAACAATTAGCGCTGTCTTATACATTCAATCAAATTCACCTCTGCCTAGTCCAGACAGTACACAAGTCCTCAGCCCCCTAGCTGAGATAGCTTCGCTTCACGGAGAACAAACATCACTAAACCTACGCGTGGTTGTCACATGAATTGTGCTATTGTATTCTTGTTTGTAATTTGGGATTTAAGTCTCTATTACCAATGCTGAAGGGTGATTTTGATTTCAGGAAGGAACAACTAAAAATAACTAGCTGAAATTCATGTTGTCTAAAGGTCCTCTAATCTCATGAACCTGTGGGTAAAAACATGCTAACATTAACCTTGATAATCTAAATTTTGCCAATTGTTCATCTCCCCATGCCTGACTTGGAACTTGGTCAGACCCTGTCTCCCTGACCCCTAGTCAAAATTTCTTCCAATTTCTTGAAGTATATCGAGAAGGTTTCCCAGGTATTCTTTGAAGTTGATATATCTCATGCCTGAGATCCACTTGTAATAGATACCTCCCCATGACCATGTTTGCCAACACTGACTATAAGAACAGTGCCTTCCTAGCTAAAGTGCTGCTGTGTCCTGCTGCTCCCAAAGCTGCAAAGTTTTTGGGGTATTAAACGAATCCCCACATGCTTCAGTCTCTTTGTAATGCCTAAGCCATGCAGCAGTGTCCACAGAATCAGTGCTGTATTTCAAATACTTCAACTGACTGGAACTTCCAAGCATATGATGACCTCATACCTCGGGATCTAATTCTAGAGCCTTCTGAAGCTATTCCTGGGGCACAGTGATGAAAGGAGCTGGGCACATTCCTCAGCCCCAGGCTCAAAACAAACAAGCCCAGTACAAACCCATGCCATCCTCCCATCCCACCACATATCGCCATATATCTCTCAAACTTCCTGAGCCCAGTACAAACACATCCCATCCTCCCATCCCACCACATATCGCCATATATCTCTCAAACCTCCTGAACCCAGTACAAACACCACCTGGAAAGTCTCTGATAAGGAGACAGCCGTTCAAAGTTTTACTGAAAGCGCGGGAACCAAAAGAATTCCTTTGTTCCCCTGTAACTTTCGGGCTATAAAAAGCAAACACTTGCATTGTTCAAGGCCCTCTTGTATGCTGTGGAATGGAGGGACCAGGTTCGAACTTGTAGTAAAGATCCTTGCCGCTTGGCTTTGACTCTGGACTCTGGTGGTCTTCTTTGGGGAACAAACGGTCTGGGCATAACAGTGACATTTCCTCTGTTACTGCCATTCTCACAAAGGAATGCAGAGTAAGATGTTTATGTCCCCAACACACGAGGATATGCCACAGTAGACACATTCAAGCGTAGGCACAGTCACATTTTTCTCTTCTTCCCCCCCACCCTCTCTTCTTTCCCTCAACTCTGAAGATGGCCCTTCTCCTTTTGACAGCTCCCTCCCAGTCCCCATGTGTCTCCTCCAGGATTCCATACCACCCCATTGTTCCTTTTCCTGGGTTTTACAGTAGTCTCTCTACTGGCTTCTTTTCCTCAGGCTCCAGACATGTCTAAGTCGGCTTATAAAACAATTACAGTTTAACAATTATAGTAAAGCATATTTAATTTTATATAAAATAATATCAGATAAAATTTAATAGAGCAATTATTTAAAAAACTAAACACTACATAAATACATTTAATTGTAAAAATATAATATTGAAATATTATTTGATCATCATAAAAGGGTTGGACACATGTCAATAGATCACATGTCAATGATCAATTTTAAAATGGTCAATTTTTAAAATTCTGCAGAATTACTTATTTTTAAAATAGACTTCATCTTTTAGAACAGTTTTAGATTTACAGATAAATTGAGAAGACTATACAGTGTTCCTATATACCCTGTACCCAGTTTACCCTTTTATTTACATATTATTATGGTACAAAATATATGGGTGTTACGAACACTTTAACAGCATTAATTCTTCCATACAAGTATGTGTTTTCTAGAGAAATGTTTCTCTATTCAAGTTCTTTGCCCATTTTTTTAAACAGATTATCTGGTTTGTGCTATTGAGTTTTAGAAACTGCTTATACATATTTTTTAAAGTAGCCCCCTATCATATACATAACTTGCAAATATTTTCTCTCATTCTATAGGTTACTTTCAGTCTGTTGATTGTTTCATTTGTCATGCAGAAGCTTTTTCATTTTATGTAGTTCTGTTTGTCTATTTCTGCTGTGTTGCCTGTGCTTTTGATGTAGTATCTAAGAAACAATTGCTGAGGTCAATATCAAGAAGCTTTCTCTCTCTGTTTTCTTCTAGGAGTTGTGTGGTTTCAGATCTTGTAGTCAAATCTTTGATTCATTTTGAGTTGATTTTTGTGTATGATGAAAGATAAGGGTCCAACTTCATTTTTTTCAGATGTGGTTGTAGTTTTACCAACGCCGTTTATTGAAGAAACAAGTCTTCCCCAATTTTGTGTTCTTGGCACTGATATCGAAAAATGCCCTTGGAATTTTGATAGAGATGGCATTGACTCTGTAGATAACTTTGGGTGTTATGAACATTTTAACAATATTAATTCTTCCATACCATGAACACAGATTTCTTTCTGTTTATATGTTTCCTCTTTCATTTCCTTTGTCAACATATTATAATTTTCAGTTGACATGTCTTTCACCATTTTGGTTAAGTTTATTCCTGTGTATTTTATTTTTTCTGTTGCTAATTGTAAATGAGATTGTGTTCTTTCCCTTTTTCACAGTTTGTTGTTTGTAAATAGAAATGCTGCTAATTTTTGTATGTTGATTTTGTATCCTGCAACTGTACTGTACATTTGAGGAAGTGCTTACTTCTTTAGACTTTGTAGATTGGTTTTGTCAGGGTCAGACCTTTTCCACGTAGTTCAGCGTGCAGTTTTGGCTAAGCCAGATGGTGGCACATAGGATCAGGCATGTTGTGCCACCAGGGTCCCTGGTCAGGCAGGACCCACTGCCAGTGCTCTGTGGCTGAGTGGTGCCCACTGGTTGTGCTCTGCTATCTGGCAGGATCAGCTGACTCAGCACCATGGTCAGTTGGGGCTAGTTGGGGGAATGTCCAAAGTTGAGTATGGTTGTCTAGGGGGATTTCTACAGTCAGGCAAGGTCAGTGACTGGGCTTCAAAGTCAGGCGGGACCAGTTGGAAGAGCCCTGTAGTTAGACAGAGACACTAGTGGAGCTCCACAGTAAGATGGGACATTTGGCTGGGCTCTGGGCTCTGTGGTCTGACAGGGCTGCTATCTGGGCTCTGTATTCAGGTGAGCAGGGCTTCTAGCTAGGCTCTACATTCAGGTGGGACTGCTGGTCATGCTCCCTGATTGAGCAGGTGCTGGAAGTGCTCCCTGATCTGGCAGGGCTGCTGGCTGGGCTCCCTGGCATGACAGGGCTACTGTCTGGACTCTCTAGTCAGGTAGAGCCACTGAGTGTGCTGCGTCATTGGATAGAGCCAGTTGGAGGACCTTCACACTTAGGCAGGGCTGGATGAGTGGACTCTGGTTTGGCGAGGCTGCCCATGGGGCCCTGTTTGGGTAAGGCCACTGGTGGAAATAGGGAGACTCCACAAAGATCTGCATGCTGCTGCTGAAATTCCCACAACTCTTTTTCTTTGTTCATAGCTCTCCCCTGTCATTCTATCCAGGCCAATCCCCTGAGTATTCCATATGCAGTGAAACCGATGTGGGGCTCTTCTGTATGTCTCTGATATGCTGGGGAAATTGAACAGCCACCTCAGTCTCTCTTTCTCCCACTGGAGAAGTGATAGACCAAGGGGATCTTTCTTGGCATGGCTCTGTGCTGGCTTGCTGGAGGGGCAACACGGGCCAAAGTGAAATCATTCCTCTTACCTCTTTTAATATAGCTTTTCTGTTTCTATGCTCTACTGGGCGCTGCAATTTTATCCCAGTGATCTAGACTTCTCACAAAGGCATTCTTGTCTGTGAATAGTTACTAACTCTGTAAGAAGACTAGAGAATTTCTGTGAAGGGTGTTGGGCTGGGGCCCTCCCATTCTGCCATTTTGCTGAAACCCGTGCATGTAGTTATTTTTTGTTTAAAAAAAAAAAAAAACCTATCAAAAACTCCTTTTGTGGGAAATAAGACATTTATAAGCGATTTCAATATTTTCCTCTGGTTAATTCACCTTCTTGCTAGAGAAGTTTGAGAAGATCTTTTTGAAAGCTTTCATTTTTTTCAGTAATTACATTGAGAGCAAACTGTAGTGTGTGTTTTTTTCCCAAAGAAAATGTTTTTAGTTCTTTTTTTTATTTTCTAGAAACTGATTAACACCTGAATTAAGTTCAACTTTGTCATGTTCATATTTCACTTGTTTAGAAAGTTTTTAAACCAGAGTAAGAATTTTTATGTTTATGATTCCATGTCTATGCTCAATCGACTTTTGTTGTTCTCGTTTAGAAGAATTTTGGAAGTATAGAAGAATGTTTTATAATAAATCAAATGTCTGACTAAACATTTTAGTGTAGTATATTAAGACATCTAAAGATGTTAATGGTTCTTTTTTAAATCTTAATGTTATTATATCAAAAGAATATCAATGTCTTGTTGGTACCTAAAAACACCATGGTCTACCAGAATATTGAAAAATAGTATTGTGATCTCAGTTTCTTATCCAGAATTCTTCAATTAGATAAGTCATACAGAATCTGGAATTGTTACTCTAACTCTCTTCTCTTTGAGAAAACAAAGTAGAAATTTTCTTCCTTCTATGGAAAAATGAAGAAGGTAAAGTAGTATTCCTCTCTAACACCTTTTCATCTCTTTAAATAAAGCACAGGTTGGGCACGGTGGCTCACCCTTGTAATCCCAACACTGGGAGGCTGAGGCGGGCGGATCAGGAGGTCAAGAGATTGAGATCATCCTGGTCAACATGGTGAAACCCTGTGTCTACTGAAAATACAAAAATGAACTGGGCATGGTGGCGCACTCCTGTAGTCCCAGCTACTCAGGAGGCTGAGGCAGGGGAATCGC
This sequence comes from Chlorocebus sabaeus, assembly GCF_047675955.1. Lineage (NCBI taxonomy): Eukaryota > Metazoa > Chordata > Mammalia > Primates > Cercopithecidae > Chlorocebus > Chlorocebus sabaeus. Next base: position 32,213,205 of record NC_132925.1, read on the forward strand.
TTGAAGCCAAGAGGCGGAGCTTGCAGTGAGCCGAGATCGCGCCACTGCACTCCAGCCTGGGCCACAGAGCGAGACTCCGTCTCAAAAAAAAAAAAAAAAAAAAAAAAAAAAAAAAGCCCACAAACTTTTTACTCACATCAGCAGCCCCCAGTTACCTCTTCAACATCATCAAATACCATTCATCTTCTTGTCATGACACTTCGGCCACACTGGTTTTCTTTTTGGTTCCTGAATTGCTAGGCTCTTTTCTACCTGTGGACCTTTGCAAAGAATGGTATCATTGCAAGAAATATTTTTTTCTCTAGAGCTGTGTCAGCTGGTTTATTTTTTTTAACTTTTAATTTTCATGGGTATATAGTAAGTGTATATACTTATGGGGTACATGAAATACTTTGATAGAGGCATGCAATGCATAATAATTACATCGGGAAAATGGGGTATCCATCACCTCAAGCATTTATCCTTTGTGTTACAACCTCTTATACTCTTTTTATTATTTTAAAATGTACAATTAAACTATTATTGACTATAGTCACCCTGCTGTGTTACCAAATATTAGGTCTTATTCATTCTTTCTAATTATTATTTTGTATGTATTAACCATCCTCACTTCCCTCCCACAATCCCCCCTCATTCTTCCCAGCCTCTGGTAACTATCCTTCTACCCTCTCTATCCCTATGAGTTCAATTGTTTTAATTTTTAGGTCCCACAAGTAAGTGAGAACATGCGAAGTTTGTCTTTTTGTGTCTGGCTTATTTCACTTCACATGATGACCTCCAGTTTCATCCATGTGGTTACAGATAACAGGATCTCATTCTTTTTAACGACTGAATAGTGCTCCCTTGTGTAAATGTGCATTTTCTTTATCCGTTCATCTCTTGATGGACACTTAGGTTGCTTCCAAATCTTGGCTATTGTGAAAACTGCTGCAAAAAACAGTGGAGTGTAGATATCTCTCTGATATACTGATTTCCTATCTTCTGGGGTGTGTAGAGAAAACTCTTTAATCATATTTTTCCTCTACTCTCACACCACAATGGTCATCAACACAGGAGACTTCTGTGACCATATGTGTGCGATTCTTTTCCCCGCACACCAGGGAGCAGACATCAGCTGTTAATTCAGTTCAATGCTACCCAGAGATAGTGTCATATCCTACAAGTTGAGGGCTCAGTCCCCAAGTCCTTCCCCCACCACACCAGTCTGGGCCTCTGTAACTTCCGACCAACCAGCTTCAAGTTGGGGTTCCCACGACCCTCTCTTTGAGTTCAATTAATTTGCTGAAGTAGCTCCAAAAATTCAAGGAAACACTGACTTATATTTACTGGTTTACTATAAAGGATATTGCAAAGAATACAAATAAAGAGACGTGTGGGATGAGGTGTAGGGGAAGGGGTGTGGAGCTTCCATGCCCTCCCTGGGCACACCACCCTGCAGGTATCCAAAAACTCTCTGAGCCCTGTGCCCTTAGATTTTCATGATGTCAGCATTCCTTCCCCCAGGGTACAGGGTGGGACTCCCCTCATGGGAGGGCCTTAAGACCCACATCAGAAAGGCAAGCTAAGATTAGAGTCTTGTTTTGGATCAAGTGAAAGGAGGGCAGAGGAAGGTCAGAGGCCCACTTCTGAGGTCTAACATACCCAACATTGTAACAAAAGACTGTAACAAGGGCTTTGGGAGTTGTAAGCCAGAATCCATGCATGAAAACCAATACGTTTCATAACACCATGTGGGTACATAGCTAGCAGCGGGATTCTTGCCATTCAGGTGACAGGTGACTTCCAATGTCCCCAGAGAGGCCTTCTGTGACCACTCCATCTGTAAGAACTACTGGTCACTCTCTGTTTCATCACTGAATGTGTTGATTCATTGTCTCAATTTCACTACTGAATTTTATTTCTTCATCATTTATTTATTTATCTATTTATGGATTGCTTTCTGTTGCCTCCATGTCTGCCTCATAAATGAGCCATGAAAAGAGAAACTAACTGCCTTGTGCATTACTATATCCTCAGCACCTAGAACCATGCTTGGGACATAGTTGTCACTCAGGTAGTATTTTTTATGTGAGTGAATGAATGAAAGAATGAATGAATTCTCTTTCATATTAATTGTGGTAGGAAGAAATTGTCATAGTAGGCAGATAGCTAGATGTAAGCAGCGAGAGTAGGGGAGTCACTGAGGAAAAGGGAGGTCTGGAAAATCTCACACCCCAGGGATCACCCGAAACACGTGTGCTGGATATAAGCAAAGAGATGGGGAAATACTTATGTGGGAAGAATCGCCCAGAAATCACCCACCCTGCAATTAACCTGTCGGAATGTAGCTAGCTACATGCTGATAAAGAGGGAAAGAGGGTGAAGTGAAATTCCTAAGAGATATGCAGGCATAAAAAGTACAGATTTAACTGCTATACAGCCTTCCTGGGGTGATGGTAATGAGCAATGTAGCCCTTAGGTAGAATTTGTGTCCAACACCAGGTCCACACATGCATGCCAACTAATAGTAAGAGAGATCCCACCAATCTGAGGCAGGAACTAGGCAGGGAAAACGCAGGGACTTAAGGCAGCAGCAGGAAAAACTAGATGAAGGAAAAAGGTGGAGACTTAAGACAGAGATGAGAATTTCAAGAAAAAATCCGTCATGAAAACCTAGTGCAAAACTCTTGGGGCTACTGCTGGTTCATTCTCTGTGAGTAGCCCACTATGCCCCATCTTTTAGAGTGTACTGTCTCTCTAAATGAACGCTCTGCTCTAATTTTGCTTCAATAAATTCTCTTTTTGGGCTAAGTGGTCTCTTGGTGGAATTCTTTCTTGCAAGTCAATCTAGGAACCAAGGACTCTGCTCTTCCCAGTAACAAAATCACATTAATTATTTCCATGAACTTGTCGCCCAGGAGTATCTGGCTTCCCATCCCTGACACCTTTTAATCTCTCAAAAAACATCTGCCTGGGGTTATTCTACTCTTTACCTATTAAACTCTACTATTAAAAAAACCAAACTTATTCACATATATAACATTGATGATTCTAAAAGCCCTATAGGTTTATCTCTCACATTGATATGTAATTGTTCTGAAATTTATTTTTGTGAGGAAGAAGTTGATATATGCTTTTTCCATGTGAACATCCAATGGTCCCATCCATTTCTCACTGCACCGCAATATCACATTTTTCATAAATCAGGTGAATCTGTTTCTGAACTCTCTATTCTGTGCCATTAGTAATTTTAATCTATATTTGAGCCACACTGTCTTAACTACTAAATATAATGCATCACATAAGAATATAATTAATTATAGTTTTTAAGAGATCTTTATGTTTAGTGCAAGTCCTCTAGTTTTTTTTCTTCTTCTTCCTCAGGCTTGCCTTGCCCATTTCTAAACTTTTACATTTTCTTATAAATTTTAGATTAATGTCATCCATTTCTGAAAAACAAAAACAGACAAAAACTCCTGCCAGTATCTGATTGAGATTGATTTAGTAGTTTAAATTAAAACTGTATGACAAAATATTTTGTAATCATTAAAATTATACATACAACAAACTCATAAAAACTGAAGAAAAACATTTTAGTAATATTAATAATAGCAAATAATATTATCCTAAGCATCATACATGAATAATTTTATTGAATTGTCATAAGTATATCAGAAATGTATTACTTTTACCATTTCATAGCTGAAGAAATGAGAGCTCAGATATATGATTTAGATTATGCAGTATCACACAGTGAGTGATAGAGCTAAAAAAGAAATCCTAGTCTGTACTCTCATGAAAAAGTCAAAGTTTTGGTCACCTAGATTTTTAAAAAGCATATTGAATGGAATTCTTCCTAAAATAAATTATAAACCTGTTTTGCCTTCTTGCAAACCTAAAGAATACAATTATATATTTTCATTTCCATTTCTGGACACTATTATGAATATTAGTGATTTGCTTAAACCATAATACAGTGTTATCCTAGGGCTCTATTATCATACCTAGGATTATTTTCTGTTGCATTAAATTATCTGAAAATAACCCAATCTTTCTTTTTTTAGCTTCTCTTTTGGACTTTTCTAACTTAAATATGTTAACTTACCTTAACTCTTTCCACTTGCTTCTTGCTGTGTGTTTTTAAGTTGATTTAATAAACCATGTAATCCAAGCATTTTAATCTGGTCCATGAGGCTTTCTGGTATTTCTGGTCTGGAATAGCTTTCTTGAAACTGTACTTAAAGGCAATCATCACATGAAGGCAATTTCCTACAGGGCAGCTAAGTATAGCAAAGAAAATAAATAAAAAGAGTGGAGTCTCTGATGACACAGTTTGACAGGTGAACCAAACAATCTACTTGCCAAACAGGATAGAAAAATCTTTCTCTGATCTGGCATAGTACATATTTAATGAAATATTTGTATCTGATGACAAATTAATAAATTTTAAAATATATTTTATGTTAACCAGGTGCCTCAAAACATAACACTTTGCCCAACTTTTGAAATAACTGGCAGATTTATCCTGTATTCATGTACCGTTGTACTAATATTTTCCAAATATTCTGGCTTTAGAAAAATGTAATAATAGGTTTCTATTTCAAGATGAAAGATTTGCCATACATCCTTGTCTTTCATAATCCCTGAGTTTCCACTGAAAAAATAAAATAACTTAAAGTATTATAAATATGCAACCAATTAAGGAGAAAAGATGAGCACGTTAAAAAAAAAGTTTTTAAAAAGTTATGACAGATAAAAAAATAAATAAAGAAGTAAATGATGTAACAGGATAAAGAAAAGGTAGCCTAGAAGAGAGATGGCTCTAGAAGAGGGAAATGCAATACATTTTGAGGCAGAACTCTGGAGAGGCCCAGAATTCAAACTATGAAGTTGTCTAAATGAATCTCTGAATCCAGAACATTTGAGCTCATACTACATTCCCTAACTTTTCCAACCACATGTAGAAACATGGACAGTCAGATAACTGTATCCTATGTAAAAACATAAAAATAAAAATAAAAATTTTTTTTAAATCAGAGGGTTCTTTCACAAAGAGGTTAATGAAGTATCTGAGACTACCTAAGGCAGAGCGATCAGACATCAATTTTTCCAGAGCAAAGACCTCTACATGTGGGTACTGGGGGTCTTGAAACACACATGGCCTGCTCCCTTTTGTTTCTATAATGTGAAGACTATCAGTTAATAAGCCCACCTACCTTTCCAGAGCAGCCAAGTGTCATGCATTACTACCAACTATTTGAGGAAATTTGGTAACCTGAAAGAAAGATAAAGCTAAAAACAAAAAGAAGAAAAACCTCTAATCATTTAACTTAGGAGAAAGAAGGATTTAAAAAAAAAAGAAAGAAAGAAAACTTCAGAACAGACAAAATTCTAGTTAGCTTCTGTAGAGAAACTTGAAGAGTTTTCATTCACATAAAATAAGCAGTGGAGGCCACGAAGAAAGACAAAAAACTGTTGGAAATTAAAAGTATGATAAAAACAAAAGGAAATAAAAATAAAAGAAGAATCAATTAAAAGATAGAAATATAAAACCTAAGATATATCTGGAAAGAAGAAAGAAGAGATTAAAACTGAGCAAAACATGAAAGAAAAAGAAAATTAATTTAGAAGACCCAGTGAGATGCAAAGAAATTTCCAAAAAACAAATTGACAGAAATAACTTATCAAAGAAAAAAACATCAAAAAAATTGAGACACTAATTTTGCAGAAGGGAAACACTGAATGCTACCATCGAATGCCAAAAACAATAAATGAATGAAAGCCCATGCAATATCCTCATGGATGTTTAGAATACCAGAGAAATGGGGAGAAAATAAAATAAAATGAGATTACCTAGTAACTAACAAGAATAAGAGGGTGTCTTAGTTCATTTGTGTTGCTATAAAGGAATACCTGAGGTTGGGCGATTAATAAAGAAAAGAGGTTTACTTGACTCACAGTTCTGCAGGTTGTACAAGAAGCATGGTATCAGTATCAAGCATGGTATCAGCATTTGCACCTGGTGAGGGCCTCCGCAAGCTTCTCCTCAATGGGAGAAAGTGAAGTGGAGAAGGCATCACATGACAGAGAGGAAGCAAGAAAGGAGGAAGTGCCAGACTCCTTTCAACAGCCAGTTTTTGCAGAAACTAAGAATGAGAACTCACTCACATTCACAAGAATGGCACAAAGCTATTCACAAGGGATCCACCTCCATGATCCAAACACTTTCCATCAGTCCCCACCTCCAATGTTGGGGATCAAATTTCAACATGAGACTTGAAGGTGACAAATAAACTACATCCGAATCTTAGTGGAGGGCATCAAATTTCTTAAAGATCCCCAGGATTTGTAAAGCACTCCAAAGTCAGGGTAGGAATGGAGTTAGGAAATAATGCAATTATAGGTGAGGGAAACAAAAATAATAATAATTAATTAATCAAATTCAGAAATAAATCATAGAAAATTTCTACAGAGTTAATAACAGCAATTCCTAAATTTCTTTACATTAAGTCAAAACATAGATAATACATTTATTTTATTTTATTTTATTTTATTTTATTTTATTTTATTTTATTTTATTTTTTTGAGACAGAGTCTCACTCTGTTGCCCAGGCTGGAGTGCAGCTCCACCTCCCGGGTTCACACCATTCTCCTGCCTCAGCCTCCCGAGTAGCTGGGACTACAGGCACCTGGCCAATTTTTAATATTTTGTTTAGTGGAGACGGAGTTTCACCGTGTTAGCCAGGATGGTCTCAATCTCCAGACCTCATGATCCAACCGCCTTGGCCTCCCAAAGTGCTGGGATTACAGGCGTGAGCCACTGCACCCAGCCAAATTTTTTAAAAATACATTTTCAATTTTGCCAACTGGGTACCCTATGTCCCCTGACAGATCTTCTGGTTTAGAACAGTTCAGGTTACTACATTGGTTTAAATGTGAGCCCCCAAATTGAAGTGTTGGAAAGTTAATTCCTAATGCAGCACTGTTGAGAGATGCGTCCTTTAAAAGGTGATTAGGTCATGAGGGTTTTGCCCTCGGCAGTGGATAAATATTGCTGAGTGAGCTAGTTATAATGGGAGTGGGCTTTTGATAAAAGGATCAGTTCTACCCTCTTCCCACTCTCTCCTGCATGCTCTCTTGCCTTTCTACCTTCCACCATGTGATGCATTAAGAAAGCCGTCAAAAGATTTTAGCCCCTCAGTCTTAGACTTGTCAGCCTCCAGAACTATGAAAAATACATTTTTATTAATCATAAATTACCTAGCCTTTAGTATTCTGCTACAGCAGCATGAAACAGACTAAGAAACTGGTACTGAAAAGTGGGGTTGTTGTTACAAAAAAAAGTCTGAAAATGTGGAAGTGGCTTTGGAACTGGGTAATGGGCAGAGGCTGAAGTAATTTGGAGAAGCAGGCTAGAAAAAGCCTAGATTGCTGTGAGTGGAGTGCTAAGGGCAACTCTGATGAGGGCTTGTAAGAAGACAAGCAGTGTAGGGAGAGCCTAAATCTTCTTAGGAATTATATAACTGGACATGATCAGAATGCTGGTAAAACTATAGACAGCAAAGGCCACTCCAATTAGGTCTCAGATGGAAATAAGGAATAAGGTATCGGAAAATGGAGCAAAGACCATCCTTCTTATACAGTTGCAAAGAAATTGGTGGAATTTATGTCCATGTTTTAGGACTTTGTGGAAGACAGAACTTAAGAACAATGAACTACGCGACCTTGTGGCCCAGTGGTAGTGCGTCTGACTCCCAGAAAAATGAACTATGATACCTGACAGAAGAAATATCTAAACACTGGAGCACTCAAGGTGCTATGTGACTTCTTTTGGCTGCTTGCAGTAAAATGAATAAAAAAGAAAAATAGTGTAAAGAAGGAATTTATAATTAAAAGGGAAGCAGAAAGGAAAGATTTGGAAAATTCTCAGCACGGCCATGTACAGAATAAAAAGGTGTGTTCAGGAAAGAATATTAAGGGTTTGGTCAATTGACCATTTGCTAAAGAGATTAATATCGATAGAAGGAATCCAGGTTCTATTTACCAAGATAATGTGAGAGTGAACCCCAAGGCATTTCAGAGATCTTCCAAGCAAGCTAGAATCTTGAGGTCAAGAGAAGCATCCAGCAGGACCTCAGGATCTGCTGCCCAGAACCACTTTAGGACTTTGCTCCCACATTCCCCAGTGCAGTCTTTTCGGCTGCACCAGCTCAAGCTGGCCCAGGTGGAGCTCAACTGCCACCCTGGAGGACACAATATATGGGTCTTGGCAGCATCCATGTAGTGCTAATTCTTCAGGCTTGCAGAGTACATGAGTTGTGGGGCCCTGGCTGCCCCCATTTAGATTTCAAAGGATGTTGTGGCTGCCTGTAAACCCAAGAAAAACTTGCCAGAGGGGCAAAGCCACTGCGGAGTCCTCACCAGGGTAATGTCTAGTGGATTCATGGGAGTGCAACCACTTCCAAGTCTGTAGATCTGTACACCTACCAGTATGCAATGTCAGTCTGGGAAAGCTGCAGGCATGAGAGGTGCTGCATGAGCTGAGCCCAGCAAACCCATAGGACCAGGCTGTCTGTGGCTCTGGAATTCAATCCCCACCCCAGTATGTCCTGGAATCTTAAAATTTAATGTCTACTTTTGGGGTCTGGGACTTGTTTGGGGTCTGTTACTCATTTCTTCTTGGCTATTTCTCCCTTTTGGAATAGAATTGCCTATCTTATGCTATGGGGAAAAGAAAGAGGTATCACACTGTTACTGTGTCTATGTAGAAAGAAGCAGACATAAGAGACTCCATTTTGTTCTGTACTAAGAAAAACTCTTCTGCCTTGAGATGCTGTTAATCTGTAACCTTATCCGCAACCCTGTGCTTGCAGAGACTTGTGCTGTGTTTACGCAAGGTTTAATGGATTTAGGGCTATGCAGGATGTGCTTTGTTAAACAAGTGCTTAAAGGCAGTATGCTTGTTAAAAGTCATCACCATTCTCTAATCTCAAATACGCAAGGACACAAACACTGCGGAAGGCCCCAGGGACCTCTGCCTAGGAAAGCCAGGTATTGTCCAAGGTTTCTCCCCATGTGATAGTCTGAAATATGGCCTCGTGGGAAGGGAAAGACCTGACCATTCCCCAGGGACACCCATAAAGGGTCTGTGCTGAGGAGGATTAGTGAAAGAGGAAGGCCTCTTTGCAGTTGAGATAGAGGAAGGCGTCTGTTTCCTGCTCCTCTCTGGGCAATGGAATGTCTAGGTATAAAACCCTTATGTTCTATTTACTGAGATAGGAGAAAACCGCCTTAGGGCAGGAGGTGAGCCATGCTGGTGGTAATGCTCCTCTTTAATGCACAGAAATGTTTGTGGAGATGTATGTATACATGCACATCAAGGCACAGCACCTTTCTTTAAACTTATTTATGACACAGAGATCTTTGTTCACATGTTTTCCTGCTGACCCTCTCCCCACTATTACACTATTGTCCTGCCACATCCCCCTCTCAGAGATGGTAAAGATAATGATCCATAAATACTGAGGGAACTCAGAGACCCGTGCCGGCTCAGGTCCTCTGGGTCCTCCATAGGCTGAGCAGATGCTAAGCCTATGCTGAGCACCGGTCCCCTGGGCCCACTTTTGTTTCTCTATACTTTGTCTCTGTGTCTCTTTCTTTTCTCAAGTCTCTCGTTCCACCTGATGAGAAACGCCTACAGGTGTGGAGGGGCTGGCTCCCTTCACTATGCCTGTTCCATGATTGTACTTTGAAAGTATGTAACTTGTTTTGATTTTACAGGCTCATAGCTGGAGAAAAATTTGCCTGAGGTTTTATTGTGCTTTGAGTCTTAAGCATATGTCATTTGGTGAGACTCTGGACTTAGGATATTTGAATTGGTGCTGGAGCTAGTTAAGACTTCAGGGCTATTGGGATGGAATTAATATATTTCGTATGTGAAAAGGACATAAATTTTGGGGAATGGTGACAGAATGCTATGGCTTGAATGTGTCTCCTGACATTCACATATTAGAAACTTAATACCCAATGCAACAGTGTTAAGAGGTGGGATGTTGCCGGGAGCAGTGGCTCACTCCTGTAATCCCAGCACTTTGGGAGGCCGAGGCAGGTGAATCACGAGGTCAGGAGATTGAGACCATCCTGGCTAACACGATGAAACCCCGTCTCTCCTAAAAATATAAAAAAATTAGCCGGGCGTGGTGGCAGGTGCCTGTTGTCCCAGCTACTTGGGAGACTGAGGCAGGAGAAGGCCTGAACCCGGGAGGCAGAGCTTGCAGTGAGCGGGAGATCTCGCCACTGCACTCCAGCCTGGGCGACAGAGCGAGACCCGTCTCAAAAAAAAAGAAAAAAAAAAAAAAGAAAAAAAAAAAAGAGGTGGGATGTTTAAGAGGTGACTAGGTCATAAAGTCTCTGACCTCATGAATGGATTAATGCCTTTATCCTGAGAGTAGATTAGTTATTATGGGAGTGGATTCCAATAAAAAGATGGGCACCCTTGCTGTTCTTTCTTGCACACTCTCTTGCCCTTCTGTCATGTTATAATGCAGCAAGAAGTCCTTCAGAAGATGCTGGCCCCTCAATCTTGGACTTCACGGTCTTCAGAACTCAAGAAATAAATTACTGTTCATTATAATTACCCAATCCAGGGGTCAGGAGTAGGAGCTTTAATCCCAGAACTGTGGGAGGCCAAGGCACAAGAATCACTTGAGCCCAGGAATTTGAGACCACCCTGGGCAAAATAGCAAGACCACCCCCATGTCTACAATTAACTAATCAATAGCTCAGCCTTGGGCATTCAGTTAGCGGCAAAAAATAGACAAAGACTTTTACCTTTTCAATGAATTATGATAATTACAAGTGTCTCAAAACAGAGACAAGAGATACGAGTAGGGGAAAACTACTACACAATTTTTCTCTTTTAATTAATCTGAAAACAGAATGGATTTACTTTCCTAGTATCACTTCCTTATTGTTTCCCTCTTCTATATTTTCTTTTTCCACTCCTTCCTCAACTTTACAAAAGTTTTTCAGAGTCTTTTTATGATTCTCATCCACATTAAATAATTGCCTGCTGGGAAAAAAAAAGGTAGCATTGTATATGATATAGAATAATTTGTTTCTGCAGCAGTCACAATCTCTTAAGCCTAGCTAGCCTTGGCTCTCTTGTCTGTAGCATGAGAAGCATTAACCAGATGAGCCCAGTTGATCTTCTAGCTTTAACATTCCTTCTCCAGATATTATTTCTAAAAGGTTCAAGGCCCAGAATTTTAGAGAGTGTTATTAGCACTCTCTGAAAGAAATTTATCTTCTATTGTATTTTCAGAATAGTAAAGTATGTTTGTTTTCCATGATTGCCATATAGAAACACATTAAAGGAATATTTTTAATAGGCTTCATCCTGAAAAATCATCTCATATGACTATAAACTGGGTTCGATGTTCTTGCAATGCAGTCAATTTCAGTATGGTTGAAGAATTCCTATACATATTTATATGTGTATCATTTTTATCTAAGAAGATGTTCTCCTCTCAGGACATTTTGCAGATCGCTAACCTTGTCAAATTGCAGAAAAAAATCACATTCTCTTCTAGCATATATGAAAATCTAAAAAGGAAAAGAAAACCCTTAATTATCAAGGAGCTATATATTTCTACCATTCTCTAGAGTTAGCCATGTTATATCACTTATTAAAAGAGTTGTATAACGATCTTTTTCCTTGACTCTCTCCTAGGGTTCCCAGATAAAATGCAAACTTCTGAGTTAAATTCAAATTTCAGGAAAAGAACAGAAAAGTTTATAGTATATTCCAAATTCTACATAGACATACTGATATGGTTTGGCTGTGTCTCCATCCAAATCTCATCTTGAATTTCCACATGTCATGGGAGGGACCCAGTGGGAGGTAACTGAATCATGAGGACAAGTCTTTCCCATGCTGTTCTCATGATAGTGAATAAGTCTCATGGGATCTGATGATTTTATAAAGAGGAGTTCCCCAGCACAAACTCTCTCTTTGCCTGTTGCCATCCATGTAAGACATGACTTGCCCCTCCTTGCCTTGCACCATGATTGTGAGGCCTTCCTAGCCACACGGAACTGTCTATTAAACTTATTTTTTTCCCAGCCTTGGGTATGGCTTTATCAGCAGTGTGAAAACAGACTAATACAGTAAATTGCTACCAGGAGAGTGGGGTGATGCTGAAAAGATACCCAAAAATGTGGAAGCAACTTGGGAACTGGATAACAGGCAGGGATTGGAACAGTTTGGAAGGCTCAGGAGAAGACAGGAAAATGTGAGAAAGTTTGGAGCTCCCTAGAGACTTGTTGAATGGTTTTCACCAAAATGCTGACAATGATATGGACAATGAAATCCAGGCTGAGGTAGTCTTAGATGGAGATGAGGAATTTGTCAGGAACTGGAGCAAAGGAGACACTTGTTCTGTTTTAGCAAATAGACTGGTGTCATCTTGCCCCTGTCCTATAGATTTGTGGAACCTTCAACTTGAGAGAGATGTTTTAGGGCATCTGGCAGAAAAAAATTCTAAACAACAAAGCATTATGGATGTAACTTAGGTGCTGTTAAAGGCATTCAGTTTTATAAGAGAAGTAGATCATAAAAGTTCAGAAAATTTGCAGCTGACAATGTGATAGAAAATAAAATCCCATTTTCTGATGAGAAATTTAAGCCTGCTGCAGAAATTTGCATAAGTAATGAAGAGCTGAATGTTAATCCCCAAGACAATGGGGAAAATGTTTCCAGAGCATGTCAGAAGTCTTCATGGCAGTTTCTCCCATCACAGGCCTGGAGGCCTAGGAGGAAAAAGTGGTTTAGTGGGCCCAGTCCCAGGGCTTCTGTGCTGTGGAGAGCCTGGGGTCTTGGTGCCCTGTGTCCCAGCTGCTCCAGCCATGGCTGAAAGGAGATGACATAGTGCTTGGACCATAGCTTCAGAGCTATGCCAAGCCTTGGCAGCTTCCATGTGGTGGTGAGCCTGTGAGTGAACAGAAGTCAAGAACCGAGGTTTGGGAACCTAACCTAGATTTCAGAAGTTATATGGAAGCGCCTGGATGCCCAGGCAGAAGTTTTTTACAGGGGCGGAGTCCTCATGGAGTACCTCTGCTAGGGCAGTGCAGAAGGGAAATGTGGGATTGGAACCCCCACACAGAGTCCCTACTGGGGCACCACCTAGTGGAGCTGTGAGAAGATGATCACTCTCTTCCAGACCCCAGAATGGTAGATCCACCAACAGCTTGCACCGTGTATCTGGAAAAGTGGCAGACATTCGACACAAGCCTGTAAAGGCAGCTGGAAGAAGGTTGTACCTTGCAAAAAGCTGTACCATAGGGATGGAGCTGCCCAAGACCATAGGAACCCACTTCTTGCATCAGTGTGACCTGGATGTGAGACATGGAGTCAAAGGAGACCATTTTGGAGCTTTAAGATTTGACTACCCTGCTGGATTTTGGACTTGCATGGGGCTTGTAGCCTCTGTTTTGGCCAATTTCTCCCATTTGGAATGACTGTACTTACCCAACGCCTGTACCCCCTTTGTATCTAAGAAGTAACTAACTTGCTTTTGATTTTACAGGCTCATGGATGGAAGAACTTGTCTTGGTTGAGACTTTGGACTGTGGACTTTTGAGTTAATGCTGAAATGAGTTTAAGACTTTGGGGGACTGTTGGGAAAGCATAATTGGTTTTGAAAGGTGAGGACACGAGATTTGGGAGGGTTTGGGGGTGGAATTATATGGTTTGGCTGTGTCTCTACCCACATCTCATCTTGAATTCCCATGTGTCATGAGAGGGACCTGGTGGGAGGTAACTGAATCATGGGGGAAGTCTTCCATGGTGTTCTTGCGATAGTGAATAAGTCTCATAAGATCTGATGATTTTATAAAGAGGAGTTCCCCTGCACAAAGTCTCTCTTTTCCTGCTGCCATCCATGTAAGACGTGACTTACTCCTCCTTGCCTTCTGCCATCATTGTGAAGCCTCTCCAGCCATGTGGTACTGTAAGTCCATTAAACCTATTTTTCTTCCCAGTCATGGGTATGTCTTTATCAGCAGCATGAAACAGACTAATACACACACTAAACATTTATTTATTTAACCTTAAGTTTATTGTTATATTTTTTATTTTTTGAGACAGAGTCTCACTTTGTTGCTCAGGCTGGAGCTAGTGGTGTGATCTCAGTTCACTGCAACTTTTGCCTCTTGGGTTCAAGCAACTATTCTGCCTCAGCCTCCCTGAGTAGCTGGGAACTACAGGCACACACCACCACACCTGGCTAATTTTTGTATTTGTAGTAGAGACGGGGTTTCACCATGTTGGTCAGGCTAGTCTCGAACTCCTGACCTCAAGTGATTCACCCACCTTGGCCTCCCAAAGTGCTGGGATTACAGGCATGAACCACTGTGCCTGGCCTTATCTTAAGTTTAAAGTTAACTGGGCATCCTGCATTTTTATTTGTTAAATCTGGCAGTCCTACCTTCTTCCCACACAGACAACAAAATTCTTAAAGAAGAGCTACTATCTTGTTCACTTCTGTGTCCCCACTGTAAGCACAGTATCTTTACATGCTATTCAATTTTTGCTGAACTAATTAATAAAAATATGGACTAAACAAATATAATATGGGTAGTCTTTGCAAATATTATTTGTAGTTTAGTAGTTGATAACATGAAAGTGAATTATTCAGCTAAACTTAGTTTATAATTAGAACTAAGATTCACTCTAAGTTTATGATTAGAGTGGACTTGGTGATCATAAACCATAAGATGATAACACACTAATTTTGAGTTTTTAATCATACGTGAGACAAATTACTCTGATGTCTCATTCGAATACTTTATGAGGCCTTTAACCGCTAATAAACTGTTAAAATTAGGAATGACTCCAATATACTAAGTATACCACTTCTAAAAGAGGGAAAATACATGACTAACATAAGTAGGAGGGTTATGGAAACTCAACTGAACTGAGAATTTTTACTTTCTTTTGTAATATTTTCCCTTGACATTAGGTACTAGTAGGCAAGGATATAATTTGGTTAATATGCTGATAAAATGAAACCATTTTCCATGGCAAATTTTAGATTAAAAACATTTCCATTCAGTAACAAAAAAAAATCTTGTAGAGATTTGACCACAAACTTCACACAAGTGAATACTACATTAAAATGAACAACAATAAAAAATCTAAAATTGCCTCTATGTATTTTATTTTATTTTGTCCATTTACTGATTTCTTTCTCTTTTCCCTCTTACTTTAAAATTGATAAAATTTTGTTTTTAATATTTTATTAAACTTTTGCTATCTGCAGTAGGCCAGTGTTTTAAGGAATAGGAAAGCACATATCCATCTTTCTATGGAAGATGGTACACTTAATTTGCTTCCAAAGATCTGTGTTCATCAGCTGCTTTCCAAAATATATTCTTATACTAGTCCCCTCTGAGCCTCAGTTTACTCAACTGAAAGATGGAGGTCAGGACTTTTGCCTCAGATGGTGGTTGTAAGGACCAAATAAGAACATGTGTATCAAAATACAATTTTTGAGCGTTACAGAAAATTTGTTTCCATGTATTATCAATATGGATGTTGTGTTGAGAAGACAAAACATAGGTAGATAGGAAAGTTAAATCACTGGAATTCAAATTGAAAGCTTCCCTTAAATCATTTATCTTGTAAATGGCCTTATTTCCCATGACAGAGAATGACTGGCCTGCTCAATTATATTTATTTCCAAATCTACAACCACCTTTTTAGGAGTCACTGTGGAAGAAACTAGAAATACTGAGATAAAAGAGTTACAGTTCTTGGTCAGACACGGTGGCTCATGCCTGTAATCCCAGCAGTTTGGGAGGCTGAGGCGAGCAGATCATGAGGTCAGGAGATCAAGACTACCCTGGCCAACATGGTGAAACCCCGTTTCTACTAAAAATATAAAAATTACCCAGGCGTGGCAGCATGCATCTGTAGTCCCAGCTTCTCAGGAGGCTGAAACAGGAGAATCGCTTGAATCCGGGAGACAGAGGTGGCAATGAGCCGAGATCACACCACTGCACTCCAGCCTGGGCAGCAGAGGAAGACTTCATCTCAAAAAAAAAAAAAAAAAAAAAAAAGAATTATAGTTCTTGCCAGAAGAAGTGGTAAGATGATAGATAGATAGATAGATAGATAGATAGACAGACAGACAGACAGATAGATAGATAGATGATAGACAGATGTGTTTGTAAGTGTGTGAGCACACCACAGCTACACTTGAAAATAAGAATGCGCCTTCTCTCTCTGTCTGTGTCTTTCTCTCTCTCTCTCTCTCTCTCTCTCTCTCTCTCTCTCTCAGAGGACCAGAACTGGGAAAAATCCTTAAAGGACAAAAGTAACAGGAGTCAAATTGATTTTTTAAAAAGCCATAATCCAAAATCTGTATATGATTAAACTATTAAAAATGTGAGATTTTATACAAAGAAACTTTATACCTGGAGATTGATGAGTAGAAGAGGCAATAAACATGGTGATTAGTAGAAACAGCCAAGCTGACCAACCCCTACCCTATTGACTAGTCATGCAATGGGAGTGATTGCTTACAACATGAGGAAGATTAGATTAGAGAGAATGGAGAATGGACAATGTGCATGTGACTGTGATTTGTAAAAGAAATGAAGAGCAGCCATGCTCAGAAAAATACATACTGAGATGCTGTCCTTTTATCGTGCTATCCTTCCCACACACTTTCAATAAAATAATGCCCTGGTGGGCTGCACAAACACCTATAACACACAATCAAAGATAAAGTCTTCACTATGGGAATAATGAGATATTTGAGGGAAGCCAACATATAGAGAAAGAGTAAAGTCAATTAACCCAAGAACTTACAGAGGGAAAAATAGAATTAATAGAGCAACCTAAACAGAGCTTTTTTTTGGGCTAGGGGCTGGGGAGGAAGCATAATCAGCATTCCCAGAATAAGTTTAAAAAAATACAAATTATTTATTGTGAAAATTAAAAATGTGGTTGTTGAAATCACAAACTTAAGAGAGTCTAAAAAGTAGAGCAGACACAATCGAAGGCTGATGTAGTAAGCTAGCAGAGTGAGACAAAGAATTGCCCTAGAATGCATACAAAGAGACAATGAGAGGGAATATATGAAATAAAACTTAAAAGACTTTGCTGACTAGACACGGAATTTCAACAGCCATTTCATGGGAGTTACCAAAAGTAAGAATAGACCAAAAGAGGAGAACATGTTAGTTAAAGAAATAATAGAAGAGAATTACCTTGAGCAGGGAAAGACATGAGTCCTGAAACTTAAAAGTTCTACTAAAAGCCAAACAAGAAAAAACGTAAACACACTACCTATAGTGTTATTTCAGAACCCACAAAATTATGGGGAGAAATTCTAAGAGTTTTCATATAACAGAAAAAATTACCTACAAATGAATAAGAATGAATTGACATCAATCTTCTCAGAAACTCTGAGAGCAGTAAATAATGAAAAATATCTTCAAATTTTCAAGAGAACTACACTAGAATTTAACACTAGAATTCCAATTAAAGTCAAATTAGGAAGATAAAATAAAAATATCTTATACATGTAAAAATTTAGAATATTTATCACCAAAACTCTTTCTGCATGAATTTTCTGAAGATTTATACCAGAAAAAAAAAATTCTGAGGTGGCTTCAAGATGGCTGACTAGCAGCAGCAGTTGTATGCCACTTTAATGGAGAAGAAACAAAGTGGCAAGTAAATACTGACTCTTTAAGTGGATCATCCAAGAATCCATGTCAGGATCCATCAAGGCAGAGAGAGGACACCCAGAGAACAGAAAGTAGTGAAGCTGGGCAGCTGCCCACTCAGGACTAGCATGGAGCCAAGAGAAGCTTCCTAAAACAGGGACAGGGTGAGGGAGTAAGAGTTCCCAGGGAATCCACACTTATCACAGGAACCTGTGCAATTCAGGAAAGGGGAGAACCCCCTTGACCCCCACCCTACCCTGGGCCTAGACTGATATAGAAAGTTGCCAGAGTTTTTGCAGAGGTACCACTCAAAGCCATGGGGGGCCCCTTGGGCCTTAGACACCTGAACAACCTGGCACCAACTGCCATAACACCAATAGAGGCCACAGTTGTGGTGCTGGGGAGCAGTCAGATTGCTTCACTCCTCCCTGCCAGACAAGGCTTGACTCCTGCTTCCAGTACAGCAGACCCAGCCCTGCCTGAATTCTGCCAGGGGGCACAGCTCTGTGTCCCCCCAGGAAACACTCAGGTGATGAACTGGGAGATTCCTCCGACCCACACTGCTGCTAGCCACATGGGACTCACCAGCTTGCACTTCTAGTACAGCAACCTCTCTCCTGCCTGAATTCTGCAGGTGGGCACAGCCCTGTATTCCCCCAGAAAACATGCAGATGGTAGTCCATGCCACTCCACCCACCCCCACTGCCTCTAGCCAGACAAGGCTCACTGGCTTTGGCAGTGCCCAAGCAGGAGAGGTGTCCCACTCCCAGAACACTTTGAGGGATGAGACACTCAGGTTCGTGGGCTGACAGGGGAGTGAGTTGTGCCTCTTTCTACAGGGCCAATCCAGGAAGGGTGTGACCTGAAGGCCAGCCACAGCCAGTACCTGAAGGAACCCTGCTGCCCAGAGTGCCTAACAAAGGAAATATGAATGAGGTGCCAGTAATCAAAGAGGGCTTCTCCAAGGCCCTGGAGCAGACCTTGTTGGGGGGGTCACCTATCTTTCTCACTGCCATCACAGAGTACTACTGTGAATGTGCTGAAATACACAGAGAACTGTATGGCTAAGAGCCTATCTGCTGACCAGCACTCTTAAGCTCCATCTACTGGTTCACACTCCAAATTACAACACCAAAAATATTTTGCCAGTATACAAAGTCTGTCAGACCCTAGGCAAAAATCCAGCCACAATTAAAGATCCTATACAGAGCCTTGACCCTCTGAAAGCACCCGGAAACAAAGATAGATGATGATGCTCATTTGGTGCCACAGTTAAAGGAAGACCAACCTTCTCAATGAGAAAGAATCAGCAAAGAATCCTGGCAATTTAAAAGACACAGTGTCCCCTGACCTCCAAATGAACAGACTATCCCTCCCAGCCAGCTAAAAACCAGATAACAACATGATGACAGGGTCAAAATCTTACATACCAATACTAACCCTGAATGTAAATGGTTTAAATGCCCCACTTAAAAGGCATAGAGTGACAAGCTGGATAAAAAGACAAGATCTAACTCTCTGCTGTCTTTAAGAGGCTCGTCTCACATGTAATAACAGACACAGCCGCAAAGTAAAGGGAAGGAGAAAGATCTACCATACAAATTAAAAACAAAGAATGGCAGGAGTCACTATTCTTATGCTAGATAAATAGATTTTAAATTAACAACAATCAGAAAGGACAGAGAAGGATATGACATAATGATAAAGGGATCAATTCAACAAGACCTAACCATCCTAATTATATAGGCACCCAACATGAAGGCACTCAGATTCATAAAACCAAGTTCTTCTTGACCTACAAAAAGATTTAGACTGCCACAGAAAAATAGTGGGGACTTCAACACCCCACTGACAGTATTGGACAGATCATTGCAGCAGAAAACTAACAAAGAAATTCTGGACCTAAACTCAACACTTGACCAACTAGACCTACAGACAGCTACAGAATATTCCACCCAACCCAGCCACAGAATATACATTCTCACATTCTTCTCATTCACACACAGAACATATTCTGAGATCAAACACATGCTCAGTCATAAAGCAAGTCTCAATAAATTCAAAAACATAGAAATTATAGCAAGCACATTCTCAGACTACAGTGCAATAAAAATAGAAACCAATACCATGATCTCTCAAAACTATACAACATGCGAATTAAACAACTTGTTCCTGGCTGGGTGCGGTAACTCACACCTGTAATCTCAGCACTTTGGGAGGCCGAGGCAGGCAGATCACAAGGTCAGGAGATCGAGAACACCCTGGCTAACATGGTGAAGCCTGTCTCTAATAAAAACACAAAAAAATTAACTAGGTGTGGTGGCATGTGCCTGTAGTCCCAGCTACTCGGGAGGCCGAGGCAGGAGAATGGCTTGAACCTGGGAGGCAGAGGTTGCAGTGAGCCGAGATGGCGGCACTCTGCTCCAGCCTGGGTGACAGAGCGAGACTCTGTCCCCCCAAAAAAGAAAAAAACAACTTGTTCCTAAATAACTCTTGGGTGAACAACAAAATTAGGGGAGAAATCAAAATAATTCTTTAGAATTAATGAAAATAGAGATACAACTTATTTAAATATTTGAGATTCAGCAGACTGCAGTGTTAGGAGGAAAGTTTATACCACTGAATGCCTTCATTAAGAAGTTAAAAAGACCTCAAATTAAAGAACATCATATCTAGAGGAACTAGAAAAAAATAGAACAAACCAACACCAAAGCTATTAGAAGAAATAAAACAACTAAAAGCAGAGAAGAACTGAATGAAATTGAGATGCAAAAGTCCATAGAAAAGATTAATGAAACCAAGTATTGGTTTTCTCAAAAAATAAATGGAATTGATAGACCACTACCTAGACTAACAAAGAAAAAAAAAGAGAAGAGCCAAGTAAGTGCAATAAGAAATGGCAAAGATGGCCTGGCGCGGTGGCTCAAGCCTGTAATCCCAGCACTTTGGGAGGCTGAGACGGGCGGATCACGAGGTCAGGAGATCGAGACCATCCTGGCTAACAGCTGAAACCCCGTCTCTACTAAAAAGTACAAAAAACTAGCCGGGCGAGGTGGCGGGCGCCTGTAGTCCCAGCTACTCGGGAGGCTGAGGCAGGAGAATGGCCTAAACTCGGGAGGCGGAGCTTGCAGTGAGCTGAGGTCCAGCCACTGCACTCCAGCCTGGGAGACACAGCAAGACTCCATCTCATAAAAAAAAAAAAAAAGAAAGAAAAAAATGGCAAAGATGACATTACGACTGACTGCACAGAAAAACAAAAGATTCTCAGAGACTATTATGAACACCCCTATGCACACAAATTAGAAAATCTAGAGGAAATGGGTACACTCATGGGAACACACAACCTCACAATATTGAACGAGAAAGAAAGTGAAATATGAACAAACCAATAAGAACCTCTGAAATTGAATCAGTAATAAAAATCCTACCAAGCAAAGAAAGCCCTAGGCCAGACAGGTTTACAGCTGAATTCTACCAGATGTACAAAGAAGTGGTACCAATTCTACTGAAACTATTCCAAAAACTTGAGGAGAAGGAGCTCCTCCTTAACAACTTTTATGAAGCCAGCATCATTCTGATACCAAAATCTGGTAGAGATACAATAAAAAAAGAAAACTTCAGACCAATATCCCTAATGAACATAGATTTAAAAATATCCTCAACAAAATACTAGCAAATTGAATTCAGCAGCATATCAAAAAGCTAATTCATCACTATCAAGTAGGCTTTATTCCTGGGATGCAAGGTTGGTTTAACATATGCAAATCAATGAATGTGATTGACCACATAAACAGAATTAAAAGGAAAAAAAAAAAAAAAAACATGATTATCTCAATAGATGCAGAGAAAGCTTTTGATAATTCAAACATCCCTTCATGTAAAAACCCTCAACAGACTAGGCACCAAAGGAACATACCTCAAATTAATAAGAACCATCTATGAAAAACCCACAGCCAACACCATACTGAACAGGCAAAAGCTGGAAGCGTTCCACTTAAAAACTGGAGCAAGACAAGGATGCCCTCCTATTCAACAAGTACTGGAAGTCCTAGCCAGAGCAGTCAAGAAAGAATAAGAAATAAAAGGCATCCAAATATGAAAAGAACAAGACAATCTATCTCTCTTCACTAACAACATTATTCTATACTTAGGAAACCCTAAAGACTCTGCCAAAAATTTACTAGAACTGAAAAATCAATTTAGCAAGGTTTCAGGATACAAAATCAATGTACAAAAAATCGGCAGCATTTCTTTTTTTTTTTTTTTTTTTTTTTTTTTTTTTGAGACGGAGTCTCGCTCTGTCGCCCAGGCTGGAGTGCAGTGGCGCAATCTCGGCTCACTGCAAGCTCCGCCTCCCGGGTTCACGCCATTCTCCTGCCTCAGCCTCCCGAGTAGCTGGGACTACAGGCGCCCGCCACTGCGCCCGGCTAATTTTTTCTATTTTTAGTAGAGACGGGGTTTCACCATGATCTCGATCTCCTGACCTTGTGATCCGCCCGCCTCGGCCTCCCAAAGTGCTGGGATTACACACCAATAATATTCAGGCTGAGAACCAAATTGAGAATGCAATCTCATTTACAAAAGCCACAAAGGAAATGAAATACCTAGGAATATAGTTTATCAAGGAGTTGATAGATCTCTACAAGGAGAACTATAAAACACTGCTGAAAGAAATTAGAGATGAAACAAATACATGGGGAAACTTTCCATGCTCTAGACTGGAAGAATCAATATTATTAAAATAGGCATTCTGCCCAAAGCCATTTACAGATTCAATGCTATTTCTATCAAATAACCTGTGTCATTTTTCACAGACTTAGAAAAACCTACTCTAAAATTCACAGGAAACCAATAAAGAGCCCGAATAGCCAAAGAAATCCTAAGCAAAAAGGACAAAGCTGAAAGCATCACAACATGAAATTATACTACAAGAGCACAGCAACCAAAAACACCACGGTAGTGGTACAAAAACCGACACATAGACCAGTGGAACAGAATAGAAAACTCAGAAATAAAGCTGCACACCTACAACAGTCTGATCTTCAACAAGGTAGACAAAAACAAACAATGGGGAAAGGATTCCCTATTCAATGAATGGCGTTAACTGGCTACCTATATGCAGAAGAATCATACTGGACCCTTACCTTTCACTGTATACAAAATTAACTCGAGATGGATTAAATGTTGAAATATAAAACCTTAATCTATAAAAATCCTAGAAAAAAATACTAGGAAATACTCTTCTCAATATCAGTGTGGGCAAATAGTTTTTGACTAAGTCCTCTAAAGCAATTGCAACAAAACCAAAAATTGACAAGTGGAACCTAATTAAACTAAAGAGCTTCTGCAGAGCAAAAGAAGCTATCAACAGAGTAAACAGACAACCTACCGAGTGGGAGAAAATATTCATAAAATGTGCATCTGATAAAGGTCTAATATCCAGAATTTCTAAGGAGTTTAAACAAATCAACAAACAAAAATTAACCTCATTTAAAAATTGGCAAAGGACATGAAGAGACACTTCTCAAAGGAAGACATACAAGTGACCAACAAACATGAAAAATTGTCATCAGTACCAATTATTAGAGAAGTAAAAATTAAAACCGTGAGATACCACCTCACACCAGTCAGAATGGCTTTATTAAAGTCCAAAAAACAACAGATGTTGATGGGGCTGCAGAGAAAAGGGAATGCTTATAGACTATTGGTAGGAATGTAAATTAGCTCAGACGCTGTGAAAAGCAATTTGGAGATTTCTCAAAGTTAAAACAGAGCTACCATTATACCCAGCAATCCCATTACTGGGTATATATCCACAGGGAAATGTATCATTATACCAAAAGACACAGGTACTCATATGTTCATCATCATGCTATTCACAATAGCAAATACATGCAGTCAACCTAGGTCCCCATCAATGGTGGGCTGGATAAAGAAAACGTGGTTCATATACACCACAGAATACAGCCATAAAAAAGAATGAAATCACATACTCTGCAGCAACATGGATAGAGTTGGAGGTCATAATTCAAAGCAAATTAATGCAGGAGCAGAAAACCAAATACTGCATGTTCTCACAAGTGGGAGCTAAACACTGAGTGTACATGGGACATAAACATGGGAACAATAGACATGAGGGACTACTAGAGGGGAGACAGAGGGAGGGGGGCATGTGTTAAAAAACTACCTGTTGGGCTTATCCTCCCTATATTTTAGATATGTATGGTTGGTATATATGCAGGTTTGTTACATGGGTGCAGTATACCCATGTAATATACATTTTTAAATGCATCAATTTTCTTGTTTTGTTCAGTTAGTGGATGTAGCTACTAATTAGACATTTTTAGAAAAAATATACATTTAATTATGTAGGCCAAAAAATTAATTTTATAGAACAGAATGAGAATACAAAACATGTATATAAGTTGAGGGGAACAGAAAAAAGGCAAAAAAAAAAAGGGAAAAAACAAAACATGCTAAACATGAAGTATGAGATAAGAAGTTCAGTGAAATAAATAAACATTAAAAAGGAAGGAGTTATATAGCTTCAAGACAGAAACTCATTTTTTAAAAACCCTGGTATGTACAGTTCATATTTATGGTGAAAAAAATAAAAACTACAGTTGTCTCCGGGGGTATGGAATATTGACTGGGAGGGGACATAAGGAAATTTCTGGAGAGTAGTGGTTCATATCTCAATATGAGATTCATTTACCCAGGTCTATGCATTTTTTCTACTACACAAATGCACCTTTTATTGCATGCAGTTTTATATTTAAAAACTCTAAAAAATGTTACATCTAGTTAATGTTGACAACATGAAAGTATTTAACTGGAAGAATATTTTTGATGGGTAAATTGATATTTACGAATTACCTTGAAATATATCAGTAACATAAATTGATTGTTGGATGGATAGATATGTGATAATGCAAGTATAGTTTAAGGTTAATGACAACATATGCTGTAAGCAGCAATATTCGGATAGCCAAAAGGTAGAAACAATTCAAATGTTCATCTACTAATGAATGAGTAAACAAAATATGGCAGATCCATGCAATAGAATATTATTCAGTCATTAAGAGGAAAGAAGACTGATATATGCTACAGCACAGATAAACCTTGAAAACATTATGTTAAGTGAAAGAAACTAGACTAAAAGGTCATACCTTGTATGATTTCATTTATATGAAATGTCCAGAATGGGCTAATCTGTAGAGACATAAAGTAGATTGTACTCAAAGCGAATTATTGGCTGAGGCTTTTAGAATCACCAATAGAGATGTTTTTGATAGTATTGAGGTCTAGTATAGATAGATAACCCTCTTCTTTCCCTTTTAAGTTGGGCAGTTAGAGTTAGACTCATAGTTCGACTGATAAAAATCAAAAGGGTCGCCGGGCGCGGTGGCTCACGCCTGTAATCCCAGCACTTTGGGAGGCCAAGGCGGGCAGATCACGAGGTCAGGAAATCGAGACCATCCTGCCTAACACGGTGAAACCCCGTCTCTACTAAAAATACAAAAAATTAGCCGGGCATGGTGGTGCGTGCCTGTAGTCCTAGCTACTCGGAGGCTGAAGCAGGAGAATGGCGTGAACTCGGGAGGCGGAGCTTGCAGTGAGCCGAGATCGCCACTGCACTCCAGCCTGGGTGACAAAGTGAGACTCCGTCTCAAAAAAAAAAAAAAAAAAAAAAAAAAAAAAAAAAATTCAAAAGGGTCAGCCGGGCACGGTGGTTCATGCCTATTGGGAAGCCGAGGGAAGTTGATGGTGTGCATTGTAAAAGGAAATTGCCTACTAGCTGGGTCAATTCAGAAAGATAGACACAAACAGGTTTAGTAAGGGTAAGCATACTGATAAGCATGAGTGCTCACCATTTAGAAAAGAATTTTTACAATTCTGGTGGCAGAAAAATTGTTGCAAGACATTTATATAATTTAAACTTTTACCAGCCGTTCCTTTTGAGTAATTATTACCTGTGCCTGATCAGAAATAGACTTGGATATAAAACTTGGGGCCAGCACTTCTTTGTTTCTGTATAAAGATGAAAAAACTAGGCTGCAACGTACACATTTGTAATACGTTTTTCTATCACTACACCTGGAATGGTCCTATGCTAATTTGTCTCCATATTTCTCCTCCTCTCTTGGTCTCTAACCTCCCTGAAGGTAGAGGGTGGATCTTAAATATCTTTTTACTTTACTCCAAGTATAGGGCCAGAACACTTATGTTGCATGAATGAAGAAATGAAAGGAATACTAAGAAAATGTTCTAAGGAGCTACAATCTCATCTGGAAAAGTCACCACTTCAGTGGTAAAAGAATCAAAGATACTTTCGGGTATCTACCCGTTATAGTTCATGGAGGCAGTTTCAGGCTTCAGATTTGTTTGGCTCACCCATTTTCACTCCCCCAGGCTTATTAGAGCAAAGTTAAGTTCTAATTATGGCTTGATTATTAAATGCCAAGGGAAAAGAGTACGGTCAGGAAATGAAAAGTCAATAAGAATTTCCAGCTCAGGCAAAAACAGATTCTTTAGGAAAACAAACAATATTTAACTTATTCTTTGACTGGACGATTGAGAAGTTGAGTATAAATCTGTTCATGTAATGATGACAGAATAGGTTTTAGAGTTATTGAGACTGTATTATACTTGAATAGAACCTAAGAGATCAGAAATTCTAATCTTCCAAATTCAGAAATTATGTAATAACATTGGGTGTTTTTCCTTTTAACAATAAACTTTGGTTTTCCTTAGGCAAAGCAGGAGCCTCATTAAAATGCCAAGGCGATTTGGGCCAGTTATGCAGAATCTGCATGTGTGTGTTAGGGTTCTCCAGAGAAACAGAAGCAATAGGAGGGGGAGAGAGAAGAGAGGTTTTTTTGGTTTTTGTTTTTTTGTTGTATGGGGTTTTCTTGAGATGGAGTCTCACTCTGTTACTCAGGCTGGAGTGCAGTGGCATGATCTCAGCTCACTGCAACCTTTGCCTCCTGGGTTCAAGCAATTCTCCTGTCTCAGCCTCCTGAGTAGCTGGGACTACAGGTGCCATGCCTGGCTAATTTTTGTATTTTTAGTAGAGATGGCATTTCATCATATTGGCCAGGCTGGTCTTGAACTCCTAACCTTGTGATCTGCCCTCCTCGGCCTCCCAAAGAGTTGGGATTACAGGTGTGAACCACTGCACCTGGCCAAGAAGGAGAGATTTTTAAGGAATAGGCTCATATGATTATGGAGGCTAGCAAATCCAAAACCTGCAGGGTAAGCCAACAGGCTGGAAACCCAGGGAAGAGTTGCAGTATGAGCCCTCAGCAGTCTGCTGGCAGAATTTCTTCTTCCCAAAGGAAGGTCAGTTTTTTTAAGGTCTTCAGCTGACTGGATGAGGCACACCCATATCATGTAGGATAATCTGCTTTACTTCAAGCCTACTGATTAAATGTGAATCTGACCTAAAAACTACCCACACAGAAACTTCTAGAATAATGTTTGACCAAATAACTGGGTGCCACAGTTTAGCCAAGTTGACACATAAAATTAATCATCAGTTGGCCCAATCCTTTGCAAACCTATGAAGTATTCTGCTCAATTTGTCCCTCATAATTCACAGTACCATTTCTCCTACTCTGAGAGTCTTGTGCATTTATTCATTAGTTCATCATTTAATTCTTATCCCTCATTTTTCCTGGTGGCTTCTGTGTATTTCAAATATCAACCACATCCTCCTCTGAATTAGTTGAGAAGTAAAATTTTCTGTGCTTTTCTTTCCCCTCAGTAGGGACTTTTAGTCATACTTCCTTTCAAGACTTGAGAGTAAAATCATAGCAATTAAGGGGAATAATCATGAATGGGCAGTTACCAAGTAATCTGGTATTGCAACCGATTCATAGGCTTGCATCCATAGGATTCATATGAATCCTGTGAAGTGATCCATAGGATAAAAGCTCACAGCACAGGTTACCGCACATTACTAACCAAGAGAGATATTCAAACAACACTTCGAAAGATAATTTCAATGTTTTCTCTATTCTAAGAGTTTGGCTGAGGAGTTTGGAGGATTTTTTTAAAGGTATAATATAAAGAGAATAAATTACTTAGGATAATATGTTTCTGTTACACTGAACAGTCCATGCAGACCAGACAAATCATCAACTGTGAATATGCTCAGCGCATTCTTGTTACATAACTTTGGTCATTCTCTCCCCAACTTGAACTTTCCTTTGCCAATTCCAACCCCTCCATCAAGGCATTAAAATAAAAAGGAAGAAAGAAAAAATGCAAAACTTTATGTAAGACTATCTTTATCAACTGAGACTCTACATCAAATTCATTCTATATAGTTGATGTTGCCAAAGATAAACAAAGCCAGGTACCAATTAAGGTGGTAAATGTAAACTTTTTAAATCACCTTAGAAAACTGGCAAGATCTGTTAAAGCTGAATATAAGCATAACCAATAATCCAGCAATTATATTTGTAGGTATATACCCAACAGAAATGCAAACAAATATGCATCAAAAATGTGCAAGTTTACTTATAGTAATATTATTTATAACAGCCCCAAACTGGAAACAAACCAAATTTTCATCAAGAAAAGAAAGTACACTTAAAATTGTGAGACATTCATGCATTGGATTACCATACTACAGAAGAGCTGATTATTGCTATAAGCAAAACCATGGATGAATACCAACACATAAACATATAATGTGTGTATTAGTCCGTATTCATGCTGCTGATAAAGACATACCTGAGACTAGGAAGAAAAAGAGGTTTAATTGGACTGACAGTTCCACATGGCTGGGGAGTTGGGGAGTCCTCAGAATCATGGTGGAATGTGAAAGGCACCTCTTACATGGTGGCAGCAAGAGAAAATGAGGAAAAGCAAAAGTGGAAACTCCTAATAAACCCATCAGATCTCGTGAAATTTATTCAATGTCATGAGAAAAGTACGGGAAAGACCAGTTCCCATGATTCAATTACCTCCCTGTGGGTCCCTCTCACAACATGTGGGAATTCTGGGAGATAGAATTCAAGTTGAGATTTGGGTGGAGACACAGCAAAACCATATCAATGTGGAATCTCTCAGATACTGGGGGACAGTTCTCCATGAGGCTCTCACTTTCCGCATACCTTGTAAAGCAAAGCGTTAAATGCTTTGTTTCAGATTCGTTTCCAGGATATTTGTATAGCAAACAATATTGGAAGATAAAGATAGTGTCTCCTTTCAGAGCAAAGGGAAGGCATGCTTACTACCCTTTATAAGATTTAGGTTCCCTATGTTTGGAGTTTTTTCCGGTAATGTAACCCACCATTTGAAAAGGCATTCATCTGAACCCCTCTGTACCACCCCATGGGACTTGAGGGGCAAGGCAAACTGGCACAAATATGCTGATGGTTATGTTACTTGCTGGGCTGTGAGGAATGATGTCCTTTGTCTCAGTCCCATGTCTTCTAACAGCATGCATGAAACTATGAGACTCCAATCTGTCAGCTTGCAAGCAGGGTAAAATCTCAGACCTTTAGGGGTTCTTGATTTTAAACTCAAAAATTACGTACTATATGATTCTATTTATATCAAGTCCAAAAGCATTAAAACTAACATATGATGTTAGAAGTCAAGATAGTTTCTTTGGGGAGCAGGGATGTGGCTTTAAGGAGGCATTGGGGAGTTCTGGTCTTCTAGTTGTTAATCTGAAAGAGTACTGATTACATAGATTATCCCATTCAAATTCAACAATCTGTGCACATTTTATTTGTGCTTTTTTCTCTATAAATATTAATTTCCATAAAATTTCTTTTTTTTTTTTTTTTGAGATGGAGTCTCGCTCTGTCGCCCAGACTTCAGTGCAGTGGCACACGGTCTCTGCTCACTGCAAGCTCCACCTCCCGGGTTCATGACATTCTCCTGCCTCAGCCTCCCGAGTAGCTGGGACTACAGGCGTCCGCCACCACGCCCAGCTAATTTTTTGTATTTTTTTTAGTAGAGACGGGGTTTCACCATGTTAGCCAGGATGGTCTCGATCTCCTGACCTTGTGATCTGCCCACCTTGGCCTCCCAAAGTGCTGGGATTACAGGCGTGAGCCACCGCGCCTGGCCTATTTCCATAAAATTTCTACTTAAAAATTGTTTTAAAGCAGAAGAGTCCGTGACCAGAATACCACCGATAACCAAATTAACGAATTAAAAAACATGTGCAACTAATTATTTAGAACTCAAAATAAAAAGGATAAAGAACCAAACAACTTAAAAAAAAAATGGAGGAGAGATCCAAGAGGAAAAATATGCTTTTAGTTGAGATTCTAGATGTAGACAGGAGTCAAGAAAGTTACATATTTAGATATATGCTGTTCGAAATTCAGAATTGCAAGGATAAAAAATGATTTCTACATAGGAAGAACAAAAACAGAAACAAAACAACAGGGCACGTAAAATGAAAATTATATATCTCTTATTTACAACAGACTTTGTTTGTGATGTTCATTTGCAGAACCAAATAAAACTAGCTACAACATTTTGAAAGAAGGAGAAAAAATTTACCTTATCATGTATATGTGAAGACAACGGAAGTATATTTTCAGATGTAAATGGACTCAAAAGATACATGACTCATTTACCTCACTGGAAAGAAAGTAGGGGAACAAATACTCCAGCTGCCTGATAAAAGAATCTAAATCAATATCCAAGAGTAGGAAGACATGGTGCAGAAGAGAAACAGCAAACCATAAAAGAACCCTCAATACTCTTAATATAGTTATATATCACTCAGAAATGCATACTCATAGTTAAGCCTTATATTTGACAAATATGTACAGTTTCTCTTAATTTATTTTATTCTTTCTTTTTAACAAAATTGCGTGTTCCTACAAGGCAGAAACCATGGTTTATATGACTTTTCCGTCCTCCCTTGGGCCTGTTATAGGATCAAAGACATGAAATATAGGAATTGGAGAAAACCAAATAGCCACTCAAGTACTTGGAGAGAACCAAGTAACCATACCAAGCCCCAGTATGGCATGTAAATTTTGTCTTGAAGACAAACTCATCAACAGAAGTGACTTTTTGGAATGTCATATAGACTGATGTAACTGAGTCTCACGGGCATGACAGGAAGGTTATCTCTACAGCCAGTTTTTGTAAGCTTTCATTTTTCATCTGAAAAGTTGATACCCCAGAGAGGATGAGGCAAATGCCTTATTCACGAGCTATTCAGTTTCTCCCCCGTGCTTATTAAATATGTTCCACATTTGTCAGCATGGCAGTTAAGACCCAGTATAGTCTTCCCAGGGCTAGGGATCTGGGAAAGTCCAGTAATAACTTTTTTCAGATATAATTATTTTCAGATGTAAGGAATTCATTTCTTTTCTTAATTTTCTCCAGAGGCCATTCCAGGTACTTCAATTGTCTTGCAGTTAGAGGCATAACCCACACTTAATACCCTGAATCAGTTTCTCTCCAACACATATGCAGATGCATGGGTTAGGTTTGTGAGAACATAAGCCTGTAGATTAAAATGGGGACTAAGAAATTAAGAGGAAACAAAGCTTAAGCCAAAAGCCTCTCTAAACCAGATCAAGACAGAATCTAGTCTGGAATGTCTATTTGGTAGAACTTTAAGTAAATGATCAAAAGTAATTCTACAGGTAAGCTTTAAAAATTGAGATCGTGGACATTTCAAGTATAACTAGGAACTCAGCTGTGGAAGACCATAGAATAAGTATAGAAATTCCATATCCTTGGTACTAGGAAATAAGGATAGACTGTACTGAAAAATTAGTTAAGGCCAGGCACGGTGACTCATGCCTGTAATCCCTACACTTTGGGAGGCTGAAGTGGGCGGATCATGAGGTCAAGAGATCAAGACCATCCTGGCCAACATGGTGAAACCCCATCTCTACTAAAATACAAAAATTAGCTGGGCATGGTGGCATGTGCCTATAGTCCAAGCTACTCAGGAGGCTGAGGCAGGAAAATTGCTTGAACTCAGGAGGCAGAGGTTGCAGTGAGCCGAGATTGCACCACTGCACTCCAGCCTGGGCAACAGAGCAAGACTCCATCTCAAAAAAAAAAAAGAAAGAAAAGAAGAAAGAAAGAAAAGAAATACAAAAATTAGCTGGGCCTGGTGGCATGCACCTGTGGTCCCAGCTACTCGGGAGGCTGAGGGAGGAGAATCGCTTGAACCCTGGAGGTGGAGGTTGCAGTGAGCCAAGATTGAACCACTGCACTCCAGCCTGGGCCACAGAGTGAGACTTTGTCTCAAAGAAACAAACAAACAAAAAGGCCGGGCGTGGTGACTCAAGCCTATAATCCCAGCACTTTGGGAGGCCGAGGCGGGCAGATCACAAGGTGGCGGATCACAAGGTCAGGAGATCGAGACCATCCTGGCAAACACGGTGAAATCCCGTCTCTACTAAAAATACAAAAAAAAAAAAAAAAACTAGCTGGGCATGGTGGCGGGCGTCTGTAGTCTCAGCTGCTCGGGAGGCTGAGGCAGGAGAATGGCATGAGTCCGGGAGGCGGAGGTTGCAGTGAGCCGAGATCGCGCCACTGCACTCCAACCTGGGCGACAGAGCCAGACTCCATCTCAAAAAAAGAAAAAAAGAAAAGAAAGAAAAAGAAAAATTACTCAAACCAGATTATACCTAAATGTCAGGATAAATAAGGTCAATTTCATGGAAATGATTGATTCAGTAGATTTCTATATAAAATAACATTTATTTAAAATAAATATTTGTGGTGTGTCCAGTATGTATCAGGCATTATTTTGGAAATGAATACATATACATGAATAAGACAATCCCTGACTTCAAGGGTAAGTGAATGAAAGGGTCGGATCACTTTCAGAACACAAAGAAATAATCATAATTCATAATTGTCAGGAAACAGAGTAGGGTAGAAATAATTCTGCTGGAGAACCTATGGAAGAACTGATTAAAAAAGCGACACTTGAATTAAATCTTAAATGAGTGGTTATTGTCCAGGATGCAAAATGGTGGAAAACCTGCAGTCAACAAATGGAAGAGAATGCATGTTCAAAGCTACAGAGGTATAAAATATTATGGGAACATAAAGAGCTTACAGGCTGTGAATTGGCAGGAAGGCTATGGAGAGGAGTGTCTTCTTGTTTCCCCTATGCACATACTGGAAAAGTAGAACTCAGCACCAATATTACGGTGCTATGATTATAAAGACTTAAAGACATGCTGAATGCAGTGTGAAAGCAAGCATTACTGTATTCAGGATTCGACTGAAGCATCAGTGACCATTTATGTGCTTGCTATCTCTGCAAAGATTCAGGGACTCTAAGGCTAAGATGATTTATGTTTTCTATTCTTAGATTCTGGCTATGCTTTTCTGTCTATTGGATATGAAAGAAAGTGGCAGAGATAAAGCTGGAGGTGTAAACTGGAACCAAATTGCAAAGACTTTAAAATGTCCTGCTGAAGAATGCGCAGATTATTACCCTTATCCGTGTTGATGTTTAGGAAAAGAGACTACAGAGAGTTGGCTCTGTGGCATACAGAGAGAAGGGAGCCAGAAAGCACAGGGGGCTAACAGAAATACAAGAACTTAATGAATCACATTGATAAAGTAAATCCCTGTGTATAACAATACTTATTTTGTGATAACATTTATTAAAAACGTAGGAAGAGTCTAGTTACCAACCAGGGCAGAGAAAGCATCCTGGCAAAGGTACTGAGAATCTGCACTTAAACCCAAACCAATATAAAGCCAATATCCTTCAGTCCCAGGCTGAAGTATTTACTCAAGCAATGTCCTAAAAGGACAAGAAGAGTGGAGTTGTGTTTATAGATATCCAAATTAGAGAGACCGAAACCATCAGGCAGGGCCAAGTCCTGTGAAGAAACTTTCCCAAAATAGGGCAGGGAATAGAGACCGGCTGCAGGAAATTGGGCTGACCAGAATAAATAGGAAAATAGCCCACAGAGAGTTGACTAAAATAATAAGGCGGGGCCCTCTTCCCGCTATTCCCAGGGTCAGAAGTGAGATGGGATTGAAGGAGAATGTTTTGTAACCAAAGGATATAGGCAAATTGGCTTTTTAGAGTATAATATTTTGGTAGACTACTGCCTCTATTGCTGAGTGTTCACAAATTCATTTCTCAGTCAGGAATTAGCTAATACTGCGTTTCAGCCTACGCAACAGAGACCCCATCTCTAAATTACTTTTTTCTTTAAAGGAATTAGCTAAGACTGCTTCTAAGCCAAGTTGAAACACTTCAGGAAATTCTCTCAATATCCAACTGTTCTTGATTCTCTGGGTGTCAAGGGGTAGTGGAGTCACTAGGAATGCTTTGAACTTCATTGTCAGGAGGTGGGATGACACAGAGGTGGAATAACTATCCAAGCAAAGTAGTTCTCTCCCTGATCAAGGATGTAGCCAACAGGGCTCTTTAAAACCCAACCACACACAAAAAAGAAAGTCTTCTATTCTGGCTGATACTCATTGGCAATGTGTACATTTAGCAGAGACCTCATCAGAAATGTTAATCGGAGCTGAAAGCCGTTGTCCTCAGATATGATTTAAATGTAAGAAAGAGCCAAAAGTTGAGGAACCTGAAAATCCAAAAGCTTCGGGGACTTCATTGAGAATCTTCGGGGGATGAACGCCCTCACTATTTCTTTATAATACAAAGTTTTCCTCAAAGCTTCTTTGCTTACCCTTTGCTTCAAGCACACCACCCACTCTGACCTACTTTCTTCCCATTTCCATTTCTCTCTATTTATTCCCTTCAGTCAGACAACCTGGTTGGACCATCTGCCTGGACATGGATTTAGATTTGCTCTGCATACTACTTCTCTGATGTACCATTTTAGTTGCATATCCTATGACCCATGGGCAACCCACTTGCAGTGCTATGGGCAGCTCAAGCTCTCATGACAACACAGCCTTGGTCTATCCTCCTTTGCTTCCACATCTTAGGTGGAAGATCTTACAGGCGAGGAAAAATTCATGAAATGTTCCAAACAGAAAGCATCATTAATTGGATCTGCTTTAGTAAATACATGAATTAACATTTTTTATTGTCAATGACAGAATTCTAACTTTAACTGGCTTATGCAAAAGAGCAACCTCTTTAAGCACTGTTTCTCATCAACTGAGATTTTCATTGGCTCCTACCTCATAGGGATGTTGTAAGGATCAAATGAGATAAACTATGCAAAACCTGTAGCACACTGCCTGGCACACAGCTGGAATTACATCAAATTAGCTACTTGTATATCCAACTGTATTCTGACGGATGGCCAATGATTTTGGACTGTTTGAGAAAAGTAGCTTTTCTCTCACATTAGTTTTCATGCCTCAAGGCCTCTTGATTAAAAGCATCTATGAGAACCAAATTGTAGTTTCTCTCCTTGTTTATAGCTTCTTGATTTTGTATCATATGAGAAAAACTGCTTCTGAACATGTTTGACCACACTAAGGCCAGATTGATGCCAGATTGATGCCTTTCCATGAACTCAGAGCACTCAAATGAACGTCAGTCTTCACAGTTACCATTAGGTGAGACAATTGCCTATTTATGGCTCTTTCACCAGGCAACAAGTCTAAAAATTTCTTTGAACCCCACAGAGCTTAGCACAGGGCGTGGCATATAACAGACTTTCACAAAAATATGTGTTGGGTGAATTAATAAATGACTAGGAACAGCAATTTTTTAGCATTCTGGATATGATACAGAGTTGTACGGTTGTTTTTCTCTTTTACCTACTGGAGGTATTGTTTTTGTTGTTCCTGGAGATGTGTTTCACTTAGTTCTAGTATATTATTCTTTAAATATTTTACTGATTTACATTTGGAAATATTTTATTTAAGGCTTTAAAAATCATTAATGATTAGAGAAATGTGCATGCCTTTTTTCCTTTCAAGTTAATAAATAAAATTAGGAGTTTATGTATATACTTCCAATTCAAAACTTGGATTTCAGGGCTCTTAATTAAAATCTTTAATTCCATACTTCTGTTAATTTTTGGCATACAAAAAAGCTATATTTCTAAATATATTAACATATATACTTGCTGTATACTATATTATCCATGTATTATTTTTAAATAATAATATCACCAGGCATGGTGGTTCCTTCCTGTAATCCCAGCACTTCGGGAGGTTGAGGTGGAAGGATCACTTGAGCCCAGAAGTTCAAGGCTGCAGTGAGCTATCATCACGCCACTATACTCCAGCCTGTACAATAGAGTAAGACCCTGTCTCAAAATAAACAAAGAAACAACCAAAAAATAAAATAATAATATCAATATTACCATGACAAGCACAAAATGAAGATTAAAATATCTTTATGGTTCTTTTTGTTGTTATAGTATATCCCTGCAAGGTTGTATAGTCAAAACACTGAAGTCATTTGACATAATTATTCTATGTGGTATGCCATCAATCTAATATAAATTTAAGTTTGTTTCAGTTTGTTTTCAATTTGAGGAATTGCTTTTTATTTATGAAGTATTATTATTTAATTATGCAAATAATTTTCATTATTTCTAATCAAACTCTACACCAAAGTACATTCACTGTAGTCTCATTTTGATCCTTAATTATTCCACACTATTCTCTCCTCCAAGAGGTAGCCATTTAAACATTTTTAGTCTTCATTATTTGAACTAAGTGTACATATACATATATTAATTTTTATGTCTGTATGTATATGTGTGTGTGATTGTGTGGATAAGTGTGTTATGTCTACTAATAGTACCACTTTTTGAGATTTCTGAGATGCTTTAAGATATTCAAGATACAATGCAGAACAGGCAGTGCTTTAAAAAAAAAAAAACATGTGAACTTGGAGGTTGTTCTGGGTTCTTGTAAGCATTATCAGCAAAAAGAGTTTAAAACTAGGACATTTTGTGTGATATGTGGGTTTTAACGAATGGGATACACTCTGGTTTTCCCAAGACCACTAGGGTGCATTTTTAGCTTACAGATGACAAAACTGCAATTTTGGTTCAATGACTTATTCCTAAGTCCTTGAGTCTCTTCTTTCTTTGACTTTGTCACTGTTTCTCCTTTGTTTTTCCAACATATCAATGCTTCTCCAGGGGCAGGGAGTGAAAAATGTCGGGTCTGCCTAAGCTCCATATCTTCTCCC
The DNA here is from genome assembly GCF_047675955.1 of Chlorocebus sabaeus. Lineage (NCBI taxonomy): Eukaryota > Metazoa > Chordata > Mammalia > Primates > Cercopithecidae > Chlorocebus > Chlorocebus sabaeus. The sequence continues at coordinate 32,250,031 of NC_132925.1, forward strand.
ATCACTGTTGTTATGAACCTCTAGAGTCTCTAATTCTTCAATTCTCTTCTCCAGACAAATCTGAATATTTGTTTTCATCTGGAGATTTAAGCCCACCTCAGTCTAGGACACAGTCTGAATGGGAATTATGTTAGAGACTCCAGCATTAAAATGCAATTGGCTCAGAATCCAGCTTCTTGCATGCTGTTGGGCTCTGTGCTAGTTTCTTATACCACTTGTTTAATCTCTGAACATTGTTATTTAGATTCCTGACCTCCTGATTGGAGACTGCCCATTTTTGTCTTCTCCTGTGCATACTTACCCTGATGACCATCTTGTGATCTGTCCTTGCCATCAGCATGAGTATTATTTCTCCAATGTAGTGCCAGATCTTTGCTTAGTTCAATTCCTTCCTTCTACTGATGGCCCAACACTGATACCTGGGCAATTGCAAGCATCACCACTCTTAAGCAGGGCTTAATGAGACAATTCTGAGATGGTTTCAGCACAAATCTAAGGTTTTCTTATGCATACTACAGAGTCTAGAACAATCCCAAATTCTTCTCCATTGCTTCTCAAGTTGGTGCTGTGGTAAGAATATAGGTTCTGGAATCAGATTACTAGGTTGGGATTTAATTTCTATCACTTATTAGTGATGAGAACTTGCACAAGTTAACTTGATGACTGTGTGCCTCAGTTTCCTGATCAGAAGAATGAGAATGATAACCATTTACTTCATAAGGTGATTGTGAGAATTAAACAAAGTTGTACATTTAAAAGACTTAGAGCAGTGTTTGGCACATAGACAAGCAATAAATAAATGGTAGATATCAATTATTATAAACATTTTATTATTATTGTCAAGGGATCATCAAGAATTATAAGAGGTAAAATATTGTGGAGTGCTTATAAATATATGATTATGAGCCATAGAAAGCCCTAAAGCATAGGTCTCAATTTCATATAGCAGTTAGTCAATCTGTGGGCCAGCTCCACTATTACTTGGAATACTTCCTTGGAAGAGATTGACTATAATACTACTTAATTTGAATTTTTTAACTTTTTTTTTAAGATGCATAATAAACACCAATGTTATTCAAATAAACTTAGGAATCAGATGTTGTCCAATTGCATTATAGCATATTATTCAAAGAAAACACACATTTCCAAAAATTTAAAAAACAACGCAGTCTGTCATTATCCAGTTTGGAGCTAACATTTTTAATTATTTTAAGGTAGATTGTGAATGGCAAATAAGAAAGTTTGAGGTTTCTCACCTCTCTTTGGTTGTGACTTCATAGAGTTTGCTAAAATTCTACTCAATACTGTATTTTACCCAAAATAGAATCATTTATCAACTGTTAAACATTTATTAAGACTTGGATAAGTTTCAATAACATTTTCCAAAATAAAAATAAATTGTGTGCCTTTATCAGCATGTCAGTTATGCACATCTGTGACAGCCAAGAAGCTTAAAGGGAAAATCGTTGCCGATAGATCTTTCACAATGTTTTGTGTAATATACAGGAAAGAACTTTGGCTACCTACATTGTATTTAAGTGGCAATTACAACTAAAATTGGTCTTATATTTTGTAATTCCCTCTCTGTAACCTGCTCTACAGTCACTGGCTGCCTGGCCAACAATCTCAGAATGTGCCATGCTCTTTTGAATGGCTCTTTTCTGCACTTAAAATTCTCCCCTCCCTTTTTTCTGGCTCTAAGAGAAGGCACAAATGACATTTTTTGACTTCTGTGAAAGAAGCAGTTGTTTCTTGTTTTTAATTCGTTCAGTTCAGTAATTTAACATTCAGCAATTACTTACCAAAGTAGGAAAAAGTCATTGTTTCTCTTTCCTCATGTTCTCACCGTAGCTATGACATAAGGTCCTCCTATGATCTGCCCTCTTGCAGTCTTCTTATAGATCTATGAGAACTGATTTAACATACTGGTGTGATGGGCAGAGCTTCTCACCCTTTTAACCATATTAGCCTCTGAAAGAATGTCTTGCATCAAAGGCAAGGAGGTTATAGTTGTATCTCTGACTCTACTTTGCAATCAAGGAGAAGCAGGCTGACATTCCCCACATGACTGGGCAGGTATCTTTTTGTAGACCAAACTCTCCTATAAAGAGGTCCCAAAGTCAAGCAAGATTAGGTGGAGGAATGGGTAGGAAAGACATTTCGGTTTGGGGCCCAAGCTGTGCTTGTCAATCCATCTTTATTATTAATATTATTCCCAAGCTGACTCCTCTATTTTTCAGTTGGCCAAGAATCTGCAGAGCCAGAGGAATGTGACTATTTAGGGTTCCCTCAAAACCCTCAGTCTCAGAAACATGAACTCTACTATAGTGAATAATACATAGTTCTTATACTCAAGAAACTTAAAATTCTATGGTGTTTTCACATTTTGCACCTATCTCCACAACAAAATTCAACAATGGGATTATAATTTTTTGTTTATCTTCTACTTCACCTACACCATAGGCAGTGTCAGGCAGGAATGAAATCTTTCTCAACCATACTAACCTCAGAACCTAGCAAACTGGTAGGTGCTAATAGGTGGTTATAAATTAGGTGCAGATAAACCAATTGCCATGGAATGTTTAACCTGACCAACTTCAAAATAAGGGCCCAATTTTAAAGCTTAACCCCCCAGAACTTATTTTTGAAACTGTAAGTTGATTTCTAGCACAGGACTTTCAGTTCTCATGTTCTCAGGTTTAGCAAAACTTCTACAAAATAGTACTGTGCTCTCTCACTTGTCATTTTTACTTTGCGGCCTTTCCTGTTTCTGCCTAAAATAGGACTTTCTAAATTAGTCTATCCTATAAATGCGACTTAGAGTCCTACCACACCTGACTTTGGGTGGAGAAAGATGGGTTCATAAAGGTTATGTGGAACACAGATTCACAAACATCGAAGTGCATACTGATTACCTGAAGATCTTGTTAAAATGTAGATACTTATTTAGCATGTGAAGGCTGAGATTCTACATTACTAACAAGCTCCCAGAGGATTCCCATGCTACTGATTTGAGCGCCATCCTTTGAGTATCAAGAGAGTACTTTGCAAACACAGTCATTCATTAATTAAACATTATTTAATCCTAATATGTGCCACACACTGAGCTAAAAAACTGAGGAAGAATGTGACATAGTCCTTGCCCATAAGAAGCCCACAGTCTAATGTTACAGGAAACATAATAACAAATAAGTGCTATGAATTATACTGAGAGGAAGAGAAGCCACAGACAGAAATAAATTATTTGCCAGTGGGAGCTAAACAAATGGCACACATGGATGTAAAGATGGAGAAAATAGACCCTGGGGACTGTGAAGACAGTGAGGAGGAGTTGAGGGTTGAAAAATTCCTACTGGATACAATGTCCAATGTTTTGGTGACAGGTATACTACAAGCGCAACACTCACCATTATGCATGTAATACCCATGTAACAAACATGCACATATACCCTTGAATCTAAAATTTAAAAAAGAAAAAAAAGGACTACTTGCAATCTAGAAAAAGAGACATATTTGATAAAGGTTTGTATCAAAACTATACAGAGAACTCTTAAAATTCAACAAGAAAATGAACAACCCAATTAAACAATGGGCAAAAGATCTGAACAGACACCTCACCAAAGAGGATACATGGATTACAAATAACTATATGAAAAGATGTACAACAGTATATGTCATTAGGGAATTCCAAGTTAAAACAATGAGATACCACTACGCACCTATTATAATGGCAAAATTCTAAAACAGTGACATCACTAAATGCTGGCTAGGATGTGAAATAATAATGTCTCATTTATTGCTGGTAAAAATGCAAAACGATACAGTTACTTTGGAAGATATTTTGACAATTTCTTACAAAACTCAACATACTCTTACCATACAATCCGGCCATCATCCTCCTTGGTGTTTACACAAAGGAGATGAAAATTGAAATGTGAGTCATAACCACAATGCTGTCTCGTACCAGTCAGAATGGCTATTATTAAAAAGTCAAGGCCGGGGGCGGTGGCTCAAGCCTGTAATCCCAGCACTTTGGGAGGCCGAGATGGGCGGATCACGAGGTCAGGAGATCGAGACCATCCTGGCTAACACAGTGAAACCCTGTCTCTACTAAAAAATACAAAAAACTAGCCGGGCGAGGTGGCGGGCGCCTGTAGTCCCAGCTACTCGGGAGGCTGAGGCAGGAGAATGGCGTAAACCCGGGAGGCGGAGCTTGCAGTGAGCCGAGATCTGGCCACTGCACTCCAACCTGGGCGACAGAGCGAGACTCCGTCTCAAAAAAAAAAAAAAAAAGTCAAAAAATAACAGACACTGGTGAGGTTGTGAAGAAAAGGGAACACTTATACACTGTTGATGGGAGTGTAAATTAGTTTAACCATTGTGGAAAGCAGTGTGGCAATTCTTCAAAGAGCTAAAAACAGAACTACCATTTGACCCAGCAATTCCGTTACTGGGTGTATATCCAAAGGAATATAAATTGTTCTGTTTTAAAGACACATACAGGCATATGTTCACTGCAGCACTACTCACAATAACAAAGCATGGACTCAACCTAAATGTCCATCAATGGAAGACTGGATGAAGAAAATGTGGTACATATACACCATGAAACACTATGCAGCCATAAAAAAGAATGAGATCATGTCCTTTTCAGGAACATGGATAGAACTAGAAGCCATTACTCTTAGCAGACTAAGGCAGGAACAGAAAACTAAATATTGCATGTTCTCACTTACAAGTGGGAGCTAAATGATGAGAACACATGGAAACATAGAGCGAAACGACAGACATTTAAGGCCCACTGGAGGGTGGAGGTTGAGAGGAAGGAGAAGATCAGATAAAATAACTAATGGGTACTAATAGGCTTAATACTTGAGTGATAAAATAATCTGTACAACAAACTTTCCATGACACTGGTTTACCTGTATAACAAACCTGCCCATGTACCCCTGAATTTCAAATTGAAGTTTTTCTAAAACCCTGCACACGAATATTTAGAGCAGCTTTATTCGTAATTTTCAAAACTTGGAAGCAACAAAAATGTCCTTCAGTAGATGAAGAGATAAATAAACTGTGGTACATTCAGACAACAGAATATTATTCACCATTAAAAAGAAATGAACTATCAAGCCGTGATAAGACATGGAGGAAACTTAAATGCATATTATTAAGTGAAAGAAGCAAATCTGAAAAGGCTACATGGGGCATGACTCCAACTGTATGGCACTCTGGAAAAGGCAAAACAATAGAGGCAGCGGTTGTCAGGGATTGGGAGGGAGATGTAAACGAGTAGCGCACCGAGGGTTTTTAGGACAGTGAAACTAGTCTGTCAATCACCACAATGGTGGATACATGTCATTACATCTGTCAAAACCCAAAGAACTGCAAGTGTGAACTCTCATGTAAGCCATGAACTCTGGTTGATAATGACATGTCAATTCTAGTTACTGATTGTAACAAATGCACCACTGAAGAGCAGGATGTTGATGATGGGAGAAGCTGTGCACATGTGGGGGAAGACGGTATAGAAACTCTCAATGCTCTCTGCTTAGCTTTGCTGAACCTAAAGGTGCTCTGAAGAAAAGTTGATATATTTAGCAAAATAGACATGATCACGCCAGAGAATTCATTCTGGGGACTAGATAGTTTTGGTTGGTGCACAAAACTGATCACATAAACCACATATACCAAACCTAGCCTCTACCAGGTTTCTCAAATTGTGGACACTGGGAAACAATTTAAAATCGATTGGCATGTCTTTTAAACACGACAATTACAGAGCCATTTTCTAGACCTCCTGAATCAGAATTTCTCAGTGCTGCAGGCTGATAGTCTGCAGTTTAGCAAGTTATTCAGGTCGCTTTTATGTGTCAGGGGGTTTAAGAATCAGTATTCTCTTCATGCCCACACATTTTGGGGTAAAAAGCAGATGCCAAATTGATTTCAAATAAGTTTTAATAACTTTACCTTCTTATTGAGCACAATCAACAAGCTTAAAATTTGTGAGAAACCATTAAATTATCTACATATTCTTTTTCTCAAACCATCTATAAATTAATGAAATAAGCCATGTATATAACAGTGAAATAGATTCATTTGGGAAAATGCATATATGGCTCTGACACCATTTTGAAAAGGAATAAAAACATAAATGATTTGTGATTTTGGCAAACAGTACAAATATATTAATAAATCTTAGAGACAAAACATTATCAGTATTATCTTTACTATAAGACATACTAAGAATATGCTAAATAAGACAGAAATATTTTGCTTTTAAGTTTGAGAGAATCATAAAGGAACTGTTCAACTTTGTGTGTTCATCTGATAAGAGGACAGCTAAATGTATCCTCCCCATATTTCCTGTTTCTAATTTTAAGAATACCACAAGCAGCTATTCTAACATGTCTTTCTTACATAAATTGTCCACAAATGCACCCTGGCTAAAAGAGCCTATCTAGAATTGGTTGCTTAAAATTCTAGCTGTAATTGGCAAAATAACAGTGACTCAAAAGGATATCTGCACCCTCAAATCTAAGGAACTAAAAATGCCAGTGTTACTTAAGAAAATCTCTCCACCACAAAACCTCAGTTTTTTCTTTTTGTATGTATACTCCATGCGTACTCTCAACTCCATAATTTCACATATTATTTTCTTTAATGGCCCATTTACTGTAGTATTTTGAGCTTCATAAGCAAACTGAAAATGTAATGTCATTTTGATCAGTTTCTCATGCACCATTTCTGTTGTCACCAACTCCACCTAAAACACACACACACACACACACACACACACACACATCACATTCATTTGTGCAGCAGCTCAGCTTACATACTTGTTCAAATGGATTTTAGCCTTTGCTATCCACTTTGGATGAAGACTATTACATTATTCAGTAGCAGCACCTGAGAATTCTAATCGTCTCAAACTGTTGAATAAAATTATAGACTATTTTTGAAATAATTTAGCTCAAGTACTTTGGAAAGTCCAAAAATCTGAATCCATCTTTTGCTATACTCTTAAGTGGCTGCAACCTCAGTATTTTAAAACAGATGATTAGCAAACTAAAATATGTCACTACAGATGATTTGCCCTGATTCCTTAGTAAGAAGAACAGCAAGATGCAGATGTGGTGAATGAAAGCATATTGACCCCTACTGACCAATTGAATGTTCTGGGTTTTCCTCCATTCCATTAATTGCACTTTAACTTGCTATCAAGTCAGGCATGAAGCAGTTTAAGCTATCTTCACTTACCCAATAATACCTATTCTAACTTTTAAACTATTCAGATGCCCATAAGTATATTAAATATATTAATTCAGCAGCATTATGTCACATTCCTATCCATTAGTCTATGTGACCCAAACTTTGCTTATAAATGTGCTATATGTTGACTGCTCCATTAACACCTATATTTACTTATCAATCTAACAGAGTAGATATAAGCATTTGTTTGCCAGGTATGGGGAACATCTACCCTACATCCAATTAGTATATTCTATATTTTTATTGCACCGTTTATTATTTTCATTTTCTTACATCAGGCCTGAAATGATTTCTCCTTTGCATTTAAGAAACACCATTCTTAGACTGACACAGGAAAAAATTCTTATTATGGAAGACTGACTTGAAATATATAATCATTACTGTATTTGTGGTTGGTTAGTCAAATTGGTACATTTTGTTTTCAAGAGTGTGTAGTGAACTGATGCAGATAACACAAACCTCTTTTCCCTACGGAGTCTTTCCAACAGCTTCAAAGGCAAGATCGAGTTTGTATATTAGGTAAAATGTAGCTAAAGTTTAAACATTCTACTATTCTGCTATTCATGACGTCAATCAGCTTTGGAGAGATTTTGTTGTCCGAGGCTATAACATAAAAAGCTCCCAAATAAGTTTCTGAGAGAAATTTTAATCATTTGACCTATGGACTCTTAAGACCCAAGCACTAACATGAACATTTCTAAAGTAAAAATTCTCAAATTGAGAAATATTATTTGACATCCTATTGGGCCCAGACAATGATGTCAACACACTGATCATTCAATGGTTCCTGTAGGAGTCAGAAACAGACTTAACTCCTCACACATATGGATGCATATTCTGTCGGTGCTTCTTTTACATTTCTTGCCTGTCTTGAGTTCAGTCCAATGATGGAATGGTTCAGGGAAGCATAAATAATGCCCGGTTTGTTTTCTTCTAGACATGGATTAGAATAAACTTCAGACCCTTCCTGCATCCTGAAACAAAAGTCAGGCTCATTATCATAAATTCCAGTTTCTGATAGCAGTACTTGGGAATTTTGCCTGGTTCTTGCTTCCGTTTGCTCACTCTTATAGGGAACATCAACCTATAATAGAAAAGAGGATGGTTTTAAGTGACACTTACGGCCATGGTAGTGCATATTCATTAGCAAACTATGAATGAAAGGCTTCAATGGAGTCATGTCCATTGTGAGAAATAATCTACTGTCCCTCATGTATGCTGCTGACATCTACATTTTCAGCTAAATCTCAATTATTAAAGGATGAAAGGCTTGAGAATCACTATGTCACCCCTAAATAGTTATTTTGTGCTTTATTACTGGTCACTTTTGAGGTCACAGAACATTTTTTAATCCCCCTTTAAGATAAAAAGCATAGTCCAAATTGATGGAAAAAGCAAAAAATATCCTATGAAAACTTCAGGCAGTTTATAATATGATGAATAGCATTTAATGCAGTTTAGAATAAAAAGATTAAGGATAAAGCAGAACAAATACCCCCGAAGGGGGCAGAAAGAATAAATATTATGAGTTAGCCAAGATACATTATTATAATTTGAGACCTCAAATTAAAAAATTGACGTCAGTTTTGGAAAGATAAAGCTTAGAAAAAGTTCTAAGACAATATTCCAGTTGTTATTCCTATCAAAATAATTTTTTTTTTTTTTTTTTTTTTTCTGTGACAGAGTCTTGCTCTGTAGCCCAGGCTGGACTGCAGTGGCGCAATCTCGGCTCACTGCAAGCTCCACCTCCCGGGTTCACGCCATTCTCCTGACTCAGCCTCCCTCCTGAGTAGCTGGGACTACAGGCACCCACCATCTTGCCTGGCTAATTTTTTTGTATTTTTAGTAGAGACAGGGTTTCACCGTGTTAGCCAGGACGGTCTCAATCTCCTGACCTCGTGATCCACCCGCTTCGGTCTCCCAAAGTGCTGGATTATAGGCGTGAGCCACTGCACCCGGCAAGAAAATTCTTACAGTTTCAAATATAGCCAAATATCTTAGAGCTTCTGAGAAAGAGGTGAATTTGTAGAAACAAACAGTAAAATTAGTCCTGATGTTTTCTCACTCTGCAGTTATTTATTAGCCACTCCTACCTATACAAAGGTTCACCTGACAAAGATGTGTTCATTCTAGGGACTATTTCAGTTCTTTAAATTCAAGTTTTGCCCATCGATTTATGCTCTTGACGTCTGGCCTAACTCCTTTAAGGTATCAGGTACACAGTCTGAAAGTCTACAGACTTTATCTGGTCCTTTGTCATCCGCATTGTGCTATGTGCAGTAGGATGTCTGTGGCAGTTTTCCTTGGCAGAGCTCTATCATGCAAGCATGTTTGGCTTTACCCTGAGAAGCTAGGTAATAATTCCTGATACAGTGCCACCCTCTGATGTGGTGGCTGCCCAGAAATCACAGTGAGGCTGAGCGACTGAAAGAGGCAGAGGTTGCTTGGCTAAGAGAAAAAGTACTCCCAACTCCACTGGAAGGACCCTGGTTGAAGTCAGTAGGTGGCACACTTAAGAAGACTGTCAAGTGAACTGAAAAACAGCCATTAGTCCTCAATATATCAACAAGGATCCTGTGATACTTTTCAATCTGTTTAAGCCTGTCAATTCAGTTGCCTGTCTCTCATCCCAAGAAAGGGTTCATTTCCATGAAACATTTTGTTAAAGTGAATGGAGCAAAGGAAAATCTAGTGCTCTGCAGCACCCCTGCTGTGGCACCCCGTCAAAGTGGCTGGCTGCCACAAGGCCAGTGCACCACAATGTGGTGGGTAAGGGTGATAAAACCAGAAACAGCAATCCCACCTTACATTCCTATGGCAGGTTGCGGTATACAAAGCACTTTAAAATTTGTATTTAGAGTATATGTTTAGATATAATTCATATGCCATAAAATTCATCCTTTTAAGTGTACAATTCAGTGGTTTTCATTAGGCAAGCACTTTACGCCCTCAAAGGACCATTCTGGATTAAGATCAGAGCTTTGGCTTTCATATGTACCTGTTATGTTTGTACCAGTTCCTTTCCTGTCACGTTTATACCAGTTCCTTTCTGTACTTTGATTTCTCCACAGTTCCCATACTAGTTTTATGTTAAGAAATATTTAGCCCCAAGGATCTAATATGGTATCCTTTTGATTATTTTCTGAAATGCTAGACAACTGAAATGGGGCAAAAATCTTCAGATTCTTGTGACAAGCAAAAACACTTTAAAACAAACTTCCCAAACAATTGCACATACAGAAAATATCCTTTTGAATTAAGCTTCAAATCATAATTTATCCAGCCTACACAGGAAGAAAAATGTCCACAGCTTAACCAACCTGGGTTTTACTTGCACAGTAAATTATTTAGATTTTTGTCTTAAATAATTTCATAGCTCTCTGGCCTTATTGTAATCAAATGAAAGTTTTATTATTATTTACTATAGAAAGAAAATAACATTCAAGAAAATTTCCCTATTTGAGGGAACAAAGCCTTAGCACTCAACACATACCTACTGATGCTCATGAAAACTTAATAGAAGTTTGTCAAGTTGAGTGTATTCGGTTTGGTTTAAAATTAAGCAGCTGGGTGGGGAATGTTGAATGCTATTTAATATTATATACAGAATTATTGGCTGTATCGACTTTGTCTTTTGTGGAAATTTTAAGAGGGTTACTACCTGTTTATCACTATTTTTCCTTACTGAAACACAGATACACATCAAGTTCCTTTACAGTATCTCATTTTTGACTGTTTAGTTTTAATTAGAGGGCTTCAGAATACTTTTCCACAAATATATTGCCTCGTCTTGCATTTGTTTTTAGTTCTAATATCTCTATACCATTCAACTCAAAAGAAAAGCCTACATTTATTTTCCAAACCTTGTAGGAAAGATTGACTCCAAAATTCCCTTCCTTTAGTCTGGGTGGTCCCTTCCTTGATGAGCCCATACACATTGCCAGGGTCCTCTGTGTAATAACTAAGCCAAAGATCATGCCTCTATTTTGCTGGTGCTATTTATGAAGATATCTAACCATTTTATGAAGTTATTTATGGGTTCATTCTTTCATCAGCTCCCTACTCTCTTCCAGAAAGACCTTAAGGTGTTTACATAAAAAATAAATGAATAGCCTGAAGCCACATAACAGGCAAGAGCAGAGTCAAGGTTGTACGGTTCAGTCTCTGACTTTTCTGTCTTGGATCTAGATGGCCTCCCATGAACTTCCAAAGAACCATTTATTATGACACTTGTTAACCCTAAAGAGCTTTTGCTGCAGAGAGAGCAGAATGCAAAGCTCACATCTTTAAAAATGGGTATGTATATATATGGTACACAGAATAATGCCTGGCACATGGTAAGTGTTGTATAAATTCATTGAATAAATACATAAACACAGTATAACGCAAATTGCATTTGTTTCAACAGATACATCAAGTTTACCAGGGTAATTTCCCTTCCTGCTGTGTCAGAGAGTTCATTTTGCTTTCCTGGAAGACAAAAGGAAAAGAAGTAATCAAAAGGAGTAACAAAAGCAGAAATAAACCACCTTGCCACCCATGCTTACCCTGTTGAATGCCAGGGATAGTGTTGTTAGTTTTGGCTTGTTAATTTGCTTTGCCTAGCACACACTTGTTTGTGAGAATTCACAGTGATCAGCTCTCTCTCTGGTTCATCACTTTTCAGTCCACATAGCCCCATGACATATCTAAGAGGAAGGGGAAGGATCTAGTATATCACTTGCGAGAGACTGGAAGTCCTTGCTCTGGGGACATTCCATACTCAATGCCAGAAATGCTGCTGTCCTGTCACCTATGTAGCCAAGATCTCCTACTACCTAGTTCACTTTGGATGTGGTAAATCAAAAGACTTATCCCTGACTCCTTTTCTGAAGTTCTAAGAGAGGTTCCAGCAGTCTCAAGAAAGATGATGAAAGATACAGAGAGGCTGTAGAAAGAGCCATGGAATTGCAGATGAAGAATTGGGGTAAGAAAGAATTCTTCAGAATCCAGAGAAGGTTCTGAACTCCAGAAGTTCTCACTCCAAAATATCAGAAGCACTTTTGCCCAGTCAAAGGTTATTCCTGTGACACACAGAATAAGGGTTGCTCTATCTAGCTCAGTTTCTATAACTACACTGTAGCTGGTGTTGTGAAAACAGGAATGGAAAAGAATGGAGGAGAAGAAAAAAGAAAGAGAAAACTGAAGTAGTTCAGGCCAAAGCTAGATCAGAATTCTCTATGCTTTCCTCTCTTACTTATTTGGCCATGACATTGAGGGAGTTCTTACAAAAGTAGAAAGGAATTATTTTCAAAATATCACACCATTCCCATCATAGCCAAACCCACATTTTTCAAATGCATTATTGTTGGGTAAGGATTCAGGTCAAGCCTATGTTTATAATGGCAACAGAAAGTACAGACATAATAATTTTCTCTGGGAACATTGGTTCTTCAATGAGATAAGGGTGTGTGTGGGACTGGCATGATGTGGTATGGCTGTGAAAAGAGGATAATACAAAATAAATCAGATATCTTGATCTGAGAGATTGTTTCAACTTCCAATCCTGTTAAGATTTAGAAGAGCTCTTTCTCACACAAACCTAAGACTGATGCAAAGAGAATGATGAATTCTCAGCAATGTGCTGTGCTTGCCACAACTCTAGCTGGAACACTGTGCTGTGGTAAGCATGCCTCTCTTGTGACTCAAGGAAGCCCCAACCAACCCATCTGGCTTTTTAGCACAAGTATGAGTTGTCTTCTAGGAAATCATTATCCATGGTTTACAGGATTGGGAAAGAAAACAACAGGAAGAAACTAAAAATCCTTTAGCCCCAGAAATAAGAATGTGTGGTACTGGGGGCAGAGGGAAAATAGAACCCACCTTGGTGCCTTCTCAGGAAGCAGAAGAGGCAGAAACAGGTAGTGATGAGTAGAGGCAATCCCCCCAAAGGAAGTAAACTATACAGGAGCCATGGTCTGCTTGCCATTTCGTCCTTGGAGGGTCGTTCTGAAGCACTTTTTACATCTGGAATGTTAGTAAATGCTAAAGAGAGTTAGGAAATCCGAGATATATTGGGATCAGCGGCACCCCTCTGCATTGTCAGAACTTGAATGAAGGAGATTTCAGGCCAATGCCCCCATTTCTCCTTCAGAGGCATTCCTCAAGAATCCCAGTGCCCTCAGCCACCTCTTACTTTCTTGCTGAGCAGATGTGGCTCTGCAATAATTTATCTTTTGCAGAAATTCTTTATTCTGATAGAGTTAATCTTCCACAGAACAATCTTCATGATAGCTGTCAGAAGGTATTTCTTTAAGATTTTCTATTTACGGTATCTAACTCTCATATTCATCACTTAAGTAGGAAAACCATTGTCTTTATTTTGCCCCAAGAATAGACCCAAGTCAGATAGCTAGTGAGTGGCAATGGGAACTCAAGTCAACATGTTTGTAACATGAAATTCAAGTTTCTTCAACACAATGTCCTTTCCTTGTCTCATAACTTATCAGAATCTCCAAATACCAAATACTTTTGATATCCTCAAAAGTGCTCTGCATGGCACACAGCTAATGCGCATTACTATTGATCAATGTTGATATGCATTGAGGTCCTGTTTGTCTGCAGTTGTTCACAGCTCATTAGCAGGTTGTGAAACAACTTAGTAGGTCACAAATAGCATTTTAAAAAAGGAAACAGAAGAGGATAGAAATCATCAGAATGCATCACACACACTAGAGCAGTGGTTCTCAAGCAGGACAATTGTGGCTCCAGGGAACATGTGGCAATGTCTGGAGACGTTTGTGGCTGTAACAAGGTAGGGGGCTGGCAACTAGTGAGTAGAAACCAGGGATTCTGCTAAACATCCTATACGATACAGGATGCAACCCCCACTTAGTGCAGCAAAACACTATCCAGACCAAAATCTCAATGGAGAAACTCTGTCTTACAGTTAAGTAAGACCTTATGAAACTTTTTTATATTTGTGTGTATTATGGGTTGTGATGTAAGATCTATTTTTTTTTTTTTTTTTTAATTTTTGGGTTACTGTTAACACAGTATGAAAAATACTGGGGTAAGACATTCTAAGGTCCGGCCTGGTGGCTCACACCTGTAATTTCAGCACTTTGGGAGGCCGAGGTGGATGGATTACTTGAGGTCAGGAGTTTGAGACCAGCCTGGCCAAAATGATGAAGCCCCGTCTCTACTAAAAATACAAAAATTAGCTGGGTGTGGTGGTGTGCATCTGTAATCCCCGGTACATGGGAGGCTGAGACAGGAGAATCGCTTGAACTTGGTAGCTGGAGACTTCAGTGAACCAATATGATATCACTGTACTCAGCCTGGGTGACAGAGTGAGACTCCATCTCAAAAAAACAAACAAACAAAAAAACACAAAATTATATTAATTCTATTATAATGTTATTTTGTTTCGCTAGATGCTTGGGTTTGGGTAAAAATGATTAGGGGCAATTGAAGCTGCACAAAAAGTGGTTTGGTTATTCAGAGTGGTAACAAATGTTGTCTGTTGATGCTGCAGCTGCTGTTTAGTTAGTGTTCAGTCAAACCACTGCCAGGAGTGCCAGAAACAGCTGTCTGGGGAAGAGTCTTGGATAGTAATGGGGACTAAGGTTTCTACAACAGATATCCTAATAAAAACAAATCTGCTGGATCAAGAAGATCCAACTTCTGTTACTTCTTTAACCTCCCCAAAAAACTAATTTCCTTAATTTTACTTGATTAGTTTGATCAAATAAAACTAATTCAGAACAAACTCTTTCTCTATTTCAGAACAAACTCAAAACTCCTCTAACTTATTTTGAGTTTGTTCTGAAATAGAGAAACAAGATAAAGAACTGAAATTGATTGAGAAAATGATGAGAGTGTACACTTGCGTATGTCCAAAACCAGAGCTAGCCTTGGGGAGGATTCCAGTGTTTGCACAGTACCAGAGAATCCAACAATCCATCTCAAGATAAGTTAGCATCATTTGTGGGACATCACCCCAAGATCATTGACACAAAGTAAATTCCTGGGCTTATTTTGAAGCTCACTGAAAGACTGTAAATACAACACAATCTTCGTCTATCTGCCTTGATCTCCTCTTCCCCATTCCTTAAGCATAAGGACACAGTATAGCCTGTACAATGATACCTCTGACACCTGGAATAAAAAGAGGCACATTCAGCAGGTGCTCCAAATCAGGGTGGAAGTCCACAAGGACTTCCTGCCCTCTCACTTCACACCCACTTTCCTGCCACAGATAATGATCACATTTTAAGGAAGTTCTTTTTTCATTTTTCTTTTTTTTTTTGAGATGGAGTCTCGCTCTATCACCCAGGCTGGAGTGCAGTGGTGCAATCTCGATTCACTGCAGCCTCCACCTCCTGGGTTCAAGTGATTCTCCTGCTTTAGCCTTCTGAGTAGTTGGGATTACAGGTGCCTGCCACCATGTGCAGCTAATTTTTTGTATTTTTAGTAGAGATAGGGTTTCAGCATGTTAACCAGGCTGGTTTCAAATCCTTGACCTCAAGTGATTTGTCCCCCTCGGCCTCCCAAAGTGCTAGGATTACAGGCGTGAGCAACCACGCCCAGCCTTGCGGAAGTTCTTAATCAGAAACTGACGAACGGAAGTTTGGGAAGGGTGAAGTGGCAGGCCAATGGATGTTTCAATGACTGTTCCCCAGCTCTGTCAACTTTTCCCCTAGGACTTTGGCTTGTTTTACAAGATGCTTTTCTTCATTTTGGGAGAATAGTGCTTTCCCAAGAGCATCCAAGCCCCAACACTGTCACAGACCTGTTCTTACATGAACTTTTAACTTGAACATAAACAGCAAAAGAGGGTCACATACAAAAACAAGAAAATGTCCAAAATCACTTTGGAAATATATTTCACAGGAAAAAATAAAATATTTTTTATCAGACCTCCAAAATTTCTTTATGAAAAGCATGGTCCTTAAACTTATTTCCAAAATATATTTTTCTCCTCACCTTATACTTGGTTCACTAAGCACTTTCAGGTTCAGAAGGAAAAAGAATTTTTCTTTGACCCTCCCTGTTATTTTTGTTTTCACCACTTTACTGAAGAAAAATGCACACCTAGATTAAATTAGTTTTAAATCCACACAGAGTTTAAATTAAAGTTAATTCCTAAACAATTTACCTTTAGTGAAGGAAGTAGAAAAAAAAAAAAGAAATATTCCACAAATTCCTGCCTTCCAAGACATTATAATCTTTCATGGGACCTAAAACACATTTCGACACATTACTACAGTGAAAGGAAATGATAAATGAGAGGCACAGACCTTAAATGGCATATAAATTGGTAAAAAGGAGTGATCCCTTCCCTTCAGGTAATTATGAAAGGCTTCCTTAAGAACTTGGAAAATGAGCTGAGATTGAAAGGATGGGTAGAATTTCCATAGGTGGAGACAGATGAATGGGTGCTCTACAAGTGGCAAGAGCAGCATAGGCAGGGCTATGATGAAGATGTGGTTATGGCAAGTAAGGCCATTAGGCTAGAGTTGAGAGGCTCTATATGGAATGCAGAAACAATCTAGAAAGGTGGTGGGATCAAACTGTGGAAGAATTTGAATGCTGGTTAACAAAGATGAGCCCAATATTGTGAGCACTGGGATGCTATGCAAGAGAGTGGTGTTACGAAGGAAGCGTATGAGGTAAATTAAGTGTATTTGGCTGAAATGGACCAAAATGGGGAAACAATAAAGACAAAGAGTCCAATCATAGAATTTATTGGAATTATTTAGAAGGAAGATAATGATGGTGTGAGATGCTCATAGAAGCAATTGGAGGAAACACATGACAGAGTGGAATGTTGTGGAGAGACAAGAGTAGGAAGCAAAGAAAATTCTCTGGGATTTTCCATAAGGATCAAGAGCATTAATTAACAAACCGATAAGGAAGGGAGTGATAAGAAGGGTAGGTGAGTAGGAAACTAGGAGTTGAAATGTTCGGGAAAAAACTGACAAGGCCCTTCATGTCTCCTATTTAGCTCTTAGACTTTCTCTTTCACCACTTCTTACTTCCCGTACTTTGTTCCATAAAACCCCCAGGGCGCAGGAATTAGGAGGGAATGTTATTCCCTTTCCCCTAAAGTTGGGCTCTTTCCTCCACAAAATAGATAGACTGTTGATCCTAATCTCAGCCCCAACTTGATCCCTAGAATAGGCAACTTTATGCACTTTACAAACTATAGACTATCTTTAGTTGTCATGAATGACCCAAATATGGGATAGAGCAGAAATTGTAAAGTTACTTTTGTGTAATAGACTTTTGTATCACAATTAATTATTAACTTCTGACCTTGCATCTGACCTTGGCTAAATTCATCTCTTGTATAGAAGTAGATTAGTTCCCATAAAGAAAGACTGAATTACACAAGAAGGCTTCTCTTCCAAGGAAGGTAGACTCAATGCCTCAACATTTAATTTTATTATACATTATGTTAATATATTATATAAAGCAGTTAATAGCACTTATTTATTCAATAGTATATATCATTCTAGAATTAACATTTTGCAGATTTTCCTTATTTTTGTAATTTATTTTGCCTGTTTACAAAACAGTATTTGTTAAAAATTCAATATTTTGTCTCATTAATGTGAATTAATAATGCAATCATTTCCAGAAGGTGTTCATTCCATACATCCTTAATATAGGCTTCTCCAGGTTGATGAAGACAATGTTTGTGCTTTGCATATACTATATTCTTTAATTCATTTACAAAGAAATATTTAGTGAGCCCCTACCATGTTCCAGGTACCCTGACATCCATCATACAGAGCAAAGATGTTTAAGACACAGCCTCCATCCTGAAGGGGTTTATCAGCCAGTGCATGGATGGTCACAAGTAACTAGCACTGAGCTTGACGCTGTATTTGCAAAAGCGGAGTCCCTAACTCTGCCATCGATTTCTTCTATATTTCTATATTTCATAATTGAAGGTTGCTGCTATCACTAAAGTGCTCTGCATTTTTTTCATGGGGCTGCTGTAAGAAATTTTAAACTGACTTAAAGCATTTTAAAAGAATTTCAGTGGGTTCCTTCATTGTGCTAATTTGAGGGAGATGCAAGACACTCAAAAGTAAGCATATAAAGTAATAAATTAACGTTAAAAAGAACAGTTGTAAAATGTATGCATTCAAGTGAATGATGTCCATAAAGGAACTAAACTGTATGAGGGTGCATCTAGAGTTCAGCCATGCTACCATTGCAATAACCCTCTTTTGAAATTTTTCTTCCCAATAACCTTAAGGGTCAATTTATGAGCAACGAAAGAAACTCCACCTTATTTCTTATAATTAAAGGGCGCTCTTTTTTGATCCAAATATATTTTTATTGTGGTAAAATACATATAACACAAAAATTACCATTTTAATCATTTAAAATGTATAATTAGATGGCATTTAAGATATTCACAATGTTGTGTAAACATGACTATGATCTAGATTCAGAACATATTCATCACCCCAAAAGGAAACCTTCTACCTATTAAGTAGTCATGCCACATTCTTTATTTCCTCAGCCCCTGGCAACCACCAATTTATTTTCTGTCTCTATGGATTTGCCTATTTTGGACATTTCATATAAACAGAATCACATCATATGTAAACTTTTGTGTACATCTTCTTTTACTTAGCATAATGCTTCTGAGGTTCATCAATATTGTAACATATGTTAGTCCTTCATTCCTTTAATGACTGAATAATATTCCATGTGTGGATAAACTACATTTCCTTTATCCATTCATCAGTTGAACATTTAGGTTGTTTCCACCTTTTGGCTATTGTGAATAGTGCTGTGATAAACACTCATGCACAAGGATTTGTGTGAACATATATTTTAACTTCATTTGAATATTTACCTAGGAATAGAATTACTGGGTACTGTGACAACTAGGTTTTATCTTTTGAGGAACTGTTAGACCACTTTCTAAAGTTACTGCACCATTTTACATTCTCATCAGCAATGGATGGGGTTTCTATTTCTTCACATCCTTGCTAACATGTCTTATTTTCTATTTTTTTTTTTATTCTAGTCATTCAATGGGTATGAAGTGGGTTTTCATTGTGGTTTTGATTTGCAAATCTCCAGTAACTAATGACATTGAACATTTTTTTTTCACATGTTTATTGGCCATTTACATATTTTCTTTGATGAAATGTCTATTCAAGTCCTTTGCTCATTTTAAAATTAGGTTGCCAGTCTATTTGTTGTTGAATTTTAGTGTCTTTTGATGCACAAGTGTTTAATTTTTATGAAGTCCAATTTATCTACTTTTGGTGTTATTGTTGATTACGCTTTTGTAATCATATCTAAGAAAGCACTACTAAATCCAAGATCAGAAACATTTATCCCTATATTTTCTCCTAAGAAACCAGAGTTTTATTGTTTTATATAATGTAGTTTTTATAGTTTTAGCTCTTCTACTTAAATCTGTGACATTTTGATTTCTTAAAATGTGGTGTGAGATGAGGGTTCAAATTCATTCTTTTACATATGAATATCCAATTATCCCGGCACCATTTATTGAGACTATTCTTTCCCCACTGAATAATCTTGGCACCCTTATCAAAAATCAGTTGACTACAGATGTGTGCAGTTTATTCTGGACTCTCAATTCTATTTGCATTGATCTCTTTGTCTATCCATATGACAGTTCTACTGTTTTTTGTTTTGTTTTGTTTTGTTTTACTGTCATTTTGTAGTAAGTTTTGAAATAGGGAAGTCTTAGCTTCAATTTTGTTCTTTTTCAAGAGTGTTTTGGCAATTCTGGGTCTGTTACAACTCACTGTGAATTTTAGGATCAGCTTTTTTATTTCTGCAATAGCAAGAAAAAGCTGTTAGGATTTTAGTGGAACCGCATTGAATCTGCAGATCACCTTGGGGAATATTGCTATCTTTGCAATATTACATCTTTCAGTCCATGAATACAGAATATCTTTGCATTTATTTACATATTCTTGAATTTCTTTCAGCCATGTTTTCTTTGTTCAGTGTACAACTCTTGTACCTCTTTGGTTAAATTTATTCTTAAATATTTTATTCTTTTTGATGCTATGGTAAATGGAACTGTTCCCTTAATTTTCTTTGTGGATTGTTTATTGCTAGTGTACAGAAATATCACTGATTTTTGCGTGTTGATCCTGTATCATGTGGAATTGCTAAATTCATGTATTAGCTTTAATAGTTTTAAATAAATTTTTAAGAATTTTTCTACATGTAAGTTCATGCCATCTGTGAATAAAGTTTTACTTCTTTTTTTCTAAGTTAGATACCTTTTATTTCCTGTTCTTGCCTACTTGCTCTGGCTAGAACTTGCAGTTTAATGTTAAATTGAAATGGCAAAAGCAAGAATCCACGTCTTGTTCCTGCTCTTAGGGGGGAAAGCTCTAAGCCTTTCACCACTGAATATGATGTTGGCTATAAAATTTTTATAAACCAAATGTTTTTTACTCTCACTTACTCCCCTCTCTATGTATTTTTTCATGTTTTATTCAGCTTGGTTTCCCCCAGCTTAACTTCTATCTGTCCTTCCTCAGTTGTCAAAGCACATTAAAGGCCTCTGTCGGGGAACAGGGGAGAGAGATGAAGCTCTGAATATTCCCAGAAAACCATTAGGAATTCAGGTTAGTTGTTTGCTGTTTTTCCTCTAAACAAACTGTGAACTATTAAGAAGTGTGTAATTGCTTAAGCACCACAAACATAAATTGAAGAAATTGTAATGAACAAAAGTGAAGAAGACAAAAATGGGAAGAAAAGAAAAGAAAAGAAAAGAAAAAAAAAAACCAAAGACAAAGAATCACAGAGCTATTAGCACCTATACGTATTCACTTTATAATTTTTTTGATATTTCAGTGGTCTACTTTTGGACTTATGAAATAAATTTTATAATCCCTAAAGTCAAAAACAATAACTTTTATTATCTATTTCTCTACTGTCCTCTATCTCACTCACCTCAAACACACACATACACACACATATGTACACACTGGCACATAACAATCTGTGAGGTGTAGCAGATTTCAGATGTGCTATGGGAATTGACTTTCTAACATAATCACTTAAGAAATTGAATCCCCCTCTTCCTGGAAACATTATGAGAAAAATATCAGATGGTCTAGATATTGAGAACTCACCTGTCACATAAAGAGTTGTTGAGTGGCTTTCAATGATAGCAGACAGAAAATTTGCAGAACAGCGGTATGACCCATTGTCACTAGGAAGCACTGGTTCAAAATGCAGAATAAAAAATGAAAGGTTCTTCTCTTGTTTCCAACTTGTGTGTCTACCTTCAAGTTTTACACATGTTGTTCCATTGAGCTTGCACCAAGTCACAAGAGGCCTGTGAGCACAGTATTTCACAGGGCATTCTAGTTTAAAGGGATCTCCTGCGAAGATGGAGTGATAGGATTGTCTCCTTATATAAAGCTGTACATCACATGATTCTTTGCCTAAAAGATAAAAACAAAACTAAAATCAAATATGTTCTTCTGGAAGTACTATATATATGTGACTTCATTAGTTCTCAAGCATTATTTGGTAATTTTCAAAAACAATTCCCCAATTTCTAGTCATTAAGCCTCACTAGCAGAATGTCTCGTACGTATTAGGCACATAATAAATATGTTTAAAAGGTGAAATAAATCATTTAATCCTCTGTCAGGCCTCTGAGCCCAAGCTAAGCCATCATATCCCCAGTGACTTACATGTATACATCCAGATGGCCTGAAGCAACTGAAGATCCACAAAAGAAGTAAAAATAGTCTTAACTGATGACATTGCACCATTGTGATTTGTTTCTGCCCCACCCTAACTGATCAAAGTACTTTGTAATCTCCCCCACCCTTAAGAAGGTTCTTTATAATCTCCCCCAACCTTAAGAAGCTTCTTTGTAATCTCCCCAACCTTGAGAATGTACTTTGTGAGATCACCCCTTGCCTCCTAAACATTGCTCTTAACTCCACCGCCTATCCCAAAACCTGTAAGAACTAATGATAATCCCACCACACTTTGCTGACTCTCTTTTTTGACTCTCTTTTTGGACTCTCTTTTTGGACTGCACTCTCTTTTTGGACTGCACCCAGGTGAAATAAACAGCCTTGTTGCTCACACAAAGCCGTTTGGTGATCTCTTCACATGGACACGTGAGACACTGTCTTAGTCTGTTTTCTGCTACTATAACCGAATACCTGAGATTGGATAATTTATGAATCATGGAAGTTTTACTTGGCTCATGGCTCTGTAGGCTGAGAAGTCCAAGAGCATGGTGCCAGCATCTAGCAGAGGCCTTTGTGCTGCATTATCTCATGGCAGAAAGCAGAAGGTGGAAGGGAGCACACAAGACAGAGAAAAATGGGGGCCAAAATTTATCCTTTTATCCGGCACCCACTCCCATGATAACTAATCTATTCCTACAATAAGGGCATTAATACATTCATAATCTACTGATGTCTTAAAGGTTTCACCTCATAATACTGTTACAATGGCAATAAAATTTCAATATGAATTTTGGAGGGGGCATTCAAACCATAGCATTCTGTCCCTGGTCCCCCAAAACTCATGTTCTTTTCACATACAAAATATTCATTCCATCTCAATAGCCCCAAAAGTTTTAATGTATTCCAGAATCAACTCAAAATGCCAAATTCAGAGTCTTATCTTAATCAGATATAGGTAAGATTCAAGGCACGATTCACTGTGAAGCATATTCCCTCCAACTATGATCCTGTGAAATTAAAACAAGTTATCTACTTCCAAAATACAGTAGTAGGACAGATATAAGATACATATTCCCATTCCAAAAGGGAGAAACAGGCAAAAATGAGAAAGTAACAGGTCCCAAGTAAGTCCAAAACCCAATAGAGAAATAAAATGGCATTGCTGGCCTTGGTTGATGCTTCAGCACTCACAAGTTAGGGACTCCTACTTGCGCTCTCCCAGGCTAATGCTTCAGGCTAATAGCTCCCAGGCTAATGCTTCAGGCTAATAGCTCCACAGTTCTCGGGTCTCAGTGGAGGTCCACTCCCATGCCTCCACTAGGCACTGCCATGGGAGTGGACTCTTCCTGGGCCCTCAGGCTGTCCACAGCATCCTTTGAAATCTACATGGAGGAAGTTGTGGCCCACGCTTCTTGCATTCTGCTAGCCTGCACATTTAACAAGTGTGTGCCACCAAGGTTTACCAGTTGCACCTTACGGAGTGGTGGGTTGAACTGCACCTGGGTTCACTTGAGCCATAGCTGGAGCAGCCAAGGAGCACTGTGCTGGTACTTTGTAATCTCCCCCACCCTTCTCTGGACTTCTCAGCCTACAGAGCCATGAGCCAAGTAAAACTTCCATGATTCATAAATTATCCAACCTCAGGTATTCGGTTATAGTAGCAGAAAACAGACTAAGACAGTGTCTCACGTGTCCGTGTGAAGAGATCACCAAACGGCTTTGTGTGAGCAACAAGGCTGTTTATTTCACCTGGGTGCAGGCAGGCCGAGTCCAAAAAGAAAGTCAACAAAGTGTGGTGGGATTATCATTAGTTCTTATAGGTTTTGGGATAGGCGGTGGAGTTAAGAGCAATGTTTTGGAGGCAAGGGGTGATCTCACAAAGTACATTCTCAAGGTTGGGGAGATTACAAAGAAGCTTCTTAAGGTTGGGGGAGATTATAAAGAACCTTCATAAGGGTGGGGGAGATTCAGAGAGCAGAAACCTGCGGCAGATCTGGGCAGCAAGCCTGTAAAAGGCACTCCAGTTTCCTCTGAAACCAATTTGCCCTCTGAGCTCTGAGCCTATGATGGGAGGGGCAGCCTCAAAGGCTTTGAAATGCCTTCAGGGCCTTTTTCGCAACTTCTTGAATAGTACTACACTCCCTTCTATCCGTATTAATTGCTTTAACAATGGTCACTAGGCCACACCCTTAGTATTTTCTCCCAAACATGCCTTTTTACTTTTTATATGGTTAGGCAGTGAATTTTCCAAATCTTTCTATTCTGCTTCTCTTTTAATCATAAATTCCATGTTTAAGTCATTTTTTCCCCTCCTGCCTCTTACTGTAAGCAGTTAAAAGTAGCCACACAGCAGCCTAAATGCTTTGAGGCTTAGATATTTCTTCCACCAGATATCCTAAATTATTGCTCTTGATTTCTGCTTTCCGTAAAGTCCTGAGACACAGATACACTTCTACCAAGTTCTTAGGAACTGTATGACAAGGATGGCTTTTACTCCAGTTTCCAGTGGCTTGTTCCTCATTTCCCTTTAGCTATGCACTTTGTGTTGATTTGTATTTTTTTATTTTCCAGTAAAGTTAAGGCTAAGCACATGATCCTAAAAGTATTTTCTTTTAAATTATTTTTTCTCCACTCTTACAGTTCTTTCTTAGCCTTTATTTCTATGTTTTGAACTACCCCCCTCTTAGCAATATGTCTAATCCATCTCCTTCATTTATTTATTTCACTCATTTTCATGCATTCTTCTGAATAGATTCACAGTATCATACATTATAATGACATAAGCGTAACAGAGATTATAGCCAAAACTCTCTTTTAAATACAAAGACAGCTAAAGGCCTTGCCTGTGATCACACAGCTTGTCAGATGTTGAACCAAGGAGGAACTTTTGACCCTGAGTTTCACATACATGTCTATCCAGAACAAGGTTTCACCTCATTTCTACACCCTCCTTGCCAGCATAAATGTTCTCATTGTATCTATTTTCTTACACCTAATATACCTTTCACTCACATCCTACTTAAAAAGCCTTCCTGCTCACATCTCATTAATCTCTGCTCAGATTAATAGAAACTTGATTGAGTTTCCAGGAATCAGAGTGAGAAAAAGGACCTGCAGAAAACTTTTAGAACCTCTTAATATTGACTTACTTATAACTGCTTTGAGACCTCAAACAAGTTCACTTTAAGACTTCTTAATTCAGTTGCTTCCAAAAGTTCAGAACTAAAATGAAACCAAACTGAAAGGTAAGTTATAAGGATGAGGTTTTCAAAAAAATGAAGAGAAAGGGTAAAATATTTTACCAAAAGGAAGTGTACCTGAATGTGGTTAGACTTACAACACAAAAGTAAGACGGCCAGAGGCAGAAAGGTCAAGTGAAACTCTTGTTTCCAGAAGCCCGTTCCTCTCCCTGAAATTAACAGACTCCCTCAGCCTCCTAACTTCCCTTTTAATTTTCTTGGATAAGTCAATAATAGTTTATGGAGCCTATAAGTCTGTGCTAGAATTATGAAAAACAATGAGATGGTTATAGACAAAGATCTTTTAGCCTCAAAGAGTTTACCATTTAATTGGTAAGGCGGGAGTATCTAACAATGAGGGCACCTTTCTTTTCTTTTCCTTACTTTTCCCTTCTTTTCCTTTCTTTTCTTTCTTTCTTTTTTCTTTTTTTTTTTTTTTTTTGAGACAGAGTTTCACTCTTGTTGCACAGGCTGGAATGCAATGGCACGATCTCGGCTCACCGCAATCTCTGCCTCCCGGGTTCGAGTGATTATCCTGCCTTAGCCTCCTGAGTAACTAGGATTACAGGCATGAGCCATCAGGCCCAGCTAATTTTGTATTTTTAGTAAAGATAGGGTTTCTTCATGTTGGTCAGGCTAGTCTTGAACTCCCAACATCAGGTGATCAGCTCATCTTGGCCCCCCAAAGTGCTGGGATTACAGGCGTGAGCCACCACATCGGCCAGAGGACATCTTTCTAGAATAAATTTACTATATACCACTCTTTGTTTCTTTCAGTTTACTGAGCTGAAAGCAAGGCTTGAGGGACCTTGCATGCTGGTTGTTAGGAAGCCTAGGAATGAATCAGACAGGATGTCTGCATTTGTGGAGCTTGCCTTCTAATGGGAAATAAAAATGAATGACAATTAGGAGAGTGTTATATAACACTGTAAAGAGGTACAAACAAGGCTGGGCATGGTGGCTCATGCCTGTAATCCTAGCACTTTGGGAGGCTGTGGCAGGTGGATCACCTGAGGTCAGGAGTTTAAGACCAGCCTGCCCAACATGGTGAAACACCATCTTTACTAAAAATACAAAAATTAGCCAGGTGTGGTGGTGCATCCCTGTAATCCCAGCTACTCAGGAGGCTGAGGCATGAGAATTGCTTGAACCAGGGAGTTGGATGTTGCAGTGAGCCAAGATCATGCCATCCAGCCTGGGCAATGGAGTGAGACTCTAAAAAAAACCAAAAAAACAAACCAGAGGTACAAACAACTTTGCATGGGTCTGCAGAAGGTTAACTTCAGCTGGAACAAAGCTTCATGGAAAGGCAATGCTTGAGCTGAACCTCGGTAAATGAGTAGCCCTTTTGCAATCAGAGCAGTGCATGGGACAGGGGAGGTATTTTAAGAGTGAGGAAATGGAACGGAAAAGTCTTAGAGACCAGGAATCTCATGATAGATTTAGATCATTGATACACAACTAGATCATGGTTTTCTGACATGATGACATGGAGACCACTGGTTGTTTCAGAACAAATGGAATAAGCATTAGGCAGGAGTTTAAACTTTGCTTATCCACCATGAAAAAATACAATGCCTAATTTTGGGGGATATTTATAAAGGACATGGAAATAGCTAAAAATGAGACTATTCCTTTGAACATGTCTGTTTCAAATGCTAACACATTGAGCGAATTTGAAGATAGTTCCCCAGTTTTGCTGGTCCTCAGTTTCTTCAAAATAAGATGAAAGCGTTGAGCTGTAAAAGTAAGAAAGTTCTAACTCACCACCCCCTGACCACACTAACACACACAACTTCACCTTCCCCAATGTGTGACTGAAACTATGAAATCACTTTTAGCCTGCAATTTCTATTTCTATCACAATATATTACCTTTCTATTTAGCCACAGGGCTATCACTTGATGTTAGTGGCGCAATTAGACATCACTTCAAGTTCTGTCTTTCGTGACTGTATGCTCCGGAGCAATGCACAAAGTGGGTTAGGGCTGGAGAAAAGAACCAGCTTTCTGAGTTGGTGACATCACTGATTCACAACGGGATTATGGAAACATTGTAGTTCCTAAATATTCTTATCAGCAGGATAACGACCATTCACAATCATACTGACTGGCACAGGGATTTTTCTTGAATGGAGGAATGAACCGATGATGAATGCAGGCTTGCAAATAGGCATTAAAATCAAGAGGACTCCCTCTGGGCACAAACAAGGTATTATAATACTTCCTATCTCTCAGAGGCTAACACTGATGTTTATAGTGTAAAAATGACCCACTGAGACAAATAGCACAATTCTATTTTTTTTTTTTTAATTTATATATTTTTTGAGATGGAGTCTCACTCTTGCCCAGGCTGGAGTACAGTGAAGCAATTTCGGCTCACTGCAGCCTGCGCCTCCCTGGTTCAAGCGATTCTCCTGCCTCAGCCTCCCAGGTGGCTGGGATTACAGGCACCCACAACCATGTCCAGCTAATTTTTGTATTTTTAGTAGAAACGGGGTTTCACCATGTTAGCTAGGCTGGTCTCGAACTGCTGACCTCAGGTGATCCACCCACCTCTGCTCCCAAAGTGCTGAGATTATAGGCGTGAGCCGCCGGGCCCTGTTGACACAATTCTAATTGTCCATCTGACAAGCTTGTTAATACTCCTTTTCGCCTGTCCTGAATTATGAATATCCATCTTATAATACTCAGGACACACAAAGCTATCCCCCAAAAGTTTGTCTTGCCAAATAAATATTTCCTGAAGAGGAATAACTATGACAGTTGCTTTTGGCTGTTACTCAACTTCCAATGATCAGTTATTTTATCTCATTTTTTATTTATTTATTTTTTTGAGATGGAGTTTTGCTCTTGTTGCCCAGGCTGGAGTGCAATGGCAGGATCTCGGCTCACCGCAACCTCCACCTCCCGGGTTCAAGCAGTTCTCCTGCCTCAGTCTCCCAAATAGTGGGAGCTATCAGTTATTTTTATTCTTGCTCTTATTATCTCTGATGTTTTTCTCAAGCATTCATGTCTGATGATAGGAAATTTTCAATGCTAAACATAATTAAAATAAATACATGCAGTAAAAGAATAAAAACTTCTGGCTGGGCGCGGTGACTCAAGCCTGTGGTCCCAGCACTTTGGGAGGCCAAGGCGGGCGGATCCCAAAGTCAGGAGATCGAGACCATCCTGGCCAACACGGTGAAACCCATCTCTACTAAAAATACAAAAAATCAGCCGGGCGTGGTGGTGGGCGCCTGTAGTCCCAGCTACTGGGAGGCTGAGGCAGAAGAATGGCGTGAACCCAGGAGGCGGAGCTTGTAGTGAGCCGAGATCCGCCACTGCACTCCAGCCTGGGCGACAGAGTGAGACTCTGTCTCAACAAACAAACAAACAAAAAATAAAAACTTCTACTTCCCTCCAGGCTCTTGTATAATGAAATATCCCTTGTTAAGTCACTATAGGTTTAGGAATTCTTTCATTTTAAAAATTTTTATCAAAACCACTAGTGGTATGTATATTCCACAATCAGGTGGTACCGATTATATTTTATTTTAGGTCCTGAGTACATCATTTTGAGCAACCCCTTTCTCTATACATAAAAATATTTTCAGAAATAATCATGAGATGAAACAAGTAATAAAATGGCCAGAAAAGAAATATAGATAATGAACATTGTCTTGTGTTGAACTTCATGTATAAAACCATGCAAATTAAAAAATGTTTAAAAAATATTAAAATACAAAAAAGGAAAAATGCACAGGTAATTATTCAATCATTTTTATATCCACCTAAACAGTATGAACTTTGATTCTTTATAGTCTGATATAATAGTTTATATAAATAATTGTCCAATAACTAATCAATGAGTTGTATTAAAAAAGGAATTCTACAAAGATACAATTTAGGTAACTACTAAATTGTAACACTAAAGTTTTATTTTCTTGATTTCTTCTTTAGTTTTAAAACAATATTTTAAAAATACATTTCAATTTTAAAAATATTAATCAATCTAACATTTCATGCATGAAATAAAGTTGCCAAGCCGAAAATGTTATACATCACAATTTGTACCCTTTTCACTGTTTTAAATTTTAAACACAAATAAAAATTCAAGACATTTGCACCAAATGACAAAAATGAAACAGCTCCTGTTCTGCTTCTTTGTCTCAGCATTCTCTGTGGTATTGTTGTTTATTTAAAATTGAATGCTGAAAGACTGGAGTATGTAGTACCACCGAGACTGAGGGCACAAAGTGTCCCTGGAGGAAACTGGAGAGATCCTGGACATTATAAATTTACTATCAAAATGAACACAAGTAGCTGAATTGTATACATCCAAGGCCAGCTCTATAACTGGGAAGTTCTCTGAGTTAACTTGCAAGTAGAATGCAAAGTTTGTCAAAAGATATATACTACAAACGTGCTAATTTGAAGTTTACATATATATTATAAAAATCAACAGTAACCACAGTATTTAGAACTTAGACCAAAAATATTTGAAAGGTAAATATTTCACCTCTGACATGGTTCATATTTGCTAGTATATAGTGATAATTAAAAGGAAATCAGCTGGGCACAGTGGCTCATGCCTATAATCCCAGCACTTTGGGAGGCCAGGAAGGGTGGATCACCTAAGGTCGGGAGTTCAAGACCAGCCTAACCAATATGGAGAAATCCTGTCTCTATAAAAAAATACAAAATTAGCTGGACGTGGTGGCGCACTCCTGTAATCCTAGCTACTCAAGAGGCTGAGGCAGGAGAATTGATTGAACCCAGGAGGCGGAGGTTGCAGTGAGCCGAGATCATGCCATTGCACTCTAGCCTAGGCAACAAGAGAGAAACTCCGTCTCAAAAAAAAAAAAAAAAAAAAAAAAGGAAACCAACTTTCAGTTGTTTTTAAATTCAGTACAGACAGTGGACCCACTTGTTCACACCTAGGAGTGTGGATATCTCACTGTCCTTGACACATTAGTAACAAGATAGTTTCTAGCACAAAGAAGAAGCTGAAAGTCTTACATCACTTTTCAATTTTGCCATTAGATTTTTGTTTGATTTTCTAGGATATGATATAATCTCTCAGAGCTTTCAGATCCCTCACGAGGACGATAGTCTTTCTCGCTGGGTCAATCAGGAGAGGCTTCATGGGGGAAGATAAATCTCTTTCTTCTTCCAAGCCAACCCCCAGGCAAACTTGGTCCTCCTCTCATTATCACAGTATAATACCATCATTTACCTAATTACATGGGCCAGAACCTGGGGAGCCATCTTAGTCTGCTTCCTTGTCACTGTCCCATTCTATCGGCTGCGAAGTTCAATTGATTCAGGATGGAAAATGTCTTCCATATTTGTTTCCATGACACTGCCTTAATTTGGATCTCATTCTGTTCCATGTGGATTATTGTCACAGCCTACCAAATCGCTGTCTACATTCCAAACTTGGCCTTGTTTCCCTCCCTCCACCTCAATCCATTCTCCACATCACTGTCAGTGTTTGCTTTTTTTTTTGAGACAGAGTCTCGCTCTGTCGCCCAGGCTGGAGTGCAGTGGCGCGATCTCCGCTCACTGCAAGCTCCGCCTCCCGGGTTCACGCCATTCTCCTGCCTCAGCCTCCCGAGTAGCCGGGACTACAGGCGCCCGCCACCTCGCCCGGCTAATTTTTTGTGTTTTTAGTAGAGACGGGGTTTTACCGGGTTAGCCAGGATGGTCTCGATCTCCTGACCTCATGATCCGCCTGCCTTGGCCTCCCAAAATGCTGGGATTACAAGCGTGAGACACCGCACCGGGCCTAGCCCCTGCTTCTTTATGCAAACTCACCATACCCTCATATCCCCACTCCCTAGCGAATGTCTGATGCTATTTTGTGTGACATGCATCACTCTTTATAATTACATGTGTTCATGTTTCTGTCTTCTATCTAGTCTGCTACTTCCTTGATGGTGTGTTACCTGTCTCTGCATGAGGAGTTGGACTTAGAAAAGGTGAGAAAGCATGATGTGCCCTGAGACTGAACAGAAAGACGTTAATGGAGCAAATAATCCCCTGTTCACAGCTCTAATTGTTTCTATGTAGTACTGGCTACACAGCAGAGTCAGCTAAGCCCTTAGAGAGGTGGGCTAAAAGGCAGAGAAGTGAAGAACACATGCAACTCAACATACCTTACAGTGGTTAAGTTTTAACCACTAAAGAAAAGCTAGACTTTACAAGTATTCAGTTTGAAAAGGCCTGATTTATGTCCACTCAGGGGTGGATATTAAAAATATTTAACAAGTGACACTCCATGGCCATCCAGCTACACAGACCAGCCAATCAGAAAGGAGTGCCAGCCACAAACAACTGTATAGTCTCGTAACTCCCAACCAAGCAAGTGTAGTTGCTGAGCTGAAGAGTGTAAGTAATTTTTGAAACCAATTAGCCCTTAAAAAAAGAGGGTTGTGATTATGAACATTTTGTAAAATACCATTGTTTCTTGTTTTTAAAGACCATATGTTTTGATTATAACCATTATCATGAGAAAAATCTCCCCTGAGTTTCACTATGTCTCCATTGAAAAATTCTTACAAATTTATGGAAACTTCAAAGTGGTTACAACCATTGAAAGAAATGAATTACTGTAATGAATGCAGATTGCCCTAACTTGAGCTAAGAAAGTGTCAGAGTTTAACATAGAAATTAAACAAATGATTTTTTGAGAAACTAAAATGATTACTAAGTATAATAAACCAACAATTTTCTGTGACGTCAACCAGGATTTTAGCGTCTGTCAGGAGATGCTATCATAGACAAACAACAAACCAAACTTCAGATACATGCTGGGGAGGCTACAGAAGGAAAGAAGTCTTTATACTCAGGAGCAAAAAGGCCTCCAGATGGTATGTTCCGCCTTACTTTAGAAGGCTGGAATGCCAGAGAGGAGGGAAGAGATGATGGCCACTAGGGAAGGGAAATAATCTGTCTCGCAAATCTTCCCTTGAAATTAGAGTTTAGGGATCCCATAAGGCAGTGGTTTGCACACAGTCAGGGCAAATCCACACACAGCAATAGCAGCCATGGAACCATACTTCAAAGATCTTGGGAGGACATTGACTTGCACACCTTGGGAAATCACATGCACGACATCAGAAAACCCAGATAGCATACTTTCCCATCATAAACTAGCTGACATACACTCACAAAATCAGAAATGTGGTGACATGAGGCTAGGGTGGGGGAGTTCCACCTCATATAGAAAGTAATCATTTAATGTATTATGTAATGTCTATTAAAGGTATTACTTTAACTCTATGGTAAATAAACCCACTCCATAAGTCAGATATTCTCAGAAGTACTAGGAATACCTGGAGAAAATTAAATAAGTATGATGCACACACACATATGTTAAAATCAGAGCTTCTATTGTAAAGGTGACTATTGTTACTTTAAGGAAAACCCTGTGATTGTTCTCACGAGTACGGTGAAAACTGACTGACCCTCAGTCCCTTGTGTAAAATGAAAGTGTATTTACATAAGTCTCACATGAAAAACAACACTAAAGATACAGATCACAGACAACACAGATCACAGACAAGGAGGTAGTATGCAATAGTAGATTTAACTTATTCTCTGTGGATATTACCTGATATTGGTCTTTAGACAAGAAGACCCATTCTCTCTCTGTGTAAACACACACACACACACACACACAATGTAAAATTTCCTTCACAAAAATGGAACTGGAAAGTATTAATGCCAAGAATACACAGGGCCTAAGTCTACATTTATGCCCATTATTAAAAAAAACAAAAACAAAAACAAAGAACCATGAAACAAGAAAATTGAGAGCATTTTCACAATCATCTTTTATTGTTATTTCCTCTTTAAAATGCCCTTCTTACAAAAATATATCCTCTTATATTCATATATGAAACTTTTCTTTAAGTGTACTTTCATATGGTATTAGCACACTTTAAAGTAATTTCTTCTATAGTTAGAATACCTCATTGTTAGTGTAGTATGACTATTTGGAAAGTAAATTTGAAGATTGATCTCTTCAATGCAGTTGTATTGAGCAACTGAAGACTTTAAGCCATATATCTCTTGATTTTCTCATGCTTGAAATAATTCTGAACTTGTTTTGTCTAAACTCAGTCATTTTAGTATTTGTCATTGCTTTTTCCGGCATCTAGCAAAGCTTACAAAGTCCCCGTGTCATTTCCTCTCTTTGAGATATTTAAGAGTAGAACAAGAAGAGATCTTTAGAGGTCATGAGGTCAGATGTCCAATGGAAAGTTTAAGTTACATTTAGGAGATCACCTCTAGAATCACTGCTACACATTCTTTGCCACTTGCCCACAAGTACACGCCACCTCACATTATCTATGTGCTGTAGAACCAACCTAGATCTATCTTAACAGGAGGAAAAAAAGCATATGACTAATATTTTCAAAGTTCTTATTATGAGGTAGGCACTTTTAGATACCAAACATGTATTGTTTCATTTGACCCTCACAATGATTTTATGAGGGAATTACTATTATGGCCTTTATTTTTAAGTTGAGGAAACTGGGTATTAGAGAATATTAGCCACTTGCCCAAGGTCACCAAGTGGTGGGAGGAAGAGTCAAGATTAAGACTTTAACCCAGGCCTGGCTAACTCCAAAGCACAAGCTCTTATCCAGCAGGATTGTTGTAAAAGTAAATGAGAACATATAGGAAATATTCTTAGTACTATGCTTGGCACCTAACAACAAGAATAAGTACCAGATATTATTGTTTTCTGATAGGATGAATTTAGGGAAGTCACACAGAAGTTGAGTCATTGTCCAGAGGTGTGAAGCCTGAGTGGTAAAGACAAGATGGAAACACAGAAGGCTCTGCTGTGAAAAATTACTCCCAACAACCATTCTAGGGATCAGCAGTGGTGCATAATAACTGGTATATACACCAGGCAAAAAAATATAGATAATTGAGAGAAGAAAGGCAGCACATCCAATATAAGCATGATCTTCTTTTATGTGGGAGAAGAAATTCTACAGAAATATATTAACCAGCAAGGCTTGCCTTGGTCAAAACTAGAAAATTGAAAAAAACTTTGTCCTTTGATAATTTTCTAAGCTTGCTTTCAGGATTTCTTCATTACATCTCTGCCGAGTCACAAATGTCCCCTTGCAGTTCTACCCTATTGGTCACTGACTTTGCTTCTCTAGGCCAGAAGATTCACATACATTGCACCCCTTAGAGCCCTGTCTACTCTAAGTAACAAGGATGAGTTTCTGGTGGTTTTAGTTGGTCAACATGTAATTATTGCTCTTGAATAGTAAAAGCTTTTAGTCAACTTAATGAGTCCTAAAGAACAATGATTTATGTTGACTATGTAGAGAATAGCTCTGGTCCAGAGAGACTTTGATTGCCTGTTACACACAGGCCCTGTCCTTCAGAGAGGCTAAGTTTTCCACCTTGGTCACAGGGACTTGAGGAAGAAACACAGGGCAGCAAATGCAGAGAGCATACCTGAGAAGCTGTTGGCGGTAGCATCAGTGAGCACCTCTGGCATTTGATCAGAAACCAACATGAGTATTTCTAAATATTGACTTCAGTGGAAGGATGGTTACCTGTGATGTTCAGATTAAGTGTGGCTTATGTATTGTGATTGGAAAGGGAAAGTCAATCTCTACTTTCTTCCCAGATACTTCCTCATATCTCTAATACATTCTGCCACAGACATCACACTGAGATTCATTGGCATTTTCAAAGCCCTTGAAAATAGTAAACAATACTTATGTGGACAGAATCTGCTAAATGTCTTCCAGTATTAATTCTCGTCTTCTAATATTATAGATGAAAATGAAGTGGGGCCATAACCCCGCAGATAAAAATCTCAATGCCCCAGCCTCCCTTGTAGCCAACTTATTGGATAATAGGCCATTTGTGATGTGTGTGAGTTCTAGGTTGTACTTATAAGAAGAACATGGTTATCAAGAAGGCAGAAAAGAGAAACTGAAGAGCTCTGCCAGCTAAACTTGATGTTTTCCTGGGACTGTTCTAACACTCTTCTGGACTCTGTTCTAAGTGAATCTCAAATTGTATATGTTTAGATTCTGAGCATACTAAAAATGACACCTCTGCATGCATACACACAGACATATGCACACAAGGCACTTCTTCCATCGAGATAAACACGTAAATCAGGTCCATAACCACGAGAGTATACCAGAAAGGTACAAAATATTGAGCTTATTTTGAGGTAAGAGAATGGAAAATATTAGAAAAGTGAAACAAATCACATATGATACAATTCACTGACACAATACAACTCAAGCTGCATGATTCTCAAACACTATTAGCATTTCTCGGTGACAAGGACAAGAGTAGATAACGCTTTTGGCATTTTTGTCACAAAGTCTTCATGACAAAAATGCCAAAAGCAGTTGCAACAAACTGAAGAACTTCTGCACAGCAAAAGAAACTATTATCAGAGCAAAAAGGCAACCTACAGGATGGGAGAAAATTTTTGCAATCTACCCGTCTGAAAAAGGCCTAATATCCAGAATTTACAAGGAACTTAAATAAATGTACAAGAAAAAAACAAACAACCCCATCAAAAAGTGGGCAAAGGATATGAACAGACACTTCTCTCTCTTTTTTTTGGAGACAGAGTCTCACTCTGTCACCCAGCTGGAGTGCAGTGGTGCAACCTGACTCACTGCAACTTCTGTCTCCTGGGTTCAAGCAATTCTGCCTCAGTCTCCCAAGTAGCTGGTCTTACAAGCATATTCCACCATGGCCAGCTAATTTTTGTATTTTTACTAGAGACAGGGTTTCACCATGTTGGCCAGACTGGTCTTGAACTCCTGACCTCAAATGACCCGCCCTCCTCAGCCTCCCAAAGTGCTGGGATTACAGGCATGAGCCACCGCTCCAGGCCTAAACAGACACTTCTCAAAAGAAGACATTTATGCAGCCAACAAACATAAGAATAAATTTCAACATCACTAATCATCAGAGAAATGCAAACCAAAACCACAAGGAGATAACATCTCACACCAGTCAGAATGGCGATTATTAAAAAGTCAGGAAACAATAGATGCTGGCAAGGCTGTGGAGAAATAGGAGTGCTTTTACACTGTTGGTGGGAGTGTAAATTAGTTCAACCATTGTGGAAGACAGTATGGCAATTCCTCAATCTAGAACCAGAAATACCATTTGATCCAGCAATCCCATTACTGGGTATATACCCAAAGGAATATAAATCATGCTACTATAAAGACACATGCACACGTATGTTTATTGCAGCACTATTTTCAATAGCAAAGACATGGAACCAACCCAAATGCCCGTCAATGATAGACTGGAAAAAGAAAATGTGGTACATATACACTATGGAATACTATGCAGCCATAAAAAGGAATGAGATCGTGCCCTTTGCAGGGACATGGATGGACCTGGAAGCCATCATCCTCAGCAAACTAACACAGAAACAGAAAACCAAACACTGTATGTTCTCACTTATAAGTAGGAGTTGAACAATGAGAATATATGGACACAAAGAGGGGAATAACACAAACCAGAGCCTAATGGGGGGTGTGGGGAAAGGAGAGGGAACTTAGAGGATGGGTCAATAGGTTAAGCAAACCCCCATGGCACACATATACCTATGTAACAAACCTGCATGATCTGCACATGTATACTGTTTTCCTTTTTTAGAAGAAATAAAGAAAAAAAAAGAGTAGATAATAATATCAAGAGTAATTTATAGAAGACTTTTGTCAACTCCAAAATTTTATTTGTGGTTGCTTCCCAATTGCCACCCAATGTTACTTTAACAGGACTATTAAATTAATGAAATGTTGGACTAAAATAAAAAAAAATAGCTAAATAATGCACAGCACTTAATGGCATACCATGCACTATTCTAAGTGTTTTACAGAATTAATTTACTTAATAGTCACAACGACCTTGTAAGATTATTCTCCCATTTTTTTAGATGAGAAAACTGAAAACCAGAGATTTTATAGTCACAAAACCATTAAATGGCAGATATAGGATACTAATCCAGGCAGTCTGGCTCTAGAGTCCCTGATCTTAGCCACTATACCACACAGCTTCTCCAAGGAACAAAGAAAAGGATTATTTTTTGGACCTGATTACAAATGCCTGTAAATATTTTTCTTTCAACAATTCTGGACTCTACATAAAGATGAAACTCACAAATAATGGAAATTAAGTAGGAAAGTCCCAATGAGGCAAGATAAATAGCTTTTGACCTCAACTTTACAATAGAGGAAACTTTGGTAGTAGGACAGAGGAAGCAAGAAATTTAAAAACTTCTCTGTGATAGGAAAATATATTCAAGGTTGCAATCAGCACAAGGTTAATCTTTTCATGCTTTAATTCAAGAAGTCCTATAACCACAGAACACATTCCTAAACATTTATTTAATATGTGGCAGGTATTATTGTAATAATACATAGGCACTTGGCAGAAGACAGAGCTCTATCTCTAGCATTCCTCCACATGTACATTTCAGCAGGAGCAAATAGCTGAAGTCATAGAAATATGCCTTATAAAGATACTGTGCTACAAAACCTGAACTTCAAGGAATGATTTTTTTTGACCCAAAGATATGGCCAGTTTGTGGTAGAGCAAAACAATCTGTGTGGGATGTGGAATATGGTGTTTAAAAGCTGGTCCATAAACCATACTGGACCATCATAATAAAGGGTAAATATGACACAAACCAGATCAAAATGGAGACATAGACCTAACCACTGCATTCTTGAAAGAGCCAGAATACAGGTGTCCTTCCCTAACTGAACCAGACTAGGATTGCTTTTTCAAAAAATCACAATAACCAGTAATCAATCAAAGAGCTCCAATTGCCTTTATTCTGGATCCTATACGGTGCTAGGCGATACCCAGACATTAACTGCAATGTTCCTGCCTGACTAAAGGTGGAATCCTTGATTGATCCTCAACTGAACTAGGGTCTAGGGCCGCCTCAGACAAATGGTCCAGGACGATAGGGCAGACAATGGACAGAGACACTTGCGTTTGAAGTCTAGTTCTTACCAGCATGATCTGCCCATGAAGGGAAGGTGTTGACATTTTTATTACTTCTATCAGAACAGAAATTGTATGCCACACACTGAGGGACAAGTTTCTCTAATTTTTTTGAGAAACACAAAAACTAAGCAAGCATACTTTTGTAATAAATAAGGATCTTAAACAGGAAGCTTGTAGAGAACATTACATTTTTTCCAGCCTTATTATAGATGCAGCCTCACTCCTAGGAACAAGGACACGGATCTCACATGGCTTTGAAGTAGGGGAAAAAATCTTCAAAGGCTATCTTGAAACACTTTGAAAATGTGTTACTGTAAAGAACTCGGCAATTAAGTAAATCACGGGAAATCCCCAAGATATAAGGTAGTTAATGTGGTTTTAAGAAATGGAGCCGCCAGCTCTGCCTGGGAGAACAAATTGCACCAAATGTTCCTTCTCTTAACCTATAGCTTTAATTTAATGCAACTGATGCTGCAATTATATCAACTGGTATATATCTGACCAGCACTTCACTCAAGTCTTTCCCTTTTTTGTTTGAGTGCAGCGGTGTGATCTCAGCTCACTGCAACCTCCACCTCCTGGGTTCAAGCTATTTTCCTGTCTCGGCCTCCTGAGCAGCTGGGACTACAGGCACCTCCCACCATGCCCAGCTAATGTTTGTATTTTCAGTAGAGACAGGGTTTCACCATGTTGACCAGTCTGGTCTTAAACTCATGACCTCAGGTGATCCGCCCATCTTGGCTTCCCAAAGTGCTGAGACTACAGGCTAGAGCCATGGCTCCCAGCAGTATTACATTTTCTGAATAATTTGATTCACTATATTTTGGGCTAAATATATTGCAAAACATATTGTACTTATTTATTTTATTTTTAACTTTAAAAACTCAACTATTTTAAATAATAATGTTAAAACATAATTCTCATTTAATTACATGGAAGTTGCTTGGTGAAAATAATTTAGGAAAAATACCACTAACATTTATTGAGTTTTAAATATGTGCACTTACTATGCTAGGCACTTTACCCATATTATTGCATTTACAGTCTTCACAGCAGCCCCATAATTTAGGTATGATTATTATCTCCATTGTTCAAGTGAGGAAACTAAAGATAGGAGACTTAATCAATGCCATATGGCGGAGCCAGTAAATTAACCCAGTTCTAACACCCAAGTTCACTTTTGCAAATGCTAGGTTGCACATTAGGATAAATAAATGTCATATCCCACCATCAATGTGGTTTAGCACTGAAACTCAGTGTTCTTAATTTCATAGAGTAGTTTATGTGTCCTTCAAATGGGGAAGAATTCTGTTGAATAATATTTGACTCCAGTTGTGGCTATGTGACTGTAGGCATCTGATGGAAGGTGGGAAATTGTCAACCATCTAAGCACCTAGTCGACTTAATACTAGATACTTACAAACATAAAGATGCTTAAGTAACTCAGGACTTTTTCACTTCGTACTTGGTTGTATGGCATCCTGGCATGGTAGAGACAAATTCCAAACTACACAGTTTAAAATTATAGATGGACTTTCCATAGACCTCAGTGGTCAGATTTTCTAATTTAAAATTGCAGTAGCCAAACTGATAAATATGTGCTTGTAGGGAATAATAAGACAGAATATTTAAAACCTGAAAAATCGCCGGGCATGGTGGCTCATGCCTGTAATTCCAGCACTTTCGGAGTCTGAGGCAGGTGGATCACTTGAGGTCAGGAGTTCCAGACTAGCCTGCCCAACATGCATTGTATCCATAGCTTGGCTGACTTTCTTAAAAAACAGGTTGATGGCAAAAAAAGAGAACTGAGTAGATGTTATAAGTAGTTAAGTACAAATCTATCACTATTTCTTGTGAAAATACTCTGGCTGCCACACTGATGATGAATAGCTAGCTCGTTCTTTCCAAACTGAGTGCAGTAGAGTTTTGCAGTGCTCAGTTGGGTAGGACAGATGTTGGATAATCCCAATTATCCAACATCTCTACTAAAAATACAAAAATTAGCTGGGCGTGGTGGCAGACGCCTGTAATCCCAGCTACTCGGGAGGCTGAGGCAGGAGAATCAATTGAACCCGGGAGGCAGAAGAATTGATTGAACCCAGGAGGCAGAAGCTACAGTGAGCCGAGATCACGCCATTGCACTCCAGCCTGGGTGACGAGAGCAAAACTCTGTCTCAAAAAAAAAAATATAATAAAACCTGAAAAATCAGAAGGTTCTGATGAGCCACTCATAGGCTTTTCCTCTTGATAATATGTGGGTTCCTGTGTCGATATAAGGTAGCAAGCGACTTTACAACAAAGAAGAAATTACCTTTTTTTTTTTTGCCTGTATAAAGTCTTTGCAGAGGTGGCTAAATGTCATCTTTGCAGAATCCAACTTATTTTCTGTGTTCAGTTGACAACCAAGTAGGAACCATTCCCTTTCAACAAAATAGAAGCTATAACGAAAGGTTCTGCTCCTATATTTTGTAGCATTTTCTCAACTGGTATTCTCATGGCATACACCCCAACGAAGCAAGTATAGAGATTTTATTTAGAGACAGTATTATTTGAGAGTAACCATGAAGATATGTATAACCCCGATTATCCAACAACTCTCCTACCCAACTGAGCACTGCAACACTCTACTGCACTCAGTTTGGAAAAAACGAGCTAGCTATTCATTACCAGTATGGCAGCCAGAGCATTTTTGCAAAAAGTAGTGATAGATTCATAGTTAACTATTTATAACATCTACTCAGTTCTCTTTTCTTGCCATCAACCTGTTTTTTTACGAAAGTCAGTCAAGCTATGGATGAAATGCCTATGATTTAGATAGATGAAAACTATGTTCTAATTTGGTTTATGCTCTACGATGCCTTCGGTAAGCAAATGTAACTGCTTGGTTTCATCTACGATTACCCACTTACTATAAACATTACACTGTACTAAGTTCAGCAAGGGAAAATGTTGCCTCCAAGACCCCCTGAGAAATAAAACCAGAAATAACCTAAGCAGGTGCCTTACCATGGATGTTCCAGATGTCCAGATACGGGATTAGGAAGACGACCCAAAATAATCGCCCACTTCCAAGCATGGCAGGCAGTGTCTTCATTTCCTGCACATATCAGGGATGGAAAAACTGCTCAAGTAGAAGGCTTTGCGTTGTCTTCTGAGTGCTGCAGAGTTGGGTCAGTTTACCTACCCCAGTGGCATCTGTGAAATAACTAAAAAAAAAGAAGAGAGAGGTGGTAAGAAAGGAGAGTAGGAAGAACCTGGATGATTTTGTGAAACAAAGTGAACAGAAAGATGATGTGGTACTCTGTCCTGTGGTTTTTGCTTCTTGTCAAGTTGGCTGTTCACTTTCAAACACTCTGATCTGCAAAGCAGCTCAGTCCTTAACTTCTCCTTCCGCTCTACCACATTTTTGCCCCAGCTTGAGGTTTTTCCTGCACTCAACGTTCAGTGAAATGAGCGATTAAACTTTAAAGAAATCTATATTGTCACAGTCTTTAAGTTGAGATTTTAATCAAATTAAGGTCAGGAAATTTATGGTAAAACTATCAATGGTAAGCATACATTTTCCCCTTTGTGATAGCTTGTGATTATGAAACTTCTTTTATGTAAAAGATTTTAGGTTTCTTTTTTTTCCTGTACATGTCACAGTAAGATGAGACTGCTTATTGTCATTAAACCAGTGAAGATTTATCTGAGGTTATGGAGAAAATGAGTGACAGGAAGCACTTCCTCAACAGAAGAAGGAAGAGCAGCCGTCTTTAATTTGTGGATACATATCAATGGAACAAGATCATCATTAATATTGGCTACATGTTCTCTCTAGATAATAAAGTTCTAATCTAAAGGAGATCTTGAATATCAATTAAAGGAAATTTCCATCTTAAACATTCTTCATGCAGTTGTCTTGATGAAGTAGAATAGAAACAGTAAAGAAAGAAATGGAAAAGTTCAAGATCAGATAGCACAGGCCACCACAGGACTGTTTTCTCCACAACCACTTGTAATAATTAGCTTAGCTTATAGTCATAGGAGCTAATCAAATTCACCTGCCATTTGAGACTCCAAATAAGAGATCTAGATTTGTGGCATTTGTGATCATTGACAGAAATCGATTATGTAAGTTTTTTCTCAGAGACTGATGATTTTCTTCCAAGGCCAAACTTCAATGTTTTTAAGTACAAGGAAAGTTTTAAAAGCAAGGAAAGTGTATAGATTGCTGGCCATTTTGGCGAGATACGGGAAGCTGATGGGCAAAACTTGATTCAAAGCTCCCGATTGAGTTGCCAAGGGTAAATTAAAATTAAAAAAACAGTTATCACATATTTATTGATTCAAATAGACAATGTGCTATGTTTGGAGATAAATGATGAATGAGTTGTTATTGTTGATTTTAAAGAACTCATTCAACCAGTATTACAACTTCCTTACATCCACCTTTAGTGTTGGTCCTATAATATAGTATAATACAGAGAGGTTACACCTTTTAGAATTTCTGTTATTAAATAAACATCCTGGGAAATATTTATGCAGTATTTACACATCTCCTTCCTTTTCCCGTGTTCAGAGTAGAGTAAAAGCTTCTTGAGGCAGCTGAAGCAAGGCTCATTGTCCCTTTAAAATGGCCCAGAGGTCAAAAGCCACAACCTTATGGCTTATGGGTTACGTAAGCCCAAATCAGAGAGAGAACATATTAACTTTATCTCAGCTTGAAACTGTTATGTCACTATTTTAAGTATTTTTCATACAAAAAAGTCCATGCTAATTAGACAAAATTTAGAAAAAATCTTATGTAGCATCTAATGTATTTTTAAAAGATACATATATTTTCTTGCTTTTATTAGCACGCCTAACTCTTTATCCTTCCGCAGGTAGCGTCCTGGGTGTTCCACTGTAGATAAAACCCTGCCTCAGAATCTCACTCCTGCCTTTGTTCTAGTAAAGACAAAAAGAAAAAAAAAATGGAAAGAAGCCAGACTCAGTAATTTATTATCTCAGTAACAAGTCAATCTTGCCTTAAGCTTATAACTTTTGTAATCCCATCATAATTGTGTATTGTTTGATTCCAAAATTATAATTTTCATGTATATTTGCAAATTTAAAGAGTTTATTACATTCTTGAAAGCGATTGCGTTACAAATTGAAACAATTTTAAAGACATGAACCTCTAATGAGTTTTATGTTGAAAGACAAAAAGGAAATAGAATTTGGTATCTTCAAACTCTGCTTACAAACATCTCAGGAACTACTTGGAGGGCAAATTTTTCAGTTCACTCACAGACTCGGTTGATTTCATGAATGATGAAGCAGCTATACTTTCTGCAATATTTTTCCCTCAGGTAATCAGAGAACCAGCAATCATAAAACATGACACAGGATCCCGGAAAAGTCTTGCTTGATGTTAGACAACCCCAAAGAGATGAATCTTGGTTCTGATCTTTTTAACATCTCCCCAAAACATTCCATAGCTTTACTGTAAATGTAGTCCAGCAATTTAAAACTTTGATATTTTTCAATTTGGTGCCATTTTTTCACTAACGTTATTGTGAGCAATAGTTTCTGTACATTACTGTACTTTATAATCAGCCTGGGCACTTTTTATAAAATGGGTGGAATTTTTTAATCCTATCCATTTCCATTGAATCAGAATCTCACAAGGTGAAGGACAGATATCCCTATTTTTAGAAAGCTCCAAAGATGATTTTGATATACCAGTTTGAAGGAATAGTTAGAAATCAATTATGAGTTGGTAGGGGAGATAAGCTTTTGAATCACATATATGGTATCAAAGCTTTGTCACTTACTAGCTATAGAACCTTTAATAGATTTTCTATGTTCTTAGAGTCTGTAGTAGACACAGAAATGCATTTCTCAGATCCCCCTTCAAGGATGTCTTTGCTCTTAGATGGGGAGAATGCAATAGGCAGAGTACCTTCAGCTGTAAACTTCTCCCACGTCTCCTCAGTTGAGACACACCTTGACTAAGGACATGCTTTCCCATGACA
Source organism: Chlorocebus sabaeus (assembly GCF_047675955.1). Taxonomy (NCBI): domain Eukaryota; kingdom Metazoa; phylum Chordata; class Mammalia; order Primates; family Cercopithecidae; genus Chlorocebus; species Chlorocebus sabaeus. The sequence goes on from NC_132925.1 coordinate 32,294,280, forward strand.
GCTTGCATCCAATGATGGAGCAGGGAAAGTGTACAGATTGCTGGCCATTTTGAACTGACATGGGAAGCTGATGGGCTTGATCCAGAACTCCCAATTGAGTTGCCAAGGGCATATTAGGCCTACATCACAGTTTCTTCCTCTGATCCCTTCCTTTCACAGTTGTTGATCCCTAATCTATCTGTGTCTGCTTCCAGAGAACCAAATCTGCTCCACATTTCAATTTCCAGTTCTGTAAAACATAGTAACAATACCTATCTGTTTCGTTGGTTAACTGAGGTGACACATTGATCAGTAAATTGCAAGTATAATCATTCTGGAACCAAGAAGCCCTGTATTAATAAGCCAAAATGTAATGATGGTGGAACAAGTTGAAAATATCTGCTTGCTAATGGGAGTCATTGTTGCATAGAGATCAAGACTCTAAAGTAAATGCCATAATAAAGCTTTGATTAGCAGAGGAATGGTGTAGCTTAAAGTTGGTCCAAATTACAAAAACATTTGCAAAGGGGCCTTAGGTCTATATGTAGTGTCTCATGGTTCCATATCTTATGAACTAAAAATCAATTTATATGCACCCAACATTTCCATGATAGTGTTTAAAAAAATTTCATAAGCAATGTTTGATTGTTGAGTGAAGTATTATTTGCAATAATAAAACATAATAAAGTGAGGAAGCCTCACTTTTAGGACAATTGGTCTCCCCAAATGAAGAAATAATATAGTATTCATAGTTCAAATTTTTATATAACAGTAATCAATTCCAACTGAATAATATTTAGCTCATTTTGATTAAAACTTTTATGGTTTGAGTGTGGGTGTCTCCTTGAAATTCCTATGTTAGAACTTAACCCCTAAAATGATGGCATTAAGAGATAGGGGCTTTTGGAATGTGATTAGGTCATGAGGGCTCTGCCCTCATGAATGGAATTAATGTCCTTATGAAAGAGGCTTCAGGCTGGTGCTGTGGCTCACATCTGTAATCCCAAATTTTGTGAGGCCAAGTCAGGAAGATTGCTTGAGGCCAGAAGTTCAAAACTAGCCTGGGCAACATAGTAAAACCCCTGTACCTACAAGAAACTTCAAAACTTAGCTGGATATGGTGGTATGTGCCTGTAGGCCCAGCTACTTGGGACGCTAAGGCAGGAGGATCATTTGAGCCCAGGAGTTCAAGGCTACAATGCGTTATGATCATACCACTGCACTCCAGCCTGGGCAAGGGAGTAAGACCCTGTCTCTAAAAAAAGCTTCAGAGAACTGCCTGCATTTCCATCTCTTCTACCATGTGAGGACACAGCATTCATCCCTTTTTGCTCCCTTCCACCTTGCTGTCAGGAGGCAGTAAGAAGGCACCATTCTGGAAGCAGAGAGCAACCCTCGCCAGACACTGTGTCTGCTGGAGCCTTGATCTTGGACCTCCCACTCTCCAGAACTGTGAGAAATATATTTCTGTTCTTTCTAAACTACCCAGCTTTTATAGTGAGCTATGATTGTGCCATTTGCTCTCTAGTCTGGGTGACAGAGCGAGACCCTGTCTTTAAAAACAAAGGAAAAAACAAGAATTACTGTTTAAGGTATATTGTCATACCAGCACAAACGGAAGAAGACAGTCACGTAAGTTTCTGCAAAGATGTTTTCTAGGCCATGGTGCATCAATGGTCCCTGTTAGAAAGCTGCTTTAAGCTAAGGGGGAAAATGTCAATATGACTAATTTTCAGTTTTTAGGGACACACATAATACAAGAAACATAGGTAGCCACTGGTCAATAGCCAGGGTGCCCTGCTGCAGCAGTGGGTGAAGTTTCTTAATTAGCCCATGCAATAGCTCCAGCCTCTGTTCCTTGGAAGATCTTTCTAGTTTTTGAAAATAAAGCTCAATGGAAAGTAGACTCTGAGGCAGAGACTAGTATGCAGGAAATTTTTTAGGGTGTGCACTGGGGATCATTAAGCGTGGAGGCAGAAAAGAGAACCGAATTCAGCAGAGGGTAAAGGGACACATCAGGATGTGATACAGTCTCAGCAAAGGCCTCAGCAAAGCAGAAGAAGGTCTGAAGCTGGGTTGATCCTTTATAGTTTTTAGTTTGGCCGAGGAGGTTGGGATTTTTTATACCTGCAATGACCAGTCATTGGATGCAGGCTGTCTCCAGGAAAGGGGGTTTGCATTCGGGTAAAGAATTTCTCTTCGCTGTGGAAAATTCCCACACAAGACTGACAGCTGAGGCCTCTTAGCCAGGAACACTCCCCACAGCTTGGGGAAATAAATTCTTTAGTCCTGAAGAGGCTATGAATGGTGCATCCATAGCTTCCACTACACTAGCTCTCTTTCCTTGATGATCACAGATCACAGCTGAGGTGGGCATTAGAGAAGATGGCTTTGGGGGATACACAGCTTCATCATTCTATTTCCTGGTTGTGCAAGTTAGGGTCCAGGTAGAGGTTTGGTGTTTAACATAGTCTATTATAAAATAGTCTTAGAGTTCTCTCAAACATCTGGTAGGATTTCTGTTTATTCTCTTTCAGTAAGTTTTGTGCACAAATAACAGCAGTTAAAGAACTTGTGCAGTCGTGGATTTTTCAAGCCAAAGAGACTTACTAGCCATTATGCTCTGCCCAGCCTCCAGTTCACATTATAATGATAGCTATCCTGAGACTATTTAAAATAGGACTTGGTAGAAAAGCGATTCTTTATCTTCTCTTTATGAGCGAGTTCCCACCGTCAGGCACTCTTATAGGACTTTGTGGAAGAGAACTTGGGGTCAGAAACTTATCTCCTTCTGAGGCTACAGTTTTAAAACTGGGGTAAAGAAGCAGCTGGTAAAATAAAATTTTTTTATTTTTTAGAGTGGCTTTCACAGCAAAATTGAGTGGAAAGTACTGAGTTCTCATATAGTCCCTGCCCCCACACATGCACAGCCTCCTTCACCGTCAACGTTGGCATTAGTGTAATACATTTATTACAATCAATAAATCTATGTTGACACATCAGCATCACCCAAAATCCATGGTTTACATTAGGGTTTACTCTTGATACTGTATATTCTATGGATCTTGACAGATGTATAATGACATTTATTCACTGTTATAATAACATAAAGAATCGTTTCACAGCCCTGTAAAACGTTTGTTCTCTAATCATCCTCCCTCCACCCTAACACCTGTCAACCACTTGTTTCCATAGTATTGCTTTTCCCAGAATGTCATGTAGTTGGAATCAATGTAGCCTTTTCAAGTTGGCTTCTTTCACTTAGTAATATGCAGGTAAGTTTCCTTCATATCTTTTCATGGCTTGGTAGCTCATTTCTTTTTAGTGCTTAATAACATTCCATTGTCTGGACGTACCATAGTTTATTCACTTATCTACTGAAGGACATCTTGGTTGCTTCCAGATTTTGGCAATAATGAATAAGCTTCTGTAAGCATCTGTGTGCATGTTTAGGGGAGACATATGTTTTCAATTCATTGAGTAAATAGCATAGTTGAATTTTTTAACTGCAAGATACCAAATTACTGAAGGCTCAGCCTACTTAGATTGTGGACCACAGGCCCATAGCCTCTCTTAGCCAACTCCTATTCCTGCTATCTCTAGTTTGAGTTGATCTGCATCCTAACATTTTGGCTAATGTTACAGGCTTAGTCAGCATGGATTCTGCCATGTAAGAAATGTTTAACACCGTATAACTAGGTTCACTAGCTTTCCAGGCTAAAAATTCAAACTCTTAGTATCTTTCTCCCTACTTCCTCCATGAAACAAAAGCCACAATTTAGATTATGATGTACTCTGTACACAGTCCTTATAAAAATGACTACTTCATACAATAGTCTCTGACTAGTTAAATGAGAAAGGAGCCATTTTAAATTTCTTGAAGTGCCAAAAAACGAACTTAGATGCTATATAGTGAGAAGTAACACAGCAAAGAGAAATGTCCAACTATCCAACAGCGTTGCATTAGCAAAAATCATGCTGCTGCCTATGTGCTTAGTTCCTGTGAAGTCAGAGACTAAACCTTCACCCATACTGTTCTGGAAAAAATTACCTCCACGACAGTGGTAATAGAAAAGTCACATGCCTCATGATGTCCACACCATGTTCTAAGTCTTACCCAGCTGTGTCCTCAAAAGCTGGCACATGCAGAATCCCAATTGCAAGGGACGCTGGGGAATGTGATCTTTAACTTGCCTGCTTCCAGAGTCCCAGATGTGAAGATAAAAAAGAGTTGGAGTTGGAGTTGGAGTGGCCCTCAAACAAGGGTGGTTTTATCCCTCAGGGAAATTTGACAATGTTTGGAGACATTTTTGCTTATCAGCTGGTGTGGGGGTGCTATCAGCATCTAGTAGGTAGAGGCCAGGAATGCTGCTAAACATCCTACAATGCACAGGAGAGACCTCACATCAAAGAATTATCCAGCCCAAATTGTCAACTGTGCAAGGTAAGAAATCCTGGTATAAAGTGAGCAGACCTACTGTATCTACCTCAAAGTCCCTCCTCTGATTGATTGATAGTCCTTGGTGGCAGTGAAAGCCCTAAGATTCATTTCTGGAGACTCACAAAGCAGAAATCTGAACTCTACAGTCTTATGCTCTCCCCCTGCAACCTCTCCCTCTGTCTCTCTCTCTCTCTCTCTCACACACACACACACACACACACACAATCACTTATTTTAAAAAGCATTGAAATAAAGATAGAGACTATGTTTTATGACCACCTGAGTTTCAGTCTTCCATCCCACTTCCCACCTGCCCCTGTGTTATTGCATCTTGAATCTATAAAAGCTTATGATAAATATAAAACTCTTCTTCAATCCAAACTTGAAGAAATTGAGCACATACCTACATCAGTCTCTCATCAAACTCATCTCTAGTTCCGTTTTAGACTGGGTTCCCTCAGAAGCAACCCCCAGTTCAAGGATTTGAGTGCGTTGGATCTGAGAAAGTTGGCATATTTATTCATTTTATTAGTTTCTTAGAGTTCCTGTAACAAACTACCACAAATGTGATGGCTTAACATAAATTTGTTATACAACGGTTCTGGAAGTCATCAGTCTGAAATGGGTCATACTGGGATAAATTCAAGGTGACAGCAGAGCTGCATCTGAAGGCTCCATGGGAGGATCTGTTTCCTTGTCTCTTCCTCTTCAGCTTTTAGAGGCCATTTGCAACCCTTTGCAAATAGAAGGGGTGTCCCCTTTATCTTCAAAGCCAGCATCAGAGTATCTTCAAATTCCTCTCTGACTATGACCTCCTTCTTCCACTTTTAAGGAAGAACCCATAGGATAAGATGGAGTCCATCTGGAAAATTCCTCAGCCCTTGAGTGGGATAACTGAAGCGTATGTTTAATGTTGGCTCTCAAAGTCCTGGAGGTGGGGATTAAGTGCCTTATCCAACAATGGTAATCCACAGCTAGAAAACAAACCAATCAGTAGCTTCCTTCTCTTTCCTGTCTAACCTTTTCACCCCCTATTATGTTAGGAACACCTCCAAATAAACTACTTGCACTCAAGTCCTTCAATTAGGGGTTGTTTCCGGGGGAACCCAGTCTAAAATGAAACTTGATATGAGTTTGGTGAGAGACTGATGGAGGTACATGCTCAAATTCTCAAGTTTGGATTGAAGAAGAATAATTTTATATTTATTATAAGCTTCCATCTCAAGATCATCACTTAATCACATCTGGAAAGTATCTTTGCCATGTGAGGCAACTTATTTAGATTTTTGGGATTAGGTTGTGGACATCTTTGGGTGGGCCTTTACTCTGTCTACTGCATACATCTCCTCTCATCAGTCATTAGTTGAAGACCGATTCCAAGGACAGCATTAGCACTTCAGCCTGCTACTCAGGTAAATCAAGCCGGCGCTGGTAGTCAGGGAAAATTCACAGGCAAAGAAATGCAAGTGCCAGCAACTGGAAATTAGGAAGTGTGCAGCAAAGTGAGAAGGTGAGGGATAGAGGTGGGGATCAGCCACTATTTGCTGCTAAAGGCACAAACACTTTTTTTTTTTTTTTTTAGTTTTTGTTTTGTTTTAAGAGAGGAAGGAAGGAAGGGAGACAGGACAAAAATCACAGGGTCTATGCAAAGTTAATATTTATATACAAGAAAAGGCTTATATAAGTGTGGAAGGGAGATGCAGAGTTCAACAAGCAAGCCACTGTATTTTTTAACTTTTTCTCTTGGAAAGCGATGTATTAAAAGAAACAAAATATTTTAGAAAAACTTTCATGTTCTTAATATGATTCAATAGTTCCCTGCTCATTTTAAGAAGAGGGTGGCGGCAGCAGCATAGTTTTTAAATCTTTCCGAATACATTTAAATAAATAGGGTAACCAAATAACAAACCCCAAAACTCATGAATAATTTTTACAAAAAAATTTTTTAAAAAAACAGGTAATAAAGTGTGTCACAGAGCACAATGTACAAGTAGATGAAGACAAATTACCAACAGGCATAAATCTGCATACAACAACTTCTGTGCAAGAGGAAGTAGAGGGATGCAATGGGACATCTGACAGAGCTGAGAACAACAGAACCCTCAAAATAGCTAAGAGGAACTCACTGCATCACACAGTGGGCCAAATGAGTTCAGCAGCTGAACCTGGGAGGGGTGTGCCTGCTCTATTAGCGGATAATCACAAGAGCCTGCTGTAAGAACCGGAGAGGCTGGAGACCTCCAGCCTCCATAGATTTTCAAAACTAACCCACTATGGTTTCCTCCCAGGGAGACAACACTGTACAGAAATTGCTGGGAGTGGCATCAAAATAAGAAAGAATAGTAACAATAAAGATGAAGAAAAGAAAAAATTATTAAATGGTAGAAAGGAACACAGTTCAAAAAGCAAGCTACTGTATTTTTTTTACTCTCTAAAGAGAAAAAGCAAAACAGAAAATAGAGCCCTCTCAAAGTAGAAAAACTACCCTGTGTCATTCCTCCTTCTAAAAGTTTGGAAAAAACTAAGAAACAGGGAGGTAGTGAGGTCAACTCCCATACAAAGTTATTAAAAGAAAAGAGAATAAAGAACAGAATAATTTTCCTACAAACAATGAAAGCATGACAAAAACACGCCTACAGAATAGATTCTTAAATTAAGTAACACAAGATATGAAAGAACAACATAATTTGGAATCCAGAAAACTCAAAATGAGGCAACAATTCAGAAAAGAATTAGAAATAAAGAAACTCATTTTAGAAACAAAGGCTAAACAATAAGGAACACAAGAATGACTCAACTCAACAGATAATGCCTTAATAAAAAGAGAAGGTGAAAATGAGACTTTTAAAAATGCACAATAAATGAATAGATAAAAAGGATTGAAAATAATGAATATTGAAAGTAGACCAAGAAGAATTAATATATGGTTAACAGAAACTCCTTATGAAGAAAATCAAAACAGGAGAATACTAAGAAGTATAATTTTTTAAAAAGCCTCAAATAAAAAAATAATATTCTCCTAAGACCACTGTGTGTGTAATGTGGAATAAAGTAATTGTGGAATCATCTACTTCTACCAATTGCTATGTCTTTGAGAATTATAATTCTCCAATTCTCCATATAAAGAAAGGAAATACAGATAAAATATAAAGTTACGTCAAAGACTCTGGAGTTGGATAGAATTGGAGACCATTATTCTAAGTGAAGTAACTCAGGAATGGAAAACCAAACATCATATGTTCTCACTCATAATTGCGAGATAAGCTATGGGGATGCAAAAACAAAGGAATGATACAATGGGCTTTGGGGACTGTGGGGAAAGTGTGGGGAGGGCGTGAGGAATAAAAGGCTACACTTTGGGTACAATGTACACTGCTTGGGTGATGGGTGCACCCAAATCTCACAAATTACCACTAAAGAACTTATTCATGTAACTAAGCACCACCTGGTCCCCAAAAACTTTGAAATAAAAAGCATAGCCATTTAACACTGACTAGTTTCCTAATATCTATATCCAGCTGAACCATCCTGGGTAATGAAAAATGTCTATGTGTTCCTTCTGTATCTGCCCTGATTCTTCTGACTTGAGGGAAAGAAAAGAGGTAGTTCAAAAACCAAGGTTTTCAGTAGTAGTAGTAGAACCACCTTCTAAAGACAACCAAAACAAGAAAATAGTCGTCCAAGGATGACAAAAGGTTTTAGGGTAGCCATAGTCAATGACACAATTGGCTAGGAAATTTGTTACCTCTGTGGCACACGATAATTTAGCATAACAATTATAACTGTTACTGATAATGTATACCAAGTCACATCAGAATTATAGGAGTTTCCCATGATTTTGGAACACATATCAATAACATAGTTAATCAGCTACAGCCCAAAGAAAACCAAACACCATTTCATATTTGACAATGCTTCCTGTATAATTTTTATGAAAAATAAGCCAAGTTATGTCATTTTTGGACTTTAGGGAACCTAATATCTTAAAGGATTAATTAGATGAGAAAAATACATACTTTGTAATTTGATTTTGGAAAGTTTGTCAAATATCAAAGGTTTAAAACACTTGATATCATGTGTCATTGTAAAATAAGTCATTCATTTGACCAAAGTGATAACTCAAGGATTTCAAAAAAAGATAAGAACCTTTATTTTTGGGAGAGGAGACTTACTTTTTTTTTTTTTTGAGACGGAGTCTCGCTCTGTCGCCCAGGCTGGAGTGCAGTGGCCGGATCTCAGCTCACTGCAAGCTCCGCCTCCCGGGTTCCGGTCATTCTCCTGCCTCAGCCTCCCGAGTAGCTGGGACTACAGGCGCCCGCCACCTCGCCCGGCTAGTTTTTTGTATTTTTTAGTAGAGACGGGGTTTCACCCTGTTAGCCAGGATGGTCTCGATCTCCTGACCTCGTGATCCGCCCGCCTCGGCCTCCCAAAGTGCTGGGATTACAGGCTTGAGCCACCGCGCCCGGCCGAGACTTACTTTTCAAAACAACAAACCCTAATGAAACAGCGTGAAGCCTATTAAACTTAATTTTCAAAATTTTATAAACAGTCTATAAAAGTTTAATATTGACCATAAGATATGACTTCCATAACCCTTTTATAACCTTTATTAAGGAGTCAATTAATGCTTCAAGAAAACCTTGTTAATCTGACTCAAGAGCCCATATGCTGGTCTTGCATCAGTGTGCCTTTGACATTAATGATCAACTTATAGAGAAATTGAACTTATTTTATCTCTCAAAATTGACCATTACAATCTCACATGCCCACCTCTTCTGTGAGAGTCCTGGGGCCTCGAGGAGTTGAATAGCTTTAATTTCTGGCCCTATGTTTCTGGAATGCAGTTTATTTTGATTGGCATTGTCTACTGGGTGTGAAAATGATACTTTAATTTCAGTCAGTGTTTAAGATTTAGCAGGACTTGGTGTCCTTTTTAGACCCAGGAGTCAAAGCCCTGTAACTTAATGTCAGAAGGACTTTAAAGCACATACAGAAAGATACATGAATGTGATAACCTTAATTAAAAATTTGTTTTTATCTCAGTCTTTTTCCTAAGCACACCAAAACTTAATAATAATGGCACAGGAATAGTTTTGATAAACCATAAAATCTGGTAGGCCAGTTACCAAAAGGAAAAGAAAAGACCTTCTGCCCTGCACAGAACATGATGTTGGAAGAAAACATTGCTTTTAGACCTTTAAGAAAACATTGTTAGCATCAGGCCACAACAAACAGAACTCAAGGTAACAAATTTATGTGAACCAAAAATGAGTTGAAGGAGAATATCACTATTTTGCACTCTTTAAAAGGGAAGAGGAAACTGAAAATGGTGAGATGCAATAAAAGTTGAACTTTGAGTTTAAAAGATTGAAATATGTTATAATTTATTAAGAGTAAAACAATCCCTTGGCCGGGCATGGTGGCTCATGCCTGTAATCCCAGCACTTTGGGAGGCTGAGGCAGGCAGATCATGAGGTCAGGAGATCAAGACCATCCTGGCTGACATGGTGAAACCTCGTCTACTAAAAGTACAAAAAATTAGCCGGGCATGGTGGCGGGCACCTGTAGTCCCAGCTACTCGGGAGGCTGAGGTGGGAGAATGGTGTGAACCTGGGAGGCAGAGTTTCAGTGAGCTGAGATCGTGCCACTGCACTCCAGCCTGGGCAACAGAGTGAGATTCTGTCTGAAAAAAAAAAAAAGTAAAACAATCCCTTAAGAAAATTTCATTGTTCTAACCAAATATTTAGTGTATAAATGTTTTTTTCTTACATCAAGCCCAATCTCTAGAAAGACCATTATAATTTCCCTTTAATTATAGAGTTTATTATATAAAAGTTTTTTGTTTTTTAAAATATATAAATTCTCTTATTGTGACTTACACAGACTGTTCATTACATGCATAGACTTTCTGGTTTGTGCTGAACATCCCTTTTCTTTAAACAACCTGTCATTGTATTCTAGGACTAAACTTACGATAAATGATTCTTTCTCATATAAAATTCTGTCTCTTTAAGCTTTCTTACAGAAAAAAAAAAAACCCTCTTTATTTTTAAAACTTTCTTTACATCTCTTTTATGTCCTGGTTCCTTTTGCCTTGTTTTATACATAACCTTTAAATAAGCTTTGAATTAAACAAAAATTGTTCACCTTTTAAAAAATGAAATACTTTTGTTTTTAGAAATAATGCTTTCCTACAATATATTATTGGACAATACCCAAATAATGAAATATCTATTATTTAATATAACTTTAGATTCTAAATTATAAGTTTATCTACAAGTATTTATCCCATTTTCCCAATTATTTTATTTTAATCATTTACCTAGATTGTTTATGAAAATTGCAGTAGTCATTATTTAAAGTTATAGAACTGCCATTGCAAAATTATAACTGAGACAGTGAAAAATATCTGACCTAACCGACTTCATCTTGCTTCTAACCTCCAGCCTGTCCTTGTTTATTCCTGTGCATAGGCCAAACTAACTTTGGGAGGAACTTAGTTTACAGTTTAGCTTTGAAACAAAGATGGTAACAGTCCTTTCCCAAAATAAACCTTACTGCCTGTGGACTAGACCTTCTAAAGCCACAAGATAAGAAGTTATGGTAATCATACTAAATTCAAGATGTAGCTATTTTCATTAAACAAATATCAATGTCTTATTTATTAAAAATTACATAAGCAAAGAAAATTCTGTATTAGGTTGGGTTTATAGTTTTATAACCCCTGTGCCAAATTTTGACACCTTATAGAATTTGGCAGGGATAAGTAGGAAATTGCTTGATTAATAAATGCAAGCAAAAATGTATGCTGGCAATTCGTAAGACATTTCTAATATTAATTATGAGTAATTTTAAAGCTAGCTTATTTATTAAATATTTTACTTAAGTTATGTAAACTTGAAAAAGCATTTGACTAGTCTTTTTTCCTGATAACATATTTGATTCAAGCACTTTTATTTTCATAAGCCAATTAATTAGAGCTCTTTTATATATTTTCAGTAGTGAAACATTGTGTACACAACACATCAATACATAGACGTATTAGGTAAGCCGAAAGAAGTACACCTTATAGATTCTTAAAGATCTTTTTTCCCTATCTTAAGACTTTCAAATTATTTTTTTGTTTTTTTGACACAGAGTTTTACTCTGTTGTCCAGGCTGGAGTATAGTGGCATGCTCTCAGCTCACCGCAACACTGCACCCTCTGCTTTCCAAGTTCAAACAATTCTTGTACCTCAGCCTCCTGACTAGCTGGGATTACAAGCATGTGCCACCACACTTGGCTAATTTTTTTGTATTTTTAGTAGAGATGAGGTTTCACTATGTTGGCCAGGCTGGTCTTGAACTCCTGACCTCAAGTGATCCACTTGTCTCAGCCTCCCAAAGTGCTGGGATTATGGGAGTAAGCCACTGTACCCAGCCTCAATTTATTGATAACCTGTTTTACTACCGTAGGCAGTTGTCAACTAACTAACCTTAAATTTGCATATTAAAGGAAACAACTCAGGTGAAAATCAAACAGCAAAATTTACATTATAAGGTACTGAAAGAGGGAAATTAAAATGGATTTAATTGCCAATTTAACGTAAAAGTACATAAATTATAAAGGCCTTTTAAATATGTACACACAGACACACACACACACACACACACACACACACAATCTTATAGCTTTTACTTCAGAACTTAAGCCATGAGACAAACACAAATTCACCCACTTGCAAACAAAAAACTTGCTGAGTCCAAACAGTGCTTTGTATCTTAATAGAAAAATAACAGCAGATTTAAATCTGGCAGAAAGGAAGATAGAGAAAAAAGAGAACTTAGGAACTCTATATTTTCCAGGTTGACCTTAGTGCTCTTTTTCATTAATGTATATGTGCACAAATACCATATTACTTCCATTTCACATAAACTCTGGCAAGTGGAGGTGCCATAAAACCTATGGAGTGCTTGAAAGGAGATCATTCTCCTTGTTTTCGCATTCTGAGATTGTTAGTTTCTTATTTTTTTTTCTTAAAAGGAGAACTGAGCTGTGGCCTAGAGTTTTTGTGTGGTGAATTGATGTGTGCTGCTTGTGGGCAAGACTCCATAGTGTGTTACCATTGAGTCATTTTCACCCTCTTAAAGTGTTTCAGTTTCTCTCTCCAGAGGTCTATGACCTGTGAGAGGGCTCAAAACGCCAGGTGAGCAGCCCTTATATGCGTTTCCTGGATGAGCCTTTTTAAAAATTAATTTTTGTCAGGCATTTCCCTGTAGGGCTGCTGTACAGGGGTTGAACCCCTGTCCCCACCCTCACCCAGACACACCCACAAGGCCTCTGGTCACTCAGCTGAGTCAAGCGTATACTACAGTTAATTTTGTGTAGTTTAATACTGCCTTTGCATTTGTTTATATTTTTCTCAACGGCAAATGGCACCATGTATGGTGCGTGTTTGTGTGTGTCAGTTTTGATAAATAACTTTTTATATTTTGTTTATATGTTATGCATTCACGACATAATTTTTTCTTAATTTTTTTGTTATCTCTAGGCTAAGTGGTTCATCTGAGTGTTTTCAAATAGTCACAAATCTCCAAAAAAATTCCAATATATTTACTGAAAAAAAATCCACATATAAGTCGACCTGGACATTTCAAACATTTCAAACCTGTGTTGTTCAATGGTCAACTGCATTTTGGGTAAAGTGTATGGATTCCTGTAAATTCCTTTAAAATGCATTTTAAAAGATGAATTAAATGGATGGATAAGATAAAAGGATATATTATTACTATAGTAAAATGTTAATGGCAGAATCAAGATGGTGCGCATGAGTGTTCACTGTAAAATGAATTCAAACTTTGTTGTATGTTATAAATAAAATGTTGGGAGAAAAGATGCTTTCACTTGTAAGTGCAAGTAAAAACTAAAGTAATTTTATTTTAAAAATGCTAAATAATATAGTCTAATATTATTAGTGACAGTGTAGATACATAAGAACTCATGTGTTTTTTTAATTTTTATTGTGAGTGTATAAATTAGTATAAACTATTTGGAAGATAGTTTAGAATTATTGTATATATTAAAATGTAAAGTGGCTGCCAACTTGGTATTCTTACTTTCAAGAATTTACTCCATGGGAATTATCATACAAGTGTGCAAAGATGTATACACCTACATATTCACATAAGTCTTGATTAAAATAGAAAAAATATAAGCAAATTAAATGACCAGTTAGATGATTAATTGAACATCCATACAACAATGGTAACCATTGTTAATCATAATATAGATCTATTAATATATTTCTTGAAGATGACAGTCCCCGCATATTGTTTCGTGAACAAGGATTACAGAAAAACATAAATGGTACAATCCCAGTTTTGGTAAATGCATAAACATCCATATACTCATTTACATATATTCATGAACATATACATCTATATATGTATTTAGACACAAAGGGATCATTGAAAGAATATTCACCAAAATGTCAAAAATATTAGCTCCAAGAGATAATAATGAACCTGATTTTTTATTTTCTTCTTTGTACTTGTTTGCAATTTTTACAATGAATTCTTTACAAAAGCACTAGTTATTATTTGAGGTTATATAGGGGGGAGTAAGACAGAAAGAGAAGGAAATACAGTCCAATAATGAAATAAAATGAAGCAGGCTTTATGTGTTTGTATGGATTGATCTCCAAGATTTTTTATGTGATCATTATAGACTGAAGTATGTCACACCAAATTGCATGCTGAAGTTCTAATACCCAATACCTAAGAATGTGACTGTGTTTATAAATAGGGTCTTTAAAGAGGTAACTAAGTTAAAATGAAGTCAGTAGGTTAGGCCCTAATTGAATATGATTTATGTCCTTGTAAGAAGAGGAATTTTGTACAGATATTGACACAGATTCTAGCTTGACCAAACTTCAGTCAGGCTCCTGAACCTTCTCCTAGGCCCATCTGTGCACCTCCTTGTAAAATCCAGCTTTATCCAAAAACTCATTTAGCAAGAACCCCTCTTCCCCAGTAGTTGATCAACTTTGATATCTGATCAAGTTCCTTATCCTCCACTATCCCACAGGTAATAAATCACCCTGTTCTGTCTTTAGCAAGAATCCTGTGAAGTTGGTTTAGCTGAAATCCTCCTCACCCCTGATGTTTCCTTTTAGTAATTTTCCATCCATTGACCCCTACCCTGCTGCTTGGCTATAAATTCCCACTTGCCCATGCTGTGTTTGGAGTCAAGTCCAATCATTCTCCTACACTGCAAAATCTCATTGTGGTGTTACCTATACCTATTGCAACGGTCCTGAATAAAGTCTTCTTCACTGTGCTTTAACATTATTATTATTTTTGCATTTGTCATTTTTGTAACGTATTAAGTATATTTGCTTTATGTTCTGTGTTTTACAATTTCAAGATCTGAACTTTAGTTTTTTATTTTATTTTATGTTCTGGGATACATAACCTTCAGGATGTGCAGGTTTGTTACACAGGTAAACATAGGTAAACATGTGCCATGGTGGTTTGCTGCACCTATTAACCCATCACCTAGGTATTAAGCCCAGTAGGCATTAGTTACTTTTCTTGATGCTCTCCCTCCTTCAACCCCTCACCGACAGGCCCCAGTGTGTGTTGTTCCCCTCCCTGTGTCCATGTGTTCTCATTGTTCACCTCCCACTTATACGTGAGAACATGCGGTCTTTGGTTTTCTGTTCCTGTGTTAGTTTGCTGAGGATAATGGCTTCTAGCTCCATCCATGGTCCTGCAAAGGACATGATCTTGTTCCTTTTTATGGCTGCATAGTATCCCATGGTGTATATGTACTGTATTTTCAATCTATCCATCTGACAAAGGTCTAATATCCAGAGTGTACAAGGAACTTAAACAAATTTACAGGAAAAATAAACAAACAATCCCATTAAGAAGTGGGCAAAGGACATGAACAGATACTTCTCAGAAAAAGTACAGCCAACAAACATATGAAAAAAATATGAAAAAAAGCTCAACATCCCTGATCATTAGAGAAAACCAAATCAAAACTACAATAAGATACCATCTCATACCAGTCAGAATGGCCGTTATTAAAAAGTCAGAAAACAACAGATGCTGGTGAGGCTGTGGAGAAATAGGAACTGTTTTACACTGTTGGTAGGAATGTAAATTAGAACAACCATTATGGAAGACAGTGTGGTGATTTCTCAAAGACATAGAATCAGAAATACCATTTGACCCAGCAATTCCATTACTAGGTATATACCCAAAGGAATATAAATCATTCAGTTATAAAGATACATGCACATATGTGTTCACTGCAGCACTATTTACAAAGAGCAAAGACATGGAATCAACCCAAATGCCCATCAACAAGCATTATAAAATAATTTTTTTCTTTAACAATATGCATAGAGGAAGAACACCATGTGAACATGAAAACAACCACCTACAAGCCAAAAAGAGACGCCTCAGAGGAAATCAACCCTGCTAACATCTTCTTACACTCTAGCCCCAAGAACTGTGAGAAAACAAATTTCTGTTGTTTAAGCCATTCTATTCAATCTGTGGTACTTATTGCAGCCTTAGCAGATTAATACAGTGATAAAAGCAAAAACTGTATCAATATATATATCAGTGGCTTTCAAATTTTTGGTCACAATCCACAATATGAAATTAATTTCATCACCCTACCCAGCATGTACAGATAGACATAGCTGGAACAAAGAACAAAATTTTTTCTTGCTAATGTATGTTGATATTTTTACTTGTTTTATTATATTCCATCATTTCATATTAAGAAAGACACAATAACTGATTTTGCAACTGATGAAATGGTCAAATGTTAAAAAATGCTAGATAACATATACTATTATTTGTTAAAACAACAACAAAGGCCCCAGCAAACTAGATTCTTTGGACAGAGCCAGAAGGGGCACCTGTGAGCATCTATTTTTTAACTTTTTTTTTTTCAAAATAAAATCTTATGAGAAACTCCAATATATCAAACAGATAAATGCTGAGTTGTTTTGGTAGACAGTGGAGGGGAGAGAAGTGGAGCCTTCCTAATTACCTCTGACACCCCTGATGCAGCTCAACAGCACCAAAGGCTCTTGGGCACAGGACTTAAACACCAAATATTTATTCCACTCCTCTCATTTTAGAAAGGGGGATGCTGGGGTAAAGTGCCTTAGATGTAAATGACAAAGCTGTTAGGAGGGCCAGGCATAGTGGCCCACACCTGTAATCCCAACATTTTGGGAGGCCGAGGTGAGTGGATCATTTGAGCCCAGGAGTTCTAGATCAGCCTGGGCAACATAGAAGACCCTGTCTCTATAAAAAATTTTTTTTTAATTTAAAAAATTTAAAAGATGTTAGGTGAAATGGTTTATATCCCCACCCAAATCTCATCTTGAATCGTAGCTCCCATAATTCCCACATGTTGTGGGAGGGACCAGGTAGGAGGTAATTGAATCATGGGGACAGTTTCTTCCATACTGTCCTTATGATAGTGACTAAGTCTCACAAGTTCTAATGATTTTGTAAGGAGTTTCCCCGTTTGCTCGGCTCTCATTTCTTTCTTGCCTGCTGCCATGTGAGACATGCCTTTTCTCCTTCTGTGATGATAGGCCTCCCCACCCACGTGGAACTGAGTCCATTAAACCTCTTTTTCTTTATAGATTACCCAGTCTCAGGTATGTCTATATCAGCTGCGTGAAAACAGACTAATGCATTAGGAGATTGAGATTGCAAGTTATAAGTGAGGATTGTGTAGATATAGATGTACCATCATTCTTCAATAATTGGAGAAGTGAGAATCTCAAATATAAAGGAGGTCTATCAATAACATCCACCTCTTCCTTCCATTAAAACAAGAAATATAAAAGTAGAAATAATGCTTGGTAAATCTGACACATCTCCAGTAGGCACATATACTAACTTGAATCTTGCACTGTTCCATTGCCCTCTGCTGGATGCTCTTAGTATTTGTGGTCTCAAAACTAGAAGTCTACTGGTTGTAGTAGTCACAGCAATAGTCATCATTATCATCATTGTCATTGTAGCAGCAGCCCTGTCAAGGTCAAGCACTGTGCCACGTGCTGTACATCCAAATCCTCCTAACAACTCTATGGCTAGATAATGCTCTCCTCATTTTGTAGATGCGGAACCTGGGGGTTCAGAGGTAAATAAACAAACCAAAGTTACACAACTAAAAGTAAGGCACCTGGGAATTAAATATTGGTTCTAAAGCCTAGGTCTTAATTACTTGCTGTTCATTAAACTTTCAATCTGTCAGCTGTGTTGATGATAAAACTGGAATGATATTACTAGTTGGGATCTTTTGATTCACTGATTATTAACAATGGAATCACAACAATCTTTATTCTAAAAAGCCAAAAATTATCTTCCCAAAATTTAGCAAAGAGGAAAAGCTTACTCCTCAACAGAGCAGGAAGGCATGTTTTCAGTTTCTCAAAGTGTGATTTAGGAAACTCCTGCATTGGAATGACATGAGGTGCTACTTCAGGACAGAAAATCCTATGCACCAGGATGTATTTTGGATGTAGAGAGGACAGAGCTTGTGCCTGAGAGCTGGGACATGTGTTAGTCAAGTGAGGTATAGAGAAAGAGGAACAAAAGATGGTTCTTAAAATTTTTGGCTCGGGACAAGTTTTGAGGAGAGTAGTGGCATTCACTGAGATGAGAAAGATTATTAGAGGAGCAAGGGTTTTTATTGTTAGTTCAGTTGTGGTAGTTACTTTTTTGGCAGCAGATATAAAATCAGGAGTTTTGGTTTAGATAATATATTTATGTTGCCATATAGGTAACCAAATAAAAATGGTAGAGTTAACTACAAATAACTTTTAAAAATTCAGATCTATATTTAAGATCTGTTCATGTTGTTCCTGTGTATCTCTTTCTAATTGCTGCATAATCCCTTGTAACTCTATCAGTAGTAAGAGGCCAGATTACTTCCAACTCCTGCCACCACAAGCAACACAGCAATGAGTATCCTCCTATATCATTCCTTGAGGTCCTCTGCATGTATTCTTTTGTGGTATATACTCAGGAGTGAGGTATAATCAATTGGATTAGATACTGCCAGGTTACTCCCTAAAATGGTTGTGCCGGTCTATACCCTATCAGCCGTGCACAAGAGTTCCTTTATGTTCACATTTCTTTGAATGCTAACAACTATCCAACCTAATTTTTCACCAGATAAAGAGGTATCTTACTGTAATAATACGTATCTCTCTGATAAGTTTGAGGATCTTTACACACTTGTTGGACTTTTGGGTTTCTCTAAATTGCCTATTAATATTTCATTGTTTTTCTTTCTTTGCCATGTGATAACTACATATTTATGGGATATACAGTAGTTTTTCAATACATGTATACAATGTGTAATGACTAAGTCAGGGTAATTAAGCATATCCATTGTCTCAAATATTTATGATGTGAATATTCAAAATAAAAATTCTCTCTTCTAGCTTTTAAAAAAATACACAATATTTACCTAACAGTGCTACAGAACTCTAGAACTTATTCCTCCTCTTTAGCTATAATTTCATTTGTTAACAAAATTCTCCCTATCCTCCCCTCCCCACTACTCTTCCCTCCCTACTACCCTTCCCAGTCTCTAAAAACCACAATTATACTCTCTATGAGCTCTTTTTTTGTGTTATTTATCTTTCTCTGCCATCTTATTTCAGTTAACATGTCCTCCAGGTTCATCCATGTTGCCACAAATTAGAAGATTTCATTCTTTTTTATGGCCAAATGGAATTCCATTGTGTGTATATACACCACTTTATCCACTCATCTTTTGATGGACATTTCATATCTTGACTATTGTTAATAGTGGTTCAATAAACATGAAGGTGCAGGAATCTCTCTGATATATAGATTTCCTTTCCTCCAGATAACCTTAGTGAGATTGCTGGATGTTAGGGTAATTCTAGTTTTAGTTCTTTTGGGAAACCTCCATAATGTTTTCCATAAAGGCTAATTTGCCTTCCCACTAACAGTGTATCTCTGCATCCTCAAGCATTTATTTTTTGTCTTTTGATAATAACCAATTCTAACTTGGATGAGATATCTCATTGTAGTTCTGATTTGCATTTCCCAGATGATTAGTGATGTGGAGTATTTTTCATATCCTTGGTCATTTGTGTGTCTTCTAAGAAATGACTGTCCAGATTCTTTGTCCATTTAAAAATCAGATTTTTTTTTTTTTTTTTTTTGCTGTTGAATTGAGTTCTTTGTATATTGGGAATATTTGTCCCTTGTCACATGAATAGTTTGTAAATATTTTCTTGAATTCTACAGGTTGTCTCTTTACTCAGTTGTTTCATTTCCTGTGCACAAGCTTCTTAGTTTGTTATTATTCCATTTATTTTTGTTTTTGTTTTAATCTACTTTGATTGGTTTTGGTATACAGTGAGAAATAAGGGTTTAGTATCATTCTTCTGCATATGGATATCCAGTTTCCCCAGCATCATTTATTGAAGAGGATGCTGTTTCCCCAGCATTCTTGGCATCTTTGTCAAAAATCAGTTGGTTTTGAATATGCAGATTTTTAGGTTCTCTGTTCTATTTTTCTGTGTGTTTGTTTTCATGCCAGTACCATGCTGTTTTGGTTACTGTAGCTTTGTTGTATATTTTGAAGTCAGGTAGTGTGAGACCTCTAACTTTGTTATTTTTGCTCAGGATTCCATTGGCTATTTGTGGTTCCACATGAATTTTAGAATTGTTTTCTCTATTTCTATGAAGAATGACATTAGTATTTTGATAAGGATTGCATTAAATCTGTAGATTGCTTTGGGTAGTATAGTCATTGTAACATTAATTCTTCCAATCCATGAGCATGGGATGTCTCAAATTTTTTTTGGCCTCTTCAGTTTCTTTCATCAGTGTTTTATAGTTTTCATTGCAGTAGTCACTCACCTCCTTGGTTAAATTCATCCTTTGTTGTTGTTGTTGTTGTTGTTGTAGCTATTGTAAATAGGATTGCTTTCTTGATTTCTTTTTCAGCTAGTTCATTATTGGTGTATAGAAATACCATTGACTTATTGACTTTTGCATTTGATTTTATATCCCATCACTTTACTAAACTCATTTGTCAGTTCTAAGAGCTTCTGCATGGTGTCTTTACATTTTTCTATATATTATAGAATATCATGTTATCTACAAAGAGGAACAATTTGACTTCCTCTTTTCCACCTTGGAGGCCTTTTATCTCTTTCTCTTGCTTAAATGCTCTGGCTAGGACTTCCAGTACTATGTTGAAAAACAGTGGTGAATGTGGGCATCTTGGTCTTGTACCAGTTCTTAGAAGTAAGGCTTTCAGGTTTTCCCCAGTCAGTATGTTAGTTGTGGACTTATCATATATAGCCTTCATTATGTTGAGGTGTGCTCCTTCTATACTCAGTTGTTGAGAGTTTTGTCTATTTCTCTCTCAAGACTTGGGAAGTTCTCAGCTATTATTTCATTAAATAGGTTGTCTATGTTTTTCCCCATCTCTTTTCACTTCCGAATCCCTAAAATGCTAATATTTGTTCACCTGATAGTATCATGTAGATGTTCTTCATTCTTTTAATTTTTCTGTATGTACAAATGTGTTATTCAAAACACTTGTCCTCAAGTTCAAAATTCTTTCTTCTGCTTGATCTAGTCTATTGTTGAAGCTCTCAATTGCATTTTTTATTTCATTCATTGAATTCCTCAATTCCAGGACTTCTCTTTTTTCTTTTTTATTCTATGTTGAATTTCTCACTTAGATCATACACTGTTTTCCTGGTTCCTTTGTATTGTCCATTTGTGCTCTATTGCTCCTCACTGAATTTCCTTAAGATTATTTTGAATCTTTTTAGGCATTAGCTTTCCTTTTCTTTGGGATCTGTTACTGGGGAAAATTATTGTGCCCCTTTATTGTGTCCTGTTTCCTTGCTTTTTCATGTTTGTGTCCCTATGTTGACATTTGTGCATCTATTGTAACCACTGCTTCTTCCAATTTTATGGAGCAGCTTCCATAAGCAGAGTTTTTCCTTACATTTATCTATAGTGTCAATTGGGTAGGTTGCTTTGGCTTTCATTCTGGGTGGGCACAATAGTGTAGTCTCCATATTTTCTTAAACTGTAATAATCAGTGGTGTCTGCAAGTTACTCACTTTCGGCTGCAATTGTTTGTGGAGGCTATGGCGAGACTTTGCTGGAGACAGGAATGCTGGGCAAGCCAGCTCTTAGGTCTCAGAGGGGGCATGCTTGGGTACTGGTGATGGTGACTGCAGATACCAGGTGAACCAGTCCTTGGGGCTCCTGGGCAATGGGTGCAGGCATGCAGCAGCCTTGCCAGTGTAGCAGGCGAGGTTGCTGGTGATGGTGGGTTGCAGGCAGATTAGTCCTTGGTTCCTGGACACCATGCATAGGTGCCAGTGGCAGCAAGCCCTGGGCAGGACAGTCCTTGGACTATGGGTGGCACACATGGGCAAGTGGCTCTCAGGCTTTGGGGAGTGCACATATTGGCTATGTTCTGGGAGCAGCCTCCCAGATGTTTTGGACTTCCTTTTCCCCAGGGTATAGGATGCTGACTGGGCTCAAGTGCCGAGAACAAGACTTTGCTGGGGTCCAGCTTGTGTTGTGATGCTACAACCCTCTGAGTGGATGTCAACAGGGTCCCAGGGAATGTGGAGATGCAGGGTCTACTGGGCACCTGAGCACAACGTAGTACAGTGGTAGTGCCACTCTCAAAATGGCACTGTGCTATAGCAGCTTGGGTACCAGGGGGTCAGTGGGACCCAGTGTGAATTCTCTCTCTGAAACAGTATAGTTGGCAAGAACTCCAGGCAGCTCCCTATTCTAGGGTCAGGACCTGTGAGGGATAAGGGGCTCTCATGTAGGTAAGATTGCAAGCATCTGTTGTGGGAACGTGGACTGCTGGGGATCTCCCATTTATCTTTTCCCTAGAATGCGGAATCCTTCTCAGCTAAAAGCCAATCCAAGTTGGGTGCTTTGCTTCCCCCTCTCTGTTGCCATCTTGAGTTTCTGTGCCTTAGGGTCCCTGTCACTTCCCTGTTGAATCCCCAGTGTTCTCCCTTGGACACTCTATTCAACATGTGGCTATCTACTTGTTGTTTGGCTTTTCTCTTTGGAGGTGAGTGCTGGGCACCTTCAGTCAGCTATCTTGATGCCTCCAAATTTTGTTTTTTAAATTGAGATTCCTGGCTGTGCTAGTGAGCCTCCAAGATGGTTCACAATCATCATCTCATGACATTCACACACTTGTGTAGTTCCCTCTCACACTGAATAGGCTGACCTCTATTACCAATAGGATACTGAGGAAATCACATCATGTGAATTTTGAGACTAGGTCATAAGAGATATTGCAGCTTCTGCCTTACTCTCTTAGATGACTTGCTCTGGGAGGAACCTGCTGTCATGTCCTAAAGACACTAAGCAGCCTTCTGGAAAGGTCTGTAAGATGAAAGGCAGTCAATATAGCTCGACCAATTTGCCAGTGATTCGAGTTGTCACTGCAAGAATATGTTCCCTTAAATCTTTGGAAATAGGAAGAGTATAAATTGTAAACACAAAGTATTCTCCATTCTGTGGCCTAACAAGTAGTAAGATTTACCTATGAAACAACTTACTGGAGTTCATGCGCTTAGGCCTGCTATTCTACAGGCCTGCTATTCTTTCTACTTAATATTTTTCTACAGGCCTGCTATTCCTTCTACTTAATGTTTTTCTATAGGCCTGCTATTCTTTCTACTTAATATTTTTTAGGAGACGTTGGACTTACGTTGCTTGGTTGTCTCTCCTTTTTTGCAATAGAAGTTCAAATCCTACAAAATGAACTATGCATTCTTTAGACGAGTAAGTTTTGCAGAGTGCTTTGGGGGTTCTTATATCACTAATTTATTTGAATTATGAAAGGGGCCAGCCCCTACACACCTGTGTTTCTCATCAGGTGGGATGAGAGACTGCGAAAAGAAGTAAGACACAGACACAAAGTATACAGAAAGAACAGTGGGCCTGGGGGACGGGCACTCAGCATATGGAGAACCCGCGCCGGCACTGGTCTCTGAGTTCCCTCAGTATTTATTGATCACTATCTCTACCATCTTGGTGAGGGGGATGCGGCAGGACTACAGGGTAATGGTGGCTTGAGGGTCAGCAGGAAAATAGGTGAGCAAAGATCTCTGTGTCATAAGTAAGTTTAAGGAAAGGTGCTGTGCCTCGATGTGCACGTAGGCCAGATTTATGTCTGACTTTACACAAACATTTTAGTGCAGTAAAGAGCAGTATTGCTGCCAGCGTGTCTCACCTCCAGCCATAAGGCGGTTTTCTCCTATCTCTGTAAATAGAACGTACGATCGGGTTTTACACTGAGACATTCCATTCCCAGGGACAAACAGGAGACAGATGCCTTCCTCTCATCTCAACTGCAAAGAAGCCTTCCTCTTTCACTACTCCTCAGCACAGACTCTTTACGGGTGTGGGGCTGGGGGACGGTCAGGTCTTTCCCTTCCCACGAGGCCATATCTCAGGCTATTACCTGGGGAGAAACCTTGGACAATACCTGGCTTTCCTGGGCAGAGGACCCTGCGGCCTTCCACAGTGCATTGTGTCCCTGGGTACTCCACGTTAGAGAATGGTGATGACTTTTACCAAGCATATTGCCTTCAAACACCTTTTTAACAAAGCACATCCTTCATAGCCCTAAATCCATTAAACCTTGAATCAACATATAACCTTGTTATAGATTAACAGCATCTCAAGGCAGAATTTCTTAGTACAGAACAAAATGGAGTTTCTTAGTGTCTCCTTTCTACATAGACATAGTAACAGTCTGATCTCTTTCTTTTCCCCACAGAATTACATTTTAAACATATACCAACTATTTTTCAAACTGCTAAAAAAAGTAAACATGTTATATACTAAATGCTTAGTATACCATGAACAATCACATTACACTTCCAAGTAAAATCATTTATAGGCAGAGGTTGGAACTATTTTTCCACAATTTAGCTTAAGGAGTATATCCTGAATTGGCATTTTAAACAACATAAAGAGACTTCCGCCTCAGGATGTAGAAAGTTGGAAGTGTTGATTTCACCCTGTAGTAAAAAAGGAGCAGGACTAACTTCAAATTTAAGACTTTCTGAAAACTCTCAGGAGACCTGAGGTTTCAGAGAAAACAACTAGTCCAAAATCTCCTCTACAGAAAGAGATGACACAAGCCCACTTGGGGTACTTCATCTAAAATAGCTGACAAACTGGTGAAAGTAGAGTGCAGAATAAGGTGAAAGCCCTGAGGCTGAAACCCCTGGAGAGGAGACCACATCCTCTTACAGGCTCTTCTTCCAGGAACTCCACCTGGCAGTCACAGAAGTAAAAAGAACCTATGCATTGTGGTGGAGACCTAGGGGAGGGGAATGTTAGCTATGCATAAAGGACAGAAACTCTACCAGGATCTTTCCCTTCTATATCTACTATAGAACAAAATTCCTTAAAAAAACACAAACTATTAAACTCACACAAGAAATTGTCCGGCCGGGCGAGTGGCTCAAGCCTGTAATCCCAGCACTTTGGGAGGCCGAGATGGGCGGATCACGAGGTCAGGAGATCGAGACCATCCTGGCTAATACGGTGAAACCCCGTCTCTACTAAAAAATACAAAAAACTAGCCGGGCGAGGTGGCGGGTGCCTGTAGTCCCAGCTACTCGGGAGGCTGAGGCAGGAGAATGGCGTAAACCCGGGAGGCGGAGCTTGCACTGAGCTGAGATCCGGCCACTGCACTCCAGCCTGGGTGACAGAGCGAGACTCCGTCTCAAAAAAAAAAAAAAAAAAAAAAAAAATTGTCCTATATATAATGCTACATTTTAAAACTTAAAATATCCAGGCCCCAATGTTTTACTGGCAAATTTAACTTCTATGCAACCTCTTCAAGAAAATAAGAGAACACATACTACTCAACGCATATTATGAGGCATTATTCCTAAACTGAAACCAGACAAAGACATTAGAAGAAAACAGTCCAACATCCCTAAAGAATGCAAAAGCAAAAGTCACCCCCTCACTCCAAATTTTACAATACCAAATCCAGCAACACATAAAAATGAAACTACAGAGTTCATTCAAGGAATGCAAGGCTTTCTCAATAGTTAATGTAATTCACCAAATTAACAGACTAAATTTTAAAAACTATATTGATCATCCCAAGAGATAAAGAAAAATAATTTGGAAAACTTCAACATTCATGACAAAAACTCTCAGCAAACTAGAATTTGGGGGGAGCTTCCTTAACAGAAGGCATCCATAAAAAGCTACAGCTAACATTCTACTTAACAGTGAAAAACTCAATTGCTCCAAGATCAAAAACTAGGCAAAGATGTCACCTGTTATCACTCCTACTCAACATTATACTGGACTTCCTAGAAAGTTTATAGCCACATAATAGCACCAAAAAAACTCAAAGTACTTAGGTATAAATCTAACGAAATATGTACATGATAAAAGGAATTTTAAAAACCTAGAGATATATTCTATTTATAAATTTGAAGACTCAATGTCGTTAAGATGTAAATTCTCCCTTACTTGATCTACAGATTGAAGGCACTTAAAATCCCAGCAAGCTGATTCTAAAATTTATATGGAATGGCAAAGGAACTAGAATAGCCACAACAATTGTTGGAGGGTTCACACTATGCTATTTCAAGGTTTACCACAGTAATCAAGGTGGAGTGAAAGGCAGGCATGTTGGCTTATGCCTATAATCCCAACACTTTGGGAGGCTGAGGCAGACAGATCACTTGAGGCCAGGAGTTCGAAACCAGCCTAGCCAAAATAGTGCAACTCTGTCTCTACTAAAAATACAAAAATTAGCCTGACGTGGTTGCACATGCTGTATAATCCCAGTTACTTGTGAGGCTGAGGCACGAGAATCACTTGAACCAGGGAGGTGGAGGTTGCAGTGAGCCGAGATCGCATCACTGCAATCCAGCCTGGGTGACAGAGCAAGATTCTGTCTCCAAAAAAAAAGACAAAAAAAAAACAACAAAAAAAAAACCGTGTGTGTGTGGGGGGGTGATATAAGCAAAAGAATAGGCATACCAGTAGAACACTACAGTAATAATTGTTTCAGGCAAGATTCATTGATTAATGCTAAAATTACTAGATGAAACTTAAAAACTGGATATTTTTATTACCTCAAAATATCTCTCCCAAAATTTACTGATTACTACTGTGGTGGTTTCTCCAGAAAGCAAAGATTAATTCTTTTCCCTTGTGGCTATAAACTTCTACAGACTTAGTGATTCACTTCTAACAATGGAAAGGAATAAATATTAAACTATATATATAAACCTACCAAACATCACCTTAATTAAGTACTATAGACTTAGTAGTACTAAATGCAATGAGAAAGACATAATGTAAAGGGAAAGACACATAACTTCTGTGGTATGCTTCCCCAAAATTCATAACCTCAGGCTAATAACAAGGAAACAATGAACAAACAACTGAGGAAATGTGAATAAAATCTGTAGTTGATAGTATCAGTGTTAATTTCTTAGTAAAATATTGACATATAGGAAGCTGAGTGGAGTACACAGGACTCTTGTGCTACCTTTGGAACGGTTCTATAAATCTTTATAAAATTATTTTAAAATTAAAAGTTAAAAAAGTTAATACCATTTGCTATGTATGTAAATCTAATGTTTTAAAATACTATGAAACTAAAATTAGAAATAAACCCGAAGTGAAAATTTGTAAGATTATCCATAATCTGAATTTCAAGCTTTTCAGAACAAATCTATTGTTCATCAAAACTCACTGTTTTCAATGAGTGCTATAAATCTGAACTCATAAAAACACATTTATACCATTAACACACGCGCTTTTATTTATACACTGGATAACCATACAAATATTTCAATTGTAAAAAATATCCTGAAATTTAAAAGGTTTGACCAAAAAATTATTTGTGCCACCTAGTGGTGACTGAGATAAATATGACTACTTAACAACAAAAGAATTGAGGGATTGAAGATGCCTATATTTTGACAAATAAAACTTAACTGGGAGAAAAATGCTGACAATGTGATAACATTTAATATTTGAGATCATGTAAATGAAAGATACTAAAAAAAAAATTCCAGTAAAATCGGTTTAAAAGATCAATTTAAGAAAGGAGAGCAGTTTTCTGTCTACATGAGCAAGCAGAATATTTTGAAGTATGAGGATGACGTCCATGTTTATCATCTCCGTATTATACCATATCAAACACCACAATACCTCCAAGTCATTAACTTCATTATGGAGATTTTCTTGTAATACAATAATTGATTGGAAAAGGGAGGAAAATAAAGAAAGCAAGGAGGATATTCTTAAATGAGGAGGAGAAAATAAAACAAAACTATGGACAAGATTAGCCATTCCACTTTGTGCAGACTACTGAAAGAACAAAGATGAGGAATGTAGTGGTATAAAGAGAATAAAAAGAGGCTTAGGTTTTCCTCCTTGGCTTTCAGTATGTATCCTAGAGCAGAATACTTGCCTTTCTAAACTCCTATACCTAGATCTATAAGCTGATATGACAGAATAAACTTATTATCCCTTTAAATACTAGTATTCTACCAGGCAATCACAATAGAAGAAATATTCCCGAATCCTTAATAAAAAATAATTTTGGTGCTATGAACTTAATACAACAATTGGGAAACATGTAAGTAATAGTACTTAAGAGTTCATGGCAAACAGTAAGCGCATCATAAATATTAACTATCAGCAGACAGGAAAAGGTAAGAGAAAACAAAAGCAACAAAGAAAAGAAAGAAGACAGTCTAGCACACAGTGTTTTCTAATCCTAGTTTTGACACTATTATACATTTAATACCTTCCTCATAAATGTGAACCAAAAATAATCTGTCATCATTCTATATGAGACAGATGTCTTCACTTATTGTTATTTAGGGGAAATCAAATCATAACCTTTTAATAAGAAGCAAGAAAAACTGTCTCTTTACACTGATTTTTATTAAACAAATAAGGCTGGTAGTGGAACATATTTTTATTTAATGCATAAACATATAAGTCCCTTTATTAGAGAAACTGTATATATTGATGAATATGGTCAATGGTCACATCTATGGGTTAATTCTTTAAAAATCAGAACCAATAATTAGGATAGATTTTATGCTCTCTTCACTACATTGTGAAATGTCTTGTGTAGTCATATTCTATTGTTGGAATGACAGCTTGTACAAATTTCAAGAAAATAAGAAGATACCTAAAGGTTTAGTTAAGGAAAATAAGATTTGTAAACAGTTCTATGTTTTAAGCCCATGTTGTAATTATCCATTTTATTAAGCCATTAATTTCTCAAAAAAAAATCAAAAACCCTTAAATTAAGTCTATTAAAGAATTCAACTATGCAAATTTGTGTCTATTTAACATGAGGCTCTTTAAGGTTACCTGACCACTCATTCTAATATTGAATTTGAAGCTTCTTAATGAGTAGGTGTTCATATAAGCACAATTACTTTGATATAAAAATAAAGGCACAAAGCTATACATGTTTAATCGAGTACAAAATGTACTCATTTACTAGACCCCTTTAAGTTTGCTAGAGTTATGTCAGAAAATAAGGCAGAATAGACTATAAAAGTACGGTAGCAAAAGAGAAAAAACTTAAATGAAAACCCTATATAGTAGACTGATTCTAGGTTACTGTACGTATTTGTCAGAATGCTTTACTGGACTGTCTTTAATTAAATTCTGAAATTTTTTTATGTTCATTGCACTTAAAAACGTTAAGAGCTTACTTTTCATTGGGGGAAACCAATTACTATTACGAATTATATATAGACAGTCTTCCCAGTTGCTTCCTAGTATTCAGCATATCGATGTGCCAGTTAGGCATAATAGGACTTTAGGAGTAAATATGGTTTGGACTGGAAGTTTTAGGTTTGTTTCAATATCAAATCAGCTCATAGTTCTTCTTAGGGACACACTTTATTAGCAACGCCCCTCAGTCTGAGCCTCCATATCTAATCTAACTTAGTAACAGAAACCACCACTATGCCAACTATTAACCTAGCATGAAACTAATTCAAGCTGTCTGGCATCTTAATCACTGATTTTGACTGTGTGATGAATCTATGCTATGTGTACAGGTACTTTAGGATCCAACAGTTTGCTTGGGCATTAGCTTGAATTTATTACTTTTGTCAATCCAAGAAAACTGAGTAGGAAAACTATAGTAAGATACAAGAAAGGTGCTACTGTCTTGAGAAAAATGAACATACTATATTTTAAGAATATCTAAAGCACTTCATGTAGTACATTAATTACTTTTTAATTTACCTATTTGTTTAAGCTGAATTATTTGCTTCAGAGACACCTCCGATTGACACAACCTATAATTTTACTTTTACCTGATGGGAAAGTACATTTTTGGTAACAAGTTAAATTGGAAATGTACATAAGAAGATACTCATGTTATTACTCTAAATTAGTAGTTACCTCTGTAACAAGGCTAAGCTACTGCTACACATGGGGACATGTTCTAATCAACTAAGCAAGGTGTAACTACCACAAAAAACATTTTCTAAATAAATTAAAGACTTCCACTAGGATTTTCAGATATGAGAAGTTAAAACAAGTTATAGCTACTATGTCATTAAGGTTACACTAAATTTCTCAAAAAAAAAAAAAAAAAAAAAATCCTAAAGCCATTTTGCCATTAATCCTACACACAGGGAAGGATACATATGAACTCCAAGTTCTCCCCCTCCTTCTGCAACAGTCTCAATGATTTTCTTCATCACCTCAGCATGCCTAGAAGCCAAAAAAAAAAAAAAAAAAAAAAAAAAAAATTATTAATGTAGACCGATTAGACCAAAAGAGGAAAAACACATTTTCATTTGTAAAGAAATCGACTGTATTACTGTCAGTGAATTAATTTTTAATATAATAGTTACATTACAAACTTATCTCTCCCACCATTCCCCAATAACTATAC
This sequence comes from Chlorocebus sabaeus, assembly GCF_047675955.1. NCBI lineage: Eukaryota > Metazoa > Chordata > Mammalia > Primates > Cercopithecidae > Chlorocebus > Chlorocebus sabaeus. The sequence goes on from NC_132925.1 coordinate 32,324,705, forward strand.
AGTATTTATTAAAATAGTTAAATTATAAAATATCTCCCCTCCACTTCCAAAACACAAGATTATAGATTGTTATGCCATGCAAATAGTTTTACCAGTGGAGGGCGTAATCTTAAAAAGCTATGGTAGTCACAGCAGGCACAACGGCATTAGTTAGTGTTCTGATAATTGGGACAGATAAGGAAGGCAGAAAACTAGGGAAGAGGAAATCATGCCAGGAGAAAATGTGGAATGACAGCTGTTTGCTCTAAGAAACAAAAAAGAGTCATATCACGCAAATTAAAAAAAAAAAAAAAAAAAGGCACATGGTGTCAGCTGGACAAAAAAGCAAAGAGGTATCTATAATCGTGTGATCTGGGCTGTTGATTTAGTTGAGAATAAGCCAAAACTGAGAGGGTTTAAGAAAAGCTAATTGGTCAGAGTTAAGAGGTTTGTATTTGTTTCTTTGTCCTAATGGGTATTCTAAAATTTATCCAATTCTATGTAAAAACAATTTTTTTTGCTTATAAAAAGAAAGGTATTTATGTATATGAAGTTTCTATCCTATCTATACATCATGGCCAATTGGTATCTCTCCTGTGCTACAGAAAATAGTGATATCAAAGTATCTACGCACAGAAACTAAGAAAAAGATAATTTTTAAAGAAAGTCTTTTTAACATACCTTGGCTTAAATAATGCTGCTTCAGTTTTTACGACTATAACCTTCGATAGAGGCAGTCAACTTAGAATATGAGTGTGAATGTATCATTCCAGAGGATTTGAAGGTACAATCTGAGGCAGCCCATGGAACGGTCTAACATATCCTTGAGGTTTTATTTTACAGGCACTCAGATTTTTTGAAATATTTGTATCCCATTCCACAATATAGTTATCTATTTTATTAAAATGTTTAACATAATTACCAGTTAAATTACTTTTCCCCCAACTGAGTAAAGTTTACACCTCAGAAAGAAATATGCTTCAGTTTGATAAGCACCATCCTAAGACCTTAAACCATAAGAGGAATCAAGAGAATAACTCTAAAAACTGAAAACTTTTTAGATTACATAATTCAAAACTAAAGCTAATGGCTCCTAAATTATTTTTCATAGCTAGCAATTAAATTTCAGACATTAAAAAAATGAAAAAATGATCAAGGTCTTCCATGGGGTTAAAGTTTGAGAGTAAAGAGGTTGCAGAATATGAGAAGAAAATATTAAAGGTTGTTTTTAACTAGAGGGAAGAGAAAACGAAATGTTTCATCTAATCGGTCAACAGAATGAGTTTCACTGAAAAATACTGTTACTAGTATGTAACCAGTATTTTCCCATCAACTGTGAAAGTTATCTATTAGAAATAACCAACCTAAAGAAATTAGCATGTAATAACTTTTTTTTTTTAAAGAAAAATTCTGAACAAATCACATATATAGGTTTAGCTTCACAGATTTGGCTCTGTGAAAAGCCACTGACACAAAGAAAATCCCAACTTATAAATGCACTTGACTTGCTAAGGCTGACGAACTCTTAACTGAAGAACATACATACATATATCTCCCTTAACTAATCAATAAAAGAAAGCAAATAGGTCACCTAAAAGAATCACAAGGTTAACTCTATGGTCTACATTCACAGAAAAGCAGTCACAACACAGCAAACCATATCTAAATGATGACTATTTCTGAGTCAAAAACAGAATCTTCCAAACTGTTCTGGGAGCTAAAAAGTGTAGTAAAATCACAAAGATCCATCTATTCTACAAACACCCACAGAGAACAAAAAAAGTCTTAACGTATTAAACTTAAATTGGTGAGTTGTTTTTTTCCTTTTTCTTATATATGTAAGCACAAGAAAATTTCTAAGGAGGACAAGAGAGAATTTTACTTGTTTATTAAGAAAATTTTTTTCTGTTAGGATTCTATGTTTAAAGATTCTCAAGTAACAAATCCATGAAATATACAATCACACCAAAAAATATATTTATCTCTACATATACATACCTGCATGGGTGAACTGAACACATAGGAGGTGGTGGCAGATGAGGGTGATTTTCAATGGTCACTGTTTTCTTCACATGATCTTGGCTGATGTCTTCATACATGTGCTCAACTGTTAAAGGCTGCCGTTGCTGAAAGCATAAAAAACGCTGTGAAATTACTATTTAGGGCCGGGTGCAGTGGCTCACTCCTGTAATCCCAGCACTTGGGAGGCTGAGGCGGGTAGAACACGAGGTCAGGAGATCAAGACCATCCTGGCCAACACGGTGAAACCCCGTCTCTACTAAAAATACAAAAAATTAGCAGGGTGTGGTGGCGGGGACCTGTGGTCCCAGCTACTTGTGAGGCTGAGGCAGGAGAACGGCGTGAACCTCAGAGGTGGAGCTTGCAGTAAGCTGAGATTGCGCCACTGCACTCCACCCTGGGCGAGAGTGAGACTCCATCTCAAAAAAAAAAAAAAAAAAATTTACTATTTAGAAACTTTCAGCCTAAATCTCAAGGTTTCTAATATATTTAGTTCTCCATCTCACGTCACTTGCAATTTAGAATTCTAGATTGTTTAGAATGATTTCCGGGAAATTTTACAATTTATTAATATCAAGGGAGGGACAGGAAGGAGTCATAGCCAAGCTCTGTGACAGCTACCACCTAATGCAGAAAAAAAATCTCACAAAAAGACAAGTTTGTGGCTGTCAAAACATTTTATAGCTTTGTAACTCATCTTTTAGACTGATTTTATTTTCTTGTTTCCCATGTATAGCCATAAGAATGACAGATTAAACAAGTTAATCTTATATCAATTATCCTTTAATTCAATTAAGCAGATGAGTTTTCTGTCTTAAGGGGAAAAATACATACATACAACAATCCACTTTCTTCACATGTGACAATGGTCATTCTCTAAATGCCTACATACCCAACTGATGTAATCCCAAACAAAATTTAAATTTCCCTCACATTTTGAAGGCATAAGCTTAGAGGTCAAGGAATATGTAACAGACTATTTCTGTTTATGTCTTAGCATTATTGTTGTTACACTGAATAATTCATAGTTCATTCAAAATAAGAGAGAATCAAGTTCAACATTAATCATAAAACTGTAAAACAAATGATTTCCAACATTTAAAACACTACAATAAATACCCATGGACCTAATGAAGAAGAAATTAAACCCAACAATTTAAAATATTGATATTAAAATATAATGCTTCTAATTTTTACCTCATCATAGCCAAACAACCATAATCGTGGAGTCTGGTAATATTTATCATAAGTGATGTAAAGGTCGTAAGTTCTGGTTTGCAAAATAGCATCTTCACCGCCAGCATCAGTTTTGGCTTTACAAGCTTCTACTATTTTGCTTGTATCTAGGGTAGCCTGGCACATAATAAAAGAGAAAAATTTACAACCATTAAATCAGTATGAATGTGACATTCTAGAAAACCTATTTTTTCCATTCTATATTTTGTTTTCTTAAGGGTAAATGAACTTGAACTCAAAGCTAAATTGTATATGCTATAATCAATATGAACAAACTAGAATTTCTTTGAAAGATCAATATATTAATAAGAACACGAATCCCCAAGTTTATTCATTAAAAATTAACTAAAGAAAACTCAATTTACAAACCTCATCTGTTTCCAACAATCCACTCTCTTCATATTCTGTTATAAAAAGCAACAAAAGATTAATCAAGTTTAAGAAAATTGCCTAAACCAATTTAAGTATTACTTCATAGTAGCATTCAAAAACTGGGATTTTGCCGTTGTTTTTAACAAAGATATTGAATAGATGGTAAGTGAGCTAATTTGATACTTCCAAAGGCAAAAGCCCAGAGAAAGTCAGCATGTTTAAGGCTTGACATAATAATGCTGTAGAGTCCTCAGTGGCTCCACAGTGTATACAAGGCTACTTCTATAACTGCATAAACATGTTCATTAAAGTCATCGGTGACCTCCTCTTTGCTGAATCCAGTGGTAAATTCCCAGTATTCATCTTAATTGACCTATCAGGAACACGTGGCATTTTTTAGTCCCTTCTCCTTGGAACATTTTCTTTCCTTGGCTTTTAAAATATGGCTTTCCTCCCACATCACTGACTGTTGCTTCACTATCTTCTAGGCTGGTTCCTCTTCATCACCTCTACTTTAAAAGAACCATAAAATCAAACACTGCAGTAACCAAGGGCTCAGTTTCTGGACCTTGCCTCTCCTCTATCCACACTTACTTCTGTAACGATTTCATCCAGACTCAATGACTTTAAATATGGATGACTTTCAAATTTATTCCCTGCCTGCAGACTTGGATATTTGTTTATTTCACTTCTCCACTAGATAACTAATGAACACTGCAAATATCACATGTCTAAAACTGAGTTCCTGACTCCCTCTCCAAAGCTAATCACTCTTGATTTTTCCGCATCTCAGTTAATGGTATCTTTCTAGAAGCTCAGGTCAAAAACCTTAGAGTCACCCTTGACTACTCCACTTGTCACATATGACATCCAATCCAGCAGCCAATCTCTTTGGCTCAACTCTCAAAATATTCCAGAATTCTACTGTTTCTCACCACTACCAATGTTACGACCCTAGCCCAAGCCACCATCGCTTCTTGCCTAGATTATCAAAACAGCCCCCTGCTGTCCCCTTCTCCCTTCAGTCTATTCTTACCACTGCACCGTGGTTCTGTTGAAATGTTAAATCATGTCGCTCCTCTACTTGAAAAGAAAAAAACCCTCCCATGGCTTCTCTCACTCTGAGTTATGTCAAGACCTTATAGAATCTGGTCCCTGGTTACCTGACTCCACTCTTTACTACTCTCCCTTCTCTCCTATCTGGACATAAGCATACCTTACAGTATTTTACATAAGCCACACACATTCCCACCTCAGGACCTTTGCACTCTTCCCTCAGACACCTAGTTTCATTCACTTCCTTCCAGGCTTTATTTTAATGGTGTGTACATTCAATTAGGTTTTTCTTGACCAACTTATTTAAAAATTGCAACACTCACTCCCACCCCAAGATTCTCTAGCCCTTTCCTCCTTTATTTTTTCCTTAACAATTATAACTAATACAGTATATCTTTTGCTTATCTATTTTTTGTCTCCATTGATTAGAATATAAACTCCATGAGATCATGTCTACTGCTTTAGCTCCAACACTAAGGACAATACCTGATAAATACTGTACTGCCCAATAAATAATTTGTTCAATAAATGAAAATACATTTATATTAGATACCATCAACACTATTGTTGAGCAAAATTACATATATAGCAATTCTTTAACTCTATCTAGGGGAAATATAATAAACATACTAAATGACTATCAGATATTTAAGGCAATCCCACAGCTTGTACTTTGAAAACAGTGCTTTAATCGAAGGGTTCTATGCCACCCCACCAACCCAACTTGGTCAACTATGCCATTCAGAGACAGATGAAATTCAGAAATAATATTTGTGCAAGAAGGTGATGAGTTCAGTTTCTGACAACTATGAGACATCCAGGTGGAAATGAAACTGAAATAAATCTGAAGTTGAGAATATCTAGGCTAGAGGATTCGATATGGAAGTCCCTAGCATACAGATGGTATGTGAGGCTGCTGTGATCAATTCTGGTTACAAGTACCCATTCAGATTTCCTTAAGGAATAGCAGTTTACTATGAAAATAAGGACAAGAATCTCACTGAAATTTAGGAACAGATATAGCTGGGTTTCATGGGGAATTGAAAGTAATTTTGAAAACAAACAGAAAGGTACTTTTTTGGTCCAGCAAGCATCACTTGCCATTATGGTGCTTCAGCTCTACCTGGCACCATCTTCTACTTCTGCATGTTACAAAACACAATCTATCTCACTCTAAAGTCTATGTATTTTTGGGATTCAGCTGCCTTACAGCCTTCAATGCCTGCCCTTTTTTCATATCATTTTCCTTTTTCCGACTTCTTACACATGCACCCTATTTACATATAGAAATATATTCATATTTAAACTCTCACAAAGTATTGGATGTAATTTATACGCTATCTTTCTTGTTGCAGAAATTCTCATGCCAGACTACAGAATGCCATTACAGAAGAAAAAATCTGGCAGTACAGAGAGTAAGCAAGGAAAAAAAAAAAAGAAAGAAAGAAACCCATGAAACAGTAACATTTAATTGCTGAGGGAAAGAAAAGAATCATAGATTACTAGAAGAAAGAGTCCAGGAAAGAGGAAGAAAACCCGGTGTTATAGAAACCAAAGGTGGAAAAAAAAGAGGAAGACACGGTTAACAGAATCAATGCAGAAAAGGTAAGTGTAATAAAGATAAACTGGATTTAACAAAGAGGTCACCCTGGTGACAGCAATTTTTTCATCTACTTTTAAATATCTGAGGTTTCAAATGTATTGAAAAAGATTATCATGCTCATGAAATACAAAGCTTTGAATAACCATGTGCTAACATACCCATACTTCTCTGATTTTAGTGGGTTTCTCTCTCTTGTAACAATGATTCACTAATGCAGTGATTCTCAACTGGCAACTCTAGGAGGAGGACTTCTCAGAATCTTGGGAAACTGAGGGGATTCTGTGTAGTTCAAAAGGCCCCATTAGCCAGGCACAGTGGCCCACAACTGTAATCCCAGCACTTTGGGAGGCCAAGGTGGGCGGATCATAAGGTCAAGAGATCAAGACCATCCTGGCCAATATGGTGAAACCCCGTCTCTATACTAAAAATACAAAAATTAGCTGAGTGTGGTGGCGTGCATCTGTAGTCTCAGTTACTCGGGAGGCTGAGGCAAGAGAATCACTTGAACCCAGGAGATGGAGGTTGCAGTGAGCCGAGATTGCGCCACTGCACTCCAGCCTGGTGACAGAGTGAGACTCCGTCTCAAAAAAAGAAAAAAAAAAGGCCCCACTGAAACTCACTATCTTCAGGTTTTAGTAGAAAGATGCTATCAAAGAGGGAAAATAAAATACAAAATGCATAATAAGCAAACTTTGTTCTGCTCTGAAATAATTTGGTTAGGAATTAGTATCTTGCAGCTGTACCCAGTATTAAATATTTATGTCTAATAATTATTCCAACAAAAATGATGTTGTCCAAGACTACGTTTGGAGTAAAATAGAAGAGTCCAAGATCAAGGTAAGTTTTACACCAATGAAATTTTCATAAACTAAACATATATAAAATATACCCTAGGCTGCTATATGCTAAACTTACAACTCAATGAAGAATTCTCAATCCGCATAAATTACAAATATTCTAAATCAATATTCTAGTGGAATTGAAGCAAATCTAGAACAGGAATACCTTCCATATCTGCAGCTTCTCCTTCATCTTCCTCTTCTTCCTCTTCACATAGTGCTGAGCAATCTTGAAGTCTTATATTGTCCTTTGAAATTAATTACATTTAAATTCACTTAAATATATTCAATAATTTAAACACTGAACACCCATGTGCTAGCACAGTGGTAACCACTGTGAAAATAGGAATGATAAGGCAGTTCTTCTCCACAAAAAACTTAAACTCCAATGGAGATAATGAATTCATACATCAATCATTAAAAGTAATGTGCTGGCCGGGCGTGGTGGCTCAAGCCTGTAATCCCAGCACTTTGGGAGGCCAAGATGGGCGGATCACGAGGTCAGGAGTTCGAGACCATCCTGGCTAACCCGGTGAAACCCCATCTCTACTAAAAAAATATAAAAAACTAGCCGGGCGAGGTGGCAGGCGCCTGTAGTCCCAGCTACTCGGGAGGCTGAGGCAGGAGAATGGCGTAAACCCGGGAGGCGGAGCTTGCAGTGAGCTGAGATCTGGCCACTGCACTCCAGCCTGGGCGACACAGTGAGACTCCGTCTTAAAAAAAAAAAAAAAAAAAAAGTAATGTGCTAAGTGCTGTGACTGAAAACTAACAAAGGTTATTATGGGAGCAGTAAGAGTCATCTAAGCTAACTATTTAAAAATAATCGCCAGTTGCACTTCCAATAAAACAGTATTTTTGGTCAATCAATTCATTAGTATTAGAAAATCAGGTCAATATTATATTAACTTGTGCACTTACAATTTAAGGGGAAAAAGTGCATATATTTATAAATCAAATATATTATAAGCTAAAATATAAATCAAACACTATTACACTCTAATTTGTTAACAATATCCTAGCTGAATTAGGCAAGTTGTCAGACTTTACAATTATTAAAACGCACAAAATATCAGTTTAATTTCTTAACTATATTAGCTCTAGAGTGAAAGAACAATACTGACCAACAGGTTTAACATCTGGCTATTGTTTTCACAAAATTAATATTCTGAAAATCTGAAGTCAACATTTAAGTGGATAAATTGAACATTTAGTTTTACCTAGGTTACATTTTACTTAGGGGTGGTTTTATTTAACACTATATGTTTAAAACTTAAATCATTCTTACACCCAAAATTGAAACCACAAAACCACTGTCAGTGTCTCAGTAATTATTATATGAGCTATTATCTAACAAATTAATCATTAAGAAAAATTTTCATCATATTGGTGATATTTATACTTGATAAAGTAGAATACAATAGAAATTGACAACCAAGATTAATACTTGCGTTTGGATGGCAAGTATTCTAAGTTATAAAAAAATTAAAGGTATTACCATAAGTCCATCCACGAAAATCACTATCTACACTACTCTGCCATTTATCATTCCCAAAGTCTGAAGCATACATAGTAATGGTCAGAGTAAAAAAGATCTTCTGAAACAGCAAAGCAATTTGTGTGATTTCTCCTTAAGTCATTCAAATACTCCAAAAAGTCGAATTTCAAAATGAAGAATTCTCAGGCCAAATAACTAAATCTTAAAGCATAAAACTGTACCAAAAAACCCCACAAAACTTGTCTTAATTTCTATCACTTTCTGTTAAGCCCCAGTTACAAATCCGGAAAGATCCAAATGACAAAATCACATAAAGAATATCTTTAGTAACTGTTGTAGCAAATGTGTCGTAAGACTAGCAACACAATTATTCCACCTAAATAGTCTATCCTCTAAGTGATCTGACGGATAAAAAAATAACTAAGACAAGGGTGAGAGCATTTTATATTATATTTTCATATCATTTCAAACAACTACGGGTATATAAAAACATGAAGACAACTGCAATTGATCTCTCTGAGAAATGAAAAGCTAATTTAATACCTACGACAGCCTAAAATAACTCAAAATTTCCAAGCAGAAAAACTCTATCCAATTATGTTTTACCCCATAAGTCATGCAATAAAACTTAACTGATTAAGCTTCTATTCATTCAAAATGTTACAAATTTGAATGACGCAAGCTAAAGTTTGCTTTCAAATATTCAAACAAATAAACCCCAAATTACCAGTAGTTGAAGAAAATACAGAGAATGATTAAATTGCTTATGGCACTATTTAACCTATAAAATTTAAATGTTAATATATCCTTAGCATCTACTAGTAAGCAAGTAGTTAATTCCACCCCAAAATTCTCTACTTACATGACATTTGGTACTAAATATATTTTAAAACAGAAGTCATCTCTTTTAAACTAGCCTAGAAGTCACTCCAGTCAGTGAAAATTAGTAGTTTGCACAAGCTACAACCTACAAGCTGTTTTACTTAACCATACTGCAAATTAAGGAAAATAAGAGATGCATTAGGCAGCAGTAGCGTTTTGGTGTGTTGAGACAAAAAAATGAATGGGGAAGAAAGCTGGAATTTAAAAGAGCTTGATAATAAATAACCAGGGTTTTTATAAGAAAGATATGGTGATTATATATGTGTGCGTAGAGATAGATAGATAGATAGATAGGGAAATAACTAGTCATTAAATTTAAAAATATAATTAATTAAGCAGTACCTTGTTTTCCAGTGTGATCTCTTTAACTGCTTCGGTTATTCCTGTAATACCTATGTAAAATTCGGCAGAAAAGAATAATTAAAATTAAACTGCAAACACACTATTTACTTATTAAAGTAATATAAAAATGCTGAAAATTCTCACAATTTCTCTGAAAAAAGGAGGCAAATAATAGTAGTATCTTTACAAATGAACTCTAATAAGAATAGTCACAATGACACCTCCTCAAATTTTGAAAAACTCATTAATATTTTACCATGAATTATCCTGTCATTCTTCACTTATTATTCCTTACTTTCCTTGTTAGAATCTCTATCACACTTTCTCAGAAACAGAACAGTTTGACCAGGTGCGATGGATCACACCTGTAATCCCAATGCTTTCGGAAGCCGAAGCGGGTAGATCATCTGAGGTCAGGAGTTCAAGACCAGCCTGGCCAACAGGGTGAAATCTTGTTTCTACTAAAAATACAAAAGTTAGCTCGGCATGGTGGCGTGTGCCTGTAGTCCCTGCTACTTGGAGGCTGAGGCAGGAGAAATGCTTGGACCTGGGAGGCGGAGGTTGCAGTGAGTCGAAATTGCACCACTGCAATCCAGCCTGGGAGACAAGAGCGAAACTCCATCTTAGGGGGGCCAAAAAAAAAAAGGAAAGAGAAGAGTTTAAGAAACTACAGGACTCGTATGTACATTTTAATTAAACTTGCATCAAAATTTTCTCAAAGCTATTAGTTATCTTAATATAGGCTGATTATCCCTTATCTGAAATGCTTGGGACCAGAAGTATTTCCAGTTTTTTTAGATTTTGGAATATTTGCATAAATACTTACTGGTCAAGTATCCCTAATACAAAACTTCAGAATGCATTTTATTTGAGCATCATATCAGTGCTCAAAAAGTTTTGGATTTTGGAACATTTCATTTGGATTTTTGGATTAGGGACACTCAATCTGTTTGTTATTTGCTTCAGAAATGTAGGATACCCAAAGGTAGTAATATCATATCACATTTATATGGGGCTTTCTACTGTTTCCACATCTTATTTAATCCTTACAATGACTATCCTATAAGGAAGTTACAGTAATAATGTATTTGTATGAAGAAATCAAGTCACTGGAGAGATGACCTGCTTGAGTGTTATACCCAGTTAAATGATGAAATTGGGATTAAAATCCATACAAGCTAACTTTTGGTTCAATTCTCTTGTATTCTGCTGGGCAAATACCTCAAAATCTACTTGTCTCAAAGAAAGCATTAAGCAGGTGGCAGCACCACCAGTCACAGCTAGATAACATTTCTACTTCAAAGAACCTGTCAATGTTAACAAAATAGTTTAACAAGAAGTACCGTAAGACAATAGCATCTAAAGTTACTAAAGAAAAACCCTGAGTACAGAATATGCTTAGCTCCTTTGCTAATCTTCTAAAATTTGAGATGTCTGTTCAACATGCCTAAACAAAAGAATAAATAGCTCACTTTCACAAATAAAATAGGTCAAAATCCATAGGTCTAGCACAAAGCTTTTACTTCAGTTTTTCTAGAAATTACTATATATTAGGTATGATTATTTCATAACAGTAAAACCCAAATTTTAACATACTGAATTGACTGTTTTTAAAGTCAATTCAAATTGATTTTAAAGAAAATCAATCTCTTTAATTTGGCAAAATATAATAATGTAGTAGTATGCCATTAAAACACTTCTAAAAGTAGGATATAGTTGACAAAGAAAAAGAAAGCTCGAATGACTCTAATGAGAGTAATTCTCTCAAGGGTTATGATAATTTTATGTCAACTTGGCTAGGTTATGGCACCCAGATGTTTGGTCAAACACCATTCTAGATGTAGCTGTTAAGGTATTTTTGAGATGTGATCAACATTTAAATAAGTAGATTGGATAAAGCAGATTACCCTCTACAAGATAGGGGGATATCATCCAATCAGTTGAAGGCCTTACAAGAAAAAGACTGAGGTCCTCCAGAAGAAGATATTCAGCCTCCAGAACGCCTTAGGACTAAAGCTGCAATATCAACACTCCCTGAATCTCCAGTCTGCCGGTGTGCCCTGCAGAATTCAGACTTGCCAGCCCACATAATCACACGAGCCAATTCCTCTAAAACAAACAAACAAACAAACAAAAAAACCTATCTACCTATATCTATACCTATACCTATGCCATAGTCCTCACTTATCTGTGGGGGACATTCCAAGACCCCCAGAGGGTGTCTGAAACCACAGATAGTACCAAACCCTACCTACGCTGTACATGACAGTTGACCTGATAACAGAGTTGGCTATTAAGTGACTAATGGCTGGGTAGCATACACAGCAGGGATACACTAGACAATGGGATGATTCACCTCTTGGGCAGAACGGATTTTATCATGCTACTCCAACAGTGAGGGCAAAAATTAAAACCCATGAATTGTTTATTTCTGGAATTTTGCACTTAATATTTTTGAACCATGGTTGACTACAAGTAACTGAAACCACAGAAAGCAAAACCTACTCTGTACACATCCTATGGGTTCTGTTTCTCTAGAGAACCACGAATAATACACAAGCTTATACAAGAAAAAGCCCAGGAAAAGCAAGGATAAAGCAAGGGACTCTGAGTTGAATAAGGAACTAGTATCTGGCCTTGTTAAGTCACTAACTTGACATTAAAAACAACGCACAATCAATGGTTCCAGTCAGTCAACAGAGAATTTCCTACTGATGTGTTGCCAACATCTTCCAGGCATGGAAAAACCAAAGCAGAAGAGTTGATAGACTTTCACTAGTCAGTGGGGGGAAAAGAAGGATGATTTCTGAAATTACTTTCAAAAGTTTTTCAATCTGTTATTTCCTTCAGGCTTTGATATAGCACTCAACTCACTAATAAGCCAATAAATTTCAGATCAAGGAACCCAAGTCCTAAATCTTTGCCTATATCTACATAAGGAAAGAGGCAACATCCTTTATTAAGAGTAGAGGAGAAATTGACCTAAGAAGAAACTTTTACTTGGGCAGATACTTAGCCCTCTGTCTACTGCAGTGAGTCTCAACTGAAGGCAGCAATTTTTTCCCCCATGAAACATTCAGCAATGTCTGGAGGCATTTTTGGTTATTAAAACTGGGGGATGCTACTGGTATCTAGTGGGTACAGGCCAGAGATACTGCTAAGCATTCTACAATGCACAGGAAATAATTATCCATTCCAAAAAACAATGCCAAGGTTGAGAAACCCTGTTCTATTACTACTAAGGATATAGCTCCTAATCTCTAGGACTCAAAGGGAGAAAAACTTGTATTTAGTATCAAGGACTTAAACTTAGAGCACAGTTTCCATTCCAAAGAGCAGTGCCAATGAGAAACGCTGTTCTATTACTACTACTAAGGATATACCTCCTAATCTCTAGGACTCAAAGGGAGAAAAATTTGTTTTTAGTATCATGGATTTAAACTTAGAGCACATTTTCTTCATCAAAACAAGTAATAAATGGTAGTTAGCTTCAGCAGCACATAATATGCATTTACATAGTTATATAAATATAGTGGCAAAACAGTGTTTTAGGACTTAGAATAAAAAAGTATATTCAGGGTTTCAAATAAATCATGGAAACACTTATAAAAACCTTGCATTCAACTCATTTAACAAATATTTACTGAACAACTTCTATATCATACACTGTGATAGATACTGAGAATTCAACAACAAATCTTTACTTTCATGGAGCTTACAGCACTAAAAATTTCTTTTAGTTGTTATTTAACAATTATTAAATACTTAATAGATGTCAGTTCTCTGGGTAAATGTGAATACAGTATAGTTCCTGTCATAGAGGACCACATAATCCAGCAGTGGAATGACAATGACATGTAAGCAAGAGACAGTAAAGCAAAGTAGTACGCATATTCAGCATCTGTGATGGACTTTTTCCCCCTCTATTTAGGAACTAAGAAAATAATATTGAGTATTTTCAAGTTGCAATGGAAATAGCAGGTATTATAGAAATTTGGCATACTCTGGCCGGGCGCAGTGGCTCATGCCTGTAATCCCAGCACTCTGGGAGGCCGAGGCAGCCAGATTACGAGGTCAAGAGATGGAGATCATCATGGCCAACAAAGTGAAACCCCATCTCTACTAAAAATGCAAAAATTAGCTGGGCATGGGGGTGCGCACCGGTAGTCCCAGCTACTCAGGAGGGTGAGGCAGGAGAATCGCTTGAACCCGGTAGGTAGAGGTTGCAGTGAGCAAAGATCGCACTGCTTGCACTCCAGCCTGGCAACAGAGCGAGATTCTGTCTCAACAACAACAACAAAAATAAATAAATTTGGCATACTCTAAAGGCTTCTTTTTTAATATTTGTCCTCCTGCTTTTTTCATGTAAGTCTACTGGGACAAAACTATGCCTTATGTATCCTCTTTTTTAAATCTAGGCTATTATAAAAGATTGTGAAAGAGTTTAAACTAAATGTATGTCATTCTATTCTCCTCTTACCTGTGTTGTGATATGTATCTACCCATCCGCCATCACCATCATCTTCTTCAATAATAGCTTCCAATTCATCTGAATATTCCATCTGTTTGCACCGCTTATAGCACGGCACTATAAAAAAAATGGTAAATACAGTTACTAGCACATAATCTGCTAACCATAAACCCATTAGAAAGAAGAGCTTAGTCCATAAAATAGGGTGTTTATACCACCAAAATACTAAGTGAATATTATGTTTCACTTTTAAAGGTGATTAAGAGTTACATTCAGCCCAGACACAAAATTATTTGGCTACATTTACCTTTTCCTAAATAGCTTTGTCAGAAGACAAGCAGAAAGTCTCTATGCATTCCTTTACCATGATGGTCTGTGAAGAACAGCAGGCTGAAGTTCAATGTCAGTCTAATGAATAATAATACCTTATTTTAAGGGCTTTACTCTCAGAACATGGAGCTACCAGCTGTCATATTCAGTGGTGGTAAAGGTGACCTCTTGTTTTCAAAGCTAAAATAACTTTCAATATAAATTTTGTAATTCATATTTAAGTTCCAGTTATTTACAATGGATAAAACAGTTTAAAATTCACCAACCTTCTGATTTTTACTTCTTTATACCACACTGGTAAGTTGTTCATACAGCAAATGTGTCAATTAACAGGCATTATTATTCACAAGCCTAAGATTGGGTAATTATACGGTAAAAGCATTATGGTATAAGGTCAACAAATTGCTTTTTAATCTCCTGATTTTTTTTAAACAATCAGGATATAAATTATCAGCCTTTGTAAAAAGAAATATGCTGTAGAAAAGAAAAAACTGTTTTGTACACATTATTTTCCCTTTCCTATGAGTAAATTGGAACAGAAATCAATGTACTGTTCTGTGATTAGTTAGGAACTATAACAACCTTTTGATGCTGTTTTTAAATTTAACTTCATAAATGAAACATTACCTGTTTCCACCAGGCGCGGTGGCTCACGCCTGCAATCCCAGCACTTTGGGAGGCCAAGGCAGGCAAGTCACCTGAGGCCAGGAGTTCGAGGCCAGCCTGACCAACATGGCGAAACCCTGTCTCTACTAAAAATACAAAAATTAGCAGGGTGTGGTGGCAGGCCTGTAATCCCAACTACTTGGGAGCCGGAGGCAGGAGAATCGCTTGAACCCGTGAGCCGAAATCGCGCCACTGCACTCTAGCCTGGGCAACACAGCGAGACTGTCTCAAAAAAACCAAAAATAAAAAAACCACTACCTGTTTCAAAATATTTTTGTGCCCTTCTATGACACAACGGGTAATAACATCTTCAGCTCTGTGCTTTTAGCTATCATAGGTAGTATGAATTACATTTTCCATACAAAATTGCAGTCTAAAGAAGATTAAAATCAAATACCTAGAAAGATTATTATGAAGCCAACTTCAAAAAAATCCACTTAGAAGTCTAACTTTCCTTAGGGCCCTCTTCCTTTATATCTTGACAACTATATGTTTTTGGCAGAAAGAAATAACAGAAAGAGGAGATAAAACCAAGGAAAAAATTTTCAAGCAACAGAAAAACCCAGAGCTTCATTTTAATATACCTCTGTGCAAAATTTATTAATATATGCAACATAATTCTTACCATTTTTGGTTACCAGAAATTGTTTGCCTGCTGGTAGGTATGCCTTCACTTTCAATTCTTCCCCTGTAGCCCTTTAAAAACAGTGAAAAGCACCAAAATACAAAATATATTTTAATAGGCAAATATAGAGCAGAAAGTATCACATATAAATCTCAAAATGACATAATCCATACTTCTCAGAAAATTGGTTTAAAATTGATTTGGGAAGGATTCCATTAAGTAAGTATGTCAGGGCATGGAAAAAAGCACAATAATCTAAGTGAAATATGCTGCTCCTCAGTAAGTTGTAGCCCATTGTATAATCTCTCACATTTTTAATCCTAAAGTGCTGCTGCTCATCTTGAGAACAAGGCAGAAAAAAAAGCTGCAAGACATTATGTAACAATGTAGGTGGCTGGCAAAATCCCTGTTCCTATCACTGTATTAAAATCAGAACTAAGAGACAAAAGATGCTTTGAATCATAAAATGACAATATTAATAATTCTTGAAAACAAAAAAACCTTTCATTGAGTGCTTATTAAGTATAGAATTTAAGTCTCCAACATGTTATTTTCAATTAGTCTTCATAACTCTAAACAGTAGAAAATATAAATATCCCATTTTATAGTTAAGTAAACTAAAGATTAAACAGATCAAGTTGCCTATGATCACAAAACTAGGTGGGAGAGCAAGGATCAAAGCCAAGTGACTTCAGGGCTCCTACTTTTAACCACTGTTCCCTCTGTGGGTCAGAGCCAACTATCTACATTTCTGAGCTGCTCTGGCACCTCTTCTTAAGAATTTGTGGGTCATCTGAAAATGGTGAGAGATGGAATGGTATGTGGTGTCTGTCACAAACATATGAGCATAAATTTGGAGTTCTGCTGTCTTTTCAAGCTTCAGTCTAAAGTTCAAACCATTGATCTGGGCACAAGGTAAAGTCAGGAAAAGCCCTAAAATTATTTGACAGTCTTCTAGGCTTCTTTTGACTAGTCCCAAGTGTCAAATTCAACAATGTCATGGCAACACCCGAAGTTCTAAGGGAAGAGTTAAAATAAGGTCATAATAGCACTTGTGCACATGAAGGTATAAGCATGAAGGTATAACCTGTCTCTAGTACTGGTTTAAAATGAATTTTTCCTTTGGCCCAGCAATTTAGCCAAAAGTGTGGACACTAAAGTGGGGTATAATTGAGTTCTAAGTTACAGTAAAATTATTTAAATCATTGTAATTCATAAAATGGAATAAAACTACTAGTACCTGCTAAAAAAGAGATCCTGTCCATATATACAAGCCCCTACAACAATGCTATAAATCAAATATCTACACTACTTAAACAATTAAGCTGATAGAACAAAGAAATCTCAATGCTTATCATATTGAAAAAAATCCTAAATCACTTATTTTCACAAAGTGAATATTATTGTAAACATCATGTCCCTATTTGACTTGAAATACACATAAATTATAGACCAGAACCTAGCTAAATATAGTTTTAACAGAATACCTGGAATATAGAAAAAAGAAAAACCTTCATTAAATCAGAGAGCTTCTATGACATAAATTTAATTTTAAATATGGAACAGAAAACAAACTTGAAACTTTAGTCTTTTGGTACATAAATAATGCCCTACAAAATAAAGAGTAATTGAAAAAAGCAGTGACAACTGTTTCAGCTACATGGTAAGTACTAAAATGCAGGAGAATAACAGGCCACAGATGAAAGAGCATTTCAAGGTCTTTAGATATTAAGAAAAACATTATCAATTGGAAACTTGTTAATTATAGAACCCCTATCTCCAGTCAAAACTATACTTTTCAACTACAATTGAAAAAAAATTTTAAGAAAAAAAAAGATATAACAAGTTGAAGCACCTACATCCAAACAAGGTGATAATTCCAAGCAATTCTAGTTTAAATAAAAGTTCTGCCAATATTTCAGCTACCAACAGGGAATCTTTATCATGGGTACTTGAAAGTAATAAAACATTGTGATTATTCAGAATATTTTAAAATATAGATTGTGAAAACTGCTAAATTGCTTAAAGTACTTTAGTAATTAAAATAAAAGCTATTAAAAAACCAAAAACTTAAAGCCTCTTAAAAGTAGACTTATAGTGAAGGCCTTAATTGGTATCATAAACCTTTCTTTTAGCTTTAGCTAGTTTCCTAAAGATGGAGCATACTTTTGAACCTAATGGAAAATGTTTATGTCTTATATTTTAAAGAAAATAAAACTGCAAAATCTCTGCATTTATTAATGCCACAAAAATGTTCAATAAATTTTGTTAATTTGAAAAAAAGCCTGTTCAAATTTTTTTTTTTTTTTTTTTTTTTTTGAGACTGAGTCTCACTCTGTCACCCAGGCTGGAGTGCAGAGGCACCATCTCGGCTCACTGCAAGCTCTGCCTCCTGGGTTCATGCCATTCTCCTGCCTCAGCCTCCCAAGTAGCTGGGACCACAGGCACCCGCCACCACACCTGGCTAATTTTTTGTATTTTTAGTAGAGATGGGGTTTCACTATGCTAGCCAGGATGGTCTCCATCTCCTGACCTCGTGATCTGCTCGCCTCAGCCTCCCAAAGTGCTGGGATTTCAGGCACGAGCCACTGCGCCCCGCCAAAAACCCGATCAAATTTTATTAAACTATTTATTATTCAACAAACCAGAAGGTCAGACCTAAACACTATAAAGAAAAGAAATAATAGTAAAGAAGTAAATGCACTTTTCTCAAATAAGTCCACCTATTGTGCTAACATAGCAAAATAATGTGGGTACAACACCCACTTGTTCTTCCTCTATTTTACTTTGAGTATCACTGGGGGCACTGTTTAACAGAAAAATCTGCTGGGAGTAAGTTAAATTGGTCATTCCAATTTTCATCCATCAATCAACCTGTTTTGCAAATTGCTATAATTCTGAAGCCATGCCTTTTACTAATTTTCTATTCTTTACTCAATATTACTTACCATTGCCATGTTGGACAGTGGTGGACTAAGTGATCTCCAGCTGCCACAAACTATTCAGGATTTAGAAGTAATATGAAAAAAAGAAAAAAGAAAAATCAAACATCACTTAATGTGCAAGGTGGCAAAATACCAAACTGATGGCCCTAGGTAACATTGAAATCCAGTAAGCAATTAAAATATAAACAGCACCAAAGCTGTTCTACTAGCCTCAAGATTTATTTTTGATTATGACTAAACTGCAACATTTTCTAACGTCCATAAAAAATTCAAATTAATGTTGGAAGAAAAAAGTCAAGTGCTGTTTTTTAAAAATTCAGTTTTTATCATTGGATTAAGTAATGCCAAAAGCAGTATCATGAAATTGATAAAGGTAAGGCTATCAGATTTAAATTGTCAAAATCCATTTTAAGGACACAAAAATGTAGACACATTCTTGTCAAAGATTGAAAATACAATAAAAATCCAAAAAAATTACTAAATAGATAAAAGTCGATGGTGTAAATCTACTTTATTATATCACAGGGCACACTTCTTCCTCTTTTATTACTTTTAAAAATTTAAGTAATTTTGAAAATGTTTTTGCACTCCTAAAAGAGAAATGCAGTGCCAAAACAATGGGAAAAAATTAGAAGCTTTTTGGTCTCACTCTGAAAACACCTACAAAATTAACAAATTGAATCCTCTAACAAATCTTAGGCTTTCTAAGCGGGCTGAAATATTGTACAAGTTTTTGTTTTTCTTCAGAAATAAAAACCAGATTCAGGGAGATAAACTTTAACCATTTGAGAATTATCAGTTTACTCGAACATGAGCTGATCTTACTGGCTAACAGAAATCCTCCTCATAGTCTGTAAAGCATAACTGCAGTGTTCCAACTCAAGCAGAATGCGCATTGTCAGGCCTCCGAGCCCAAGCTAAGCCATCATATCCCCTGTGTACATCCAGATGGCCTGAAGCAACTGAAGATCCACAAAAGAAGTGAAAATAGCCTTAACTGATGACATTCCACCATTGTGATTTGTTTCTTCCCCACCCTAACTGATCAATGTACTTTGTAATCTCCCTCACCCTTAAGAAGGTTCTTTGTAATCTCCCCCACCCTTAAGAAGGTTCTTTGTAATTCTCCCCACCTTTGAGAAAGTACTTTGTGAGATCCACCCCTAGCCGGCAAAAAACATTGCTCCTAACTCCACAGCCTATCCCCAAAATCTGTAAGAACTCTTGATAATCCCAGCACCCTTTGCTCTCTTTTCGGACTCAGCCCGCCTGCACCCAAGTGAAACAAACAGCCTTGTTGCTCACACAAAGCCTGTCTGGTGGTCTCTTCACACGGGCGTGCGTGACACGCGTATACTTGCCAAATTACTTCTATTTCGCAAAAGCTCTAGCTTAAAATCTTGTATCGTTCATGGGTTTATTATACAGCAAAAAATTACAAAATATTTAATCTCTAATACTTTTCTGAGAAAGTATGTCTATATAAAATACTCTATTTTGAGCATACAATTCTATCAAATAAAGAAACATTAACAAGATACAGCAACTGGATTCCTGACTTTGTTTCTGTTCTTTTACTTCAAATAACCTTATTATTTAAACAGCTTAAGTAAACAGCTTAAGTAAAGACAAAAAACAAAATAAAAACAATAGTCTCTTCCCCAAGTTTTGAGCACTTTGAGGTCATTGCAACCAGATGCTACATTTAGCTCTGTGGTTATCAGGAACTAATTTATTACCATTAAAAGTAGTAATTTAACAAAATGAAAGCA
This sequence comes from Chlorocebus sabaeus, assembly GCF_047675955.1. Lineage (NCBI taxonomy): Eukaryota > Metazoa > Chordata > Mammalia > Primates > Cercopithecidae > Chlorocebus > Chlorocebus sabaeus. The sequence continues at coordinate 32,345,337 of NC_132925.1, forward strand.
AAATAAATAATTAAAAATTCTTTCATTGTATTGCCTTGAGGTAACAAGACAAATATTTTGTCTCATAGTCCCTATAGCAGCTTCTATTTAAAAACAAGAACACTAGAAGGCAAGAAAAATGAAAAAAACAAAAACAAAAACAAAAAAAACCACACTTGCACTGATAATAAACACGTGTACATCTGCCCTCATTAGCAATGGCCACCATTACTTGCTTCATGTGTTCAAATACTATAAGATTCAAATTTCTAAATGATCAATATTGCTTGCAGTAGCTTTCTCTTAGAGACTAAAAATGTTCTCTTGTGATCTTTATTATCAGTATATAATACTGACTAACTCCAACAAGAATCAATGTTTACATCTTGGTGAGCAATTCCACTCCTCAAGCTAACCTCAATTAATAGTATTCTACTTAATCAAATCATACATATCCAACATTAGTGTTTCCTTTTTTTTTTGACAATACAGTATCAGATACTAGCTGCTCCTCTTTTTAAGCACAATACTGTCACACCTCTGAATGAAAATAAAAAGACAGCTGATGTCTGGCAGAAACCCAGAAACAGTAAAAGGAAACAAATGGACAAATCAACTCAGTATATAATATTTACACAAAGCAAATGATGCCTTCCCATTTCCTTCTCCAGACTCATTCTACTCTAGCTCAATCCTGTAACTGTTCTCTATCTCAACGTTGCATTATGTGCTAGGCACCCAGCTGGGCTAATTTGGCCTTGGATTTTTTTAGAGGGAGGAAAGTTCATAAATTGATTGATGTTGTAATTAAGTGTAACAGTTATTTATTCTGGGATGAATTCCTGTTTTGAAACTGCTTAATTCTATCCAATGACCACGGACTTGCATCTCTAACTGCAACTATCTATTCAACAATTAGTCATCTTCACGGAGGAAATAAAACCAAAGAGAGCAAGAACAGCATACTTTCATCTCCGCTCGATTTCAGATAAAGAGCCATGGTCAAATTACACCTGCTTGGCAAGAATGTTAATGATATCCTTAAAATCAAAACTTAGTTTTATTTGGCATTTGAGGTAATAAAACCTAAGGCAGAATAAGATCTTTACAGAAGGTCTAGCCCACAACCGTTATTTTATAGATGAGGAAACATGAAGCCTCGGCAGGTATAGCATAACTGATTTCCTCACTAGGAGAAATTACAGAAATAGGTCTAGAAGGCAGGTCTCCTAGATTCTTTGCATACTACCATGTGTCTTCACCAAAAATAAAAGACAATTTGAGATAAAAGATCAGTTAGGCAAACCATTCTTTTTTTTTTTTCTTTTCTTTTTTTTTCCTGAGACGGAGGCTTGCTCTGTCGCCCAGGCTGGACTGCAGTGGCGCGATCTCGGCTCACTGCAAGCTCCGCCTCCCAGGTTCAAGCCATTCTCCTGCCTCAGCCTCCTGAGTAGCTGGGACTACAGGTGCCTGCCACCACGCCCAGTTCATTTTTTTGTATTTTTAGTAGACAGGGTTTCACCGCGTTAGTCAGGATTGTCTGGATCTCCTGACCTCGTGACCCGCCTGCCTCGGCCTCCCAAAGTGCTAGGATTACAGAAGTGAGCCACTGCCCCTGGCCAAACCATTCTTAAAACTCACAAGGATTTGGAACTAGACAGACTCCATTACAACTGAAAACTGAAAGATCAGTTAATTCTCTAGCTTGACACCCTGGACCTTAACAGCAGCAGCCTCATCATACAATGAGGTTTAAAAAGTTTGTTTCAAAACAGTGAATAAAGTTCTATTGCCAATAAGTGGTGTTTTCATTGACAGTAAAAAAAAATAAAATAAAATAAAAAAGCTTAAACAGTCTTTTATTAAGAATAACATAAATCTGATAAAATCATAACTATTCATAAAATTGGAGCCTGAAAAGGTTTTTAGCCCAGTATTTATTTCTCCGGGGACAACAAAATAAACTAAACAAAAAAGAACTCTTAAGATAAACAATATCTAAGTAGTGAGCAAAGTTTTCCAATGAAAAGCATGAAAACTCACATTTGATGTAGAGAGAACCAAGACACCACAAACACTACAGAACTTACTGCACAGCTCAATATAACACCAATACAAATGAAGGATAAGTGATATAGGACTCGTTTCGATCCCTTCTTTCACCCTCATTTCTAAATAAAAAGGAACTGCAGAGAAATATGAGAAGTGGCAAACTGACAGGGAAGTTACATCTTTTCCTGTATGGGAAGTAAATTCCCATAAATCACAAACAGTCATAAAACCTAATTTTACTCAAATCAAAATTAAAGTTCAAGATGTTTTCTTATGAAGCAGAGAAGCCACCTAGTTTAATATAATTGTAAAATAAAAGGGCTTCAGTATTATCTTCAGCACTCACCTCTTCTGGGGTAATTACACCTGTTTCCTTAAACTTTGATTCCTAAAAAAAAAAAAAGCAAAGAAAAACATTATGTTTCACTATCAATTAAATATATTTTTCGAGCAATTATTTGCCTGGTGCCCTTCCAGGCAATGGGGCACATGCAAAAAAAAAAAAAAAAATCAGTCTATCTATCTAATCTATAATCTATCTATCTAATCTACCTAGCTACCTACCTCCCTCACTGGTATCTATCTATATCTATCTGTTTCACTCACTGGTAATGACCACAGGAATATACAAGTCTAATGTAGGAAACAGACATGAAAATAATTATAATACTATCGGATCAGAGCTATAATAAAGCTCTATATAGAAACATTCCTTTTTTTTAAGACGGAGTTTCGCTCCTGTTGCCCAGGCTGGAGTGCAATGGCGCTATCTTGGCTCATGGTAACCTCCACCTCCCGGGTTCAAGCGATTCTCCTGCCTCAGCATCCCGAGTAGCTGGGATCACAGGCATGCGCGACCACGCCTGGCTAATTTTTGTGTTTTAGTAGAGATGGGGTTTCTCCATGTTGGTCAGGCTGGTCTTGAACTCCCGACCTAAGGTGATCCGCCCGCCTCGGCCTCCCAAAGTGCTGGGATTACAGGCGTGAGCCACCGCGCCCAGCCAAGCTCTATGTGTAAACATTCTAAGATTTAAATAAAAATAAAGCCTTACAGAGATTCTGTGAAATGAATAAATATCTTTATTTTAAAGCACAGCAAAAATGTCTTAAAGATGTTTAGACATCTTACAATTCAGCCAGTCTTATTTACACTGAATAATGTTAGAAACCAAATCTAGAAATCATTTAGCATCTTCCCCTAATTCTCATCTCCACCAAGACATTGACACACTATTCTCTCCTCTAAAGCAAGAATGCTATTGACTAAATTTTTCTAAACTTTAAGTTATACGTAAGACTTTCTGGTAGAGTCTACAAAAACGAAAACACTCATTTATAAACATTATTCATTCAACAAATGTTTACTATGTACCGGACACTTTTTGAGGCAGTGGCGATATTTAGGCGTGAATAACAAATGTATTCTTGCCCTCATAAGGAGTTTCAACTCAGTTAAGGAAGAAAAGCCAAATGGTAATGAATAACATGCCATAAAGAAAAACGAAGCTGAGAGGAATCTGTGGGGTGGCTGGGGAGAGATGGCCATTTAAAATAAAATGTAAGAGAACAAAGACTTCACTGAATAATGACTTGAAAACCTCAAGGAAAGGAACATGCCATAAGGCTGTGAGTGAGAAGCGCGTTTCAGATAGAGGGAAGAGCACATGCAAAACCCCGAACCAAGAGCGTGCTTAACGGAATAATAAAGGCAGCTCAGGTTAGCTTAACCAAGAGCAGTCAGGGGATGGAGTAGATGAGACTGGGGCCTCTACCAATTAAGCAGAACCTTAGCGATGATTGTAAGAACTTCAGTGTTTACTGCACGCACATACTCCAAACAAAACATGATTTTTCTTGATTTTTACTTGCTAGGAAAAGACTATTACTTATTTCCTGAGGACTTTGTTTTTTCTCCTTGCCTTCCCTTATCTAGCAGGAAACTAAGGATTCTCTCTGTAAACCAACAGTTTGCACAGGAGTATCAAGGAGAAGGTCATTAATTCTCTCCTTTTTACTAAAAACATAGATTATACATACTGACATGCTAACAGCTCCTTTTCAGTTTGGTGAGCAAGTAAGATGACCCCTGAAAACTAATTCTACATCATAAATTTTATATTTAATTTAGGCAGTCTCTTGCTCCTCTCTCCCTCAAACTAAAAAGTTGTAACAATGGTGTATTATTAAAATACTGTAAACCTAGGTAGATACGATATTCTGAAAAGTTACCATAATATGTAAAAGCATTTGATTCAAATGTGAAAATTATTTTCCAATCTTAGTTTGACTGAATAATCTTAAAATGACTTTCACGGTAAACAAATGTAAGCAAAGCAACAGTTGAAATTCTCATTTATAATCGCTGGTTTATTTCTTACTTGGCCAATAAGTTATTCTTTTAAAAGGAGTTTTACAAAAACGTATTTTAAAAAGTACACACCAAATATTTTCCTTTGTCATGGAAAGGGAGAAAAGCAAACCTCTCCACTATTCTTAGCATATTAGGGTATTTCACTCCCACATTGAGACTGGTACATTCTAATTGAAAGCTTAAAAACAACTAGAAAAAAAACAAAAACAAAAACTAAGAACTTCCCATTAATTTACTATTATTGCTCACTTTTCAGAAAGCAAAAATGAAGTTATAACAAAACACTTAACTCCAAAAGAGTTATAAAAGCAAAGCTTGAAGGCAGTTGTAGAAATTTACTTAAAAAAAAAAAAATCAGTCACTACTGTAACAGCTAATGTGTCACAATTTTTTACTTTAAAAATGCTGTACTGCTGCCAACATATTTTAAAAAATTACACAGCCAGGAAGATCAAACCGTGCCTTGTTATCACTAACAATCAGTTACGGCTATCTGAAAAGCTTGGGAAAAAGGTTTTGCTCGTTAGATGGGTTCAAGGTTACCGAATTAGATAATGTTGCCAATTTCACCTCGTTCCTCTGAAATCTAAACGAGTTGAGATCCCAGTCACAACTTACCCACTACAGCGAACTTTCTATGAAACTTAAAGGAAAAGTGATATATGTCAAACACTGAATTCATTTTTTAAAAAGAGAAGCAAATCCTTGTTTAAAAAGGCTAAAAGACTTTCAGTCTTTGGATTTAACGATCTTCAATCTACTCGGCCGCCAAACACCCTTCCAACTCGACGTACCCGACCGCGCAGAGTTAAGACGGGCGAAGGCAGGAACACGCACAGAGCGTCCCTCCAAGTTTACCCCTGAGGGGTCAGAAAGCCCTAACGAACAGCTGGTTAAGACTACGCATGAGGGCTGCACGTTTCCCTGGGTCCCGAGCCCTACCGCCTTCCTACACCTTCCTACACCGGCGGGGACTCCTGCGGCGACCGGTCCCTGAAGAGTCGAGCATGTGCCAGACAGCCCCTGGCAAGCCCGGCCTGGCTTACCTTGAGGACCGGGGTCAGGTACTCAGCCACTTCCAGTGCCTTTCCCTTCACCGTATTAATCACATTCTGCATCCTGGGGCCGGAGTAGCGGCCGGCCCCGCGACGGGATGGAAAGTGCAGCCGGGTCAGGGGCCGGGGAGTCAGAAAATGTCCTCGCTGCCACCGACTCACATCAGCACCCGGCTGGCAGCACCCGAGGGGACGGGACGCGACGCGACGGGACGGGCGGGACGAGGGGGCGGGGCGGCAGGCACCACGCGCGAAGACAGGGTGCTCGATCCTTGAGCCCCAGGCAGCCCGCGACGGACCGGGCCCAGCTGTCACCCAGCCGCGAGGGAGGGCAGCCAAGCCGAGAGGAGACCTGAGGCGATAAGCGGCCGCACGCGCACCCCTCGCCCTCTCGGGAGCTGCCTTTCCTCGCTTTGCTTCACTCGCGCCCCTTCCGGCTTCCCCTTCCTTCTCACTCTCTTGCCGTAGCTACGCCACCACCTGGGCCTCACGTGACACTGACTCTCCCACCACGTGACGTGAGAAAGGCCGGGTTGGGGCGGGATAAGCGGCTTCTCCCCTCCTTCCGGAAGCCTAACACTGAACGCGCCTGCGCAATGGGTGTTGGGTGCGCTTTTTCCCAGTCCCGACGTAATTGTGTTTTTGTTCCGCAATTGGCGGCTTAGAGGCAGAGGCTCTTTCGCCTATATCTACTATAGCTTCTCCACGTATGGACCCTAAAGGCTACTGCTGCCACTACGGGGCCGGGCAGTTACTGTCTCAACTCTAGGATGTGCGTTCTTCCACTGAAAGCTCTTCTGAGGGAGGTAACCGCGCCCCACGGGCAAGGAATTGCGCGTGCGTCTGAGGGGAGGGTGAGCCAGACAAGAGCCCTACTGCGCATGTGTGACTGGAGGGGTATTCCCTGACTGTGAAGGGAAACCTGGCTGCCTCCTGTTGGGGAGGCGTCTTATTGGTCTCTTGTACGCGTGCGCCCACTTGGGCTGTCAGTATTGGCATTTCTCCCACCTCCCCGCAGGCTCTGTGCGCTATTCCTACGGTACGCTGGGAGGCTTTGGGCAAGTTACTTACCCAACCTGGGGTTTAGTGTCCTCAACCTATTAAAAGAGGGCTTTAGACTCATTGATTCCTACGATCTCCTCCATTTCAAACACTAGTTCAGTAAAACTTTACAGCAGTGTTTCAGATATTTCCATTTTGGTCGTTATTGTAATGAAGTCTGTCCTAGTAAGCTTTTTCCTTAGAGGGAAAAGAGGAAAATACAATTCTGAAAGTCTCATCTTACAGCAAAATTATTTACTAATAAAAGTAAAAACTAGGACGGGCGCGGTGGCTCACGCCTGTAATCCAGCACTTTGGGAGGCAGAGGCGGGCGGATCACGAGGGCAGGAGTTCGAGACCAGCCTGGCCAACATAGTGAAACCCCGTCTCTACTAAAAAGACGAGAATGAGCCGGGCGTGGTGGCGGGCGCCTGTAGTCCCAGCTACTCTGGAGGCTGACGCAGGAGAATCGCCTTGAGTCCCTGTAGGTGGAGGTTGCAGTGAGCCACGACCCTGCCGTTGCAGTCTATCTAGCCTTGGCGACAGAGCGAGACTGTCTCAAAATACATAAATAAAATTTAAAAATAAAAGCTAAAATTGCTTTGAAGAATTCTTTTCTGCTGTTGCAAAGTGTCATTTGCTCATCTGCTATCTTTGTCAGCACGTCTAATCTGGTTCTACCTTTTCTGTCTCTAGAGTACTCCTCTTACCAGATTTTCACTTTCCTTTTCTCATAGTTTCTTCTGTACGCCTCAGCTTTCTTGGTGCTGATATAGTCATAGCCAAACATTTTTAAAAAATTCCTTTTCTGTTCTGACAATCGATGGTATTTGCGTTTAGGGTCTGCCAACAAGGTTGTTCAAGAAAGTGTTTTTCTCTTTAAGGCAATTAAAAAACAGTGGAATGGAAAAACAGTGCTGTAGTCATCCTATAATATGCTCCTTGTCGACAATGTATACGTTCCTGCTAGGTGCCACATTCATTGCTTTAAGCTCAAGTCGCATCTTACTGGTGAAGTATTCTGCCAATGAAGGTAAGTTAAGACTGGGTATATGTATGGAGCGCTTCTATCTAATCACATCTCTCTCGTCTTTGGTTTTCTTATATATAACATAGAGATAATAATGCCTTTTGCTTCATGTGAGTGATAAAGCATATTTGAAATTGATTATTTAACCTTGCATTCCTCAACAAGAAAAAATGTTTGATACTGGATGAAATGTGAGTCAAATACAAAAATCAAACCCTTTAGTGAAGAACCAGTCATAACATTTGACTATTGCTTCAATCAGCAGGTGTTTCTGGACCTATAGCAAAATGTGTAATTGCACCTTATTTTGAAGTAGAAGGATATATTTGTTTGGTCACTTGGCATTTGTGAGGTACTTACTATTGTAATTACTGTATCAATGGTAAAGTGTCAGCATTATATTGGGCAATGATATTGTGTCAACAGTATAAATTATAAGCTCTGATAAGTATGTATTTAAGACATTTTTTTTTATGTAAGGATTTAAGCAAACACTTTAATTCCACAAAACTGTATTGAGTACTTCTTACTAGTTATTGTGGTGAGGATACATACAATCATGACATGACCTTTAATGGTCTACTTGGAGAGTCAGATGTGTACCTAAGTCTCTACTGCAGTTAACATTTATCTGCCAGGCACTAGTCTAAGTATTAGCAGCAGGTTCAAAGTGCATAAGATATAGACCTTGTTCTCAAGACTTAGTTTATTAGGAGAGACATAAATGTAAACACATCATGAAAATCCATTATAATAACTGCAATAATTGATATATCCTGAAGATGCAGAGATTATCTAGAGGATAAAGCTATATATTCTGTTTGGTAGGGGACGATGTGGAGTTCAAATGGATCAGAGAACAATTATCTGATTAGGGGACAGTTGATCCACTAGAAGTCAAGGTGAACAAGAGTATTCAAAACAGAGGCAACAGCCTGTAAAAGGGAACAGAGGCATAAAAAAGCAGGATATGTAGTTTGAAATTACCAAGCAAAAAGTTTAAGGACTAGCAGCCAGGTGCAGTGGCTCATGCCTGTCATCCCAGCACTTTTGGAGGCCAAGGCGGGCAGATCACTTGAGGTCAGGAATTTGAGACCAGGTTGGCCAACATGATGAAACCCCATCTCTACTAGAAATACAAAAAATTAGCTGGGTGTGTTGGCGTGTGCCTATAATCCCAGCTACTCGGGAGACAAGCAGGAGAATGAACCTGGGAGGCAGAGGTTGCAGTGAGCCGAGATCATGCCACTGCTTTCCAGCCTGGGCAACAGAGCAAAACCGTCTCAAAAAAAAAAAAAAAAGAAAAAAAAAAGTTTAAGGACTCAGAAGAGAGAGGAGGAGTGGTTGGCTGGAGAGAGGTTGGTAAGTCTCAGATTATTAAGGACTTCATATTCCATGGTAAGGAGCTAGGACCTTAGTCTCTAGGCCAGTCTGAGGGATAAAGGATACTTGAAGGATTATAAATAGGAAGGTAAAATGAGGGCCTACTGTGGTAACTGGATGGCAGTGGAAAAGACAGGAAGCTCAATAGCCAGTTAAGGGGTTATTGCAAATTAAAGCCATAGGTGATGAAGACTAACTTATTGTTTTGGAAGTAGTAAGATAGATGAGGAGTATTCAGAACATAGAAAAGACAGGATTTGGAGAATGTGTTAAATATGAAAATTAAAAGAGATAACATTGCATAGCTCCAGGGTTTCTGGTTTGAATGCTGAGTGGATTGATGATGTTCTCAGCTGAGATGGAGACTATTAGGAGGAAGAGTAGGTTGGGCAGAGTTTGAAAAGATTGTAGTTGAAGAGGTCAGGAGCTATGTCCTTACTGCAGTTTTCTGCAGTATCTGGCATATCATGCACATGAAAGAAGTGCCAATTATATTAATAAGAGGTAGGTTTTCATTTGGATTTTTATAGTGGGCAATAAGTTAAATGTTCTAGAATATAGATTTGGGGACATTAATGTTAAATTGATATTTAAAACTTAAGGAACAGAGAGAGGGAATGAGAAAATAAAGAGCCAAATTCAGAGGAATGCCAGCATTTAAGTGGCATGAGGACACTCTAAAGCATTAAGGAGAAATCGTTAGCAAGATGGGATAACTAAATGCACATGACTCATAGAAAGGCAAGAAGGAGTTTGAAGACTGAGAAAGAATTGCGACATCATGATAAGCTAAAGATTAAAGGATACCCTTTAGAATTAAGAATGAGAAGATGTTTGATAATCTCAGAGAGGAGTTAGTTTCAGAAATCAGATTACTAGGAGGTGAGACCTGAATGGAAAGTGAGTAAAGGGCACATAAAGAATGTTGATACTGTTTCAGGGAGAGATGGAGAAGGTATGGTAGCTAGAGGGTGTAGCATTTTATATTTTGTTTTTCAGATGGAAGAGTTTTGAGCATGTTCGTAGGCCAAGGGCAGTAAACCAGTTAGTAGAGAGGAAGATAAAGATACACTAGGCTGGGCGTGGTGGCTCACGCCTATAATCCCAGCACTTTGGGAGGCCAAGGCGGTTGGATCACGAGGTCAGGAGATCAAGACCATCCTAGCTAGCACAGTGAAACCCTCTCTACTAAAAATACAAAAAATTAGCCGGGCTGAGGCAGGAGAATGGCGTGAACCTGGGAGGCAGAGCTTGAAGTCAGCTGAGATCAGGCCATCGCACTCCAGCCTGGGCAACAGAGCAAGACTCCATCTCAAAAAAAAAAAAAAAAAACAAAAACAAAAACCAAAAAAAAGGATACACTGAAGCCAAAGGAAATGGAGCCAAGTATCTGAGGAGAAGGGAAAATTTGTTTGTTTTGTTTTGAGATGGAGTCTCGCTCTGTCTGGAGTGCACTGGCGCGATCTCGGCTCACTGCAACCTCCACCTCCCGAGTTCAAGCATTCTCTTGCCGCAGCCTCCCAAGTAGCTGAGATTACAGGCATGTGCCGCCATGCTCAGCTACTTTTTTTGTATTTTTAGTAGAGATGTGGTTTCACCATGTTGGCCAGGCTGGTCTCAAAACTCCTGACCTCAAGTGAGCCACCCACCTTGGCCTCCCAAAGTGCTGGGATTACAGGCATGAGCCACCACACCTGGCCTGAAGGGAAGGTTTTAAAGGGGAGATTAGATGAATAGCCAGGCCTTGGCCCTTTCCTCTGGGGCTGAAGGGAAACCAGTGAGGATGAATGCCATGTAGAAAGGTATGTTAGTGTGGGCAGGAGATGTGTGGAGGGAAGTCACATACCATGTTGTCATATGGTCTGGGATCGGCCATGAAAGAACTGCAAGAAAACCACTGAAAAGCAAGAACAAGCTAAAGAACAGTGACAAGGGTTTGAAAGTTATAATCCAAAGTCCCTCCTTCTTATGTGCACATGTTGGCTTATGTGTATCATGATGGATCATGAGAAGTATCATTGGAGGATAACAGCGTGAATTAAGTCTAGCATTTAACTGAGAAAAAGGAGATGTTTTGACTGTGCTTTGAATGATGGGGTAAGTTGAACAGGCAGATATTTAAATTCAGGTGAACATTTATTAAGTGCCTACTAAGTGCCAGGTATATGAGGGTGACAAACATGGTCCATTTCTTGTAAGGATCTTCCATTCCATTTCATTCCGCACACTTCCAATGTGACAAGTAGTGCCATAGAGGTTTAGAGGTAGTGCTATAAGAACAGAGATGAATGAAGAATTGATTCTGATTAGTTTGAGAAGGTCAAGGGAAACCACAGAAGAGAGGAAGAAAGTGTTCTGGATAGACAGTGCCCACTTGGTTTTTTTCCCCTACACTTGGCCAATTTTGGTTTAATGTGACTGAGAGAAGCAAGCAAATATTTTCAAAAGTGGGGAAAATGCATTCCTGAAAATAGTACCCAATAAAGTTTATGTTTATCCTTGGCAAAATTGTACAGCAAGTTGTTTGTAAGCATTTAGAAGAGACGGGTAAAAGTTGAGATGAAGTCATACCAACCAAACCTCACTTCCTAATTCTATTGATTTGCAATTTAGGACATAGCTTTCCAACTCATTAGTGGGTTTGGATGTGTCCAAGTATTTCCTCTCGGCCCTAAAGGTAGCAGAGCCCTAGGCCAGTTGCCTCTTGCCTCAGATAGTTTCCTTCTTCCATTTATCCCAGAGTGCCAAACAAATATTAATGTTTTCCTTGTGTACGATGATATAAAACAGATTGGAAGACTCTTAAGGGAATGTCATAGACAGAATGTACCTCAATTTTAGCAAGGCAAACAAATCACAAGAAAAATTATGAGCTGAGTAATAATTCAGCAGGTCCGTTTATAACTGATGAGTCGGTGTTGATTGATGGTCAATTTAGTAGGCAGTCTCTAATGCCATGCCACAGAGCATTCTTTGCCGTTAGTCCTAGCCTCCTCAACATATTTATTAGCAACTTGGATGAAGACATGAGAGGCATGTTTAACAAATTCAAGGATAATAAAAAGCCAAATGGGATAGGGATAGCTAATACATTAGGTGAATTGATTAAAAAATCCAAAGGAGCAAAGCTAACTGGAAGAAACTTAATATAGCCAGTAGTAAATCCAGCTTTTAAGTTTTTAAACAATTATACGTTATGCTGTATATAAACATATATAGAATAAAATGTATAGTTAAAAAACATTTCTGTTACATTTCAGAAAACAAGTATGATTATCTTCCAACTACTGTGAATGTGTGCTCAGAACTGGTGAAGCTAGTTTTCTGTGTGCTTGTGTCAGTCTGTGTTATAAAGAAAGGTAAGTCTTGAAATGGTGCTATATACTTGTTAAAAATCACAAGACCAAAACATGTTAGAACTGAAAGGAACATTTTATATCATTTAGCTTAGTCTATTAAATTTTATATGAGGAAGCTAAGATACAAACATAAGTTTGTTTTAGAGGTAGAGAAACAAGCTCAAAGAGAAAGTGTTACGCAGAGCTGCACAGGAAGGGGAGGAGCTGGGACACCAACTTACATTTCCTAATGCCCTTCCTATTACTCTATCTTGTTGCTTGTTCTGTGATAGTTGTTGCAGTAAGTTAGTTTTTATTCAAATTAAAGATTTTCTAAATCATGTGCTGTCTAACTTGAGATGTGTCATATTTCAAAATAGTTCCCATTTCCTACAGGGAAGGTAGAATAGTGCAGTGGCATCAGAGACTGTTCTGGGGCAGATTATTTTCTCTGAGCTCCAGTTTTCTGAGCTATCACATAGGGATACTAATTCATTTCTCAAATGTAAAGTATATAGTCTTCATGGAATGTATATGCTCTTTAATGTATATTAATTCTTCACCTTAGTTCCCCAATTATTGAGCCTCCACTCCCTCTGCCTCTTTTATCTACCTTCACACAAGGTAAACATAAACTTTAGAGCATTAAAGTGTTTGCCCAGCAAGATCTCTTTTCATACCCCAGGGTTTCAAACTTTGCAGTTTCTAGTTAGTGACTACTTTTCTTAATCTCATAAAACTCATGATTTGCAGGGCCTTAAACTGCCTTTTGTTTTCTTTTTGTTTTACGTTCTCTGCTACAGTGCCTAAGTGTTTAGAAACCTAGAGATAGAATAATAACTGATTAGGATTACTAAAAGTTAACTTTCTCTAGTTCCATGTATATCAATTTCAATTTAGTATCCCCCTTTCCTGATTTTCCCTGGGGGGCAAAAATTCCAGTATGAAGGCTTGGTGTTTTGTTTTTTGTTTTTTTTTTAACTTATTCTCACTTGTTGATCTCCCTCTTGGCCTTATGCTCTTACAGCAGTAAGTGAAACCACATATGTATCCTGAGTTGCCTTAAATAATACTTCTTTTATCTCAAATTAATGGGAATTAGGATAACCAGTAGTCCTAAGGTTGTTGCTGATTGTCAGTGATGAAACTGGTGGGTTGAAGAGAGACAGTAATGAAATTCCATATTGTCTTTGATTACTTTTAGCTAATATTCTCTTATGGAGGCACGTTTATGAAGCTCCCTTTAAATAATTGTATCAGTAATCAAGTGCAGTGGAATTTCTCTAAAAACATGGGCATTCTCATCAAGGTCATTTATTTACACTGTATTTCTTTCTAAGATCATCAAAGTACAAATTTGAAATATGCTTCCTGGAAGGAATTCTCCAATTTCATGAAGTGGTCCATTCCTGCCTTTCTTTATTTCCTGGATAACTTGATTGTCTTCTATGTCCTGTCCTATCTTCAACCAGTAAGTAAATATGACAAAGAAACTGTCATTGAAAAGATAACGGAGAAATAAATCCCAGAATTAATTTTTTTTTTTAATCATTTTTGTTGGCATTGTTAGTTCCTCATTGCCCTCACTGGCCTTCCTGAGATTTCCCCAGAATTATCTGAGTACTGAATTATCAATACGCTTTCCAGATTCTCTTAAATGGTCAAGATTACTGTATTAAACTGGGCTGACTACCATGGGGGAGTTTCTCCCTAGACCAAGGAATCCGAAGCCACCTCTTTTTATGTAACCCTAATTAGTATACCTGTTTTCTGAGACATCCTGTGGCCACTAACCTCTAATATTAATCTCAGCATCCAGGACTTCATCAAAGAAAACTTCCCTGATTAACTCAGAAAGTTACACACTCAATGTACCTTTCTTACACCTGTTTTAGTGTAGTTTGTATGAATTTTATTTGTATGGTTTTCTTTTCTGTTAGTCCTATCATTTAACCAACAAGTTCTTCGAGGGTAGGGATCATGTCTTCCCAACTAGAAATGCCATCAATAATTGATAATGCTGGAAATACTTCTCATCTTTCTTGGCATCCTTTATGTCAGTTTAGAAAGCCATTAGTAATCTGAACTGGAGTTTGGTTTTCTGCTTTCACCTGTTACTCAGTTGTTACTACCTGTTACTACTGTGACAATAGGTCACATGGATATTTCCCTGTAATATTTTATAAAATGAAGATTGCTATTGCCTTTATTGCCAAAATGTGTTTTAAATTTCTTTAAAAAGTAAATTTAGGCATTTGATTATAACTAGGATTTCTATTGCTACCAGTCTTCTCTGTGAAATTTCTTAAATATAAGCAAATCAGTTTTAGAGTGGGGCGAAAAGGAGGGCTCAATACAGAACTGTATTAGCCTGTTCTCACACTGCTAATAAATACATACACCCAAGACTGGGTAATTTATAAAGGAAAGAAGTTTAATGGACTCACAGTTCCAGAAGGCTGGGGAGACCTCACAATCATGGCAGAACACAAAAGAGGAGCAAAGTCATGTCTTACATGGCAGCAGGCAGGAGAGCTTGTGCTGGGGAACTCCCATTTATAAAACCATCAGAGCACTACCACGAGAACAGTATGGGGGAAACTGCTGCCATGATTCAATTATCTCCACCTGGCCCGGCCGTTGACCTGTGGGGATTACAATTCAAGGTGAGATTTGGGTGGGACACAGCCAAACCCTATCAAGAATTTTAGTAGAAAACAGGTATTTGACTTTCCACAATTTAGAAGCTGTGTAACTAGGCAGGCCCAACTGCTTAAAGTTTCAATTGCCCCCTCTATAAAACAAATAATAATAATAATAATAATATACTAGTTCGAAGGCAGCGAACTGGGCCAGTTGATGACCTGAAGTTTTCTTCGACTCTGTAATGCATGTTGCTAGTAAGTGTCCAGTCCATCTAAATCTGTTCTCTCCTAAATTCTTAGAGAATTGGCCGTCCCCAACAACATAATTATGCAAATTCAATAAATAAATTTTATTTTATCACAGATTTGCTCTAAACTTGTGTCTCTTTTCTGTGTCTCCCAGTACCAAAGTAAAATGGCAACTTCCTTATTTTTCTTCCAGCTTATTGCTTTGCTCTTCCTTTCTGATTTTGTACAACCATATATCTTACAGAATAAAACACTTGCATACTCTGTGTATTTCTGTGCCTGAGCCTATTGAAGGAATTAAATAGAGATGCCTGGAATGTTTGGGGCAAAGAGCTCTGATGTTTTATTTATTTTATCCTCTTGCATGGAAAGAGTTTTCAGAATTTTCAGAATTCATCAAGCCAGTCAGGCTGCATGGTTAGGCACTTTTGCATTGCCCTTACTGTGATTGATCAAGGCCACTATTTCCACACTTCGCAGCCACTTTCCTCTTCTCCTCTTACTCATCTCCTAACTGTGGGTTCACAGGCATTTTTCTACAGAGAAGTACACTGAGAAAACCTTAAAATGGTGGTTCCCATAAGAATTCAGTAGAAAAACAACAATGTTATATTCTTAGAGTTGTTGCCATTTTTAATTGAGTTTACTCTTGTGTTTAATTTAGCTGCATATTAGCCATGTTTGTTTTAATTAGTGGGTATATATGACTGTTAATATCTTTTGGGGTTTAATCACCTGAAAGTGATAGCAAGCAGGAAGGCAGGGTGAAGTACATCCTAAGATTTGCATTAAAAAATTATTACTGTTGTCACATCTGATTATGGGCAGCATTGATGGAATTTCATGCTTTCTGAGTATAATGTATACATGTTCAGATTAATACTCTCATGTGTGAAATAGGACTGAATTTGTAAAAACAAATGGTTTTAAAATCTGGCTGATACATTTCTAAGTGTTTAGAACAACTTGAATCAGTGCCCAGGACTGTCAAGTATGAGTTTGGTATTGAGTTACTGCAGTTCAACCAGGAAAATCGATACATAACAATTCTTAGAATGGTAAAGATGCTTAAAAAAATCTATACTTCAATTTTCTTACTATATTAATGGGCCAAACAGTACCTGCCTTCTATGTGACCATAGAAACAGTGTTAAAAATCCATAAGGCACTTTGAGAACTTTGAAAAGTAGGCTTCATAAGCATAGTAACTGTCATTTCTAGACCTAAACCTTTGGAATTTATAAGTAATTTCAGATCTGTATATAAAGATTATTTTCACAGGCAATGCCTGGACAATAATTTGATCACATCTACATAAATTTGACAAGCGACAAAACTGGAATTTAATCCTCAGGTGAAATTGCTACCTTAATAACCCCTCTGTTTTTTGACCAAAAAGCTTTTGTTGTCAGGTGAACTGCCAAGCTAGGACATTTCTGAGGTCAGTACTTTGTTTGGATTGTAACTCTATCTTCTCTCTCTTTCTAGGCCATGGCTGTTATCTTCTCAAATTTTAGCATTATAACAACAGCTCTTCTATTCAGGATAGTGCTGAAGTAAGTAACTTGCTGTGAAAACATATATCATACTTTAAAATAACACAGCTCGATTTCAAATGATACACCCAGAACACTGAGCCCTCAGAATCCCAAAGCCAGGATTTTGTTCCTAATTGGCTTTGTGTATTGGGCATGTTTAAGCCATGTAGAAAGCAACTCCAGTGCTAGTCCATCTAAATCCTCTGTGATCAGATGAATGAAAATGTCTTGAGCATCTTAAAAATAAGATAATTAACTGTGTTATGATTAGTATTTTCATATTTAGTGCCAGATTTTCAACAAAGAATTAATGAGCTTTTTGTGCAAAATCTTTCTGCACTAATAGGGAAGCAAATGATTCCTAAGATTGTTAATATATTTGTAATTTGGAGTTTGGAGATGATAGATAATGGCCAGTTTTTTATTAAACTATTTGAGATGAGGACGTGATTTATGCACTAATTAGCACAGGGTTTGTGTGAAAAATCTAGTCAAAATTACCGTTAAGAAGGATAGGTTTTTAAACTTTTAAAAATGTTATCACCAATTTTTACTGTCTCCAAGAAGACCGTTGAATAGTACATTTTTAAGTAAATTGCTCTCTTCAAAGCAAAAGGCAGAGTGTCCTAAGGCAGGAAGATGATACAGGATCTGCATACTTCAGTTTAATTTCTTACTTAATGATTAAATAAAATTAATTTCTTATTAAATTTGTTGCGTTTTTGTAATTTTACCTTATCTTTTTGATTTATTGATTCTCAGTGTGCTGATAGTGTGTTCTTTCATAATTTGAGTATAGGAAAGGGTGACTGGCTTGGTACAAAGATTTAATTTGTTGAGTCCGTGATTATTATATAAATTATATAAGATTCCTGATAAATTTTCTTTTACTCTGAGGAAACATTTAATTTGATAGCTAATGTGAGAGATAGGAAAAAATGAACATTACATTTAGCCCAGTTTAAATGTTAGAGTTCATCGAAGTTCTACATATCTGTTTTTCAATTTATTTGTGAATTGTGAAAATAATTCCTTAGCAAGTTAAAAATGATATTCCAAAAACATTTTGAAGTCTTTAAAATCAATTTGAATCTCACTTTGTAGTATAAAAAGTTGACTTTTGAGAAAATGTATGCAAGCAATAATATTTGTATATTGATTCCTGTGATAGATGAGAGGTGCACTTCTGTGAAGATAAATAGAATGGTTCCAAGACCATTTCCATATTCCAAGATGATAAAAGGATCACTATTTAGTGAGGAAGTACAGGTCTCAAAAACATGTGTTTTCAAAGTGTTTGTCGTTTACTTTTAATGAGTACAGATGGTATTATACTGAAGTTGTATAATATAAAAATATTATATCAAAATTACATCAGTTTAAAACTGAATTTACTAAAGACTAAAAGTATGTATTGCCTGACTTGAAATTGGCCAGTAGCTCTAGTTCTATCCTATAGTAAGTATTCCTTGTTAACTTTTTAAGCATTTAACTATTTGTATTAAGAAAGTTCATTCTAAGTTTAAATCTAAATTAAATTTTAAATATTTGCTTTTAATACTAATTATAATATTGATTACATTTTGCTAATTTTAATAATAACTAACTGGTATGAATTAAAGTTCAAAAACATTTCTACATACTTTCTTATTTTCAGAGGAATAATATTGATTCTTAGACATATATTTGCTTTGTTGTTGACATCTCTCTGTTTTGAATCCTTGGAAAGCAGCATGCTAATAATCTAATGTTGTCTTTTATGAGAATGTCTTTTAAGTGTTTTATTACTTCTTTAAATTTTTTGAGACAGAGTCTTACTCTGTCACCCGGGCTGGAGTGCAGTGCCACCATCTTGGCTCATTGCAACCTCCTCTTCCCGTGTTCAAGCAATTCTTGTGCCTCAGCCTCCCAAGTAGCTGTGACTACAGGCGCACACCACCACGCCCAGCTAATTTTTGTATTTTTAGTAGATACAGAGTTTCACCATTTTGGCCAGGCTGGTCTCAAACTCCTGATCTCAGGTGATCCACCCACCTTGGCCTCCCAAAGTGCTGGGATTACAGGTGCGAGCCACTGCGCCTGGCCTTATTACATTTTTTAACTCTTTTTTCTAATTGTGGTATAGAAAGAAAAAAAAAAATTTGCCATCTTAATTTTTTTGGGGGGGTGGGCACAGAATCTTGCTCTGTTGCCAGGCTGGAGCGCAGTGGCGCGATATCAGCTTACTGCAACCGCCACCTCCCGAGTTCAAGCGATTCCCCTGCCTCAGCCTCCCAAGTAGCTGGTATTACAGGCACATGCTACCACGCGCAGCTAATTTTTTGTATTATAGTAGAGACGGGGTTTCACCATGTTGGCCAAGATGGTCTCAATCTTCTGACCTTGTGATCCACCTGCCTCAGCCTCCGAAAGTGTTGGGATTACAGGCATGAGCCACCGCATCCGGCCCATCTTAACAATTTTTAAGCGTACAGTTTAGTAGTGTTAAGTATATTCATGTTGTTGTGAAGTAGATGTTGAACTTTTTCACCTTACGAATTTGAAACTCTAAGTCCATTAAACAACTCTCCTTTCCCTGCCTCACCCTAACCCCTGATAACTATCATTTCACTCTCTGTTTCTATGAATTTGACTACTTTAGATTCCTCATATGAATAGAATCATACAGTATTTGTCTTTTTGTGACTGGCTTATTTCACTTAGCTTAGCATATTGTCTTCATGGATCATCCATGTAGCATGTGACAGGATTTCCTTCTGTTTTTTAAAGCTGAAAAGTATCTCATTGATGTATATGCTTTTATTACATTTTGAAGTCAACTTAACTTTGTTCTATTTTGATCTTTTTGGAGTTGGTGGTTTGCATTGGTTTTCCCTATTTAATTTACTCTTTGTGAATCATTTGATGGTCTTTTTGCCCTTTGTGATTAAGTTTTGACCTAGGAGTAGCAGCTTAATAGTTCTATCACATATTCTTTGAGACCTTTCATTTAGAATATTAAATCTGTTGTCTTATACTTGATTGTAGCAGAACTATCAAATACCTTTCCCATACAGGTAAAGAATACAAGGCTACAAAATAAAATAAAATAATTAAAAAAAATTTTTTCAAAGAAAAAAACCAAAAAATAAATAATTTAAAAAATTCTTAAAAAGAATATAAAGCTACAAAAGCAGGCAAAAGTAAATCTGGTAACTACTGCAAGGATTACTTGGAGGAATTTGAAAGTGGGAAAAAGAAAAATATTATCTAAATGTCCTATTGTCTTTTCTAAAAAGAATAAAATACCTAAAGGCATTCTCATAAAAGACAATATTAGATTATTAGCATGTTATTTTCCAAGGATTCAAACTTTATGTGAATGTATGGATTTGTTCTTTGAAGTATAAGCCACTGGTTCATGGTAGAAACTGGTAGCAGGCATTATGCCTTGTAGCCTGCTTCCCTGGTTTGCTTGTAACCTAAGCAAAGTTGTATAATCTTGTTTGCTTTAGCTTTGGGAAATGATACCAACCTAAACATTGAGATTGGAGGCAAAAGATAACCAAGACCAGTACTTATTTTTACCTAAAAAATGTACATAAGTTTCTCTGATTTCCTCAAAGAGAGGGTATGGAAAAAATTATTTAAAAATACATTTTGAAACATGGTGGATGTGTAGGAAGTAAAGGGAAAGTTTAGTTACTGTCTGAAACAACATAAGAACAAAGAAAAGTGCCACTCAGTGGTAGTACAAGCATTTCTCCAGAATCATTCATTCACTTGATAAATTTTCTCTTTGATTTCTTGTTATAAATCTGCCCCTTGTCACTCTCTCTGTGCTACTAAGAAATGTGTTTTGTACAGTTTCTGGAGAAAACAATTTTGTGAGTCTTTCCATTTAATTGTCTTCATACCCTGCATTAGTTTACCAAATATAGAAGTGCTTTTATCTGACACAATTTGAACCTATTGCTTAGTTGCTGGGAAAACTTATAGTTGTGAATCATATACATAAGTATATATAGAAAATAAACAATTTATTTTAACTTAGAGTATGTCTATATACATGTATTCATCATTCTTCTAAAGCTGAGCTAAAGCCCCTCCTTTGAGTATGTTACTGATCGAAGTTCCTTAGCTCATCTGTATGTTATTAGAAAACAGCTTTTTATCTTCTGAATAATTTACTTTCCCTTAATCTTCCCAAAGTGTTCAACTTAGTTTTCATAAAAACAGCTTCTTGTCTTTTACTCATAGTTTATCATTTGTGTAATCTTTATGTAGTGACAACAGTGAGGTCACCTGGCAAAAACATGTTTAGGAACAGATTCTGTGAGCAAACAATTCACTTGGGAGCAGAGGCCCTCAGGAAGAGTAGCCTTCTAGCCACAGGCATTCAGCTCTGAGCATTCATTACTATGTTTTACAGAGGCAGTGGAGAGATGAGTGGAGTGAGCTTCCACTGTTTTGTATCAGTTAAACTGAAGAACGAATTCAGTCATGCAGACTCAGTTGTCATTTCAGATTGTCAGCTGACTTTACAGGGTAATTTGTTAAGCTTTATTTTCTTTCCTAAAAATCTACCATTTTTAATTTTTAGCTTAATCCTTAATAAATTTTACATTCCTTAGAGCATTACCTTGAATGAGTAATTGTTTACAGAAGGTGTTGTTTAGCTTAAGTATTTTTTTCTTAATATCAATATTAGTGACAAATGTGTAGCTGCTAGAAAACTTTTAAAGGAACTGTAGATTATAGCATTGCCTCACTTGTACATGATTTGCACTAATAGAATTTTTTTTTGTAAAATGGACACCCATTTTTTAATCTCTGTGGTCATTCTATTTGTTTTCTGCTACTTAATGTGTACCAGCTGCACCTTCAGAAATTTAAGTGATTAGTTCACAGTTTCTCACCTGATGACATAAGACTGCGCTAACCCCATCAGTAAGCTCTAGATCTGACTATTTGAAAATTACTTACGTATGAGAAAGCATATAATAGTGTGCACAGGTGTGCTGCTATCTAGGCTAGTCTGTGCATTTAGCAGTTTCAGAGCATGAAGCTTTATATGCATACAACTTCCTATATGTGCATCCTGGAAACTTAGAATTATACTTAGGAGGCATGATGATGCAGAAGGAAGACATATAAAACCATGGATCTGATTCCTTCCTTAGTCTTTAAGTACATGACCTTAGGGAAATCTGTTAGGTTACTGTTTCCTCCCTTAGAGCAGGAATGCCTAAGTGCATGATAGGTGCTCAATAAATGCTCCAGTGTTATACAAATTCTCTTAACTTCTGGTTCCCACCTATTGCTTTACACTTCTGCATTTTTTATGTTCCTCTTTTTTTCTTGGTGTTTCCCTTTGCCTAACTAACTGATCTTCAAACATCAAGATTTTGTTCCCCCAAGAGGCCTCCTGACAACGCCAATGAGAGTGAGATATTCCTCTTTCCTTTGTCAACATTGTACGTTCTTGTTGCCTTTGCATAGACTCTTCCCTCTGCCTGGATATATCACCACTCCTTTTTCACATGATAAACTTCAATTTATTTTTCATCTTTTAGCTCAAGTGTCATTTCCTCTTTGAAGCAATACCTGACTGTTTACAGATTCTAGTGTTCCTCAGTATACTCCAGTTGTCCCATTAATCACTTTTCACACATACTGAGATCATTTAGTTTCATTGTTTTCTCACTATTAAAGCATAAATTCCTTGAACATGGAGATAAATCATCTTTATCTCCCCAGCTTGCCTGGCACGTAGTAGCCACTTATTAAACATCTGTTGAATAGAATGAATCAGCAAAATGGAATAACAATAGTACATATCCTTTATATATCACAAGTTTGTTGCTAAGGAAAATAAATAAAAGATTGTTAGGACTTTGTAAACTGAAATACTGCCCAAAATAACATTTTTCTGTGGCTTGTCAGCCAGCAGTTTGCTGTTTAATGCTCTATGATTAGGCCATGGATCTAGAGCTAACCTTCTCCTTTAAATCTTTTTTGGGTTATTGACACCTTTAAAGATTTGACAAAACTTTGCAGGATCTCCTGCATAGGGAGAAATTCATCTACGCACAACATTTCTGAAGCTCATCTACATTCTTTCTGGTTCTGGGAAACCAGGTTGAGAATCTCTGCTGTAACTTTATAGTGTGATAAAAGTTATTGTGCCAGAGGTCCAAGATCAGCTCTAGAGGTAGAAAGGAGGCCATGTTAAACTTGTAGATTAAAAAGACCTACACAGAGGGGAAATGACTTGAGCAACCTTAAGGGATAGGTGTTATAAAAATGAATTAAAACATTAAATTGGAGAGACAGGCACCAACAGGTTTTCTCTGAACTTGAATGGTAGGAAATGCTAACAAAAACTGGGACCAGTTTATTCAACCAAATACTCAAGTGTCTGAGTTTTCAGTAGAAATTGTTGATAGCGGGGGAAAACAGTAGTAAAATCTTGTTTTTCATCTTTGAACAGGAGGCGTCTAAACTGGATCCAGTGGGCTTCCCTCCTGATTTTATTTTTGTCTATTGTGGCCTTGACTGCCGGGACTAAAACTTTACAGCACAACTTGGCAGGACGTGGATTTCATCACGATGCCTTCTTCAGCCCATCCAATTCCTGCCTTCTTTTCAGAAGTGAGTGTCCCAGAAAAGACAATTGTACAACAAAGGAATGGACTTTTCCTGAAGCTAAATGGAACACCACAGCCAGGGTTTTCAGTCACATCCGTCTTGGCATGGGCCATGTTCTTATTATAGTCCAGTGTTTTATTTCTTCAATGGCTAGTATTTATAATGAAAAGATATTGAAGGAAGGGAACCAGCTCTCTGAAAGCATCTTCATACAGAACAGCAAACTCTATTTCTTTGGCATTCTGTTTAATGGGCTGACTCTGGGCCTTCAGAGGAGTAACCGTGATCAGATTAAGAACTGTGGATTTTTTTATGGCCACAATGCATTTTCATTAGCCCTTATTTTTGTAACTGCATTCCAGGGCCTTTCAGTGGCTTTCATTCTGAAGTTCCTGGATAACATGTTCCACGTCTTGATGGCCCAGGTTACCACTGTCATTATCACAACAGTGTCTGTCCTGATCTTTGACTTCAGGCCCTCCCTGGAATTTCTCTTGGAAGCCCCATCTGTCCTTCTCTCTATATTTATTTATAATGCCAGCAAGCCTCAAGGTCCAGAATACGCACCTAGGCAAGAAAGGATCCGAGATCTAAGTGGCAATCTTTGGGAGCGTTCCAGTGGGGTAAGTTTGTGAGGGTGCTCCTTTTTGCTTGTTCTTCTCAAATTTAAAGCATAGTTAATTCAAGGAAAAAAATAAAATCAGTACTGATTTATCAAAGAATGTATTGGATCTCTGACTTTTAAAACTGAATCAACAAACATTCATTGGACTCCTGATGTTTGCAAGGGCTTATGATCAATGCTGTCAGGTATAGAGAAAAAGTATAAGTCAATCTCAAAGACCTTATGTGTTATTTCATGGAATACTATAGAATTACACACCTGGAAGGTACCTCACAGGTTGTCTTGTCTCCATAGTTTTACAAGTGAAGAAACAGGCAAAATGGTTTACAGATAATAAATGAAAGAACTGGTATACCTACGTCTGACTCCAAGTCCCTTGCTCTTTCTTTTCCACCATAGTTAGGAAAATAAGCTCATTTGTGAGAGAAGTTGGTCTTTCATATTAGTAAGTCTTGTTGAATAGAAAACCTGGCTCCTCAATCCTCCCTGTAGTTATTCAGCCAGTATGCCAGAAGGGCAGGGTTTGTTTATTTCACTAGCAAGGTAGTTTTCAAAAGGATCCTTGCAAGGCAAGTAGGAGGAAAATATTTTCTAGAAAAATGCTTATGCAATTATTCCGAATATCTCCCAGTTGCTTGCAATTGTTTTGGAAGCCTCTGTCAATCATTTTATTGGCAAATTGATGACCTCTTTGAAGATTCAATTAAGGAGTTAAATATATGTTTAAATAAGTGAAGTAGACGTTAGCTTTAGATTTACAATTTTCTTGAACACACAAAATATGAAATATTTTATACAATGAACATTTCACTCTTTGGGAAAAATAATCTATTGCTTAATAACATTCATGGCAGAGCTTCCCTGGGTGTAATGCCTCTGTCGTGATTCAACAGATTCTAAAGATGAAAAAATTAGGATCTTGAGTTTCAGATACCCTGCTCTTAGCCAGAGTGTATATCCAGAAGTCCTGTATTCTTTTCCAACAACTGGTAATGCCATTTGCTCTAATTTTTAAGTAAAAGAAAATGTATATAGATAACAAGGCCTACTACGAAGGCCTATTTCTCTAACCTTTAATCATTTTTCCGCAAGACCAGCAGGTGGTGCTCCTCACTTTGTTCATGTGAGCTTTGAAATTTTGAGTACTGGGTGCCCTTCACTTTTTTATCCTCTCGTACTTATATAGTTAACTTTCCAAGAACATTTTTATTTAATTTGACCGGGTTATATCTATAGCTTAATAAGGTAAGACCAATGACTTGTTAGCAAGGTTTCCCCTTAGTAATCTTTAAAAATGCTACCTTTCCAGTTTTGTTCTAATTACTGATTTCGTGTTTCCTTTTAGGATGGAGAAGAACTAGAAAGACTTACCAAACCCAAGAGTGATGAGTCAGATGAAGATACTTTCTAACTGGTACCCATGTAGTTGGCAGCTCTTTTGAACCTTATTTTCACATTTTCAGTATTTGTAATATTTATCTCTTCACTTTGATAAACCAGAAATGTTTCTAAATCCTAATATATTCTTTGCATATATCTAGCTACTCCCTAAATGGTTCCTTCCAAGGCTTAGAGTACCCAAAGGCTAAGAAATTCTAAAGAACTGATACAGGAGTAACAATATGAAGAATTCAGTAACATCTCAGTACTTGATAAATCAGCAAGATATATTTGCAGATTATTTTCCTTGGCCTTTAAGTTTCCAAAAAACTTGTAATAATCATGTTAGCTATAGCTCATATATACACATAGCGATCAATTTGCCAGATATTCACAATTATGTAGTTCTAGTTTACATGCCAAAGTGTTCCCTTTTTTAACGTTTTGATTATCTAGGTTGTCTCTTGAATTTTGAGGCCCTAGAGATAGTCATTTTGCGAGTAAAGAGCAATGGGACCCTTTCTAAAAATGTTGGTTGAAGGACCTAAATAACTGGCCATACCATAGATTTGGGATGATGTAGTATGTGCTAAATATTTTGCTGAAGAAGCGGTTTCTCAGACACAAAATCTCAGAATTTTAATTTTTAGAAATTCATGGGAAATTTGATTTTTGTAATCATCTTTTGATGTTTTAAACATTGGTTCCCTAGTCACCATAGTTACCACTTGTATTTTAAGTCATTTAAACAAGCCATGGTGGGGCATTTTTCACCTCAGTTTGAGGAGAAAAATCTTGACGTCATTACTCTTAAATTATTACATTTTGGAGAATAAGAGGGCATTTTATTTTATTGGTTACTAATTCAAGCTGTGACTATTGCATATCTTTCCAAGAGTTGAGACGCTGGCTTCAGAATCATACCAGCTTGTCAGTAAAGCTGATGCCTAGGAGCTTTTAAAGGGATCCTTTCAAAAGGATCACTTAGCAAACACATGTTGACTTTTACTGATATATGAATATTATTACTCTAAAAATAGAAAGACCAGTAATATATAAGTCACTTTACAGTGCTACTTCACACTTAAAAGTGCATGGTATTTTTCATGGTATTTTGCATGCAGCCAGTTAACTCTCGTAGATAGAGAAGTCAGGTGATAGATTATTTTAAAAATGAGCAAACAAAAGTGACTTGCTCAGGGTCATGCAGCCGGGTAATGATAGAAGAGTGGGCTTTAAGTGGCAGGCCTGTGTGTTTACAGACTACCATACTGTAAATATGAGCTTTATGGTGTCATTCTCAGAAACTTACACATTTCTTCTCTCCCTTCTCCTAAGTTTCATGCAGATGAATATGAGGTAATACTGTTATAAATTCATTTGTGATATCCACAATAATATGACTGGCAAGAATTGGTGGAAATTTGTAATTAAAATAGTTGTTAAACCTATGTCTTGTGTTGCCACTCTGTCATATAGGGTGTGATGTGGAGTACTTTTAATCTTAAAAAATAGAGTGAGACAAAAACTCACACAACTTTTAAAACTTTCTCTTTAAGTAGATCTTAACTTCTAAGAATAACAAAGGCATTTTTATCAGTTATGTGAAATAGGACGATTATATCTATTATGGCAATTTATTTTAAAGGTAAGGGAAATGAGGTACAGCAGGACCTTTTTAGGAAATGTGGCATACAAAACATTTTTATCTTATAAAACAAAAATTACAAAATTATTTTTACAAAAGTATCACATGCAGAATACATAAATAGCAGATTTCAATAGCGCATGGAGATTGATTTTCTTATTTACAATTATTTTTGTTCCTCACCTTCCTCTTTGGAAAGCATTTTTTGCACAAAGTTAAGTTTACTTATGTTAACTTGCCACTTATTGAGAGAGGGAGAGAAAGAGTGAAAGCACAAGATCATGTGCTGGAACTAAAAATGTTAAGTTCTATTCGACCCAGCAATCCCTGTATTGGGTATCTACCCAAAGGAAAATAAATCGTTTTATCAAAAAGACATCCCACTGGTATGTTTATCACAGCAGTATTCACAGTAACAAAATCGTGGACTCAACCTAAGTGTCCATCAGTGGTGCCTGGAATAAGAAAATGTGGTACATATACACCATGGAATACTTTGCAGCCATAAAAAATAGTGAAACCATGTGCTTTACAACAACATGGATGCAGCTGGAAGCTATTATCCTAACTGAAATAATTCAGAAAAGAAAATCAAATACCACATGTTCTCACTTATAAGTGGGAGCTAAACAGTGGGTACACATGGACACAGGACTCCAAAGTGAGAAGCGTGGTGCATTAGTCCATTCTCACGCTGCTATAAAGAAATACCCGAGACTGGGTAATTTATAGAGAAAAGAGATTTAAATAACTCACAGTTCTGCATGGCTGGGGAGGAGGCCTCAGGAAACTCATAAGCATGGCCAAAGGCGAAACAGAAGCAGGCACCTTCTTCACAAGGCAGCAGGAGAGAGTGAGTGCCAACAGGGGAAATGCCAGATGCTTATAAAACCATCAGATCTCATGAGAACTTACTATCATGAGAACAGCATGGGGGAAACTGTCCCCATGATTCGGTTACCTCCACCTGGTTCCTTCCTCAGCACCTGGGGATTATGGGGATTACAATTCAAGATGAGATTTTGGTGGGGACACAAAGCCTAACCGTATGAGATGGGAAGGGCATGAGGGTTGACAAAATACCTATTGGGTACAATGTTCACTGTTTGGGTGATGGGTCCACTAGAAGCCCAACCTTCACCATTATGCAACATACCATATATACGCAATGTAACACACCTGTACATGTACCCCCTCAATCTGAAATAAAAGTAATTTTTTTTAAGATGCGAAGTTCAGATGTGTATCCGCTGGAGGTCTTGTGGGCACCACTGTTTTAAGAAGGTCCGAGTCTAGAAACCATATCCTACATGCTCCTGAAATCAGTATAGTGTAGCCTGGAGAGGAGCAATTGTCATGTGAAAAAAGAAGCAGACTTTTCTTCTGCTCTGGAGACCAAACTGCAGTAAGATTTATACGGTAGTGATTATTATTACAATGAGGACTTTCCCAAAATAGGTTACTTTTCAACAGTTAAAGGAACCTTCCTGAAGAGTGGTAGAGAATAGTAATAAATTATCACTGAAGTTTTTAGGAAGAGATTATGTCATCAGGATGTTTTAGAAGATATTCCTTCATTAGTGTAGAAGTTGGACTGATTTCTAAAGTTCCTTTCTATTTTTAGATTCTCTTCTGCACAGTTATGACCTACACATAATGCACTGAATCTGTTCCCTTGATAGTTTCTGCATAGCCTTTGGTTGTGCCACGAGTGTGGCCTGTGGTGAATGACCTGGTCTAACTCTGTCATTGGTCCTAGGACTGAACTGTCCAGGAATGTGCCTAATCCTGAGGGAAAGCAGCAACATGGCTGTTGGTTATAGAGAGAAAGATGGCTTAGACTCAAGATCTCAAATCCTTGTCCAGCTGCATCTTGCTGCCATAGGTTTTCAAGATCCACATAGAGGGAAGATAACTTGACAGAATTACTCTATAACTCTGAGGCGTTTTTTGCCTCTGAAGTCTCATGTGGAAGCCTTGTCAGTTGTAAGCTGGACTAGACTTGGTAGATCTGCAGAGAATCTTTTTGCTTTTCTGTATAGACTCAATAGGCTTGATTAAATAGGCCATATCCTCCTTGGCTCCTTTTTCCTTTACCTGATTTCCTGATTTTTCCCATGAACATCTGCCTTTCCTGTGGGGAGAAGAGGCAGAGAAAGTCAAGCTCAATAAAGTGTAATATTTTTTTCTCTGAAACCTAGAGCAGAGTTTCTTAAACTTCCTTTTAAAGGAAAAAAAAAAATGTCATAAATGTCAACATGGACTTTTTTCTACTTTACTGTTATTTAAATACATACAAACATAATATAATAAAGTATAAACTGCTTATACTTTTTAGAGGAAAACCAAAACATTTACAAATTAAAATACAAAGCTTTATAACCAATAAGCATCTATGTCAAATATGAATGTAATGAGAAGGTGATATTTTGCTCAAATAGAATCATAACAGACCCCCAACAGTCCTGCAGAACTTCTGCCCTCACTTGCTGTTTTAGTTGCTTCAAGTACCACCCTGTGGCTGTCAAGATGACTGAAACTTGCTGACTTTGCAAATTATGCATTTAATCCTGCTGGGGATTTATCAACCCATGTTCCTAACAATCCCATACGGATGTGTTGGGGATCAAGCTACTAACTTCCATTGGCCTTAGCGCCCTGGGACTCTTTTAAAAATATCAGCTTTATGTGTTCCCTGAAGTTCTGAAAGAACTCACTAGTAAAATTGCCTAGGCTTGGCACTTTTTTTGGATACTTTATTTTTCCCTCTCACAACATTCTCTCTCTTCCTTTACCTCTTCTTGGTTCACTCTTGATCATTTGTTTTGCTTAAAAAAGCCATTCATACAGATTTTTGAATTTATTTGCATAGGAATTTATTATTTATTCTCATAATCCTTTGAATTTCCTATTGGTGTAGTTCTGTTTTTCTCATTCTTAATTTTGTGTCTGAAAGTTTTTTCTCTTGTTTTGTAAAAGTATAGGTTCTAACAAGCTATTTCTAGTTATTTTTTCCATTTTTATTGTGGTAAAATGCACAGCATAAAATTTCCTGTCTTACCCATTTTAAGTGTACAATTCAGTAGTTGTTAAGCACATTTGTATATTTATAGTATGCAGCCATCACCACTCTCTACCTCCAGAACCCTTTTCATGTTGCAAAACTGAAACTCTATACCCATTAAGCAACAACTCCCCATTCCTCCCTCCCCTCAGTCTATGGCAGCCAACATCCCACTTCCTGTCTCTATGATTTTGACTATTCTAAATACCTCATTTATAAGTGGAATCATACAGTATTTGTCCTTTTGTGACTGGCTTATTTTACATAGCATGATGTCCGCAAGGTTCATCAGTGTTGTAGTATGTCAGAATTTCTTTGCTTTTTAAGACAGAATAATATTTTATTTTATGTATATGCCACATTTCTTTATCCGTTCATCCATCAATGGACACCTGGGTTGCTTACAACAATTTAGCTTTTGTGAATAATGATGCTATGAACGTTAAGCGTACAAATAATCTCTTAGAGACCTTCCTTTCAATTCTTTTGAGTGTATATACATGAAAAGTGGGAAAAGGACTTGAATAGGCAGTTCTCCAAAGAAGATATACAAATGACCAACGAGCACATGGAAAGATGATCAGCATCACTAATTATTAGGGAAAGGCAAATCAAATCTACAGTGAGATATCACATCATACCCATTATAATGGCCACTAAAATCACACACACACACAACAGAAAACAACAAGTGTTAGTATGTGGGGAACTTGGAACCCTTGTATACTGTTGGTGGGAATGCTGGTGGGTATAGCTGATATATACACACATGCACACACACACATGCATGCACACACACACATGCACACACACACATGCACACACACACACCCCCCTGGATGTGGAATTACTGGATTATATGCTAATTCTTTGTAAATTAAAGGGTACATTTTTAATTTTTTGAGGATCTGGCATACTGTTTTCCTTAGAAACTCTACCATTTTCCATTCCCACCAAAAGTATAAAAGGGTTCCAAGTTCCTCATATACTCACTAACACTTGTTGTTTTCTGTTTTTCTTTTTGTTTTTTTAGTGGCCATTGTAATGGATATGATGATGTAGACTTGATTTCCCTTGTGCTAATAATTAGTAATGTTGAGCATCTTTTTATGTGTTTGTTGGTCATTTGTATATTTTCTTTGGAGAAATGCCTATTTAAATCCTTTGCTCACTTTTGAATCTGGTTGTTTGTTTTGTTGCCATTGCTGAGTTTTAAGAGTTCTCTATATATTTTGATATTAATCCCCTATCAGATATATTATTTGCAAATATTTTTCCTAATTCTGTGTCTTGCCTTTTTACTCTGTTGATAGTATATTTTGATGTACAAAATTTTAAAATTTTAATGAAGTCCAAATTGTCTATTTTTTCTTCTATTGCCTGTGCCTTTAGTGTCATTGCCAAATCAAATGTTGTGAAAATTTTTCCCTGTGTTTTCTATTGAGTATTATAGTTTTAGCTCTCATACTTAGGTCTTGGATACATTTTGAGTTTATGTGAGTTTATTTTTGTATATGGTGTTAAGTAAGGGTCCAGCTTCATTCTTTGGCATGTGGCCATCCAATTTTCTCAACACTGTTTGTTGAAAAGACTGTCTGTTCCCCCATTAATTGGTCTTGTTATCCTTGTCAATAATCATTTGACTACATAGGTGAGGGTTTATTTCTGGAATCTTTGTTCTATTCCATTGGTCTGTATGTCTGCCTTTATGACAGTACTATACTCTTTTGATTACTATAGCTTTGTAGTCAATTTTGAAATGTAGAAGTATAAGTCCTTGGCTTTATTCTTCATTTTCAAGATTGTTTTGGCTATGCAGGGTCCCTTGATATTCTATATGAATTTTGCGATGGGTTTTTCTATTTCTGCAAAAAAAAAAAAAAGTATTAAGATTTTGATATGGATTGCGTTAAATCTGTAGATCATTTTAGTATTGACAGCTTAATAAAATTGTCTTCCAATTTATGTACATCTTTTCGTTTATTTATGTTTTTAATTTTCAGAAATGTTTTATAGCCTTTGTTGTGCGGGTCTTTTACCTCAATGGTTAAGTTAATTTCCAAGTAATTTATTCTGTTCTTTTTGTTTTTGTTTTTGTTTTGAGACAGAGTCTCACTCTGTTGCCCAGGCTGGAGTGCAGTGGCATGATCTTGGCTCACTGCAACCTTCACCTCGCAGGTTCAAGAGATTCTCCTGCCTCAGCCTCCCGAGTAACTAGGATTACAGGCATGCACCACCGTGCCCAGCTAATTTTTAGTAGAGATGGGGTTTCACCATGTTGGCCAGGCTGATTTTGAACTCCTGACCTGAAGTGATCCACCCACCTTAGCTTCCCCAAGTGCTGGGTTTACAGGCATGAGCAACCGCACTCAGCGGAGTAATTTATTCTTTTCACTGCTGTTGCAAATGGAATTGTTTTCTTAATTTCCTGTTTGGATTGTTCATTGTTAGTATGTAGAAATGCAACAGATTTTTTGTGTTGACTTTGTATCCTGATACTTTGCTGGATTCATTTATTACTTCTAGTGGTGGTTTTGTGGAATCTTTAGGGTTTTCTACGCATAAGATCATATCATCTGCAGAGATAATCTTACTTCTTTCTACTCAATTTGGATGCCTTGCATTTTTTTTTCTGCCTAATTGCTCTAGCTAGACTTGCAGTGCTATGTTTCATAGAAGTGGCAAAAGTGAGGATCCTTGCCTTGTTCCTGATTATAGAGGAAAAACTTTCAGTCTTTCCACATAGCTTATGATATTTGGTGTGTGTTTTTTATGTATGGATTGTATGTATTGTTTGTTGTATATATGGATTGGATGTTGTAGTTTTTGTCTTCTTTTCTAAGGGTTTTTATCATGAAAGAGTATCAAATGCTTTTTCTGCATGAATTGAGATAATCACGTGGTTTTTTTTCATTCTGTTAATGTTATGTATTGCATTGATCATTCCAGGAATAAACCCCATTTGGTCACGGTGTATAATCTTTTTAATATGCTGCTGAATTCAGCTTGCTACTATTTTGTTGAGAAGTGTATGTGTGTCTGTGCATGCGTGTGTGCACGTGTGCACATGCAGTTACTCTAATAAAAGTAAATGTTTTGGAGCATAGGCATAGTGTGTTTTCTGATTCAGAGATTCTGTTTTGTTCTAGTAGGACCTTTAATTTATAGCAATTTCTTCATTCTTACCTTCATCACAAGTTTCCAGAGGATGCTACCTTGGTCCAGATCTCACTCCTTTCCCCAGCAATCTGCCTTTCCCAACATTGGCAGCTTTGATCCTCTGTACTGTGAAGTCCCTTCTTTTCAACTCCCCAGAAGTCAGTATTATTAATTAACCAGGTCTCAGGCGTGTTGAGTTTATCTACACTTGCTCTCTGTGGATGGTGAGTATTTTTACACGTTCATAAGAGATATTGGCCTGTAGTTTTGTTCATAAGAGATATTGGTCTGTAGTTTTGTTTTCTTGTAATTTATTTGTCTGGCTTTAGTATCATGGTAATTCTGGCCTCTTCAAATTAGTTAGGGAGTGTTCTCTCCTCTTCAAGTTTTTGAAAATGTTTGAGAAGGATTGGTGTTAGTTCTTTAAATGTTTGTAAAACTCACCAATGAAAGCCTCCAGTCCATAGCTTTTCTATGTTGAGTGGTTTTTTATTTCTGTAGAATCAGTAATAATGGCCCCACTTTCATTTGTATATTTTAGTAATCGGAGGCTTCTCTCTTTTTTTCTTAGTCCATCTACCTAAAGGTTTGTCAATTTTGTTGATCTTTTCAAAGAAACAACTTTTGTTGTTTTTCTGGATTATTTTCACATGTTCTATTTCATTCATCTCTGCTCAACTTCTTTCTTCTGCTAGTATTGGGTGATTTTGTTCTTTTTCTAATTCCTTAAGTTGTAAAGTTAGGTTGTTCATTTCAAATCTGGCTTTTTTGGTTTTTTTTTTTTAATGTTTCTGTAGCTATAAATATTCTCCTTAGCACTCCTTTTATTGTATCTCATAAGTTTGGTATGTATTTCCATTATCATTCATTTCTAAATATTTTTAAATTCCTCTGTGATTTCTTCTTTGATCCATTGGTTAAGAGTGTTGTCTAATTTCCTCAAATTTGTGAATTTTTCAGTTTTCCTTCTGTTACTGATTTATAAAGTTATTCTGTTATGGTCAAAGAAGATACTTTGTATGACATGTATCTTTTAAAATCTATTGAGACATAATTTGTGACTTATGTATGTTCTGTCCTGGAAAATGCCCCATGTACACTTCAAAAGAATTTGTATTCTGTTGTTGATATATAGCATGTTCTGTACACATCTGTTAGATCTAGGTAATTTATTGTGTTATTCAAGCCCTCTATTTCCTTACTTACCTTCTGTCTAGTTATTCTATCCATTATTGAGAGTGGGATATTGAATTCTGCAAATATTGTTGTAGATATTTCTATTTCTCCTTTCAATTCTGTCCATTTTTGCTGTATATTCTTTGATGATCTGTTATTAGATATGTAAATGTTTATAGTTATATATTCTTGCTATATTGAACCATTTATTAATATATAATGTCCTTCTTTGTCTCTCATAATCATTTTTGATTTAAACTTTATGTCATCTGACATTAATATAGCCACCACTGCTCTCTTTTGGTTATTATTTGAGTAGAATACTCTTTTTCATTCTTTCACTTTTAACCTATTTGTGCCTTTAGAACTAAAGTAAATCTCTTGAAGAAAGCAGATAGTTGGATTGTGGTTTTTTTAAAAATCCGTTCTGCCTATGTATGTCTTTTGCCTGTGTCTCTCCAGTTTAACCTATTACATTTAAAGTAATTGCTGATAAAGAGGGACTTACTTTTATCATTTTGCTATTTGTTTTATGTATGTCTTAAAGCTGTTTTCCTCTCATTTTTTGCATTAATGTTTCTTTTGTGTTTAATTTTATTGTAGTGAGCATTTAAATTTCTCATTTCCTCTTGTCTACTGTCCTTCCTTTTCAACTTATAGAACTTCCTTTAGTATTTCTTACAGGGCAGATCTAGTGGCAACAAACACCCTCAGCTTTTGTTCATCTGGGAATGCCTGTTTCTCCCTCACTTTTGAAGGACAGTTTTGCCAGATGGAGAATTCTTGGTTGGCAGGTTTTTTTTTTTTTTTTTCTTTTCTTTTTCCCCTATAGCACTTTAAATATATTAGCCCACTGTCTTTTAGTCTCCAAAGTTTCTGATGACAAATCTGCTAATAATCTTATTGGGAATCCCTGTTTATAATGAGTTGCTTTTTTCTTGCTGCTCTCCAAATTCTCTCTTTGTCTTTGTCTTTCAACAGTTTAGATATAATGTATCTTGGTATGGGTCTCTTTGAGTTCTTGATACTTGGATGAGTTTCTTGGATGTTTATACTCATGGCTTTTATCAGATTTGAAAAGTTTTCAGTCATTATTTTTTCAAATATTCTATGTGCCCCTTTCTCTTTTCCTTTTGAACTCTTATAATGTGTTTGTTTGCTTGAAGATGTTCCATGGGTCCCTTGATCTCTGTTCAATTTTCTTTAGTCTTTCTGTTCTCAGACTCAGTTATTTCCATTGTTGTGTGTTCCTGATTCTTTATTCCACCTGGTCCAATCTGTCTCTGAGTTACTCTAGTGAATTTTTCATTTCAGAAATGTTTTTGTGCCTTTCAGCTCCAGAAAGGTTCCCAAAAGGGAGGAAAGAGAAAAATTAAAGTGGATGGGGAAAAGGAAAAGGGCCCCAGTCTTTTAAATCCCCTAGAAGTCACTTCAGTCCAACAAAAAGTGGCTTAGAACAATGAGGGGAAGTGTAACACCATTAGCTGCCACCATTTTGTCTGCTTTTGTGTGATCAGAAGCAGCAATCAGTGATCAGTGCACAGATATCCAATGTTTGGATGACAGAGCTTCTTGCTCTGCCATCTTCCTAGAATCCTCTCTTTAATTAATTCTTGCTTTATTAAAGTTTATCTTCTTTTTTCCTAGGGTTTATGCTCTAATATCTTTTATGTGTAGTTGAAAGACATTTTTTTCTTATTAGTTAATATATTTATAACTAGTAGAATCATTGCTTGAAGTATGTATACTTTAGGCCAATCTTCAGAGACTTTGAAATATAGTAGTATCATTATCATTATTTTCCAACTATTCTGTTTTGAGTCAAGGGTAGTGTGTTTGAAGCTTTTATACACAATAACCTCAATTTTTGTTAATGATTAATTTCTGGTTTTTATGTCTTTGGTTAGGGGTTGATATCTATAGTCTACCTTTTATAGAATTATGACTGTTTCCTTTATGACAAATTTTGTGAATGTTTCATGAGCATTTAAACAGAATATATGCTGTTTCTTAGTATAAAATTTATTACAAGGTTATTGTCATCTTCCCCTAGTATTTTATTTCTGACTATTTTTATTTTGTATCATTCACCATTGTGTTTTTTTTAGTGCAAAAAGCTTCATGCCAGTTATATCTTAACTGATTTATATATGTCCTTAATAATTAAAAGTTACCACTTTTTCCCATCTAATGCTATTTAATATTAAATTTTATTGGTCAATATTATTATGGATAGTATTGTTTGCATTTTTTAATAATGTAAATATATGCAATTAATATTGCTAATGTTAATATATTGATGCTAATGTTAATATTGGTATCATTAATGTTCTATTAATTGTTATTTGCATATTTTAATTGAATTATTAGGTGTAGTTTGGCCTATCTTTAGTACTCAATAATTGTTTTGAGAAAGTTAGTATTGGTTTGCTATTTTGAACTGATCTGAAAGTTTTTTATAATATTTGAAATTTATTACACCTATACTCCTAGCCTGTTTTGTTACTAATGTTTACCTTTACATTTTTAAAAGCAACTTAGAACTTTATGATGTTATCAACTTCAAAAAATAAAATTATTAATTTACTGTCTTCACTGAAAGATGAGGAACTTAGGATATGTTTCCTCCCAACTCCCAGTTTGTTTTAATAAGCTCTGCGTATTTTGTCCAGGTCTAGTATCCTCTATTGCGTCGATTCTAAGACTCATGTTTTGACATATTACTATCTCTGAAATTGGAATGTTTTAAACAATAGCATGTTAAAATAGCTGCTGCCTTGTGATGGTAGTGATGAAGCTGCCTTTGCCTGTGCATGCAGGTATTTGGCATGACTGAATAAGTACAACTTCTTGACATTTCAGTCGACACACCACTGAAGGACCATTTGAAGAGAGAATAAGTGTGTTACTTGTCTAAAAGTCTTCCTTTGATGCCTCCTGTTAAGAACAAGAACATGACAGCCTCAAATTATACAGAATGGGTATTGGTAGCTTAGAAAAAAATCCTGGAGACAGCAGGGAAACTCCCTTAAGAAATTAGGCGCATCCTCAGTTCTCTCAGTGGTGCAGAGAACTATTCTGTGTGGAAAACTTCAGACATCTACAGCAATGAATCAAATAGTGATTCAAAAGATTCTGGCTTGAAATGGGAAAATGTTTTAGGAATAGCTTTATTTATTTAGCTTACTGTTTCCCTTTTATGTTATTAGAGAGTGATACATGATAAATCAGTCTTTAGGCAGTCTTTAAACAAATATAAAATACAAATTCTAAGTAATAAAAAGGCATTGTTTTTAGTTAGCAGCATACTTTCTTAGTGGGATATAAAATTGTGGTGCCACTTGGAATTTATGCTGTCATAATTTGTTAATTTGTAAGTTCCTTTTAAAAAATGTTTTACTGTATATAGTTTTTTTTCAACAATGAATAGTTTGCCTTTTAGTTTATTAATCCCAGTTATCTCAAGTAATTAAACTTAATTTGTTCATGACATAACTTCCTCATTCATAACTTTTTAATGCTAATTCGTCTATCAGCTGGAAGCAGTCTTAAAATAGATTTCTCTTTTCTGAAAGAGTTTTGACTGATAAATTTCCTGAAGTTTGGTATATATATCTTCAGCATCTAATAATTATTTACTAACTCCAGACTTTTTCTATTCGTCTTATTATTCAAAGAGGTTTTGCATTTTTTATTACTTTCTGTAGCCATTTAATACAAAGGACAACTTGTCTGGAAAATAATTTGAGTCACCCTTTTTTTCCATCAGAAATTAATCTTTTTTGTTTCA
Source organism: Chlorocebus sabaeus (assembly GCF_047675955.1). Taxonomy (NCBI): domain Eukaryota; kingdom Metazoa; phylum Chordata; class Mammalia; order Primates; family Cercopithecidae; genus Chlorocebus; species Chlorocebus sabaeus. The sequence goes on from NC_132925.1 coordinate 32,383,490, forward strand.
TGTAGAATGACCAAGAAGTTAAAGGTTTCCCTGCTCTATTTTAAGTGACTGTGTATTTTCTTTGTAGGTAAGCAGTTTTTGAGTGTTTGTATGCCTTTTACATAAGCCCTTTCTTTAAGGTTCCTGTGTACTCATCTTTAAACAGAGTTTAACATTCCAGTTGGGCCTAATATTTGCCAAAAAAAATAGCATAGATAGAATCTTCCTTACCTAATCCCTCTTTTCCTGGACGATGCTTGAATGCTATCTTTAACTTACTCTAAGGGGCTGGAAGCTACTTTAAGGATGTGGAAGGAAGGCAGGGGCCATAGAAAATTGCAGTGGGGGAATTTTGTGGGTGTGTGCTTTTCCTCTACATTGCTCGAAACTCCTGCTTTGAGAGCCAGTTCCACACAGACACAATCACTACTGTCTGCTGTTTGTGAGGAGGAAGTATCAGTTGAATTTTAGTTTCTTCCCTTGTTTTAGATTAAGCCCCCTAATTTGGTGAGAAATCTGGTTAAGTGAAGTTCCTTGAAAGCAGCACACAACTTTTCTCTAAAGTTGTGAAATTGGTAATTAGAATTTTTTATATTTTATACTTATAAATACTACATAATATTTTATATGTTTTATATTTATGTCTTATACATTTAACATACAATATAAAATATTTTAACATTTTAGATTTAATATTTTGTATATATGTTAATATACATATGGCACCCTGCAAAACCAGACTCCACACAGCATAATCAAATAAACCTTTTATTTACAGGCAAAGGATATAGTACATGAAGAAAAAGAGAATACAGATGACATCAGGGGTCCAAGAGACATTCCATACTTAAGCTTCACAATGTCCTTATTTGCACACATATACCACACTGCCTTCATTTTCTCCAGCTGATAGATTTGTGTAAGAAATCTTGACTTTGAGAGCTCAAAGTCATTCCCAACAGGGTCTTTATGTCTCTCTGGTCGTGTTACCAGCCAGGCTTACTTAATGTGTTTGGCTAGTTGGAAACCATCATTAAAGAAACTGACCCTGGTGATCACCAGAGTAGTTTCGTACTGTAAACAACACATCATAAATCCCACTGCCCTTATCTTGGCCACGAGACAAAACTGGACATTCTGATGACCCCAGAGATTATGACAGTGTTTTCTGGTCTAATTAAACCATAGTCTTCATATAGCTTTACCACACCTCCTTCCTCCAATTAGGAAGCTAAGTGGGTCAGAAGGAAAAAAAAAGGCAGAGCATAACGATGTCACCCATCTTTGGCCTCCCAGCCAGAGCTGATCCTTGCCTGTGCAGTAGACTATAAGTGTCTTAATTATTTTTTCCTACTGCAGAGTTTCTTCATGTTGGAATGGTGAATAGGCACACATTTCTCAAAGCTCAAAGTGCAAGTCTAAGGATATTCTCTAGTTTCAATCTTGGTGAAATTTTCTTCTATGAATTCATTACTTTTTATGTAGTTTATTTTGGGGAGGGCGTGGTGTTTTTTTAATGAATTAATACAAATGTCAGCATCTTTCATGGACATCCAGACAACTTCTTAAAGATGGGAGAAGTAAAAAATCTTCAGGAAAAACTGTGCCTGAACTGTGAGTATCCAGAAGCCATTGACCATGTTAATGGTGGAGCCAGTATGAAGTACTTGCTAAATCATGTGGTGCTTGAAAGAAAGAGCAATGTTGTAATTCCATCCTCCGAAAGACTGCATAACCATCATCACTCATCATCTCTCCCTGGTCCCTTCCACCTGCCATACCCCCATAAAAACCCATAACTGATGATACATATTAGCTTATAATTAACAGTGTACCTAACTGTTCTCTACTAGTCTGAGCCTCTGTACAGAGAAATGTCAGTTTTGTATTCCTGGTTCCTGGAAAAGTCCATATAAAATAGTATAAATACAATAAATGTTTGAATTATCATATAACTTGAGTCTAAACTTTAAGTTAGTATCCTGTATTAAGAACTGGGTTGATCAAATGGTTCTTTGCACATATCAAGGCTTTCAACTATTCCCAACCAGTTCTTCCCAAATTTGGGCATATTCCTGCCTCTGCCTATCCTGTTCTAATTTGGCACTCTAAAGATAGTTCATGATAAGAAGCAAGCCAAAGATAGAAAAGAGAGCTACGGCTACAGGAGGAATTTACTCTTTAACATTTGGGGGAAGGAAAATGAGGCTTGTCTACAGCAGGGACTGGCTGTCTTCCAGAAATGGTTTCCCAAGGTGTACCCTACCTCTCTTTTTCTTGGATATCCTTTTGCATTATAGATAGCCTTGGGAAGGGTGTCACCTTTACCCTATCAGTTACATGTAATCAATTGTTGCCATCTGAGAGCCAGAATTATTATTGATAGAGGGGCCTGGGAAAGGAGAAAAGGACCAGGGGAGAGGAAGGCATGCTTATTGCAGAGGAGAAAAGCCAAAGAACATTTGCCCATGGGCAGTCTTAGCTATTTAAAATCACCCACTTCTTCACCAGGCTTCCTTGGCACATGTATCAACCCACGGATTGGGAGGCGTAGGATCATTCTTTTGCTTTCTGGAAAGAAAGCACTGACATTTAAGCTCTGTGCGGTCTGCTCAGGGGCTGCCCAGTTTGTCCAAGCTTTAGGATATTAGAGAGATTACGCATTTGTGGTCTCAAGTTAGGAAACTGTGTTGAAGAACAAATATGTGCCTTATTAGAGGGACTCTTTAGATATTTAGGATGCTCAGAATCCTTGCCAACCTGGTGTCCTTGGAAGTTCCAGTCTGGCTGTAAGGAGATGATGAGGGGTTCTGTGTGTTGGAGGTGATGACCTTATTGAGTCTCAACCACAGCAATGCATTATGCAGGAAAGAATTCAATAGAGTTATTTAATACCTTTCCCCATTCCCACAAAAATCTGGAACTGGGTTCTGAACTGGGAAGTCTGGGTTCCCTGAGAATTGGACATCAATTGAACCACAGGAAGCCTCTAAATTTAGCACTCTTCTCACAAAGGGCAAAGAAAAATTCACAAATGTCACAAACTTAGAACTTAGGTATCTAGTCCTCTCTGTCATTTTGTAATGAAAAACTGAGGCCCATAGGTAAAACATCTCACCTCCAGTCACACAGGTAAGCACATGGCAGGGCAAGGACAGGCACCCAGTTTTCCCAAGTCCAGTGGCCTTTTCATGATACCCATTGATTTCTGTTATAGCTGGCGCTTTGCCCCTCATCACCAAATCTTAACTCTGGACTTTAATAATGTGCAAATTTAAGAGGAAGTCTGGCATCAGGAGCTTTGCACAACTGGGAAAGAACTGAGGAAGAGTAGTTAGCGTGTTAACTGTGCCTCACCTTGACCTGAAGTGAAGAGCACTCACCAAGCCACAGCCTGCCATCTGCACACCCCACACCATGAAGTGAAGGACAGCCAAGGAAGAGAAAGGAAAGAAAAGCAATCTGGCAGGGAGAGCAGGGAGCATGGTGGCAGAGAAATGACAGAGGTTCTTTCCAAGGGCCTTCTATTTTTCTAGAATCTCCACATGTTCAGTACTGAGATACATTAAGAAGGGCCAACTGAGGCCATGATTCACCCTACTCTTGGGCTGCTTTCATCCTCCAGGCTTCTAGAAGTTGAGAAAGTATGAGCTTCATTATTAACTATATTACAGAAAATGAGACCAGCTGGGTTGTGCCCACTCCCCTGTCTGGACCTCCTGCCTATGTAGCAGAAAAGGATCTTTCTGCTGAATTAATATTCACCTCAGAGCCCTGGGAGATGTCTGATGGAAAGTAGTTTTTGAAGAGTCGTGTGACAACCAGCAGCTTCAGCAAAGCTGTGTCCTCAAGAGTCTTCCAGATTTCCCCAACTCTACAGAATGCTTTTCTTTCTAAATACCATAATCCCATAATCTCTCTCGAACATTATAAAACCGTATTTTATTTTTCTCATTTATTTGGGAGTTTGGCAAGAAATGTTTGGAAAGAAATGCTTTTATGGAGAAACTACTCAGATTGGAAACTACCTAGTCTATACTACCAGAAGACAGAGATTCAGGTTAGCTAGTTTGCTAATCCTCACAGTTTCAGAGATATACCCTTGTATTTTTCCAGATTATAGGCTTTGAGGACATTTACCAATAGCATCCTCCTCTGAATGTATTTTGGTCCTTTTGCTAAGCTATGGCTTATTTTATAGTCCTCCAAATGATGATCTATGACTGCTCTGCCTGCTCGTTAGAGGAAGAAAAGCTCAGATGCATTGCTAACTATTACTTCAATGCCAGTGAAACTGGAGAAATGCGTGAAAAAGTAATCTCAGGTTGTAAAAAAGTACTATCATTTTTTGGTTGCAGGAGCTGGAACCCTATTATTCTGAGAGTAGAATTTTCTATTATTCCTATCTAATTCATTTTCTTGGGAGATGAAGCTCCCTCTTTTTTTGGTGGGAGGACAGGGTCTCACTTTGTCACCCAGGATGATGGAGTGCTGTGGTGCAATCATGGCACACTGAAGCCTCGACTTCCTAGGCTCAAGTGATTCTCTCACTTCAGCCTCCTGAATAACTGGGACCACAGACACACCCCACCGTGCCTAGCTAATTTTTTGTATTTTTTGTAGAGACAGGGTTTCGCCATGTTGCCCAGGCTGGTCTCGAAGTCCTGAGCTCAAGCGATCTGCTCACCTTGGCCTCCCAAAGTGCTGGGATTAGCAGGTGTGAGCCCCTCACTGCTCCTGGCTCCCTCATTATTATATTCCCTGAAATTGAGATGATTTGGGCCCTTGGAAATTGTCATCACACAATTTCAGAAACAAAGATAAAGAAATCCATTTTTATTGGCAACTTTGGGCTGTGCTTCACCCTGGCAAAAATTTGAAAGCAGTACACTTCGACGTGGCTCACTTTCCTGCACACCTCGAGCAGCTTGTACAGACTGTCCAAGAAAAAATGAGGAGGAAAGTGTTCCACCAAGGAAGAGGGTGAGATGGGAGCATAATTCACATACTAAGAACTGAGTTCTAAAGTCACCTGAGCTTTCTGGAGCTCAGTTGCCTGTAAAACAAGGAAGAATGAATGGTCTTTATGGAAAATGAATGGCAGATTAAGTGATTTGTCAAGTTCATTGAACTATAAATTCCATTTTTACTGTCATTTATTTATAACAAAGTTCAGATATAAAGACAAATCTGAACATACAGTAGGCACAGATAAGCCTATAGCAAATATTCACATGTGGTTTGAATGCATTTATTAATCTCTATACTTATTAGAATTAATAATACCAAAATGATTTGGAGAATTAATGATTAATAATAGTGGAAAATAGCCTTCCCATTATTGTTAGAGGATGGTGCCATCATGATGCTAAATGCCTATCTGAGGGGAAGCTCATAAATATTACTTGACAATATTACTTGATAAATACTTGTTGAAAAATGTAGTAAAGAAGTGAGGATAGCTGGGCATGGTGGAGCATAGTTGTGGTCCCAGCTAACTTGGGAGGCTGAGGTGGGAGGATTGTTTGAGGGAAACAGAGTTTGCGGTGAGCCAAGATTGCACTACTGCACTGCAGCCTGGGTGACAAAGTGAGACCTTCTCCAAAAAAAAAAAAAAAAAGAAAAGAAAAGAAGCAGCAGCAAGGAAAGAGAAAGGAGGGAGGAAGGGAGAAAGATTACTTTGATATGCCATATGATTGAAACAAATGCTCTTTTTTCAAAGACAAGGATTATACTCCTTTGCATTCCAGCTACTTTGGTCCATTGTAACTTGGTAACCTTTGCCTTGAAAACAAAAAGAATCCCTGGATATAATCTCCTTCCTTGTAATTTTTTTTTGTAAGATGTCAGTATGGTAATAAGTCCATTAGCAAGTAAGTACAGTCACATCTTATTTTATTATACTTCTCAGATACTGCATTTTTCACAAATTGAAGGTTTGTGGCAACCCTGCATCAAGGAAGTCTGTTGACATCATTGCAATAGCATGTCTCACTTTATGTCTCTGTGTCACATTTTGGTAATTCTTGCAATATTTCACACTTTCATTATTATGTCTGTTATTAAAATCCGTAGTCAATGATCTTTGATGTTAGTATTATAATTACTGGGGGCACCACGAACCACACTTATATAATACAATAAACTTAATAAATGTTGTGTATATTCTGATTGCTCCAAACAACCAAACTTTCTCCCATCTTTCTCCTTCTTCTCAGGCCTCCTTACTCCCTGAGACACAATATTGAAATTGGATCAATTAATAACCCTAAAATAGCCTCTAAGTATTAAAGGGAAAGGAAGTTGCAATCTTTCACTTTAAATCAAAAGCTAGAAATGAATGAGTTTAATGAGGAAGGTGTGTCAAAAACTGAGACAGGCTGAAAGCTAAGCCTCTTATGCCAAACAACCAAGTTGTAAATGCAAAGGAAAAGTTCTTGAAGGAAATTAAAAGTGCTACTTTGTGAATACATGAATGATAAGAAAGTAAAACAACCTTATTGCTGTTATGAAGAAACTTTGAGTCACCTGAATAGAAGATCAAGCCAGCCACAAAATTCCCTTAAGCTAAAACCTAATTCAGAACAAGGCCCTAACTCTCTTCAATTCTATGAAAGCTAAGGGAGGTGGGGAAGCTTCAGAAAAAAAGTTTGAAGGTAGCAGAGTCTGGTTTGTGAGGGCACACGTATGTTTATTGCAGCACTATTCACAATAGCAAAGACTTGGAATCAACCCAAATGTCCATCAGTGACAGATTGGATTGAGAAAATGGGGCACATATACACCATGGAATACTATGCAGCCATAAAAAAAGGATGAGTTTGTGTCCTTTGTAGGGACATGGATGCAGCTGGAAACCATCATTCTTAGCAGGCTGTCACAAGAACAGAAAACCAAACACCGCATGTTCTCACTCATAGGTGGGAACTGAACAATGAGATCACTTGGACTCGGGAAGGGGAACATCACACACCGGGGCCTATCATGGGGAGGGGGGAGGGGGGAGGGATTGCACTGGGAGTTATACCTGATGTAAATGACGAGTTGATGGGTGCAGCACACCAACATGGCACAAGTATACATATGTTACAAACCTGCACGTTATGCACATGTACCCTACAACTTAAAGTATAATAATAATAAATTAATTAAAAAAAAAAAGAAAGAAAGAAAAGAAGCCTTGTCCATCCATAGAAGTGCAAAGTAAAGCAACAAATGTTGATTTAGAAGCTGCAGCAAGTTATCCAGCAGATGTAGCTAAGATAATTAATGAAGGTGGCTACACTAAACAATAGATTTTCAAAAGAAATGAAACAGCCTTATATTGGAAGAAGATGCCATCTCAGACTTGCGTATCTACAGAGAAGTAGTCAGTGCCTCACTTCAAAGCTTCACCCGACAGGCTTACTCTCTTGTTAGAGGCTAATACAGCTGGTGACTTTAAGTTGAAATCAGTGCTGATTTACCATTTCCCCAAATCCTGTGACTTTTCAGAATTATGCTAAATCTACTCTGCCTGTGCTCTATAAATGGAACAACAAAGCCTGAATGACAGCATGTCTATGGACAGCATGGTTTACTGGATATCTTAAGCCCAATTTTTGAGTCTTACTGCTCAGAAAAAAAGAATCTTTTAAAAATATTGCTGTTCGGGCTGGGCACAGTGGCTCCTGCCTGTAATTCCAGCACTTTGGGAGGCCGAGGTGGGTGGATCACCTGTGGTCTGGAGTTCGAGACCACCCTGACTAACATGGTGAAACTGCATCTCTACTAAAAATACAAAAATTAGCTGGGCGTAATGGTGGGTGCCTGTAAATCCAGCTACTTGGGGGTCTGAGGCAGGCAAATCACTTGAACCCCAGAGGCGGAGGTTGCAGTGAGCCAAGATTGCACCATTGCACTCCAGCCTGGGTGACAGAGTGAGACTCTGTCTCGAAAAAATATATGTGTGTGTGTGTGTTTGTGTGTGTGTATAGCTGTTCATTGACAATATACCTAGTCACCCAAGAACTTGGACAGAGATATACAAGGAGATTAATGTTTTCATGCCTGCTAACAACATCTATTGTGCAGCACATGAATCAAGGAGTGGTTTGCAGTTTTCGTAAGGCTATAGCTGTCACAGATTGTGAGTCCGCTATTGGATCTGGGCGGAGCAAATTAAAAACCTTCTGGAAAGGATTCACCATTCTAGATGCCATTAAGAACATTGTGATTCATGGGAGAAGGTCAAAATATGAAGATTAATGAGTTTGGAAGCTGATTCCATCCCTCATGGATGATTTTAAGGGGCTCAAGTCTTCATTGGAGGAAGCTTTGATACAGATATAGTGGAAATAGCAAGAGAACTGGAATTAGAAGTGGAGCCTGATGATGTGACTGAATTGCTGCAATCTCGGTACAAAAGTTTAATAAATGAAGACTTGCTTCTTATGAATAAACAAAGAAAGTGATTTCTTGAGATAGAATCTACTCTTGTGTAAGTTGCTAGGTACATTATTGAAATGAGAGCAAAGGATTTAGAATATTACATAAGTTTCATTAATAAAGCAGCAACAGGGTTTGAGAGGATTGGCTCCAATTTCAAAAGAAGTTTTACTATGGGTAAAATGCTATCATACGCATCACATGCTGCAGAGAAATCTTTCATGAAGAAAAAGTCAATCAAAGTGGCAAACTTCATTGCTGCCTTATTTTAAGAAATTGCCACCGTCGCCCCCAACCTTCAGTAACCACCACCCTGATCATTCAGCAGCCATCAACATCAAGGCAAAAAGATTACGATAATTAGCAATTTTTAGCAATAAAGTATTTTTAAAATAAAATATGTACATTTTTAAGACATGAAGCTATTATACACTTCATAGACTACAAAAGAGTGTAAACATAAATTTTATATGCACTGAGAAACCAAAAATTTTGTGTGACTCACTTTATCGCGATATCCACTTTATTATGGTGGTCTGGAACTGATCCTGTAATAGCTCCATGGTATGCTTGTGCTGTACAGGGGGTAAAGTGTGAGGGGTCAAGAATTTTCATGCCAGAAATTCCATAGCAGCCTACTAGAACTCTGGAAGTGTCACCTCTGGCTGCAGTGCCAGATTCTGGTGAGGATTTCCTGGACCCCGATTTATACCTGAAAAAACACTAAAAATAACAGAAGCTGGGCAGAAAGTGACTATGATAACAAAGCTGGGCTTGGTACTTTCTCTGGCTTTTGAGACCAATATCACTGGACTCCTGTGGTATCAAGTTTCATAAAAGAAACTCATACAAAGCAGAGATATCTTAATTATTTTCAGACTGACATTTCAAAAAGTGTCAATTTCAGTAAGTATTGAAAGTTACTTGTTCTTTGTTTTATCTTGTCAGATGTTTCCTGAAAACATTTGTGGTGTGATCTTTAACAGAGTTTTCACTTACCAATTAATACAAAAATAAGAAAAAGAGCTATAAATACATATTTTATAAAATTTTCATACCAAATAAGGTCCTTTATATAAGTAAAGGAAAATCATATCCATTTTCAGTACCATTACTTAGCACTAGAGCTCCTCCAGTTAGAAAAACAATTCTTTTAAATGTCTTTATGATTTAAGGTTTCAATAATAACTCATGAATAGGTGAAAGTTTGCTATTTATTTAATCTTAAGAAAACACTGAAAGAAAAAGGCAGGGAATGTAGTAGGCAGTGTGGAAGAATGGAGCTGGCCACATGTGGTTTTAGCAGCTGCAGAGGAAACTGGCTGAGTCTAAGGTTACATATTTCTGTTCAGTAAGGGTATCCATGGTGATAACTCTCATGATGACGGTAGTCATCCTGGTAACCATCCTGGTATCCTTGGTGGTAACTATGGTAACCGTAGCCTGCATACTCATCTTCTGGGCAGCGCATCCCCAGTGACTGCTGAATTGCCATTTCCTGTCTCCGAAGTTGCATCGAATCAATTAAATCGTACACAATCACCATGGACCACATTGGGGAAGGATACCAGGATTTGACATTTCCGTCTTTTCCAACTAGAAGCATGGAGAAGTACTCCGGGCTCACTTGAAAATAGTTACGAATGTCTTTCACCAAATGGGCTGGTACATCTTCTCGCTCAACAACGGAGCTCCCTAGAATAACATTGGAATAGTTATTGTTAGTGCATTAAACAGTCAGAGCCCATGAAAACATTGAAGTGTGAGGAAATCACTGCGCGAATAGGGAGGACCCATGAGCCTCTTCTCTTTAGTTCAAAATCTAATTAAAGAAGTTTGCTGGGGCTTTTTCTACTAGAAATTAAATGTCCCTGCTGTTCTGCAACATCATTAGGGTCAAACTTCCGGGCACACGATGGGTCTTTTGTAGGAATGTTACAAAGTATGAAACCAATTCCTTAATTTAATCCTGGCAAGATTAATTTCTTTAAAATTTGTCACTAGCAAGGATTATATAGTTTACATTTCTAAGTTTATTTCCAATTAGCTTAGTTATTTCTCTGTAACTACAGCTTTCCTTTTGACACATCTTTATAATAAAAAGCTTATTTCGTTGTTAAAAGTGAAAATACCAATTCCGTTAAGATCTAGATGAATATTTAAACTATTGTGAATAGTGATGAGAATAAAGGGGAAGGAGAAAAGGAGCTGATACTTTCATGTCTGCTGTTTCGACACTCTGCTAAGTATTTTACACACATTATTTTATTTAAAGAGCTTGGTCTTGGAAGAAAGGACTGAATTTGCTTTCTGAAACCTTTAGTCTTGTTTTGTTTTGTTTTGATTTTTGTTTTGTTTTTGAGATGGAGTCTTGCTCTCTCACCCAGACTGGAGTGCAGTGGTGTGCTCTGGGCTCACCGCAACCTCCACCTCCGAGGTTCAAGCAATTGTCCTACCTCAGTCTCCCAAGTAGCTGGGATTACAGGTGCATGCCACCATACCTGGCTAAGTTTTACATTTTTTGTAGAGACGAGTTTTACCATGTTGGCCAGGCTGGTTTCAAACTCCTGACCTCAAGTGTTCTGCCCTCCTGGGCCTCCCAAAGCGTGGGATTACAGGCATGAGCCACCGTGCCTGGCTTCTCTGAGCCTTTTAGTGTGTGTATCTTTCAGCTTCTCTGAGCCTTTTAGTGTATGTCCTTATCTGTTGAAAGGAAATCAACGAGATATGACCTATGTGCCTCACAAAACTATTGTGAGAATTAAATGATATAAAATAGAAGAAAATGCTTTGTAAACCATAAGGGCCTATACGACCCCCCAAAAGCATTATTTTAGTTAAGAAAAATGGATAGTTTTACTGTTACTTTGAATGGTTTATATTAGAAATAATATAAGTCCCTGTACTCCACACCCCTTCCCCTACATATCCCGTGCACACACATGCACACATGCACAAGTGCATGAAGTGGGAGGAGGAATCAGTGAACTTTGTTCACCTTAGAGATACACCCACTGCTCGCATATAGCTTAATGTTATTTAACCGAACTTAACACTAGTTCATACTGCTTCAAAATAACAACACATTACCATTAATTGGGAACAGTTCTAACACTCCCCCAACTTCCTCTCCAACGCCTAAAAGCTTCAGAATGGTTATGTGGCGCAGACCTGAGAGAAAAAAGAAAACCATAGAATTAGAGGAAAGGATTAGAAGTCATCATTTTCCACAAAGCCCTGATATCTGACAATTAAAACTCTCTTAAATTTAAAAAGAATATAGAGCATAACCTGACTGAGAAGAATCATCCATTTAAAATTTTTACCATAAGGAAGCAAATACTTCCAAAACCTCGTGATTCTCATTCTACTAAATGACCAAAAAAAAAAAAAAAAAAAAGAAAGAAAGAAAGAAAGAAAGAAAAAGAAAAGATGAAGCCATTGGAACATTAAAATATCTGAGCTGATCTAAGCTAGTTAGTGTTCTGAATTTATAACAGCTTTTATGGCTAACTTAACTTTCAGAGAAAAGACTATAGACTCCATCAATTGTGATGGTTAAAGAAATTGTTCTGCTTTCTCACACAAAACTGTGTTAGCTTAAAGGATATGTTTTTTTTTTGTTGTTTTTTTTTTAACCACTAATTTAGAGGATTCAAAGGCAAAACATTTAAGCAAGCACAGCTTGCCTTCATATCCTCTGCTAAAGTTTCAGACAGGGGGGAAGGTCATGCCTTGGTAGCTTGTTGGAATTCTTTTGAAGATGAAGTGCACATGAAGAGAATTCCGGAGAAGAAAATAGGAGGACAAAGGGGCTGTCAAGCCATCATATCAAGCTTTCATAGTTTTAAATAAAATCCCAACCAGGTCAGGGTAATAACTTGGAACTAATAATAAGATTGTTGGTGCTGTTTATTGTCCAGGAGAGAAAACTGAACATTGCCATGGGAGGGCACTTCTAAGGTGAAGCTAAAATCTAGGCACAATGCTATTCAAGAAATTTTTTTTTCACCTTTACTCTTTTCCCAGAGAAGTGAAGTATTCTGTTCTACATATTGGTTAGTCATGTTTTCAAAAGGGAAGATCATCAATTTAATTATTCGTTAATTAATACATGTGAACATTATTTGTTCACGTTTCGTGTATAGTACAAAAGGGTTTGCTTTCAAAATGTGACAGGATCTGTGTGCAGAGATTTAAAAATAAAGTACCACCACATAGCTGCTACAAAAGCATCTTTGGAAAATTAACAAACTGTGGCTTTATATTTTTTTTGTAAAGGTTCTTAACTGCTGTAAGAACTTCTATCTTAACTGGCAACATTGGTGGCTATAAATAAAGTGAGCTTAAGAATACTGGCACAATCAAATTTATATGTTAATATAAAGTCTTAAATTATTAACCTTGATAATAGGAATACAAATAAAAATTTCTGAATTTTCTATTGTTCTTACTATTATGAGCTTGGTTTTGGCCTTCCTTTGAGTTATTTCATATCTTAAAATTAAAATGTACTTAAAATTTACACATACTAGGTCATAACAAGGACCTTGGCTCTGTTAATGCTTTACAAAACTTACACTCCTCCCTTTTTAAAAAAAATCAAGCACAGTTTTGTAACTAGTAGATGATTCTTCCTCCTAATAGAGGCATCAAAATAATGGTGATTCATCTATATTCTACCGGAGAATTTTTTAATTTGTTGCCCTTAGCTACTTCCCCCTGCCCCTGCCTCTGCCCAATGAATCTCTCAAAATTCTCCTTCTGCAGAGGCATATCTCATATGAGATTTCACTCATGACTTCTACTCTTGAAATGTAGTCATCCTTTTGATTTATCATTGAACTTAGTAGTAAGTTCTATATACTATTCATTTTACTGCCTATATATCCATATCCAAAATGATATTAGCTCCTTCAGGACACTAGAATAAAAATGTTTGGTAAATAAAGCATATATTCATTTTCAAAATACTGAGCGATTCACTACAAAAAAAACAGTAAACTATGTTTTTCTTTGGCTTGCTTGTCTTTCAAATAAGGTTTTACTTAAGAGATCTTGCTACTTTCTTAGTGCTCAGTAATAAAAATCATTTTTTTTATAAAATTCATTCACTAAGTCTTCTGAGTTTTGAAGATAAAAATCATTTTTAAGAGAAGGGCAATATAGTCTGCTTCAATTAATATATTAATTCCCAGAGCCACTCCTATTTTAAAAAAAGACATTTAATCTATGGAGTATCCGATGATGGTATGTAAGTAGATATTCAAGTATTACCTAAGTGAATGATAATACCTAAGTGAGACAATTAAAAAAAAAACTGAAGACAAATGATACAGATCATTAAAAGTAAATCAGAAGATATTTTCAAACACATGAATGAAGAAGAACTAGAGAGGAGAGAATATTGAGGGGAAAAAAAATCCACAGTAGACTAAAGCTCCAGTTTAAAAGCAACTTTATACTCAATATAATAGAGTATGTGTCTGGAAACCTGAACAGTCTGAACTGGGAATCATTTTGATGATCTAAGGTTCTATGTTCCATTTTAGAATTGACCGGGAGGAGAGTGGCATGGGAAAGCAGTAATGAGGTGGCTTCCCACTCACCAAAATTGCATGCCTGACCACTGAGGGCAGAGAGCTGCTGTGAATAGGCCCAGTCTTCATCGTTAGGAGCAGAGATCACCAGCAACCTCCTCCTCCACCGGAACCTGGAAAAAAAGCAGGACACCATTATTCCTTACTGCTTCAAACAATAGAAACCAGTGTAGGAAACCAGAGTGACTTGGGCTAGCAATTTTTTTCTGTGCCCAGAAAAAAAAAAAAAAGAAAAAAAACACATGCTTAGAACTGTCCCATAGCTTCTCAAAGCCTTTAAACTGCATTGCCACACTCGTGTAGTCTTCCTGTTGTAACTTCACAGTCTTTCTGCCTTGGCATTAGCATGACGTGTTAAGCATGAGTCTGTGGTCACCATGCCTAATGAGGTCACTTGGGGAGAGACAAACTCTCAGATACAATGAAGACAGGCTAAAATTGTACATTAGACTGTAGCAACAGAAATGAGAAACTCAGAAGGTAACCGAAGAGAACTGGTCTTAGTAGAGTTACTGCTAGAGTTTAGAGGGAGTTAAGAAATGAATATATGGATAGGAGATAGAGTAGAAAAAGGTAACTGAATTTTCAGTAGATTACAGTGACAGGAAAAAGGAAAATGGAAGAGTGGTTTAAAGGTTCAAAGAGGATTCCTGGAAAAACAAAACCCTATGTACCTTCCTCAGTAGCCAGTGGTTCTTCCAGAGGCAAATGCAATTTCTAAAATGTGCCCTATTATGAATAAGAGCCAATGCTTACAAAGTACTTCTATGAAGTGGAATGATATTAAGCCTAGAACCATAAGATTTTAGAATGTCTAGTAAACTTAGTTTCTGTTTTTACAGTTCCAACACAGTAGAGTAGTAGAAAAGGCTTTTGTCTTTTTGGGTGTTGTTGAGCATATCACTCAATTCACCAAAGTCTCAGTTTTTCCTTATTTCTTTTTCTTTTGTTTTCTTTTCTTTTCCTTTTTTTTTTTTTTTTTTTTTTTTTTTTTTTTTTTTTTTTTTTGAGACAGAGTCTCACTCTGTCGCCAAGGCTGGAGTACGGTGGCATGATCTCGGCTCACTGCAACCTCCACCTCCTGGGTTCAAGTGATTCTCCTGCCTCAGCCTCCCGAGTAGCTGGGACTACAGGCACGTGCCACCACACCTGGCTAATTTTTTTGTATATTTAGTAAAAACGGGGTTTCACTGTGTTAGCCAGGATGGTCTCCATCTCCTGACTTCGTGATCCGCCCACCTCAGCCTTCCAAAGTGCTGGGATTACAGGCGTGAGCCACCGTGCCTGGCCTTCCTTATTTTTAAAATAAAAAATAGCAGTATGTTGTTCACAGGAATGTTACAAGAATTCAGCTCTCAAACTTATCAATGCAAGTTATCCACATGATGACATGGATATAGAAGATTATGTCTTAATCTGCAGGCTTCTAGATGTAGAACTTAATCCATTAACAGACATTGACATTATCCATCACAGCACCATCAAATAACCTATTCAGTCCTTAGGTTTGTGTATCATTTTATAGCTCACTTTCACCATTGCAATATGGTTCTTCTTTAGAGCTCAGTGAGGCTGCAGATTATTTTCCCCATTATGCAGATAACAAAACAAGGCTCAGAGAAGTAAATAACTTGCCCAACTAGTAAATCTAAGAAGCATTCCCAAAATACAGACACTTCTCTGACTCCTGGTCCAGTGGTTTCCCTGATCTACTACCCTCAGACATGATATTTTGGCTGCTGCTATCAGGGTCTACAAGAAGGTATAAAAGAGAGAGGGTATGCATCTAAGGGGCAACTGTATAGAGTCGTCTCAACTTCCATCTTCACTGGAGTTTTGCTTTTTGCCTTCAGTGCAGGTCACTGCAGGGTGTTAGCGCACTCATAGAGCTGACAACCAGTTAATTTTATTCATGGCTTTGATCCTTGTGCTCCTTCTAGCATCAGGAGTGAACATGAGAGTTTTCAACCCCAAAGAAAATGGCCTCTTGAGGGAATAGTGGTTTGGGTGAATAAGAGAAAATGATAGTTTGATGAACTACAACCTCTGAATGGATGCCTGTCGCAAAGTTCGCCAAGTATTGCTTGCTGTGACATTACATTCACTTCCTCTGCCTTTTTTTTTTTTTTTAAAGGTAAAGAAAAACTAAGATCTCTACTGAGGACAGGGAGCTGAATGTGTTTGGCACGAAGGGCAAGAGAGGAGCCTCTGAGGCTATCCAATGTTTCTTAGGAAGGGAACAGTGACTGCTGTCAGATCACAAACATGACAGTCTCAGGTACTTCTCCTGCTTCCTTAGGAGGCATGCCAGACCAGCACTGGCCCCCTAGCCAGCATCCAAACCAGACCAGCCTTCCTGGCCTCACACAGAGCTGTAGGGTGTCTTGGAAGGAGCTATTTTGAGTGAGGTCTATTTTAGTTTGTTTACCTATGTGCACACTGAATGCAGTCCTGATTGGAGAGGGATGGGATCTCAGACTCCCTGTCCCAGACACAACTAAGAGAAGGTCATTTCCCCTAAGTCATGATTCAGCTTCCCACAGACCTTCACATTAAGATACAAGGTCCCAGCTCATGACCCAGAAGGAAACTTCCAAAAGATGTAACAAGAGTTGTGAAACTGACCCAGACCCTTATTTTAGACAAATTGTTTTTCTGTCACTTTAGCTTCCCAGGAAATACAAACTTTACAAGCTATGAATGTGTTTGCTTCTCTTAACTGGCATGCCCAGATTAGTATGCATTTGCCCACTCTTTGGGGCTTCTGTCTCAGGGAAAGGTGATTATACCCTGAACCAAATGAATGCTATTGAAGACTAGACTGGCTTCAGAGTCTGGTCAGCTGAAACTAGCCTGTGTAAACCCATCAACCACTCAGCAAATTTGAAGGAAAATTCCCATTTGGATACTGGTTTAATTGCAGGACTGTAATTTTTTTTTTTTTTTTCATTTCTGTTTTTCCTAGGTTTCAATTCTGGAGTATTTACTAAATCTCTTTCTGGTAACTCTTCCTTGATGGCAAAGTTCTCTATAGGACCAGAATAACTGACCCTAGGACTACTAATAAGTAGCATTTATTGACTACCTGCTTTGTACTAGGTCCTGGGCCATCTTTACCTTTAGTATTGAATGTACCCTTCACAATAGTCTTAAACAAAAATACACTTACAATTTTCATTTTGCAAATGAGAAAACTGAAGCCCAGAATGGTTAAGTAATTAGCTCAGGGTCACACAGCTATTAAATGGAGGAACCTGGAATCAAACTCATTTTGTCTTGCTCGTGCCTTTAAGTAGTACACTATTCCACTTTAATCCTTCCAATAAATTAGGATTATTAGCAGAATGATTTTATGAGTTGTGACCACAAGTCAGGTACTGTTATGGGACATCCAAATTGTAATTATATATATCTCTGAATATCCATAAAAGATGTATATTCCTATAGTAGTAATGAAGATAAGAGCCCATAAAACTCTTACATTAGGTGGAAAATACATTTACACATCTTAGGACCCTATCTAGTTCAAAAGACTTTATAGTATTTGTACATTTCTTAAGAATCAAAAAAATACAAAATTTAAGTAATCAACCTACAGGAGTATTACAAGCTTTTGTGAATGAAGAAAACTGAGACGATGTCAGCTTTCCCTTTAAAATGTTGAAACCCATGACAGTGGTTATAAAAAGACACTCTACCTAGGGATGGTAAGAAGAATCTCTGAGGATGTCTATAACTGCCAGTCTCATGATAAATCTCTGGTTTTAAGTAACATCAATGAATTGGATGATAACTGTCTGTTTTATAGGGTGGGCAACCTGAATTTACTGGGATAGAGCACTAACCCTGGAAGATTTAGAATTAAGAAGAAAAAGTTTCCAAATAATCAAAATTATAGTAACATAGTAATAATTATATATATGTTTGTGTATATATATATATAAAATTCTGGTTATATATGTATTATGTGTATATATATAATTTATATTATTGTGAAGCTTAAGAGAATTTGGCCTAATAAAATGACAACTTGAAACTCCAAATTAGAATGTGTAATTAAGTAATTGGTTTAGACGTGTGGCTAAGTTGAAATCTTACAGTGTATGCAGTTTTTGGAATATCTGAGAGAACGTTAGATTCACTGTATTTGTAAAATTAACTTATTAAACTTACAGATCTTTAAGTACTCAGAAAGATTTTGTTTGTTTAATTTCAAATAATTGAAAGAAATGTATTAAATGCATAATGCCTATGTGAAATGATGAAGTTGTTTAATTACTGGGTTTATAAGCAAGATCAAACATTATTCAAAGCCCTCTTAAAAGCGATGGCAAAAGTTTGCTGGGTTACAAATTGGAAGATAAAATTTAGAAGCCTAATTCAGAAGTTTTGGAACTGAAGTCTTGAATTTATAACTTGAAATATATTTAACACTGTTAAAATCAAAAATAAACTTCTAAAGAATTTCTACCTTAAAAAGAAAAAAACAAAAGCACCTTAAGAGCAAAAGAAAAGAAAAGAAAAGAAAAGAAAAACTTCTGAATTAGTCTTCTAAATTTTATTTTCCAATTCATAACCCAGCAAATTTTTGCCATCACTTTTAAGAGGGCTTTGAATAATGTTTGATCTTGCTTATAAACCCAGTAATTAAACAACTTCATCATTTCACATAGGCATTATACATTTAATACATTTATTTCAATTATCGTCACCTAAAGTGATGATCTTGGATCAGAAGTTGGTGTTTTAGTACCCCTGAGACCAGACAAAGAGCAATGCATTGTCCAGTGAAGCTCAGAGCTCTTTCTCAGTGGAGGCTGACCCTAAGGCTGAGTTGATTTTAAGTCCTTATGAAGGTGTATGCCTTCTATTTCCATTTTGGATACTTGCACTGCATTGAGAATTTGGATGAAGGAAGAGCCTTGGTTTCCTTTCAGAGCTGAAATTCTGTGGTTTTAAGAGTTTCTTCGTTTTGCTTCAAATTCTAGGCCTTTAGGTTCAGAACTACTAATAATTCACATCATATTTTCAAAAGGAGCATAAGATGAGAAGGTAGATTTGGGGAGTCAAATTGTCCCAGGATACTGACTCCTAGAGCTGACACTAGCTCAGTGATGAAAGTTACTTAACCTCCATTGGCTTCAGTTGTCTCTCCTGCAACATGACAATAGTCACGGTGTTTAGATAATGGGATTCTTGTGAGGGTAAAACTAGGCAATGAAGGTGAAGTGCTTGGCCCAGAGATTAGCACACAAAAAGTGGTCACAGGTATAATGGCTATGTGAAATGGAGATGGATGGAGATAGAGCTGCTTGCTATCGTTTTTAATTTTATGGGTGAGAAGTTTTTCAGGCAGTTTAATTGAAAAAGGTCAACATAGCTAGTAAGTTGCAGACTCAAAACTTGGATGAATGGTAAGTTCTGTACTCTTTATATATCATGATGTTACATCCTAGAAGACCCAAGCTTCACAAATCTGTAGAAATTCAGATTATCCACTTCCTAATCATATCCTTCTTAAAGCTCTGTCTCACATATAGAGAATGTGCTTTTAGAGACATGAGCAAAGATTTGGTTTGGAGGCTCAAGCACTAAATGTGTATTACATGCTTGCTTGGTTTCTGGAGCCCCTTAACCACACAGTATAGCTGGAGTGGTGTTTATACTGGGACCTCTGTAAGTTTGTTGCGTATAGTTTTCTGCAACTTTGCACCTCCTAGGGCCCCAAAGTCTCTGTAGAAGTTTCATCCTACATCGGGGGAGTGAAGGAGAAGGGAGAAAAGTGGACTTGTCAGAGGCGTTTAAACCAAAGCAACTCCATCTTAAATAGGAGCTGGGTAAAATGAGGCTAAAATCTACTGGGCTGCATTCCCAGACGATTAAGGCATTCTAAGTCACAGGATGAGACAGGAAGTCAGCACAAAATACAGGTCATAAAGAACTTGATGATAAAACAGTTTCCAGTAAAGGGGCCAGCCCAAATCCACCAAGATCAAAATGGCGATGAGAGTGACTTCTGGTCATCCTCACTGCTATACTCCAAGCGCCATGACAGTTTACAAACGCCATAGCAATGTCGGGAAGTTACCCTATATGGTCTAAAAAGGAGAGGCAAGTATAATCCATCCCGTATTTAGCATATCATCGAAAAATAACCACAAAAATGAGCAGCCAGCAGCCCTCTGGGCTGCTCAGTCTATGGAGTAGCTATCCTTTTATTCCTTTACTTTCTTAATAAACTTGCTTTCACTTTGCACTGCAGATTCGCCCTGAATTCTTTCTTGCACGAGATCCAAGAACCCTCTCTTGGGGTCTGGATTGGGACCCTTGTCCTGTAACAGATTGAGTTGTTTTTACACTCTTCTCTGTTTGTCCACTCCCCCATGGACACTGGGGTTGTCACAAGATGGCCTTCAATAAATGACACTGTCGAAAAATTCATGAAACTGGGTCAAGAGGATTTCTCCTTTTGAGGTCTTAGTGGGGCTTTTGTTGTTTCCTGCAGAGTTGGAAGGAAGCGGAAAATCCAGCACAGTGTGCCAAATCCTGTTTGGAACCAGAAGGGGCCTAATAAATAAATATGCAAAATAGAAATGCTAGATGCAGAGATCTCCAGATTTACTGACTGAGTAAATTAACCTTCTTGGGAGGTCAGGATTCTATTTTCTGTACCAAAAAAAAAGAGCAAAAAAAAAAAAAAGGAGAAAAGAACTATCCAGAGCCACCAAATCAACACTAATGCTTGGAGCTGAACCCAGCCAGCCCTGTAGCCAGAGACACTTCAACAGGACAAGACAAAGCCCAGTGGTCAAAGACGGGTAGGTTTTTCTCCAGTGGGGGTTACTCTCTGTAAACACACGTGGGCTCTGTGTTTCTTTGGCATTTTCATGAGCTCACTCAGAACAAATTTGCACCTTCCTCTTTCGCGACTCCAAAGGTGATGTACCTGGATAGGAAGTTCTCCAGGGACTGCTTTTTGTCCTCTTTGCAAACAATGCCCTCCTTCTTCTGCTTCTCCATATCTTTGATTCGGGACTGGAAAGTATCGATCAGATCAAACACAGACTTCATTGTTATTGGCACCTCATAGTATTGCTGTTTGAGAAA
This sequence comes from Chlorocebus sabaeus, assembly GCF_047675955.1. Lineage (NCBI taxonomy): Eukaryota > Metazoa > Chordata > Mammalia > Primates > Cercopithecidae > Chlorocebus > Chlorocebus sabaeus. The sequence goes on from NC_132925.1 coordinate 32,404,603, forward strand.
GAATAGAATGCATTTAATGTACAAGTGCATTTCTTTTCTCTATTCAGAGGATAGAGAACCTGTGAGAATTCAGAGGAGCTCTGGGGAAATCTTTGAAATCAGAGCCTAGAGGACATATTGCTTCATAAATGCTCTCCTGCAATAGTACCCTCTGCTGATGTTTTGAGGGTTAGATTCCATGAAACAACTGCCTCTTTTACAAGGAATTCTTAACTACACTCCTTTTGTTGGAAAGGGTCCATGCCTTCCTCACCATACAAGTCCTATGTTCACCTCTCTACCTTTGGCACTAAGGTTCCTATTGACTAACAACTGGAGAAGAAGTGAGAAACACTGTACCTAACACAGGAAACTAAATGGAATGACATGTTCGAGTGTGTAACCTGAGCAATGAGTAGTTTTCCACCAAGGCCTGTTCTGTGGTCCCAGGGATTGTTTTACTGAGTAAGCATCACTTAATATTAAATCATGCTTTTTACATATTCTCAGAAATAAGTTGGGATCCAACTTAAAGACAATGAAATTCAGGTTCCTGAATCACAGTTGCCTGGACTTACAAAAGCAACCTTAGATGGATTTAGGGGCTGGCTGAGCATAATCAGTGTAAGCTGGAGAGCAGTCTGGACATGGCTCGAAGCTCCGCCCTCCCTGGGAATTCAGTAAATCACAGAATGTGAGAGCTGGTAAGGACCTTAGAGATTATCTGGCCCAATCTCTCTCATTAGAGGTGGGACAACACATGTGCAGAATTAGCTAATGACGCCATCTCTCCAGATCCAGAAACATATTGCATGTTGGGTCACCTATTCTGATAGCACAGACAGCCTTTTTTCCCCTGAAGATTCTCACACAAGCATGGTATATGGATGACTTTTTCATGAATATTTTTTATGTTCCCCATTTCACAGGGTTTCAGAAGCCTGGAACTTTAAAATAATATTTTGATAAGTTGTTTTAAAAATTGTTTAGGGAATGCTTTAAAAAGGTATTAAGATAAACTTTAGTAAAATGTATTTTCAGTGATATAGTGCCAGTATGCCAGAGTTGTTAAGACAGTGGGTTCTGGAGCCAGCCTCTGTGGGAATGAAGTTCAACATTAACTGCATGGTGACCTTGGGCTAGTTACTTAACCATTCTGGGCCTCTGTTTTTTCCTCTGTGAAACAAAAATAATACTAGCATTTATCTTAGACATGTAAGATAAGGATTGCAAAGGGTTGAAGAAAGTGCCAGGCATAAGGAAAGCACTTGATAAAGTGACTATTTTTGTTATTGTTATTATTACATGGCATAGTTTTTCATGGTTCAGAACCTTTGTCCGTAAGCATAGAAAGAAAGTAGGTGTAAAACCCCAAACTCTTGTCCACATTGGATCAGGAAGCACACTTTTAGACCCCTCTGAGATAGGCCTACGTTAAATATGGGTTTCTTGAAGGCAGAGACCACTTTTCACCTTTTATCTCCAGGATCTGGCACATCATAGCTCTTTAACCAGTTTCTTATGAATGTAAAACATTGGTGTTAGAAAAGAATTTAGTCTGAGTCAACTAGCTGGGCTGTGGGAAGTCACTCCAACTCAGTCTTTGCCAGATACCACATTTCTGGATGCAAATTCATACGACAACATGGAAAATTTGGCTCATCTCAAAACCTTCCCACTTATAAAATAATTTATGCTTACTCATAAATTGAATGGACTCATTAACAAAACAATTCAGATTTGCTATTCTAAAAAATAGCACTACGTTATTCAAAATAAGCAATTGTACCTTGACTCTCAGATCCACATCTGTTAGCACCATGAAGAAGTCATTATAGGTCATTCCGTACTCTTTCCTCAGCTCACTGATGAGATGCTGGTCTACCAAGTCTTCATCATCCACTACTCGCATGGGCTTCTCATTATCTTAAGGGAAATAAAATGTGAATGAATATGGGTATGGCAAGACAGAAATCACTGGGAAGTGAATGGGTGAAGGCTCTGGGCCTAATCACACCAGCCTTCATTAGTTTTATATATTCAACTCACATTGTGTTTGAACAGAAGTTTTCAGAGTGAATTAATAAATATAGAAACAAATACATGAATAAAGTTTTGAAAGCTACTCTTCTATAGATGATCAAGGCTCTATCTCTGTCCATCCTGTTCGTAGCAAACAGGAACAAAGTGAGAGTGGAGACTGCTGAGTCACACCTAGGAGAAGACTGCAACTCACCCAGGGAGTCAGTCTTCACCCCAACTCACCGGGGAACTGGACCAACCCAGACAATTTTGTTAAGTTCTATTTCCATTAAACGTAATTCTGAGTCTAAAATCTGTGTCTGTTCCTCTTTTTTGGTATAGAATTAACTTTGGGACCCAGTAAGCATGTCATATCTATAGAGAAAAATAGAGTTTCTGTTGAAACCTAGTCACAGGTTCATTTTGGCTCCAAAAGAAGTCAAGCTATTCATAATGCAACTTTTGTAAGTGAATACAGTTTCAAACAAAATGTGACAATTTATGGAAATTTTAAATCACTATATATTTTTTCAATTATCAACCCCCCCAAATAAATCCTTATAATTCAGAATGGCTCCGGAAGGTGTCACTGGATTAATGGGAAGCATGAAAATCAAGATACCAGTGGTTTTACATGGCAACTTGTATGTCGGGAAAGCATTTTAACATTTTCAAGGACAGAAGAACTGTATTTACTTCTTCCCTCTCAAACAAGTCACAGTGTATCTCTCAACCCTACCTAAGATTTTATCTGCAAAATAATCCCCTATATTAAAAACAAATGTGAAAAATTAACGTTAGCAAATATGTGATAACAGGAAAATTAGCAATGAGAGCCTATCACTTATTACCAACAGCACTACCCAGTGAACAGTACTGTACTGCAATACTATACCACAGTAAAAACAACCACAATTTTGCAAATGAGATGTTATAATTTGAGTACCACAGGCATTACTCTTCATTAATAAAAAGGGGATAATTATAACTTAACTGTTACTTTTATTTGATTAGGATTGTTGAAAGTGTATAAACAAGGAACTTTATTTCTCCAAAGCAAATCAAAATGAGAGGGGAAAGAATCAATCTGTATTCCTTCCCAAAGTCATAACAGTGTTTCATGGAGGTGGTCCAAAGGAAAAGGAGCTGAGAGCCTAGATGAGAACCAAGCACTGTCTGCAACATAAAAGGTGATAGGTCTCATGCATATAAACTATTTTTCAAATGTACATTTTTGTTATTAGAAAAATTTAAATTAATTTACAGTTATTAGATTTATATTTTTAAATGTATCTTGTTGAGTATAAAAACAAGGTGCAAAACAAAATGCATAGTATGACTTTATTCTTGGTTATAAGGAAATAAAAACAAAAGAAGATACATTCATATGGAAATACACATAGGAAAAATTCCATAGGAAAAGGTGAAGTGAAAACTTTTATTGTTTATTCTGCATACCTACGTTATTCAAATTTTAACAAGGAACATATTTTACTTTGTGAATAGTAATAATAATAATAAAGAAAACCATTCAAAAACTGGTTTTTAAAAAATGTTCTTAACAACTAATGTTCTGATTCTAAGACTTTACAAACCAGATTTTATCTTGTACTTGGAAATTATAATTTTTAATTCCCAACATACATTCATTCTTGCTTTTGTTCATTCAATGAAATATTTATCACTAATGTCCAGAGTTGGTTCTGTGCTGAGTGCTAGAACCAATAACTCGGACAGAGTTCAAGCCCTAATTAGAACCAGAATTAGACCATTAGCATCCACTTAATGGATAAAGTCACAAAACCACTGAATGGCTCAGATGGAAGGAAGCTGGAGATTGTAGTAGATTTTTAATATAGCACCAATTCTTACCTCTCCCTATAGCTATACCCTTGCCCAGTAACTGCAGCTTCTTCATATGGGAAACGGGTTGAGCTGTTCTGCCTCTTGATTCTGAGCTCATCCATATCACTGGCTTTGGTCAATGGGATATTAGCACAATGACACAAACAGAGGCTAGAAATGGGCTTATGCATTAGGGATTGTTCTTGCTTCTGCCATTTCCATGAGAATATGCCCACACCAGCTTGCTGGAGGGTCAGTCAAGCCAAGTTACCCTGTTCTCATCCTAACCAAGGCTACCCCAGGTCAGCTGACAGCCCATTGACCCCCAACATGTGTACAAGCCCAGCCAAGATCAGCAGAACCTCTTACCCAACCTGTTGCTGACTGTAGATGCATGAGCAAACCTAATCAAGCCCAGCCCAGATCAGCTGAACCCTAGAAACTTGTCACTAAATGGATGTTTACTGTATGTGCCACTAAGGTTTGTGGTCTTTGTTACTTCACCTTATTATGGCAATAGACAACTGAGTATAGACATTATCTGGCTCCACCCCATCACATTATTAAGGTTGAAACTAAGGAAACTGTTGTGGACACTGTGCTGTGCTGTCCAGATGCTACCTTCAGAACTAAGGGTGCTGTCAATATAAGCAGTTAGATCTCTGACAACTGATCTGCTTAGAAGGTAGCCACCTTTCCCCAAGTCACACCCCTACCATGGGACAGCTCACATTCAATGGCTGATGTAGTAGAAGAGGGGATAGATATGAAAGCTATCCCCTTTGTCTCACAGTGGACAATTCGGAAGAGCCAACTCTATTGCAGCTCAAATTCACCCTGTCCAGTCTTGTATCCCTCACCCCTCATAAGTATTGTTCCTGTGTTAACTGCTTGCAGGCAAAACTCAGAGTCTCAGAATCTGTTTCTCAGAAAACCCAATCTGTCACAGACCCTGAGATGAGGAGTGACTTGCTCAAGTTCACATTGCAGGTTAATGACAGAGTGAGGTTGGGACTCAGGTGACATCACCTCACTCCCACCCAGTGTTCTCTCTGCTATGCCAAAATGCCTCACACTCAAGGGTAGAGAGGACCCAGGACCAAACTTTGCTTTACTAGTATATGGCAAGAAACCAATTTCACAGCCTGTTTTCTTTCAACCAAAATGTTTTCTGAAATATTTCAACCAAACATTAGAAATAAAATATTTTGCACTCACAGATTACAGGAATATCTACATGTTTGTGCTGAGTAAGAGAATCTGCCAAAGCAAAACAATGAAAGTCCTAATCAACACTGGATCAGACTAGGGTGGTGGCAACTCTATAGCAGGACAGAGTCCAGTCTAGGCCAGTATCTGTGAAGCTACATCCTGTCTCAGCTCCTGCTCCTGCCACAGGTCTTTCTTGAGCTCTGCATTCCATCTAAATCAGGGCTCAGTGTTAGGTTCTCTTTAGTCTGGAAAAGCAACATAGACTTGGCAGGTTCTTGTTAAATTTATCCAAATTCTGTTTAAGCTCACTAATGATTGTACGGATTACAGGGCTTAGAAGGAAAAATTCTTTTTTAAAAACAATATTATTATTATTTTTGAGATGGAGTCTTGCTCTGTCACCCAGGTTGGAGTGCAATGGTGCAATCTTGGCTCACTGCAATCTCTGCATCTGCAGTTCAAGTGATCCTTCCACCTCAGTCTCCTGAATAGCTGGGATTACAGGCATGTGCCACCATGCCCACCTAATTTTTTTTTTTTTTTTTTGTATTTATAGTAGAGATGAGGTTTCACCATGTTGGCCAGGCTGGTCTCGCACCCTTGACCTCAAGTGATTCACCCATCTCAGCCTTCCAAAGTGCTGGGATTATAGGTGTGAGCTACCATGCCCAGCCGGAAGAAAAAAATCTTTAGGACACATTGTCTAAACTGTCTATGTGCACCTGATCCAGCTGAAATGCTTCACAGATTCAAGCCCATTTTGTGGGATTTGGACCTAAGATTATTGAGGTAAGGGATTCCCAGGGAAGATGAACTCTGTTACGTGTCGATAAAGTCTGGCCCTAGAAGTGGGACATTTGCCTAGAGTGTCATTCTTTAAAAATTCCAACCCCAAACATCAGCAGTCAAATTCAGGTGGTACTAAATTTCTTCATATATTTGTCCTTCCATGACTAACTACAGACAGCAATGACATTGCAGAAAATTCAGCTTCAGTTATAACATATTAAACACCAAATATGTGCTAGGCATTATGCTTAAAGCTTCCATCTGTAACTGCTTTCCTTGTGACATCCATGGATTCTCCTCCTCCAACCCTCTCTTGCCTAAGTTCAGGTAATTCCACTAATACCTGGACTACTTTAGCCTCCGACATTGCTTCAAAAGTTCCCAATCTCTTCTAGCAGTTTTTAAAAGTATGATCCACTATCCACCTTCATCACAATCACCAGGAGTACTTGTTAAAATTACAATCCTTGGATCCAGATCAATTGACTCAGAATCACTGGTGGTGAAGCCCAGGAATCTGCATTTAAAATTTTTCCTGGGTAGTTGTTATGCACTCTAAAGACAAAGAGCTACTGTCCCAGAGGAGAAAATCTAAATCTTTGTCATAGCATGCAAGATCATTTATGGCATTATTAACTTATCTATTAACTCTTCTTCCACACATTATGCTCCAGCCCTCTATCTTCAGTCTCTAGAAACCTGTCCTCTCTTCCTGGAATGCTATCCACATGAGTACTCATTGTCTGTGAAACCTGTCTTTACCTCACTTGTGCACTTAACATTTTGGTATTCTTCTGTAATAAGCTAATCACCTTGCATTGCAATCAGTTGTTTACATATCTGTCTTCCCCCTAGATATGAATAATTCAACAATAGGGACTGAATTTTGGTCACCTTTTATATCCTTTCAGCCTAGCACAGTTCCTAGCATACAACTGGCATTCAGTAAGGATTTGGTAATCATAAGAACGCTCCCATAAGAAGGATATCATATGAAAAAGACAGTAATAAGGTATAGATAAGTTGAGCGATTCTGGGACTGTGTAGAAAACCCGCCATAAAACCTTCACATTTTCCTTTGACCTTGTGAACCCGCAACACAGTCTAATGTAATTTAAGAAAACACATTCATATATATTTATTTTCTAAAATTGGTTTTGCATGCATTAGGTCTTTTACATAAAACATATTTGTAAGGCATTTAAAATATAAACATTCTTTTCAACAAATCAGCAGGGGCCAAAACTCTCTTGGCTGTGCTGTAGATAAGCCAGGAGGTAGATGCCAGCAGAAGCTAAATTGCTTTTATTCTCAAGAACATTGCCAGGAGTGCTGAGCAGTCCATGGCAGGTTGTTTCAGTTAGGATAACCTTGGCCTCCAGCTTGGAACTTACTTCCTTTTGATTGGAAATAAACATGTTTAAATTACTTTGCAATTGATCTGCTTACTCCTCTTTTACTCTATGAGTGGGTCATTTTCCGATCTACTACCCCACTGTGAGATAAGTGACCTGATTGAATTGATAAGTGGGACTCCCCTGGCCATTCCCGATCACTTGTTCTCTAGAAAGAACAACTTGTCTTATTAATAAAAAGTGTGTCCTGTCCAAGTGATTTGCTGTCCTACAGATTGACTCCATACAGTCTTAAAGTTATAAATATATTTGAAAAATATATTCAGAAATATTTAGTGACTTCATATGATCTACATATAAAGTTTGAATTCTTCGTCTTGGTATTAGAAATCTTATTTCAGATGCCAAACTACATTTCTAGCCCTCTCCTCCTCTCTTATCCTCTACCCAGCCTTCTGCTTTAGATCAAACCTAATAGCAAATCAGAATCACCTGAGCAACATTTTAGACTACAGATTCCTGGACCTCATTCCTAAACAAATGAGTCCTGGTGTTGGAGTAGAAAGGGGAGGTGGGAGTCTGAATTTTTTCCAATTTATATAGAGTACCTATGCATTGCAATGAAAAAGATGACAACTCAATAGAAAAATGGGCAAAGAACACTAAAAAGGAAATATAAATGCTCCCTAAACATGAAAAGGTATTCAATCACACTCACAAAATGCGAAATGCAAACCAACACTACCCTATACTGATACCATTTTTCACATATTACACTGGTCAAAAGTACCCAAAAGTTTGATCACACACATTAATTGGAGAGGTTTGGGGAAATAGACACTTTTAAACATTGCTGTTGGAATTGCAACATGATTCAACTTGTATGGAGAGAAATCAGGAAGTATCCACTCAAACTACATTTTCTATTTGGTCCAACAATCCTGCTTCTTAGACTCTGTTGGAAAGATGTACACACAATTTCACAATTTAATTGTAACCTTGTTCATATATCACTCCATGTATGTGTGATATATGTATAAGAACAAAATATTGAAAATAGTTCAAGTGTCCATGGACAAAATGTTTAAACTGTGACAGAATCTCACAATTTTTTGATAAGAAATGGGGAAGATTGCGATATACTCATAAAGAAAGATCTCCTAGAAATATTTTAAGTGAAAAAAGCAAGGTGTGGAATGGTATATATAATATGCTATATTTTGTATAAAAATAAAAAATATATAGGTATTCTTTGTATTTGTCTAAAAAAGCACTAAATGAATAAATAAGGAATTACAAAAATGATTACCTGTGGGTGCAGGGAGTAGCAGGGTAAAGGGGTCAGGAAGGATACAAGACTTGTCTGTATACACCTTTTTATATAGCTTTGACTTTGAAAATTTTTTAAAAAGTATCATTTCTTTGAAATATTAAACAAAAATACCTTGATCAAGTCATTACCCTATCAAACAAACAAACAAAAACCTACTCATTTTTCAAGGTCCCTCCATTAAATCAACCCACTTTTCAAAATTCTCTGACATTTTTAATACCTTATCTGATGACTACAACTGGAAGAGCCAATCCCTCCACTACATTCTTCAAATCCTTGTTTTGTACATTTGACATATCAGGCACTTTTCCCCCTTGGAATGTCAGGGATTGGTCTTGACACTGATATGCTTGATGTTGGAGGCAGCAACGGCAGTGGACTAAGAAGACTGACTAGGTTAGGAGACAGGCTTTCTAGTCTCTAGGGCACAGAATGATTGATAAGTAAAGACTTATCAAAGCAGAGGGGAACACACAGCCACTGTGTGGAAGTCTGAGCACTCATCCAACCTCTCCTCCCAGCTCAGTGTTGCAGGGTCTAGAGAAGGTAGCTGCCAGGCACTGTCACCACTGATGAAAGAAGTTGGGGGCAGAGGGTCAATTTTTCAGGACTGCCCCAGAGGCAAAGCAGCATTTCTGAATTGTTATGGATCCTGATGACTGTGAGGTTTCTCCAGAAAGAACAATTCTCTTCAACAGGATCAGACAGAAAGGGTATTTTAGACTGATTTGTATACCATCATTCTCATTTTGTTTATTTATTGATTTATTTATCTATTTATTTTGAGACAGAGTCTCACTTTGTCACCCAGGTTAGAGTGTACTGGTGTAATCTTGGCTCACTGCAACCTCTGCCTCCCAGGTTCAATCAATTCTCCTGCCTCAACCCCTCAAATAGCTGGAATTACAGGCATCTGCCACCATGTCCAGCTAATTTTTGTATTTTTAGTAGAGATGGGATTTCACCATATTGGCCAGGCTGGTCCCGAACTCCTGGCCTCAAGTGATCTGCCCATGTCGGCCTCCCAAAGTACTGGGATTACAAGCATGAGCCAGCGCACCCGGCCTACCATTCTCATTTTAAAAATTCACTTATGAAGTCCTTAGTAAGAAATCAACATTTTCTCTCTCCTTGTTGCCATATTCCACCTCCATGAACTTTGCCACCTCTCTTGATTACCCTCAAACTCTCCCTTCTTTGAAAGAAGCTATCAAAAAACATCCCTTGCCCTATTAAATGTCCTGTGTATTCTAGCTCTTAAAATTTGGTGATAAAATGCCAATGGCAAAATATTTTTCATCTCTAAATATTGCTAAGAAAGAAACACACTTGCTGTGCGTTCCCCCCCACTTCTTTTTTCATTCTGCAATGAAGTGCCTTTAGCCAGCAAGTTTTTCCTATCTGACAAAATTTGTCTGTAATCCATTCACTTAACAAACACACCCAACATTCCTATCCTAGACTGACATTTTAAATACCACTAACAAGAAAGAATGCCTTTATGTGTTAGGCCATTTTAAATCCTACATGCAATATACACTGTGCTGGCAAAACCAGATAGGCATTGGAATTCACTCAAGCATAAATAACTTTATTTACATGAAAGTCTAAAATCTTAAGGTAAGTTTCTTGGCTTTTGTAGCTTCATTGGTGATATCCAAATACTTTTAGCAAGATGGACCAGCTGGTGAGTACGGCCTACACTGTAGTTGGATATATGCCCCTGCTTTCAAGGCCCAGTAAAAGTCTGGAATAGTAGGCAGAGCTTGATTTATTTGTAAGGAAAAGTAAGGCCATCTGATGGTTTTCCAGCTGAAAGTCAGTCAAGGCTGGAGTTTTTTGGTTCACTGAGTCCATGGCTCAGGCCAATTCTTATTTTCCCATGGCTGACTCCCAGTCTTGGCTGAAAGTGCTACAGCCTTTCCCATAAGGGTAACCTGGGACATGACACAGGGAGAGAGAGGCCTTCCAGGAATTAGATGAGAAACAAAGTAAAAGATCCCCCTGCCCAAATCAGGTCCAGGCTGCCATTCAGTGAGGAAAATGCCCAAATCATAATACCTGATTTGCAATAAGGCAGAAAAAAAAAAAAAAAAAAAAAAAACAACCCCGCAGCCCCTCTACAATTCATATTCAATCCAGATGTCTAGAAAACAGTAGGATTATGCTAAAAATTTGCCAAGGCAGTGCCAGATGCTTATAATGGGACCGTATAGAAGTTGAAGTGGAAGATGTAATGATTTTTCCAAACTTCTCTGAAATAAGGAATGAGAACACTTTGTGGAAGGGTTGGTAGGTAACACATTTGACATTGGGAACACCTGGTTTGTGAGGGCTTTCATCACTAGCCAACACCAGTCTCTGGCTGGATTGAATACTTACTTCCTTTCTGGACATCTGGAGTGTAATTAAGCTCACTGCCCTCATGCTATTATTTGAAAAATCCAGGAAACAAATGGTTGAATCCTAGTTAGCCAATAAATATGTGGCTTTGTAGTATTAGTCTCTTGGGTGTCAGTTTTATCACCAAGAATAATAATGCAGCCTGATCTGGATGAGCTGTTGTGAGGGTTCGTGTGTCAACATTCTGCAATCAGCACAAAGCAATAACAAGTGTTTTGCCATTATAGGTGCTCTAGTGACAAGTGTGACAGCTCATTGATCTCCAGATGACTACCAGATCAAATGGTGATGCAGAGGATGACCACATAATAGTGCCTGTTACCTGACCAGCATTTCTGTATACTATCTTATTTAATCCTGTGAAACAGATATGATTATCTTCTAAACTAAGACTTAGGAGTAGCTTCCCCAAGGTGACACAACAAGTAAATTGTGACCCTGGATTTAAATCTGTCTGTCTCCAGAATTCATTTTTTGTCTTTTGCTTGTATGATCATTATTGTTGTTGTTTTGGTTAAGAAAATTCCTTTTTTGCTTGTTCTCCCCCTAAATTATACATACGGTGCAGGATAAATGTCCAAAAATGAATCATCAATCCACAATAATTTATGGTGGGACACTGGAAAGGATGCTATTTATTTTTCCTTTTGTAGCCGTCTCAGAGGAAGGTGGGCTATTTAAAGTAAAGAACGCATAACTGATACTTAACCCTGAATCAGCTCTAGAGATCTGCTACACAATATTGTACCTATAGTTATCTGTACTGTACTGTGCACTTAAAAATGCATTAAGAGGAAAGATTTCACGTTAAGTGTACTTACCACAATAAAAAAAATATGACTTAGAAAGCTAGACCATATTCAAATCAAGTTGACATTATCGTGACATAGTATAACTGATATGTCTTCAATTACACCAAAATTGCATGTCAGAAAAATCTGTGCGATAATGTTATGTGTATTGAAGTTAAATGTTGACTAACAAATAATGAGTTATATATTACTAAAATATATTTTATATTCTTTCAGGTGCTTTTAGATGAAATATATTTTATGGCAACTATGCAGAATATGCAAACAATGGAATATAAAGGATTACTCTAAGGGATTTTTTTTTTGTAGTTAAACCATGAACAACAACAAAACAGTAGAAAACACATATAAGAAAAAAAGCTTTTTAAAAAATAAAGCCCCAGAGATGCAATAATTATAAAATAAACTGGGTGGGTCATATTTTGGGCTTCTGACTATGCGGCTTAACTAATCACAGTAAATCTTACAACATTCCCATGAGAACTGCAATGAGTTAGATCTCAGCTGCCCAACACTGAGCTGTACGCCTTATGAGTCTCACATGTACTATTAATACGTAAAATTGTGAAAACTCTAAATTCAGCCAAATTCTTCTGCTCTCCAAAATGACTTGGGTGCAGTTCAGTCCATATTTTCAGTGACTTTTCATTTATCTTAACAGCTTCTCTCAGTTCTGGTTAATTCCTTCCTCAGGCTTGCCAGAGTCAAGTACTTCCAAGAGTCTGGCAAGTCCCATCTGTGATGAGTCACCTGCAGCAGAGTCTGCAGGAAGATCAGATGGGGCTGGCACAGGCAAGGAGACTCAGTACCCAGAAAAAGTGTCTGAATGTCTCTCTGATTCTCTCCCACACTGTATTACTTTTCCCATTTTCTTCCACCTTACTGACTTTCAGACAATAGAGTGTTTGCATGTTTTCCTTTTTTACAGTGCGGAAAACTTAAACCAGAACCATCCTGGAATGGCTATTTAAATAAGCAGGCAAAGTGACCTGTGTTATCACAACCAAAGAGCCCTCTGAACATCCTCTCCCATAAAGTTTGTCCCACCTTAGATATGAGAAAAACAATAATATAATTAAAATGTTTAAGAGAACCTAGCTGAAAGTGGTCGATTTTCATGGTGCTGTTGTTGACAGGGCCGAAGATGGTGATCACAGAGATTTTCCTGGTGGCCATCTTGCAGAAACTTTCCAGATATTCATCACGTTGTTGCACATACATATTGTTCTCAGCCTTGGGAGCAGTGATCAGCTGGAGGTGGGTGAAGACAAACAAATACTAATTTATAGTGATAGTTTCACACTGGGGCAAAACCCAAAGAGATGATTTGAAAGAGAGGGCTGGTAGTGACTGCATCTATCCAAGACAGCTTAGAGTTTTCTACTCACTTCCATTATTTACCTCCATTACTAGTCTCCATGTGTCTCAGTTTTCTCATTTGTGAACTCTGCAAAGGAATACTTATTTTGCAAGACTGCTGTGACCATTACATGAATACTTGGCACACAGTAATTGTTCAATAAATGTTATTTTCCTTCCCTAATTTTGATCTTCATTATTCTTATTGGCTGATTAGATATTGGTTAATTCAATGGTTACTACTATTATTCACATTTCACAGGGTTAAGAGAGTTTCATAGCCAGGTCCTGGGCACTACGAAACTTTAGAATTTTTATTAGAAAACCTTGAGGAAAGGTTTTATGATGACTTTCAGGCCTACGTTTTGTCACATAGAATGTATTAATTGTCACATTCAGCCTGCACAGAGTTGGTGGTGTTTGTCTTTGGATATTGCAGTTTTCCAACAGGATGTCTTTTACTCTAAGTTTAGCCTTCTCTTTGGTTCAGACCTGGTATTTTTCACCTACCCCTCTGTCTTTCATCCTCATTCTGTGACCCTTGTTTTCTGGGGAAAAGAAAAAAGAGGAAAGACAAAGCAATCAAAAGAAATACTTTAGTCACCAGGAATCTGAGAAAATGTAATTTATTTTGGATACAGTGAGGATAACCCTATTTTTAAGAGGTCCTTTTGAATCTTTTCTCTGAGAATGTCTCACTATTTTTATCTAACCTAATACAAAAGCTTCTCCACTCTCTTGATTAATTTAGTTGCCCTTCCCTGAGCCTTCCCCAATTTTACCAGGTCTTCTTGAGCTGAAGCTAGAACTGTGTTCCACACTCCACAGGCTAGTGGGCATAGTGCTGCTCACCTTGGAGGTGAGAGGATGTGAAATTTTATTGTGATGATGACCAGGTCTTTGTTGAGATCTTTGATCCCAAATAGATCACCAGGCTGATGTCTGCAATGAACGCTGCCTATTTGCCCTTTGTTGCGTCATCACTAAGCTCAGAAGCAAGCCTCTATAAATCATTTTTCTGTAAACAACTTTTTGCATTTGACTAAATACAAATGTATCAGCCAATTTTCTTGCATTTGACTAAATTCAAATTTATCAACCAATTTTCTATTTATCCACCTAACCTTATAAAATATTTCTGAAGTTTATGACTATTGGCATTTTTCAGAGGGCAAGTCACCAGGCTGTGTACCTCTTCCAAATATTTTATCAAAAATGGTTAATAAATCTGGTCTCAGCTTGATCCTGCTGTTTATTTTTCTCTATCAGAGATGTCTGTATTGCTGCCTGCAGGCTTTCCCTTCTAAGAATTCTCTCCGCATGACAAAATACGCTCCCTCAAGGAAATTAAACGTGTTCAATCGCCTTTGAATGGAACATTAACAAAGGTTTTCTGGGATGAAGTTTTTGTTTTGTTTTGTTTTTCAGATCACAATTAATTCTAAATAGACATGCTTTAGTTTATTTTTCCTGTGTTTCTATGCCTGCTCATATGGACATTCTGGGTAGGAAATGTTTGTTTTAGGAACAACAATTTTTCAAGGGGAAAAACAAAATTTCTCCAGATTTATTCATTGATTCACACTTAGCTTTAAAACAAGATTTAAGGCAGCTACAAAAAGATGTGATGATGGTATTTTTAGTTACTTGGTTTGTTTTTAATTAGCTTTATGGCATCTGAAAATATTTCTTCAGATTTCAATGGGAGCCCAGATACCGAAGTTTTAAGTTGGTATATTTTAGGTCTTTTTTTCTGACTGTTTTGTGCTCAAAAACACACTATTCCGAAATAAATAAAATGAATGTTTAAGTAAAAACACAAAACAGTAAAAACAAAGGTAAGAGAAAGGGACTTACTGTTAATGGTTTTGGACTCCCTATTCTAAATTAAGGATAAGCACATATTTAGAATATATTTAGAGGAGTTTCTAGGGCAAAGCTGCTTAGATGTTAGATGACAGAAAATTACCTGTTTCTGTAACTTCAAATTCATACATAGATTCCGTTTCATTCATCCCATACTTTGCCATAGACCCTTACAATCTGTAGACAGACCATGGTATGACAGGATTTTAAGAGTCCTCAACCCTCCTCTAGTCTTCTCCTCCTTGTGTATACTAAGAATATCAGACAGTATGTAATCACACAGAACCTTATCCTCCCCTATGTGGTAGATTCTCCCACATGGCTCTATATGTAGTGATGAGAGGCCATGGATATCCCATGGGAATCTCATTTAAATAAATAAAAGCCTCTGATATTTACTTTCACTGCAGACCCTTTGCCCAAGAATGCCTTTAACCACCAGGGGGGTGACATTCGTTTTGCAGGACTCATTCCCTAACTTCCAGCCCTCCACGTTCTGATCCCGGGCTCTCTTTTGCTAATGTCCTCCTATACCTCCCTTACCTGACCTCTTTACCCCCTAGAGCCAGACCCAGTCTAAATTAGGAAACGAAAGGAATCTTGGGCAGAGAGGCACAGAGAAAGAATAACTGCAGTCAAAGTCAGGGGGTTGTCATTTCGGTCCTAGTTCGGCCCCCGGCTAGCTTGTAGCCTGAATAAATCCACTTAAACTTCTGAAGCTCAGCATTGTCGTTGTTACAATGACACAACTTTCCTGCCAACCTCATCAGGTTGTGAGATCTGAGCAAAAGTAAATATATCTGTATATCTTTATAAGTACATAACATGAACTTATTACAGGTTGATTTATTCTTAATAAATAAATATGTGTTCCCCAAGCACACACAGGTATGTTGCCTCTGAATAATTCACCCACAATCCCTCCTCTGTCTTTGCCCGTGTCACTCCTCCTACCTCAGAAACCTGCCCCCTCCCTTGTCTAAATCTGATTCTTTCTTTCAATGTACTATCCTCCTTAAAGTCTTTTCTAGCACACAGAAAAGTCTTTTCCATCACTTCTTCCTTTTAATTACTGCTCTTATTGTCTGCCCCGCCCACTTGGAATTTAAGTATTTCCTTAATTTACTATATAACGGTCACATCTCCCCAGGCAGAATGTAAGTTCCTCAGACTCTATTACCGTCCTGCAGATGGTGGGGGCATAAATGCTGGCCAATACTCCTCAGGTTGTATAGATCACCCCAGTCAGAGGAGAGGAGAGGGACTCAGGAACAAAGGGGTCCCCTGGTTGTTGTGAGTGTCTAGATGCAGGCTACGACCTTACCAGTTGGTAAAAACACTCTCTTACGTTTAGTCTGCACCTCAAGTTTGCAACTTTTAGGGAAGACTGACCATCTGAACCCATTTCAGGGACTCTTTCCCTATGTTTTGACATCTCCATCCCATTCACTTTCTAGTTTGGCAGTATTTCAGACAGTGTTTAAAATGGGAACCATTTCCAGTCCCCTCTTCCTAAAAGGAGCAGCTTAGAGCTCCTCAGTAAACACTATTTTCTGTCACTTGGCCTCTTTCCAGTTTGATGGCAATAAATCAGGGCATGTATCATGAATTTAAAACTGTGTTGTATTTCTTTTTCATGCTTCTGTTCCAACTGGTGTCTTGGCTCAATGAGCCTCAGAGGATAAGGAAGCCTGTTTGCATAAGTAAAGAGAGCAAACAGCAATGGAAAAAAGCTAGAGGGAAGGTATTTTAAGTCTCAGATTATTCAAAATACTGTGTTAGGCTCAAAACACTAGAGTCTTTTTTTTGTGTTTGGTTTGGTTTTGTTTTTACAGGATTCTGAAAAATAACTTTCAAGCTAATAGTCTGCCTTAGTACAGCAGAAACCTTAACTCCTTTCCCAAAATCAAACCAAAGAAGTTGATTGTTGTCCCAATACACAGATGTCTGAAGTAAGGTTGGAAATACTAACCCACCTGAATTACAGGAGATTCGGTCACCCAATAATTCTTTTTTTTTTTTTTTTTTTTGAGACGGAGACTCGCTCTGTCCAGGCTGGAGTGCAGTGGCGCGATCTCGGCTCACTGCAAGCTCCGCCTCCCGGGTTCACGCCATTCTCCTGCCTCAGCCTCCAGAGTAGCTGGGACTACAGGAGCCCGCCACCACGCCCAGCTAATTTATTCTTGTATTTTTAGTAGAGACGGGGTTTCACCGTGTTAGCCAGGATGGTCTCGATCTCCTGACCTCGTGATCCGCCCGTCTCAGCCTCCCATAGTGCTGGGATTACAGGCTTGAGCCACCGCGCCTGGCCTCAAAGAATTCTTAAACTTGCACTTGAATTCATTCAATTCAGCATTTGAGGTCCCTTGTTCATTGACAAGTGAATAGATCTCAGAGCGCAGAATGATGGCTTGTCAGCTATACTCCCCATAGCGCAATACTTTGGTGATAAGCTTACCTATACTCTCACTATCGTCAACCTCAAACTGACACCAAGCAGTCTGAAGGATTAGGTTAACTGGAATCCAATCTATTGTTTTTGACTGACTGTCTGGAAAGCCAGAGAATTGAGTGCAGAGGACTAGCTGTGTATTAAAGGCAGAAACTCCACATTTGTGCTTAGCAATCCTTTACCACTTATCTGGGTGACTCAAGGTTGAAAATGAATTTTTAAATTTATTTGTATTCATATGTATTAACCTTTTAAATTCATATTTATTAACTGGCAAGATCATTCCTCAGTTTCCCCTTCACTTTATGGCATGTCCCACAGGAAGTTCATATTCAAAAGAAATCAGAAAGGGAGATTGGCCTGAATTTGAGCTTTCAACTCAAACAGATCTGAGTTCTAATTCTGACTTCACCACATATTAGCTATATATCTTGGGTTCTGTTTTCTCATGTGTAGAAAGGGGTTAATAAATCATTCATTGAGGGATTGTTTCGAGAATTAAACCACACAGTCTTGGCAAAGTACCTTGCAGGATGTGCCCTTCTTCATTAATAGGTTTAGAGGCAGGAGGTTTGAAACAGTGAACACTAGTCTAAAAATAGGACACCCGGCTCCACCTGCAGCTCCTGTGAAGGCCTCTAGGAAGCCATCCATCTGGGACCTACACCATTGCTGTTAGTGTTTCTGTAATTGTTAAGTAGCAGTTATGTGATATGTCCACATCTAAAGAATGGTATAAATAAGGACAAAGCACTAAGGGTTTACAATAAATGGTAGTTAAGTACCAGGTTACTGAAAAGCTGAGAAGATGAGCTGAAAGTCCTGCACAAAATTTCACGGAATGTAAACCTGCTTTCAGTTTGAGTTTACTGGGTTAAGTTAAGGCCAGTTGGAGGTAGCTG
Organism: Chlorocebus sabaeus; assembly: GCF_047675955.1. Classification (NCBI taxonomy): domain Eukaryota; kingdom Metazoa; phylum Chordata; class Mammalia; order Primates; family Cercopithecidae; genus Chlorocebus; species Chlorocebus sabaeus. Next base: position 32,422,932 of record NC_132925.1, read on the forward strand.
TTCTCAGCCATACTTAAATAGCTTGAGAGTGCTAAGCCTTAATGAATAGTGATTGAATCACTGAGGTTCCTGAGTAACATTAGCCAAGTTTGATGGGAAAAGTGAGTGGAAAAGGCTAAACCGCACCAACAATGTTTTTCACCCATTGGTCTCCTCTCTGGTGAAAACTTCTTTTCTTTCCATCTTTTGCTTTGGTATCATGTTTATTTCATTTGGTCTTTTCTAATCCATTCTTACTTTAGACATCATTAGCTCTTCAGAAGACACATTTCTGATATGATCATCAGCTGGGCGCACATAGGATCAAAAGTCTGAAAAGCCTTCTGTTAGTATTTTCTTTCTAATAACAAACCTGGTTCTCTCACTAGCCCAAAGAACCAACACTGCCAGGCGCAATTCCAGCTGGTTTCTGTTTTGCCTCACATGACATCAGCAGAAGCTGTCATTTGAGTTTCATTTGCTAGAAATTTATAAGCAGGGATACCATTAAAAGCAGGAATGGCCCAGCTGGGCTTTCAGATCCCCGACTAAAGGAGTGGGGAGAAGGAGGGAGAAATGAAAAGTATGACTAATATCAGGAATACACTATGAAAACCCCTTTCTTTTGACTCACAAGCTGGCGGCAATGGGAAATATTTGCCAGATGGGTGCACAATTACAATCCTGACATTTTACCCGTGATTTTCTTTTTTTAAACCTGACCATGAGGAACATTTTGCCTGCCCTGTTGGCTAAATGAACAGAGTTGGGTGATGTATTTTAATGGGTTGGATAAAGTTGTAGACACTCAGGAGGAGAGCATTGGAGCAAACCACTAACGCTTTCCCATGCCCCAAAGAGAGCAGTTTGCCCCCATGGGCTCCCTAACAGACATTCAAGTGTCAGGTAGAGTTTTACTCTGAAATCTGATTTCTTTTTTGCTCTAAGGGGAACATTCCCATTTAAATATATGTACACTGAGAATATCCAAGCGGCCTATCACCTGATAACCTAAGTTTATATAGACACGTTAAGGCTCTGGTTAGATATTGCACCAATATACAGAAAATATATAACAAAACACACAGAGGCATACAAATAAATCCTTAGAATCCGCCAGAGCTAGGTTTTGCTCTAACACACAGACCTACTATCCATGTAAACAGCTAAGAGAATTTGTGATATGTCCCACTCGTGATAAACATCACAAAGAACTTTGCTCTGAGTAATATTTCAAATGCACATTTAAACTTTCTGAAACAACATATGATAAATGGGCACCAGAGTTCCTGTGCCCAGATCATTAACCAACATTTAGGCTAGCTTGGAAAACCTAAAAGATTCTCTAAGAAATGCCTTGAGAAAAGAGAGCCTGTTTCTTTTGGTGGGGGAAATGCGGGGTGTGCAGTCACCTTGTGCCTTCAGGAGGATGGGTGCTGCCCTCAACGGCATGAGTTGATTCTCTCACCCAGGCATCTGAAAAAATCATTCCTGACTCACACTACCCAACATCAATTTATTGATCTTTTACCCAGAATTAATGGCAACAATATCCTTTTCCTCCTTGACAGCCTGGAGTAAAAAGCTAGCCTTAAGAGCCAGGGGTAGAAATTTTGGAGGGGCAGTAAGAGGGAAAGAGAAGACATGAAGAGGAGAAGGAGCCATTTGCACATCACTGATAAAATCTGCCCTTTTATTTGGCTCATTCCTGTCCAAAGCCCTCATTTGGTGGTGGCAAGTGATGGCCAAAAGAGAGGGTTGCTGAGATGCATCTGTGACTTACTCAACACGAGTGGCACTCAGAACCACAGACCAAGGGCAAGTAGGGACAGCTTGTCTCCTTTTTCACACACTGGTGCACAGGCACATGCATGTACGCATACACATTTTACAGAGCCCCCGGAGAAACTGACATCTAGATTTCAAATTCAGGTGTATTTCTAGAGTAGTGGAAATTGAAGCAATTAACTCAGTTCCTCACATTCCACCCTTTGGCTCTTCCTAGTAGTTGGACAGCGATGGGAGAGGTAGGCTTTAAGGGGAGAAGATTTCTGATAGCTCATTTTAAAAGGATCCATGAAGGTCACACTAACAAGGACGCTTCCCTACTCCCAGTCATCCCCACTCCCCACCCAAGCTGTCTTTTTTTTGAGTACTCCAGTGTTGATATAGACCTAATTAGGGAAAGAGGGGACCTCTGCTATTGTCCCATAGACATGATTCTAGTTCCTAAGTCAGACAGACAGAAACCCTTTTAATAAGATGTGACTGAAGTCAATGCACTTCCTTTTGGGAATTTCATCATTCTTTTCATCCTTGGGACTTGGTAAAAGGGAGCTCTGTCCAGAAATATCCCTTGGAAGAGAGTGGTAGAAATGGGGGAAGGGTCCCTACAGGTCTGGAAGAAGCTGACTACAGGTGTTCTCCTGGGCTCATGTGTAGGGTCCCCCAGCCATTGACTTTGTGCCACAGGGCCATGAGTTGTGTGAGCAGAACTTCGTAGGGCACTAAACCAGAAGGAGCTATTGGCCTGCTGCCCTCTTTTGCCAGACTTCTGAGCTTCTTGACACAGTACAGGTTCAGCCACAATCTGGCATCTAGCAATATGATTTTTATATAACTAAAAAGACAGACATTAACATGCCCTGCCTCAGCCCATAGAACAACACCAAGGAGAAGGCTACTTACAAGGAGCCTTCGTTTGCCTTCAAAGGACCCCAGCAGGTCAGCCACTGACTTCTTGGGACTCTGCGTGAAGTGTTTGTTGGTGGGTTTCTGATAGCCATCCTGTTCCGTTTTACCTCCTTTTTTCTTCTTGCTCTTCTCTTTCTCTTGCTTGCTCTTTTTCTCAGACTTCTTCATTTGCTTTTCACTCTTAAGTAACTTGTCTGCATTCTCATTCTTCATCTTTTTTTTCTTCTCCTTCTCGGGTTTCTCAAGCTTTTCATGCTTTTTAGACTCCTTTGCTTTTTTAAGGGGAACATTCCCCACCTGCAGCTCCTCCTCCAGCTGAGAGGCAGTAGGCCGGCTGAGGTCATACTTCTCCTCATACTCATTACTAAGAATTTTGTCCTGGGCCTTCTTTTTGGGAGGTTTCTCCTTTGCTGGCTTGGGAGGACCTGGCACCACATTTGGGTCTCGATGGCCATGTTCCCGCCTGTCCATGCGGTTGTCCCGGAAACGGCCTGGGCCAGCAGCCCTTGTGCTGGGCTCTGAAATGGTGGTGGGAGGGGCATCTGTGAAGCTCTCCAAGCCGGTGGCCTTGCTGGGTCTCCTGGTTGTCTGTGGCCTCTCCCTGTGCTGATCCTTCCGGGATGGAGGGTAAAGATTCTCTGAAACTGAGGGTCTCCTGGCAGTGGTCACCTCAGTGGTTGTAGGAGGCCTGTGGGAGGGTGAGGGGGTCCAGGGCCTCTGCGTGGTGGGAAAGGCAGTGGTTGTCATAGGTCTTGCAGCAACTGTTACCACCCGGGACGTGGACCGAGTAACTGTTGTGGCTGGAGCAGGAGGAAGGGTGGTGGCCCTGGGGGTTGAGGGAGGTGGGGGCAAAGCTGGTGTAGTGGCAGCCAGTTTTCTCAGGACCTTCACCCGACTCTCTCTGGTTGGTGGGACTTGTGCTCTCCTGGGATCCTCTTTCCTCTTCTCGCTGCCCAGGCTCGGCCTTCCTGCTCCACCTCCACCATCATTCCCCTCCTCCACCACCTGGCCCTCTACACCAGCTGCCTTACATTTCTGGACAAAGCCCTTCTGCCTGATCTTCTCGATCCTACGGATGGGGCCTTGGTCGATGACCTCGTACATGGCTTCCAGCCTAACGGGGTATGGGTAGCGCTCCTCCACCTGCAGCGTCTTCTTCAGCAGCACCATGCCAAACTTGCCCTTCTCCAGCTTCAGGAAGCTCATCAGCTTAGGGATGAGGCTGGGGTCCAGGGACTGCTCCAGGATCTGGCCCTCACTGGTGATCCTTCTCACCTTGCCTCCTTCCTCGCCTGCCTGGTGGAAGAGCACAATCTGTTGGATATGCCTCTCCGCCAGCTCACAGTACACATCGTCCTTCAGCAGGCTCATCATGAGGCGGTAGTAGCCTTCCGAGGCATGAGGGGCTGAGATGACCCACACTCTGTTCTTCCCTGCAAAGCTGGCAAGGATGTTGGGAGAGCTGGATCCCGAAGGGAAACGCAACATTCTTGACCGAGCTGAGGACCCCTCATCTCTGATCATCTCACGCGGAGAGCTCCTGGCCGCTGGTCTTTGCTCAGGTCTCATGGGGGCCCCATTGACATCCACGCGGGCTGGCGGCTCCGTTGCGTGAGCTAGTCTCAACACGGGCACACTCCTCCTTCTCTGGAGAGGCTGAAGGTTTGGTTGTTCCAGAGTGGATCTCTCAATTCCACGAGACCTCCCAGTGTGCCTCAGAAACCGAGCTGGCCTACTGCTGTCCAGAGAAACCAAAGGCACTTTCCGCCCTCCATGGCTGTCTCTGATCGTGGCGTGGGGGTGGGGTTCTGATCCACACACGAGCCACACGGCCAACAGCATAGTGAAACGGGGTCCCATTCTCCATGTCATTGTGTAATCCACTTTGCGATGCACCGAGGTCATAAGACAAAGGGGAGGGGGAAAAAAAGGAAGAAAATTATTTAACTGGAAACAGAGCTGGTCATTTTCTTTTTCTGCATCTCAGCCAAGGGGAGGGGAAAAGGGTGGTTAGAGAAAAAGGAGGGAGGTCAGGAGATGGAAAATGGGATGAGATTCTGTTACTTTCAAGCCCCTATAATTTGTTAGTGTTTAACAGAGACAGTTACATTAAGCAGGAAATCCAATTCAGTTTCCCAGTCAGCATGCTTGCACTGTTTCAACTAAGGCTCTGGATGCTCCAAAGAAAATGCAAACTGGCATATTAATTATGACAACATTCACATTTCATTCCTTCAAAATAAGCGACAAAGAAACAAATAAACACACCAAAGACAGAAAGGATTACACACTTACATGGTGGCTCATAGAGATGGAATGCAGAGGCTTGCAAAAGAAATCAGAAGTTTGGTTCCCAGGACAGTTTCCTAGATGAACTACTTTTCCTCCCAGCCCTCTCTCTTTTCCGAGGGTGAGCAATACAAAAGGGGTGTGCTGTAGCTCCAGCTTTCAGAGTACCGCCACAGATCCACAGCCCGTCCTGATCTGAGAGCTGAGCCGGTTCCTTTTCTTTCTGGCTGTGTCTTTTTACCTTCTGGACAAGTAGGATGAGGTGAAAGGAGCTGTCCTTATAAGTCTTTGTATCTCCATTTGTCTGCAGTTTCTCCTTGGTCTTGTGTGTCTGTGTGTGCCAGTCCCTTGTGCCGACACAGGACGTCCCTTAAAGTCCAGTCCCGGCGATTTCTGAATCTTACTCTTTCCCTCTTTAAAGTTCCAGGATCCTTCTTATCTCCCTTTTCCCCACAGTCTGGCTTAGTCTCTTTGTTTCCGGGCGTAAAAGCACTGGGATTAATATGTTTTCCAGGCTGAGGGAAAACACAGGAATGTGATGTTGAAAAAGGACTTTTTTCTTTCCCTGTGCTTCTCTCCTCCCTTTATTTCTCCCTACCTTTTTTCTCTCCTCTTTTTCTTCTTCTTTTTCTTCTTTCTCTTGCCTGGATTCACTAGTTTTGCTCCAAACCAAACTCAAACAACAGCCGCCACTGGAAATCAAGGAAACTTCACTAAGAATTTAACAGATCAGCAAAACACTGCCTCCTTCCCATTTCAGCACGTTCGGAGTGGACTCAGTGAGGAGGGAGAGGGCTGTTCTTTGGGGTGGGGGAAAATTTTGAAACTCCACACATCATCATAAATCACTCTAGAATAGGATGACTGGTGACTTAACCCCTTCCAAACCAAGTCATCGGGGTACCTTCTTTTCCAGTCTGTTCTTACATTGCACTTTGGAAGGAGAAAATTCTCAGATTTCTGAATCAGGCTACATGCTTTTCTTAGAGACAGATACTCATTTGGGTCAGGGTGCTTGGCTGTGCAGACACAGACAGTATATATGTATTTATAGTCCCATGTGTATATTTTTATATCTTTCTCCCTGTTTTGTGCTTTTAGTTTGAGGTTGGAAAACCCCATGGAAAACATGACTAGGTTGTTTTTATTTTATGCTAATTGGGGATCATATTACTGTGTTCTTGGTCCTAGTTTCTCCTCAGCATGGAGGGAAGCTGGTAAAAGGTTAGAAATGCAGGCAATGGCTGCAAGTCGAGATTGCAGTTGACTATTACATCAGGGAATGGGTATTATGATCTCTAGCTTCGAAGCTCTGGCTGCAGATGGTAGACTAAGCGCTTCCTTGGAGGTCTCGAGTCACTGATTGTGTGTGTGTGTGTGTGTGTGTGTGTGTGTATAGTGCAATATGTTCCTCTGCAGAAACTTTAGATGTCTGAAAGGCTTTAGGCAATCTGTACAAGTAGCCAAAAGAGAGAGTGAGGCAGCTTTGGGCTTCCACCTCCTGAGTCTGCCGTGAGGATTCTGCCAGTGGAGAAGGAAGGGGCCTCAGGTTACATGGATATTTCCTCTGGCCATGCTGGGTGAGCTGACCTTCCAGGTCACTATTAACTGCCACCAACAGTGGCAAGCCAGGGTCCTCAGAAACCTCCTTGCAAGCTTGGTCATGCTAATAGCGTCCCTCACTGGATCAAACTTCATCCCTAGTTGTTACGCCTTGATCAGCCCCATCCGGCCCTGGTCACATTTGACATTTTTTCACATAAGCTATGAGCATGGAACTGAGAAAGTCCTGTATAGAGGTTAACTGTAGAGCTGCCAGGCCACACCTTAAACTCCCAGGGGTACCAAGAAGGATGGCTGGCCCTGCTGTGGCATTCTCTCAGACACTTGTGAGGACAATAACAAAAGTGGGCTTCAGGCAGAGACCCTCTGTCCACTGGAGTCATAGATTGCAGCCTTCATGGCATTCACCTGTTGGGCTGACCAACCTGGCCTTGTCCTAAGTTGGAGGGTCCTAGATGTTACTTCCTTTCTCATAATTTCCTAATGCATCCTACGCTATCCTTACTGGGCTTTCTCCCTTCTGTCTTTTCATTTCTCTCTGCTTATAACAACTACCCTTTATTGAACATTTTCGTGTGAAGCTTTGGGCTTAGTATTTTTGTGAATTCTTTTATTTAACCCTCACAGTATCCTTAGGAAGTAAATAGAATGATCCTCATTTTATAGACGAGCAAACTGAGGTTGGTGAGTTTAAATAAATTGCCTATTGTCCCACAAACAGTAAGCAGGAGCTCTGAAATGTGAACCCAGGTTTACAACAGCCTACAAAACATGATGCTATCCTGCCTCTCTCTTTCATTTTCTACCCATACCTTCAGTTTTTTCTCTTCCTTCAATTCCTTTTTGCGTTTCCTATGTTCATAGAAGAGTTTCATTTATTTGTTCAACCAGAGTACTTACACTTTCAGAGTCCTACTGTCTGGAATAATTGTGTAACAGTACTTTTTGCTTTTCTCAATAGGTCCTTAAAGTCCTTTATTGTTTTTCTTGAATACGTCATGACTTACACAAACCTCTCCATGATGTGCACAACATTTTTCACCTGTGCGCTGGTAAAGCTGAAATACAGCCACTTTAGCAACCTAGAGTTGACCCTGAGGAGCCAATCCCAACCCTGAGTTGTGCCTGTCTTCCTAGGACCTCAGGCTTTCTTCCTTCTGTGAGCTTCAGTCACCAGATGGCGCACTAAACACACACACCAGAGAGGACCTAACTCTACCACCTCCATTAGTCCGCATCCCACACCCAGCGCCTTCCCCCAGTCTCTTCTCACACACAGATACATACACACACACTGGCAAAGTGGGGCTTCTCATGCTTGTTTTCATCTCAGTGCCCAAACCCTTACCTGGGGCTTCAGAAAACCCTCCTGAAGAAGTCTGGGAGGCACATACCTAATAAGAGCAATGATAAATTCTCATTCATTCATTTCTGAGGAGGCCTATAATGATTAAAGGCTTGTAAGGATTCTCAATTCCAAGTCTGTTATTTAAGAGCGCTGTATTTTCTAAGTCCCCCATTTAGATATTTCTATTTTTCTGCAATCTAAGAAAGAAACAATTAACCAATTAGTGCTAGGGGTTGGGCAGGGAGGGGGGCAGTGGGGGTTAGTGATATCTGAAAGGAAGATATTAATGTTGAGTCAGAAAAAGATAAAAGGAAAAAAATTTTAAAGTAGACTTTAGAAATGCTAATTTTGGAATTAATTGACAGGAAACTACCTGACATTGGTTTTGTAGTAATTTGTGGGGAGGAAAGGAAAGAATGCACAAACCAGAACTGCTTTAGAGAAACTAGGGTGGGGATAGTTATCTGATGAAAGCTGGAGTGAACGTAAGAAGGCATCCAAAAAGGAGGGTGCTAACTGGTCAGACCCACACTAATCCAAGAGTTCAGCGACCTGGGACCAAGGTTCAGCATAACACACTGTGCCAGGCATGCCAGAGAAACCAGGGTTTCTCTAGCTGTTGGTTCTCATGCTGTTGGTTCTCTTGCACAGAGTAACTCTCAGGGATGTTACTGAACCAAATTCAAAACATTGTTCTATTGCTCAAAAATAGCATTTGCTTAAGTAGAAACAAGAATAAAAAGAAAAGAAGGGAAAGCAACAGGCTCTTCAGTGTGATTTTGGAGGGAAACCACCTCTCCTGCTCTGTGATCATCAGTATCCCCAGCAAGAAAATTCGCCAAGCCATTTTATCACACCTTTGTGGCAGAGGCACAGATACTCACACTGAGGATGCTGCTATGTTTTCTTTTCCATTTGCAGAACTCTATCAAATGTTCAGTCTTAGGCAGCATTTGTGTCCTTCGGAATGAAAAAAGAATTCTTCTCTTTCTCAGTATTTGCCATGTAGGACAGACTAAAGAAATCAGTTGCCAGGTCAGAAAGTCGAGGATGACTATGAATGCAGGGTGCTGCTGCAGCCCAGGTGATCCCAGTGAGCTGGGGGGTTCCCAGGTGTCGGTGTGACCTTGACCCCAGCTGGTGTCCAGGCTCTTGACACCATCAAAAGAATGAATTCAAGGATATTCTAACCTGTCACATCAAGAGTCTCCTCAATTGTGATGACTATACCTTTTATGGGAGCTGCCAGGGACCTCAAGCCCCTTCAGTCCTCAGTTATGGCCGTTATGGCACCGGCTTTCCTCCTCTCCCTTCAGACCTGAGGGCAATTCCTTTTCCAATGGCCCTCCTGCTTGCAGTGAGGAAAGGGTCTGGTTGGGCTTCCTTGGCTGGCACAGTCCTTGCTCCAGTGTCCTGACTTCTCACACTTGGAGCAGCAACCGTTGCCTGCAGGTTTGCTATTGAGCCTGTTTGGTCTGCAGTGAAGAGTCTTTCTGGGTGACCCTGAGATTGCAGGGGACTCTTTACAGTGACTGCTATCATTTGGGCTGGCTGTCTATCCCATTTTTTGCCATTCTGGGTCATTTCAGCCATTTCAGCCCTTCAGCCAATAGAGTCCCGTCTCTATTATTGAATATACCCCGAAAGCCACATCAAATATGTCATTAATAGGCATGTAGAGTCCCAAAGCCAATTTCTATAATGTTCTTCTTCTGTCAGGTACTGACTGGCTAATAAAGCGTGTCTCTAGTACAATTTGGCCAGCATCAGTACTGAGATCAATGTTCGTATATATTCTTAGGGTCTCCACAAAGGCACCCCTGAAACAAAGCTGAATTTCAATCCTTTTCTTATTTCATTTTTTTATTATTATAGTTCACAGGCTTAGTGGTATATTGTTTCATTCCCTCCACTAAACAAGTCACCATATGATTTTTCTTAGATCAACCTGGCCCTGTTGATAGTTCCAGTAAGGGTCATTGCTAAGCATGGATGTGGCTCCCCACAGTGTATTGTTCAAGATCCCCAGCAGACAAGTTGTAAGCATAAGCCTGGGCCTCTACCCAAATACACTGCTTTTCCCCAGGGGTGCAAACTGTGGACAAGATAATATGAATATGTCCCCAAGTTAACTCAAATGAGCCAAAACTCCTCCATGAATTTAGTTGGATCCTCTAAAGATCGGCCCAACCTCTGCCTGCATTGTGCTAGATCACACACTGAAAGAGGTACGTGTACCCAGATGATCCCAGCATCCCCTTTGGCCACCTCTCTAAATGGGCATAACATAGAACGGTCAGGAAGGTAAGAGGTGTCACGGCAGGTAACCCCAGCAGGGCTCCGTTCCTTTGGCAGGGAAGCATATATAGGTTGGTAAGGAGATAGACTTGTGGGAGTTTGGGGGCTGGAGATGGTAGAACCAGCAGAAGACTGGGGAGTTGAAAGTGGATTTGGGTGAGATGGAGGAGCTGAGGGTGCTGGAACTGGGTCTGGGTTAAGAGGTGGGGGAAGGCTCTGAGGAGGTGCATTTTCCTAAAGGGGATCATGCAGGATATCTGGTTCTTCATTTGGTTCCCCTAAAGGAATATGGGTGTAACAAAGGCAGCAATTCCCACGAAGATCAGGGTTCTGATACAAGTCATGAGGGTCTATACATACGGTATTTCAGTCCATTTCTCCTGATGTTTACAAAAAAGATATAATTGTAAGATGGTATTAAAATTCAGGATCCTGTTCTCTGGCTATTGCACTCTATTTTCTCAAAGAGAGTTACCCATGGTCTTGACTTGTCTTGGGCATGACTTGAAAGAGAGAAGAAGGGGGAAATATCAGTATGGTTCTCTCTTGGAGAGACCGGTCCCAGCATTTATGAAACTCCAGGTGTAGGAGTGTAGCCCTTATGACTAGCCAGCTCCAAGGCCAGGCCAGGGAGACAGGCATCCTTGTCCCCATGGCTGGCTGCCTTGGCATCCAGATATCCCTGGACCCCTATTGTTGCCCAGGTATCCATATCCCCCTGGGGCTTTGAAAATGGGAAGCCTTAAGATGACTTGTGGGCCTAATTTGAAAGCACAAAGCCTGCCAATATTCATGCAAATGTTTATCACCAAGTAAAACTTGGGAGTAAAGATGATTCAGCATGGCCAATAAACAAGGATCTTGAAGGAACCCCATAAGAACCATAGGCCTGGATTTGGCTTTCCAGAGGGCAATATCTCAGAGGCCTTTCTGTATCCAAAGAGTTCACTTAGCTTTTGTGTGAAGTATGAGGAAGTAACACGAGAAGAGAAAATTGCACAAGCAGGGTTTAAAGAAAGACAGAAAAGAGAAACCAGTTCCCAACCAGGGTCAGTGTCTTGGTGCAGCTGGTCCCTTGGGAAAACGAAAGACCCTTCCCAGGAAAAAGTCATAGTGCTCCTTGGAAGCTGTCTAACCACTGCACAATATGGGGTTTTACCCTACCAGCCTCATTAGCCTCCTGTCAGGCAGGACCCTGGTGCCTCAGAACAATTCAGCATAGATCACAACCTTCCCTCCTCTACTCGTGGTCACTCAGGGTGAACCGGGTTTTCCAGCAGGAAGGAGCAGATGTGCTACAGCTGAGGGGAGTTAGGTTGTAGTTAGTTCCAAGGAACATGGGAGAAAGTAGTAGTAACTCCAGAGAACAAGAAGACTCTGACTAAGGCCAGAGTGGGACTTAGCAACTGCTGGTGCTTCTCAAATGGGGATGACAATGCTCCAGCTCCGATTGCCACGAAGATGGTGCCTGAGGGCTTGGGGAGCTCCCTAAAGGCTGGTAAGAACTTAACTCCAGTCAGTGTCTAGGCTCTTGACACCATTGTGAGAATGAATTCAAGGATGAGTTGGAAAACAGTGAAAGTGTGGAGATTTACTGCAAAGAGAAAAGTACACACTCAAGAAAAGGGGATATGGGCATACTCAAGAGAGAGTCACACATTGGGGTTTGGGGTTTGGGGTTTCTATCTTTTTTTTTTTTTTTTTGAGATGCAGTCTCACTCTGTCGCCCAGGCTGGAGTGCAGTGGCTGGATCTCAGCTCACTGCAAGCTCCGCCTCCCGGGTTCACGCCATTCTCCTGCCTCAGCCTCCTGAGTAGCTAGGACTACAGGCTCCCGCCACCTCGCCCGGCTAGTTGTACTTTTTTTTTTTTAGTAGAGACGGAGTTTCACCATGTTAGCCAGGATGGTCTCGATCTCCTGACCTTGTGATCCACCCGTCTCAGCCTCCCAAAGTGCTGGGATTACAAGCTTGAGCCACCACGCCCGGCCTGGGGTTTCTATCTTTATTGATTTCTTTAACTAAGGTGTGTGATATTCATGAAGATTCCTGGAAAAGGTGGAGATTTCTTGGAACTATGGTGCCACCCATTTTTACATCAAATATGGGTGTTCCCAGAACCATCATGGTACTTGTGGGTGTGTGATTTAGTATGTTAATGAGTATATAATGAGGTCCTAGGTGAAACCTAGGTCGAATCCAGCTCCATGTTGGGGCCAGTTGGTCTTAGCCAGCTTAGTCTATTGGTTTTTCAGGATTCTTGATCCCTGCTTTTTTTTTTTTTTGATACGGAGTCTTGCTCTGTCCCTGAGGCTGGAGTGCAGTGGTGTGATCTTGGCTCACTGCAACCTCTGCTCCCGGGTTCACATCATTTTCCTGCCTTAGCCTCCCGAGTAGCTGGGACTACAGGCGCCTGCCACCACACCCAGCTAATTTTTAAAAATATTTTTAGTAGAGACAGGGTTTCACCGTGTTAGCCAGGATGGTCTCAATCTCCTGACCTCGTGATCCGCCCACCTCGGCCTCCCAAAGTGCTGGGATTACAGGTATGAGCCACTGAGCCCGGCCCTCTTGATCCCTGTGCTTTCAGGATCTTATTAGGCCATAGCTTCCGAAGCTATTTCAAGTTTCCTTTTGCTAGTCATGTGAAACTGCTGCCTGGAATTTTCTAATCTCCTCCAACCACCCTGTATTATTCCTTTCTCACAGGGAGGTTCTGAGAAAGTGTAAACCCCTAAAAGAAACAGTATTGTCCATGAAGTGTCAACAAAGTCACATGTTTAATCCAAAATTGAAGGAAATGTGTACTTAAAAATAAAAATAAAAATTACCTAATGGGATAATGGTCAAAGTTCTTGAGAACAGTTGTTAATGTTCTTTCTTTATGCATTTATTTTTAATTACTTAGAGTTTGCTGGAGAAACCTTGTAGGCACATTTTTTTTCCTGTAGAAGTTTGCTTAATTAAGACAATGTCCATCTACTAGTTAGAACAAATTAAAGATCTTGCCCTAGCAGAAATTAAGGAGCTGTGTGAATGGACCAGAGATTCATTTTAAATCTCCAAAGTGAATGATTTAAAGTTCAAATATTTATTGATTGCTATTTTATGTAAAAGATGTGAACTGGTGGGCATATGAATTTGCTGCTCGGGGGATTTGTGCTTGGATCTGGAGGGGTGGATTTAAAGTCTTTATCATTGGTCATTCAATGCATGCAAAAGATTTACATCAATCAAATTTGAAGGAGAACATTCTGATTGTACCTCTCTCTGTGCCCTTAGGTATGGCCAAGAAGATAAAACTGATCCAATTTTTTTCAACCCTTCTCTCAAATGTTTGGCAAAAGTGCAGACTTTGCACCGGGAATGATACAGAACCAAGCAGCCTCTCCCACCTAGAAGTTCACAGCCCATTGGAAAAGATAAATATTATACTCTCCACAGCAGTGCTGCCAACTTTCTCTGCACGTAAAATTTCAGTGCTGACTATGGCTGCAGTCCGTATGCACAGAGTTCATTTCTGTGGGAGAATTTGCCTCTTCAATTCCTTGAGCAGGCTTTCCACTGAAGGAGGTTTGCCATGGCAGCAACTATGTGTCGCCTGTAAGATCTTGCTTGGATATCCTTTTGGCTCTAGAGTCCCCAAGAGTTCCAGATACTCTTGTCTGGCAGACAAGTGCTATATCTCACTTTCCCAGTCCCAATCTCAGCCCTGCACCAGTCTTGCTAGGATTGCCCTATCCTTCAGTGGTCGGTTCACTGTACTGACCTTGCATGGCAAGTCTTAACCACATCACTTAGAATATCACCTTACATAAGAAAGTGTGAACCAACAGGATGGCAGCTCATTCATTCGACAAATATTTACTCAATGCAAGGCACTATTCTACTCAATAGGGATACACCAGTGAACATTCCCTGACCCCAGGGAGCTTACATTACAATGGTGGGAAACAGACAATAAAAATAAAAACAAATACACCTAAAACTACATATGTACTTAAAATAATATTTTTTTTTTAAAGGAAAGGAGTAAAAGTTGATGAAGGGGAAGAGGCCATTTTAGATACCTTTATCCAAAGAAAAAGATTTTAAGTGAGAATGGAAAGCAAGTCACTCAAGTATTGGGAGAGGGGAAGAACATTCAGAGTAGAGGGAACGGTGAGTGCACAGGCACTGACACCAGGGCTATTTGACAAGCGTGTTCCAGAAGAGCGATGTTGGTGGATTTTAAGCAAGGATGTAGCAAAGCTTGATATGTAACTGAAAAGGAATGCTAGGAATGCTGCCTGGAGAATAGAGTATGGTGGCAAGAATGACAACAGTTAAGCAACTGCTGAGGAAGATAATGCGGTGGTACAAGTGAAAGTTACAGTCTATTGAACCAATGTGCTGTAGCACGGTAAGTGCAGAAAAGTCACTCGATTTGGTATATATATTCTGAAGACAGTGGTGACAGGAGCAGTTTGGGGCAGAAAGAATCAAACATTTTGTTTGAAATTCCTGTCAGACACTCTGATACAGATGTCAAGCAAGCAGTTAGATACATGAGACTGGACTTTGAGGAGGACTGAGGCTGGAATTATAAATTTGAGAGGCTATTTAAAGCAAGCTTGTCCAACCCATGGCCCATGGGCCACATGCAGCCCAGGATGGCTTTCAATGTAGCCCAACACAATTTGTAAACTTTCTTAAAACATTTTGAGTTTTGTTTGTTTGTTTGTTTTTAGCTTATCAGCTCTTGTTAGTGTATTTTATGTGTAGCCCAAGATAATTCATCTTCTTCCAGTGTGGCCCAGAGAAGCCAAAAGATTGGACACCCCTGATTTAAAGCCTAAGACTAGAATAAATTACTTAGGGACTGGTAGAGGAAGAAAAAGAGTAAAGGACATGTAAGAGGAGCAACTGGTGTGATGGGGGAAAGACAGGAGCACGCAGTATTTTTCAGTGGCCGGAAGCTGGGACCATGTTACTTCTTTGGCCCTTTCTCCACAGGTCCTTGCTACATGTGTCCAGATTCAACTTATTCATCAGGGTCCAGGTCCGGCATCACCTCCTCCACAGGGTTTTCCCAGATGCTCCAACCCAGACAGCTCCCTCTTCTCTGAGAAGCAATTCTGTAGAGCATCACTCATCTGATCTTTTTGTACTTCACGCACAGCTTCGTGTTCTTCTAAGCAGATCTTTAGCTTGTAAGAACATGGATTATTCTTACATTATTTTTCATCCTCCTTATCATTCTGGTATATAGTAAAGGTACAAGAATTTTAAGTGCATGTCAATCAAATACATTTTAAAAAAAGATGGAAAAACCCTAGAAGCCAACCCAACTATGAATTATCACTTTAAAGAGAGAAAGAAAAGAAGAAAAAAACTCGACACTGCTTTTGAACCAGGGAGTCTCTTTAGCCTCTATGTACTAAATAATGAGAGTGGAAACAGAAGACATAGCACTGTAAATAATCAAAATTAAATCTTTTTTTTTTTTTTTTGATTTGAGATGGAGTATTATTCTGTCACCCAAGCTGGAGTGCAGTGGCGCTATCTCAGCTCACTGAAACCTCCACCTCCTGGGTTCAAGTGATTCTCCTGCTTCAGTCTCCTGAGTAGCTGAGATTACAGGCATGTACCACCATGCCTGGCTAATTTTTTTTTTGTATTTTTAGAAGAGACGATGTTTCACCATGTTGGCCAGGCTGGTCTCGAACTTCTGACCTCAGATGTCCCCCTGCCTCGGCCTCCCAAAGTGCTGGGATTACAGGTGTGAGTCACCGTGCCCAGCCTACATTCACACTGTGTGCAATTACAACCACTATCCATCTCTAGAACTTTTCCATTATCTCAAACTGAAACTCGTTACCCACTAAACAATAACTTCCTGTTCTCCCTTTTCCTTAGCCCCTGGTAACCACTATTCTACTTTCCATTCCTTTGAACTTGACTGCGAATAGTTATTTTTAATGAATGAAATGTGCCTATCACAATGCTAATACTCAGTTAATGGTGGAGGAAATAATACCTGCACAAGAGCAGTCATAAACTCTTAACTTCCAGCCTAAGGCAAAAGGCTATCAAAACAGCATAGATGGCATGCATCTGTAGTTCCAGCCACAAGGGACGCTGAGGTGGAAGGATCGCTTGAGCCCGAGTTTGAGGCTGTAGTGAGTTAGGATCACAACACTGTACTCCAGGGTCAGAAGGAACTCAAGGGTCAGACAAAGGAGCTAAGCACCTAACACAAACAGAAATTACTGAAAAATAGTAGATTTACCTGTTAAGTATTAAGTATTGCCATGCCAATTTGTCATGAAATCAGAAGCCAAGGCAATATGTGCACTTTGTGTCACCTGTTTGCTATCAACTCTATGGCTGCAGTAGTCTTTCAGTTGGTCTTCCAGCCAGCAGACTGATCCTCTCTAATCCATCCTCCAGTGGCCATCACTATAATTTTCCTAAAATATCAGTGTTTCATTCCTGCTGCAAATTCCTCAACATTTTTCTCATTGCCCTCAAGTTACATTTCAGCATCTTAATGAGGCTCACAAGCCCTCCCATGATCTATTCCACTTGTATCTTGTTGGCTTCCCTACACTGTTGCATGCCTACTCTTCAGACCAGCTCTCTCACCATTCCTAAGACACCTCCTCTCTCACATCTTGGCATTCATGGTTATAATATTCCTTCCATCTGGAAAGTTCCTCCTTCTTCACCCTGGATCTGCCTGTAAATTTTTATTTACCCTTCAAGACTCTACTCAAATGTCATGTCATAAAACTTAGAATAATTTCCTGGCTTCTCCCCAACCAGACTGAATTTGGTGCCCCTCTCTATACTTCTGTAAGAACCTATGGGTTTCACTTTTTAACATATATCATTTCTAGTCTGTTCCTCTACTCTAAACATTAAGCATTTTGAAGGTAAGGACTATGTCCTTACCATCTAGCACAGTTTGATTAGCAGATGGTAAACTCCCAATTACAATTTGATGAATGAGTGAATGATATAACAAATAAATGCAAACTCATAAGCTTTGTATTCAAGGCAGCATTTCGGAGTAAGCAGAGAACTGTTTTCTAGTTTAGTCAGAAAAGGAAACTCAATGATTAAGCAAACATTGATAACTGTTAAATATAAATGTGAGAACCTCTGACTATGCCTAGGTATTTGTATTTTATTTCTTTAAACTCACCCAAAGTTCAGCATTACTTAATATATTTACATTTATATTTATATCTATATCTATCTACACACACAAGCAAATATATATGTTTACAGATACATACATATCTGTAAATATGTATATACACATATAATCTAAACACACAAGCAAATATGTATATATTTGTGTGTGCAGATATATACACACATATATATACATATACATATCTGTAAATTGCTGTACCTATAAGGTTCACACTTAGTGTTGCTATTATCTCATCCTTGCAGGGAATAGTTTTTCTTCTCAAAGAATACAATGAAATATTTTTTACTCCATGGCCGTTTCAAATATGTGCCAAGTAACCAATCAGATACTGTGAAATGACATAGTGTGATTTCTGAGCATAGGTCATAAAAGACATTGTGAGTTCTGCTTCTCCTTTCTTGGATAACTTGTTCTGAGGAAAGCCAACTGCCATCCTGTGAAAACACTCAAGTAGCTCCTTGGAGAGCTCCATGTGTTAAGGAAATGAGGCTTCCTGGCAACAGCCAGCCCCGACTTGTCTTCCTCATGAGTAGGCGATCTCAGAAGCACATTCCCCAGCTCCATTCCAGGCTTTGGATGACTACAGCCCTAATGAACTTCTCAACTGCAACCTCATGAGAGACCCCAAGACAGAACCACTCAGTTATGCTGCTCCCAAATTCTTGACCTACAGAAACTGTGTGAAATAGTAAATGTCTATTGCTGCTTTAAGTTTGGGGGTAGTTTATTATGTAGCAATAGATAACTAATATCCTTGACATATATGTTGGGGAGGTTCACACATTTTTAAAAACATAAAGAATGTTTAAAAGCAACTGAAAGCAATAAAAAATTCACAGAATTGACTCCGTTGCTGGGTTGCAAAGAAGACATCAACTTGAGTATCCTTTTCATTATTATCCAAACCAGGATTGTGAGAGTGAAAGAGGAACACTTTTAATAATTATAAGAGAACACCAACTATAAACTGATGTGGTTACAGGAAAACCAGGACGTGCAGTCACCCTATATGTCATCTGACCTGAAAAGAGATTGGCCAAAAAAAAACTGTCACTGGGTGTAACCAGTGAAGAATGGTGTAACCACCTCAGGCTGTGAGAAGCAGCCCAGGGAACTTTTTGGACTAAAATGCAGCATGAAATCAAAAATAAAATCTGGAGAATTGAGCAAAAAAAGATGTTGCTTTCTCAAGTGAGCAGAGAACTTCAGAGAGAGAACTCAAGGCTCCCCGGGCCTAGAAGTTCCCTGAGCTGAGACATAGGTAGTGATCCCGGCGGTAACTGGAAATCTAATGATGGTCTGAAGTTGGATCCAGCTGAAAGGAGTAATAAGATGCCTACAATGTAATATCTGAATGGAACTTGCTACCCTGAGATTTCCTCCTGCAAAGAAGTTTTTGAGCTCTAACCACCAGATGAGTATGACACAGAAGACGCCCGGGGGAAGTCCAAGAGGAATGCATGGCTTCAGGGCTGTGATCATCAGGAGAAAACCACTTGGCCGTTTGAGTGTGGGCTGCACAGACTTACTGGAATTATGAAGCATGCTAGACACACCTCACAGGGCATATTGAATCGTGAACATTCCCATATATGAATGCAGAGCAGAGCCACAGAGCCACAGAGCCACAGAGCCACAGAGCCACAGAGCCACAGAGCCTTTGCTTCTAGTTAAACAGCAGCTTAGTAGCATGATTTGGAAATTGGGAAGCAGTGATTCCATTAATTAAGCGTTTTAACAACTTGGTTATTAAAAAGTTTGCCTGGGTCTAAACTTGGAATAAGATGGAAATAATTTGTTTTTACCATGTTGGGCCTAAATTAACCTGTCTATACAAAGAGTTGCTTTTTTTAAGAAAAAGAAAAGGCAGAAAGAAGATGTGGTTTAAGTTTTATTTTAAGAACAAAATAGCTTATTTTATATATATATATATATATATATATTTATTTATTTATTTTGAAACAGAGTTTCATCTTGTTGCCCAGGCTGGAGGACAGTGGAGCAACCTCAGCTCACTGCAATGTCTGCCTCCCAGGTTCAAGCAATTCTCCTGCCTCAGCTTCCCAAGTAGCTGGGATTACAGGCACGAGCCACCACGCCTAGCTATTTTTTTTTTTTTTTTTTGTAGTTTTAGTAGAGGTGGGGTTTCACCATGTTGGCCAGGCTGGTCTCAAACTCCTAACCTCAGGTGATCCACTCTTCTCGGCCTCCCAAAGTGCTGGGATTACAAGCATAAGCCACCTTGCCTGACCCTTATTTTTTAAAAAAATTGTGGCTTTAATTTTATTTGTAATTCAATAGTGTTTCAAAATAGATGGCCATTAAAACATGACATATGTACACATACACATGGTGAACAAGTATATCTGAAGTATCGAGATTTTTGTACAAGTGATTATGGTAGAAATAGAGCATAAAACAGTATCTTAAATCCAGAGGTTATTTTTAAGTTTTTTTAAAACAAATATTTTATTATGTGCAAGTGAATAATATCCACCCAGTTTATTGATATGACAGAGGTACTTGGGGAAATATTTGAAACTGTTTTATACATATTCAGAACTAGACAAACTGATGATTTAAAGAACCAATTTATCTCCTGTTTTTCAATTACAACACAACCAGTTAAATGTTCACTCAACTATTCAAATTCAACTTACTTCTGTGGAAAAAATAACCCAGTTGCTTTTCTTTCTCCATTTTCTTTACTGTGCTTTCCAGCGTCCTTTCAGCTATACTTTCACATGCCCAAATATTAGAGAATATTTCAGCTTACTGTAAGGAAAATGTTCTATAAGAGCTGTGTAAAGATGGGGAGAGATGCTTGGGGAGGCAGAGCGCACCCTGTTGGAGGTGGTGTTAAATTAAAGTGGGAGGAGAGATCCTTAACAGAGAACTTAAGCATTGGGTGCCTTTTATAAAATGTATGAACGTGCATGTTGGTCATAAATATACAACTTTTGGGACAAGGCAGCAAGGTAAAGTGTTTGAAGAATGGGTTCTGAGGTACCATTCTCTGTGGTAGTTCTTCAGTTCCTTGTTCATCATTAGGAGAAAGGGCTTAGCCTCTGGCTGCCTTCGTTGGTTACATAATCTTTTCATCCCTGAGGGCCCAACCCTAAGGCACCGGTTGCTTATTTGAATGAAGAGATTTTAAATTCTGGACTTTGAATTTGTTAAAAGCTTATCTGGTTGGTTTGGTATCATTTTCTTCTATGTTGATAAATTCATGCCAGATATATTTATTTAACACAACGACTTTTACGTGAGGTAATAGGACAAAGTCTTCAGCTACCTATCTTGTTCCTACTTCATTAGTTCTCCTTGCCTTGGGAATGGGTAGCCTACCCTCATCTTTGCCCCGGCTCCAAACACATCCAGCGCCAGCAATGAGAACTGCTCTGTGGGACATACCAAGACAGTGTCTCATGCTCTCTGGCATTCATCATAGAAAGCTGATGTCGATTACAAATATGTAGATCCTTCTCTTTGTGTTTGTCATCCAGACACCCTGTGAAGGCTGGCAAAAACTGTTTTTATTCTCCAAATATTCACTGGCATGTATTTGTGTAGTAAAATTATGTTTCGGGTTTGGAAATTTTTTTTAAAAATGAACATCTGTTATTCTCTTTCAGTGGAGAGGTTTTCCACACAGCTGAGCAGGGCAACTTGGCTTCATCCACCATCTCTGTAAAGTCACAAATGGAGACTGTCATCCAGCAGCTTTTTGTTGATTGGCTGACCAGCTGCCACACATCTCCCACAGCTGGTTTGGCTCTGAGAGGCTCATGGGAGAAGAGACGGTCAGGGTCAGCTTGTTCTGTGCACACAGCCCATGGGAGCTCCAGGAGCAGGGATAGATGTTTTGATCAGTCATTACTGAATGCTAAAGTCACAGCCCTGAGTGGGTGTGAAGGAGGGAGAGGGTTTGGTATGTGCATTTTAGGATGTTGAATCATAACAGCTTAGTTTTTAGAGCAATCATTTTTACCTCTTGGTGTTTCTCTTCCCTATTTCTATGACATTAAATTATAGAGAATGTGACCTGTGCTAAGGTAAATGTACTAAAAAAAAAACTGCTTTATTTTTTCCAAAGAAATAAGATCTTTGGGTCCATTTTATGAGTTCCATATTATTTCGAGAAGGAAGTTTGTCTTCAATATGTCTCCGTACTCCTGAATACAAAAAGACTTCAGGTTCCATAGACCACTTGAACTGTGAGCTTCTAGACCCTGTATTTCAAGAGGGCCAGAACACAAGGTTAAAAGCACTCTTTCCAAATTCTTCAGCAAAATTATATTGACAGTCATAACGATACATCCTATACGCAGTTGTAGGTTTGTAGGTTACTCTTCCTGACTGAGGGCACACTATTTCTGATTCACAGCTCCAGCCGAGTTATTGTCTTGCTCAGTTTCCTCCAGTGGCTCACAGCTGTCAAAAGTACAGGTCACACTGTCTAGCTCAGCATTCAGGGTCCTCTATGTTCTGATCCTCTGATCCCAAACGACTCGTCCAAACTCGTTGCCGACTACTGCCGTTCATGCCTCTTTCAATCGAACCAAATGCTACATATTGTTTTGTTACTGTTGTTGCCCCTCATTTTCTCACTTCTGCACCTTTGCATGTTGTTCCCTGATCTCCTCAAGTCCAAATGCCCCCTAATTGTCTAGATCCAGTTCAAATGCATCTGCTCCATAAAGTCTTCCCTGAGCCCTCTCCAACTGGACCAATCTCTGTCTCCTCTAAATATCAAATCCCTTTCCCCATCCCTCTCTCAAAGCACCTGTTAGTACTTTCTGCCTGGAATTACATTAATAGCTCATAGTGCCAGTTGTCCTACTTTCCTCCAGCAGGGGCAGGCAGAACCTATGTCTAGTTTACCTTTCGATTTTCTTAGGACCTTACAAATAGTGTGTGCTTGATATATTTTTGTTTCAAATACAGCAATTAATGTTTGTAGAGAACTTCAGAATTTACATTCTGAATTTAGGTTAACATTCATTACTTCACTACATTTTCAAAAGTGAAAGTAGAAAGAACAGGATTTTGAAATAGCAAATAAGGAGAAGAGAAAGGCAACTAACTTTTAATCAGAATTAACTTTTACTTATTTATCAAACTATTATTCATATCGTTATTAATATCTGCCTCTTCTGTCATACTGTTAAACTCCATGAGAACAAGAACCATGCCTATTTTTTCACTGCTATATTTCTATTGTCCAGCACATTGCCAGATACGGTGTTAAAAAAGACAAACATTGTTGAATGAATAAGTGAGTGAATACCATCAGCCAAGCAGTGGGTTGAGTGTACTATAGTTACCGTTTTACTCACTGCAGATATTATCTTCATTTCACAGCCAAGGAAATGTAGTCTCCAGGGCACACAGTGCTTTTGTTTGTAGCTGGAATTGAAACCCTATAATACCCTTCAACTCATATTATTTTATTAAAACCCTTATAAAATCCTGTTTATATGATTATATTATACGATTATAGATAGCATGTGGTTTTGCCTCACACAATCAGCCTCCCATGAGGTAGGTGCCTTTAGGTTGTTTTTCTTTTGTTGATGTCATTGTTGTTGTTTACCCTAATTGCTTTCTAATTCCATTTTTCAAAAGAATTGTTCAGAATTACTGTAACTTGACTTAAATATTTGTCTTTGTAAATTACAGACACCAGAGTTAAAAATAGTGGATAAGGTGTTAGTCACTATTGCCAAGTCCAATAGTATCATTGTGTGAGGGTAGTTGGGGGTGCATTCTTGGAAGGGAGGGGATACTTTTCTAAAGATTTCTCTCCCTCTGCTGTAGTTCCCTACTTTCCTCTAAAATAACTGTTTTTTTAAATCTAAGAGTAAATAATAATTAAATCCCCATCTCAATTTATTTTGTGCTAAGTAATCCAGAGGAATATTCATAGTTACATTTTGGTGATCCTCTTTGAAGAGAGGAAATGAATATGTGCTAAGTGACCTCTTCGTCAGGCCAGAATTCTTTTTGTTGTTTGAGATGAAGACTCGCTCTGTCACCCAGGCTGGAGTGCAGTGGTGCTATCTCAGCTCACTGCAACCTCCGCCTCCTGGGTTCAAGTGATTCTTCTGCCTCGGCCTCCTGAGTAGCTGGGATTATAGGCACGTGCCACCATGCCTGGCTAATTTTTGTATTTTTAGAAAAGATGGGGTTTCACCATGTTGGCCAGGATGGTCTTAAACACCTGACCTCAAGTGATCTGCCCACCTTGGCCTGCAAAGTGCTGGGATTACAGGTGTGAGCCACCACACCCATACCAATGCCAGAACTTTTTAGGTGAATAACCTGATAAAGTAAATATTATTATCACTGATATGTTATTTTATTTATTTATTTATTTATTTATTTATTTATTTATTTATAATTTCGCCTTTTATTTTAGATTCAGGGTGTACAAGTGAAGATTTGTTACATGGGTACATTGCACGATGCTGAGGTTTGGGGTACCATTGATCCTATCACTCAGCTAGTGAGCATAGTACCTAATAGTTTTTCAAGATTTCTCCCTCTCTCCCTCCCTCTCCACTCTAGTAGTCCCTAGTATCTACTGTTCCCATTTTTGTGTCCATGTATACTCAATGCTTAGCTTCCATTTATAAGTGAGAACGTGCAGTGTTTGGTTTTCTGTTCCTGCGTTAATTCATTTAGGATAATGATCTCCAGCTGCATCTACGTTGCTGAAAAGGACAAGAGTTTGTTCTTTTTACAGCTGTGTAGTGTTCCATAGGGTATATATACCACATTTTCTTTATTCAGCCCACTGTCGATGGGCACCTAGGTTGAGTCTATGTCTTTGCTGTTGTGAATAGTACTGCAATAAACATACAAGTATACAAGTATATGTGTCTTTTTGGTAGAATGATTTATTTTCCTTTGGGTGTTTACCCAGTAATGGGATTGCTGGGTCGAATGGTAGTTCTGTTTTAAGTTCTTTGATAAATCTCTAAATGGCTTTCCATGGTGATTGAACTGATTTACACTCCCACCAACAACATATAATGTTCCCTTTTCTCCACAGCCCCACCAGCATCTGTTGTTTTTTGACTTTTTAGTAATAGCCATTCTGACTGATGGGAGATGGTATCTCATTGTGGTTTTAATTTGCATTTCCCTGATGGTTAGTGATGTTGAGAATGTTTTCATACATTTGTTGGCTGCTTGTATGTCTTCATTTGAGAAGCGTCCTTGTCTTTTGTCTGTTTTTTAATGGAGTTATTTGTTATTTGCTTGTTGAATTGTTTAAGTTCCTTACAGATTCTGGATATTAGACCTTTGCCAGATGTACAGTTTGCAAATATTTTCTACCATTCTCTTTACTCTGTTGATAGTTTCTTTTGCTGTGCAGAAACTCTTTATTTTAATTAGGCCTCACTTGTCAATTTTTGGTTTTGTTGCAATTGCTTTTGAGGACTTAGTTATAAATCCTGTCCCAAGGTCAAAGTCCAGAATGATGTTTCCTAGGTTTTCTTCTAATATTCTTAGAGTTTGAGGTGTTACATTTGAGTCTTCACTTGATCTTAAGTTAATTTTGTATATGGTGAAAAGTAGGTCCAGTTTTATTCTCCTTTATATGTCTAGCCAGCTATTCCAGTGCCATTTATTGAGTGGGGAATCCTTTCCCCATGGCTTAGTTTTGTTGACTTTGTCAAAGATCAGATGGCTGTAGGAGTGTAGCTTTATTTCTGAATTATCTATTCTGTTCCATAGGTCTATGTGTTTGGTTTTGTACCAGTACCATGATGTTTTGGTTACTCTAGCCCTATAGTGTATTTGGTTACTCTAGCCCTATAGTGTATTTGAAATCAGGTAATATGATACTTCCAGCTTTGTTCTTTTGGCTTAGGATTTCTTTGGCTATCCAGGCTCTTTTTTGGTTCCATATGAATTTTAGAATAGTTTTTTTCTAGTTCTGAGAAAAGTGACAGAGGTAGAAAAAACTAGTTCTGGTAGTTTTTGGTAGTTTGATAGGAATAGCATTGAATCTGTAGATAGCTTTTGACAGTATGGTCATTTTAATGGTATTGATTCGCCCAATTCATGAACATGGAACATTTTTTCATTTGTTTGTGTCATCTATGATTACTTTGAGCAGTGTTTTGTAGTTCTCCTTGTCGAGATTTTTCACTTCCTTGTTTAGATGTATTCCTAAGTATTTTATTATTTTTGTGGCTATTGTGAATGGGATTCAATTATTGATTTGGCTCTTTGCTTGAACGTTATTGGTGAATAGAAGTGCTACTGATTTTTGTATATTGACTTTTGTATCCTAGAATTTTACTGAAGTCATTTGTCTGTTCCAGGAGACTTTTGGGCAGAGTCTTTAGGGTTTTCTGGGTATAGAATCATAGCATCCGTGAAGATAGACAGTTTGACTTCTCTTCTTATTTGGATGCCTTTTATTTCTTCCTCTAGCCTGACCATTCTGGCTAGGACTTCCAGTGCCAGGTTGAATAGGAGTGGGGAGAGTAGGCACCCTTGTCTTATTCCATTTCTCAAGGGGAATGTTTCCAGCTTTCTGCCCATTCAATATGATGTAGGCTATGGATTTGTCATAGACAGCTCTTATTTTGAGGTTTGTTCCTTCAATGCCTAGTTTGTTGAGGTTTTTTTTTTTATATATCATTAAGAGGTGTTGGATTGTATCAAAAGCTTTTTCCATGTCTATTGAGAGATCATATGTTTTTGTCTGTAGTTCTGTTTATGTGATGAATCATGTTTATTGATTTATGTATGTTGAATCAACCTTGCCTCCCAGGAATGAAGTCAAATATGGTCATGGTGAATTAACTTTTTTTATGTCCTGTTGGATTTGGTTTGCTAGTATTATGTTGAGGATTTTTGCATCTGTGTTTATAGGGGATATTTGCCTGTAGTTTTCTTTTTTTGTTGTATCTTTGCCAGATTTTGATATCAGGAGACACTGCATTCATAAGATGTGTTAGAGAGAAGTCCCTCCTTCTCAAATTTTTGGAGTAGTTTCAGAATTGGTACCGGTTCTTCTTTGTATAACTGGTAGAATTTAGCTGGGAATCCATCTGGTCTTGAGCTTGCTGTGGCTGATAGGTGTTTTTCTTTATTACTGATTCAATTTTGGAACTTGATGTTGGTCTGTTCACGGTTTCAATTTCTTCCTGATTCAATCTTGGGAGATTGTGTGTTTCCAGGAATTTATCAATTTTTTCTAGATTTCCTAGTTTCCTTGAATAGGTGTTCACAGTAGCCTCTGAGGATCTTTTGTATTTCTGTATGGTCAGTTGTAACATCACCTTTGTCATTTCTTATTGTGTTTATTTAAATCTTCTCTCTTTTGTTCATTAGTAGTCTAGCTAAAAGTCTATTTATCTTGTTTATCCTTTCAAATAACCAACTTTTTGTTTCAATGATTCTTTGTATGGATTTTTGGGTCTCAATTTTATTCAGTTCTGCTCTATCACTTCTACTTTAAAAGTAAAAACATTCCTGCTTTTATTCCTAAGCATGACTTATTTTAAAATTTCAATACAAAATTTGATTTATCATTGAATGTCCAAATCTTCTGCCTTCTCTTTAATATGAAATTTGGGGAAAGATATATTTCTTCTGATTTAACAACATTCTTCGTACCTACAGTCAAAAGGGAAAACTTTGCTTTGTATTTTTCTGAGTCTTCTTTTATAGTGTTTTCACAATGTGGTTGGTGGTCAAATTATTGTGCTTAAAATTTTGTGTTTGGTTAACACAACCATGCAAAAGAGGGAGTTTAATGTTTAGTGTCTAATTATTATTTTTATTTATTAAAACTTTTTGCCTTCTTTTTGTCATGCTAGCAGATCTCTATCTCAACTTGCCTATAGGGAGCCAAGTTTGAATACTAATTCCTTTGAAAGAAAGAATGTTTCAATATTATGGGAATCCAGTTTATCCATATTTACAAGCTTAACTTATTCTACTTTTACTACCCCATCTAATTTGCATCTTTGATATTCACTGTGGCTGTAGTCAGAATGGTTTTCTCTTAATTTATGTGCAGGCCTCAATTACTGGTAAGCAACAGGTATTGGTCAATCACAAAGTATATTAGATCAAGACAGAAGACCTTAAGGCCAAAGCTTTGTGCTTTGACCATTCCCATGAGCCCTTCTTGGTATCCACAGCATGTTCCCATTATTGTGATATGGATTTAAAGAAAGATTTTAAAAGCATGACAGATTAGCAACATTTAATCATCCTTGTATGGAACCATTACACTCAAAATGTGATCCAAAACTAACATTACACAGAATCTTTTGTAAAAAATTCTGATCCCATGGCTACCCATGCAGTGCAAAATATTTATGTGAACACAAATTTTTCAAAGCAAAGAACTATCAAAAGGGTATTATAGTGTGTCTCCTTTTTACTGTCTTCATGGTCTTACTTAATATTTGTGCTAGACACTTTCACTGCAAGAACCCCCTTGAAAGAAACATCTGTAAAGAAAGTTTAGGACATTAAAATGCCAACACTAAAAAAATTTAAAACATACCCCTAAACAGAGTTTTCTAAATAATCACATCAACTTAAATAGAAACAGAAATTCCAGCTCTGAAGATAAGGAACTAGTCTTTTCTTTGGCTCCTTTATCTTCACACATGCTTCTGGGCTGTAGATCAGCTCTGCAGAGTTTCTGGGTCCAGAGAAACCAGCATCCTTCAAGAACCACAAGGCAAGAGGAAAGGTCCTTGCAAATACCTCTAAAGCTCTGTCCATCTACCCTGTCAACTCTACCTGCCTGCATGTGATGAGAACAATTTTCTATATCATGGTTCTTAGTCCTGACCCCTCAGGATTTACAACTGTCATGAACCTTGGTATTAACTGTCATTCCGTGGTCATCAGAGTTTCCCCCTTCAGATGTCTGGTTCTGGTCTTGGAATAACTCTGGCTTACTTACAGTCATACGGCCTTCCTATAAATCCCTCCGGTCTCTTTCTCCCACTGGAATTTAGCTACCATAGTAGCTCTTTACTGCCCCTGCCTGATCTAAGCAGGTATAACCCTAGAAGGTTGATCCAGGGGGCGTTGACTTTCTAGGTTTGGACAAGACATACGCAATGAGCTTATTAATAATAAATGGAAATAATGTTGAAGGAAGTAGTTACCTGACTAATGTCATGATGTTCTACACACCCATAGAAGCTGTCATTCTCTCTCATTATTTATGTGTCTCCATCTCTCTCTCTCTCTCTCTTTCTTTTTTCTCTTCTCTTTTTATTCTGACATGAAGCAGATGAATCAGAATGAGTGAAGGAAAATAGACAAAACAAAACCACAAGCCCAACAAGAAGGGAACAATAGTGACACCTTTAATTGATGAGAAATAAACCAGAGAATCCATGAGGGCCAGTTGAAAGGTATAAACCATTTTATACAAACATGTAAATTAATATTAACTCCTCTATTTCAATAACTAACAGCAAATTATAGGAAATACTTTGCAATGACCAACCATGCACAGTGTACTGCGTGTTTTCTTTGCTCAGTTAGCCACATCAAAAGTGTTTTGTACAAACTACTAATGAAGGAAACACATTAGTACAGGCTAAGCATGCTTAGAAATCTCTATGATCTCTCAGTCTCCATCTTCCTGGCATAAAGATGTTTCTGTGGGACTTGAAGCAGGAGACACACGTTTACACATTTATGCACATTTTTTTATATATATATATGCCTCCATTATCAGAAATTGTTCTAGAAATTTTATGAATTGCTGAGAAGAATGCTCATAATTTTAAGATAATGCTAAAGATACTGGAGAAGAAAAATTAGGAATTTAGCAACAATCAATAAGTGGGTTTGATTGGTGTTGAATGAGGGATGGTAGACATAAATAGCTCACAAAGCCTTACAAAATAACCTGAAACACCAAGAAGATTATTTTTCCAAAATTTGGGATTTGACAAAATGAAGACAAAACATCCATATAAATAGATAAATGGTCAATTAGCAAGTAGTTGAGATCCCACAATTCCTTAATATCTGGAAATTTAGAAACATTGAGCTATTTGGTGGTGTAGTCCCTTTAATTTCATTTTTCTAATGATAATTTATATTGTTTCTCACACAGCACTCTTGCTTTTATTAAAAATAAAATTTCATCAATTTAAAAGTAGTTCCTAAACACTAATTCAGACCCAAGAGACCTGAAGAGAGTGTATGTGCCTAAAGGGGTCCATGCAAATGTTATATTACATTATCTCTGCATCATAGACCTATCCTGGGGAAATCACAAAGGGGTTAACCCTCTATAGTTAGTTCCTCTCTCAGGGTCTGTCCCTCAGTTCTAGCTCTTCATCCGTAGTTTCCCAGCCTTCTTTCCTTAGGCATTCCTAGCCCCTACTATGGTGCTCTGCCCTGCCCTCAAAATCTGTGCCCTTTGTGTACCCAAGAGGACAGTTATCCAATAGGATTCCTCCATCTTCATGATGGTGCTCATGAAGCCTCAGGTCTTTAAGGGTCTTTCTTCCCATCCCCCTAAGTGTTGAGGACTTCTGGAGAGCGTGCCTCTGCCTTTGGTTGTCTAATGCAAACAAGGGACTATGGGACAAGGGAAGAGGATCTTTTCTGAAGAAATGCCAGTCAGAAAAGGATCCACAATCAGAGTCATCCCATGGTTTCCTCCTTTCTCTTTTATCTCCCCAGATGCATGTGGCCACCACCCCTGGCCCCAAGTACCTTCAGATCCTCATAGGCATCTTGTCCTAGGTTAAGTTTTCATCTCTCCCTTTGATAACCTAAGAGGAGTTGGGATTTTCCAAGAGAAGATTTTAGAGGAAACTGGGGGAATACCAATGGGAAGAAACAGGCTAAAAGGAAAACATGCCTTTTCTCAGAGAGACTCAGATCTGAATGCAAATGGTTTGGACTGGATTGTCTTACTGTTGTGGGAATCTGGCCTCCTGGGTCCTTTCCCGTATAATTATCTCTGGGAACTAAGGTTTGCAAGCCCTTTTTCAGTTCCCCGTTGATCATCCTTCTCTTTTTCCATCTCTACCAAGGAGTTGTGTTTGCTTTTCCTGATGGGCAATGGGACTCAGTAAAAAATGAGCCATCTTCAGGTAAAGAGAGACCTCAGATTTCCAAGGAAAGAGAGAAATGTAACAAACTGAATTCCATATTATGGTAAAGGGTAAATGGGTGCTTTTCAATGCTCTAGTAATAGGAATTTGGGATCCCTGGCCACAGACTAATAACGGTGCATATAGGTCTAGACAGGCGGGACTCCTGAAATTAGGCACTTGTCCATACTATGTATGAGTACATGATGTCTGATGCCTAGCCACCTTACTTGGCAGAACAGAAAAACACAGGGACCAAGGAGTCCACAATGTGGGTCATTCTCGAACCTTCTTCCAAGATACATTAGAATCCCCTGCTAGCAGAGATATTTCTGAGCACGAAAATGGCCCTCAAGTACAAGTTGCAGAAGGGAAGAGAAAAGGTAGTAGTAAACCTAGATATTCTAACCCAGATGACAATTTGTAATTCTAGTTTCAGGACTGAGAGTCTTTGAGAAAGTACATTGGAACAGGGATTGGTACACCTGGGTTTTAGGTCTGGTTCCTTATTTTCTTGCTTTACTTCTCTGGGTGTTGGTAGTCTCCAGTCCAATATGAAAAAGGCTGAACTAGTTGATTTTTAAGTACTTTCAGTCAATGCTTCTCAAATTGTGTATGGTGAAGTTCTAGTTTTGTTTTTGTTTTACGTACATTTGGTTGCAGACTAGTTCTTTCGTACAATACAATAAAAATAATTGCCAGAAAAGCAAACACATGCATAGATGTCACAGAAACACCAAACTGCTACAAAAGTTTCTAAATATTCCTGTCAATATCTGTCCTTATCTTGTCACAGGCTGCAGCAACAGTTTTTGGGTCACACGTTAAATAGCATTGCTTAGAATTCCAGCTTTCTGAGTATAAGTTGTGAATCTGGCCAACATGGGGAAATCCCGTCTCTACTAAAATACAAAAAATTAGCCAGGTATGGTGGCGTGCGCTTGTAGTCCCAGCTACTCAGGAGGCTGAGGCAGGGGAGTCGCTTGAACCCGGGAGACAGAAGTTGCAGTGAGCTGAGATCATGCCACTGCACTCCAGCCTGGAGACAGAGCAAGACTCAAAAAAAAAAAAAAAAAAAAACAAACAAACCAAAAATACCACACAAACAAACAAAAAACCATAAAAGTACAATGCCTTGCAATTCACTTGCAAGAAAAATTGACATCAGTATAGTATATGTGAAAAAGACTAGGTTGGTCTGTATATCTGTTTCAGTGGCTCAAGCCACACCTGGGATGTCCACTGAGTTCTGGACTAAAACAGTGTCATAAACTATTATAATACAATTTTTGTATAGTTTTTTTTGTTTGTTTGTTTGAGACAGAATCTTGCTCTGTCACCCAGGCTGGAGTGCAGTGGCGTGATCTCGGTTCACTGCAACCTCCACCTCCTGGGTTCAGCACGGCCGGCTAATTTTGTACTTTTAGTAGAGACAGGGTTTCACCATATTGGTTGGGCTGGTGCTGAGCTCCTATCTTGAGCGATCTACCCACCTTAGCCTCCCAAAGTGCTGGGATTACAGGCATGAGCCACCATGCCCAACCACTCCTTTCTTTTTGAAGTAGAGAAAACAGAACCAAATTCTATCTCCAGCTGGGCCTCTGCTACAAAATGGAATACATACTGTGTTCAAGGCACTGGGCTAAAACATTCACAGTCACTGATTTAATACTGACACAAGGCTATGAAGAAGATATGATTATTATCTCCATTTTACAGATGAACAAATTGAGCCTTAGAGAGGTTACAAAACTCGCACAGTTCAGAAAATGGAGGTTCTATGGTGCAAACACAGGCTCAGCTAACTTAAACATGCGTAATATAAGCATTATGCTGTATTATAATTCATAATTCATAATTATATTTATGGACAACAAGAGCTATCTACCAAAATTATGCTCTGTGGTACAATGGAATATTTGCCTTAAATTAGGTCACAGTGTGGCGGGAAAGACAAGTATGTAACAAAAGAGACTGGCAAAGATTGCTGGGAGAACAGAGAAAAGAGAACACCTAACTCTTCCTGGAGGGAATCAGAGAAAGTGCCACATAGGAGGAAACTCGTGAGCTAATCTTTGGGGAATTATAGGCATTAGCAAGGAAGAAAAGGCTGGCGGTCACTCCTGGCAGAGGAATGCAAAGGCAGGAAGGCTTAAGAGAATCTGGCACATTGCAGAACAGTAAATTATTTCCATAGTGAGAGTGTAAGATATAGAATTTTGGATACTGAATGGAGGAGAGATAAGAGACATGATGGGGATAAAAGGCAGAAGGCAGAACACGGAGAACTTTGCATGCTATGCTAAGGACTTTGGACTTTTCCCAAGCGCAGCAAAAAAAAAAAAAAAAAAAAAAAGCCATTGAAGGAGTGACTGTAATATGATCACATTCGTGTTTTAGATAACTTTTGTAACTTAGATAAGAATGGACTAGAGGATTGTATAAGGCTAAGGTAGAAAAAAGCCTTGGGTAGAAAAATTTCAATAGTTCATGACACCATTTGCTTTCATAACTCAGTAGATATCCCAGGTGTGGCTTGAGCCACAGAAACAGATACACAGACCAACCTGGTCTTTTTCACATATTTCAGAGTTGAAGGTCTAGAACTACCCAGATCTCCTCAAGCCACTCTCTCATTCACTAATTTCTTAATTCAATAGACAGCAATTTGACATTCGTTTTCCGAGTGCTAAGATCAGACTTAGAGCAAACTCTTACCATTCAGTTTTTCCCAAGACAAACCTACATCCTCTAAACTAAGTCAGATTGATCAGGCTCTTCCCCCTAAGCTGTAGAGGTGTAAAGTTATCATTATGTATGTCTCTGTCTGCCCTGCACTCCCTAGCAGTTAGCTTTGTGCATCCATCTGACTACCAGAATCCCACCAGGAACATCAGTCATATGGGTCTATGCAGGGTCCCTGCCTTCTAGATAATCACATGTGGTGTCAGAGTGCTGAGCTACCCTTAGGCCAAAGTTCTGCAGAGATTTCTGCAGAGGGACTGCAGACTATTGTGGGAGAAGTGCTGAACAGGGTGAGAACTGCATTGACTGAAAGATCTCAGTATCTTTCCTTAGCAGACCAATTTGCAGAAAGATAAAAATTCCTGTGTGGTTTATAGAGACAGTTCAAATAAAACCCACATCGTATCCACAAAGGAAA
Source organism: Chlorocebus sabaeus (assembly GCF_047675955.1). Lineage (NCBI taxonomy): Eukaryota > Metazoa > Chordata > Mammalia > Primates > Cercopithecidae > Chlorocebus > Chlorocebus sabaeus. The sequence goes on from NC_132925.1 coordinate 32,456,583, forward strand.
TTATTCATTTCAGGCTCACCCATCCAGACAAGATGAAAATTTTGTCTTCTTGCTTGCATAGATCATCTGGATTCTTCAGTGTAAGAACAGGAACCAACACATCATACCAAAATACTTTATTTTATTTTTTTGCCATGCTTTTCTTTCCAGATTCTACATTGTTGCTGTCTTCAATAGTCTCAATAATAAAAATTTACTTGAGGATCTATTGTGTGCAAAGCATTCAACAGGACACAGAAAAAAAAAAAATGTGTGAAGAGCATTACTGTCCTTGAGATCAGTCTAATTGAGACAGAAAAAAAGGCTCATAAGAAAAAGTAAATAACACATGGAATATATTAGGTATTAAGTACAAGGTACAGGTAATGATTTCACATAAAGAAGAAATTCATCTGAATTGACAGGACAGGGAGGTATTAAATTATCAGACAGAACAATTCTGGAGGGGCTCACAGACGGATAGTGTAAACACAAGGATTGGAAAATAATATTTAACATTCACACTACATTGCTAAACTGTTCTAGGCACTGTATACATCTTAATTTATTTTATTCCTTAGAGCCTTATGAGATAAGTTCTAAATGATCTCTTATATTAAAGATGGCAGGAATACAGCACAGAGATTTAGTGACTTGCCCAACGTCATATGGAGCTAAGAGGCTGTTACTCTTCTATATAACACAGCATAAAACGTGTGAACAACAGGCATTCTTCATCCAGGGGCAGTAGGAGAGAGTAGGGGTGGGCAATGGTATGTGTGGGGCAGATGGCAAGATCTGAAGGGAGCGGGGACATGTACAGAATTGCCCCCAAAACCCTGAAAGCCATTCACTTCTGAATTTTAAGAATCAGCTTATTTTATATTTAAAAACATAGGCAATTTCAAAAGTCAGAACTCAAGTGGTGTAATCTTCCATAATCACAGACTGCAGTAGTATTGGGATTCAAGGGGAAACTGGGGTAAGTGGTATTTTGTGTATCTACAGAAATGAATATTAATATGGCCTTCAATTGTTAAAATTTACTCATTAGTATTTCTCTAGAATTAGTACTTATAGAGCTGACTGACTTTTGTGTGAACATCAATTTTAATTAAAAAACATTAATGAATGTTGTTTGGTCTCTTAATTTATCCCTCTCTCTGGAATTGTTTCAAGCAACTTCCTCCTTCTGCCAAAAGTCAGAGACAGTAAGCAGTGACATCCTGAACAGGTCATTCCAATGCTCATCAGGGTGCCATCTGGGTGGACATGTGGAGTCAGCTCGCCTCCTCCCCGCTGTGGTCAAAGGACACTGCATCTAGTTTAAGAAGAGGAGAGAAGCGTAGAGGGATATGGCAGAATGGTGATATTGTTGGCATTTTAGAAGGGAAATCTTCTGTAATCAAAGAATAAACCTCAGTTGAATTGACACTGTCTATTCTGGAACAAATTCACCGAACTCTTTTCCACCCCAAAACAGGTTAGGAAAACAATGATCTCATTTGAAGGGGCAGAGAATGGCTAGATGAAGACTTCATCAGACAAGGTTACTAAATAGGAAAAAATAAAATCAATATCTGAGTTTCATAAGTGCCTTAAAAGTTGCTGAGGGGAAATCCAATGACTCTCTCCTCTCCACTCTTCCTCTAGCTCTAATTCAAGCATCACACAAAATCCACGCTCTTATTTCCAGATTTTGTTTTTTTCTATAGTTTTGTTCCTCTTCCGCTTCCTGAAATTTTTAATATTTTGAAAACTTTTCTGTCATATAACATTCATTTTCACACCTTGACAGCTTATGTATTTCTGAGTCCTTTTAGTGAGTCCTGGTCTCCCAGACAAGCCTCACTTCAGGATAAAGTGGGGAGGCAGGTTCTTGCCAGGCATGACATAAAATGTCTTTTTTCTTATTGGATGAACAGAGCCTTTCTACATAGCCCCACGGTGCTATGGAGTCCAGGAAAGGCATGATCAAGGACAGGACCAACCAGGAGTTATAAACAATGTTCCAGACTCCGTAGAGGAGACCCCTCTATGCAGCCTCAACTCCCCAGGACCAGAGAGGGAATGTACCTTTCCCATCCTCTCTTTGTCTCTGAATAATAGGTGATATTTATTTAAGTTACTCATACTGAAGTCTCCATTTGTAATTGTTCAGATGACTCTGGAAATAATTTTTAAAAACATAAAATTGTACAAAGTTCCCTGCTGGAAAAAAAGAAAACATATCAGGTACTTAATTGCTTAAAATAAATCTTTATTGAATAGATGAAAGCAATAACTTCCGTCATGCAGAGTGGAAACCGAAGCAGTGTGATTCTCCGGAGAAGTGAAGTGTCAAAGGAGGACCTGGGGATTGCAAGGGAAGGTACCTAGGGAGAGGGAGGGGTATTGTGGGGGAGCGGGGCATGGAGTGTGATTTGCTCCCTGGAAAGTCAGGGGTGATGGGTGTTTCTCATCCGGGCAGAGAAATAAACAAAAGGAGTCAGGATCTGTGGCTTCCTGAGTGGCAACAGGGCCAGACAAGACAGTTCAGACGGGACTAGAAAAGGAAGCAGAGGGGAAGCAATTGGCAAAAGTTTTCCAGTAGTCAGAGATGGTGACAAGCTGGTCCCAGACGCCTGGATCCAAATACTTAGAGCAATAAGTTGACTTTATAAGGTAAATTGTAAACTAGACAGTGCTGATCTTTATCTAATTTACACTTTAGGTGTCCTCATGATTTTCTAGAAAAAAAATTATTATAAATTTTAATTCTCTTGGTTATTTTCCAGTTTTCTTCAATGCTTCTTGTTAAATTTTAATTTGAATCTCTTTTCCTAAATCCACCTTGTAAATGAGTCTTTATTTTGAGATAGTTTGTTTTTTTTCTTCCATTTATTTCCCGAATTTAATCAATACTCTTCATTTCTTCCTGGTTGGCTTTTGTTTGCTTATTTTTTGGTCCACTTGGGTTTTTGTTTTTCAATTTTTGATTCACCTCAAAGATGGGTAAGCAAGGCTTGAAAGAGATGGATATTTGTGGAAGCCACAGACAGGCAGAGAAAGGAGCATCTGCAAAGGTACTGAGGCAGGAGCAAACCTATCTTATTTGAGCAAAATTAAGAAAACCTACATGGCTGGATTAAAAGAGCAATGGGATTGTTTTTATTATGTGTCAGGCACTGTTTTAAGGGCTTTAAAAATATTAACTCAGTTTGTCCTCAAAACAACATTACAAACAAGATATGATTTTTAGCCTCATTTCACCAATGAGGAAGTGAGGCACAGATCAGTTAAGTAATTTACTCAAAAACATACAGAAAATAGAGCCAGAGAATAATCTGGTTCCATCTTCTATCCTAGGAGGAGGAGGAAAAGAAAGAGGAGGAGATGGAGAGGAAACTGGAAGGGGAAGGAGAGGAAGAGGACAAGGAAGAACAGGATAGGTGAAAGGTAACCGGGTACCTCAGCAGGTAGGGTCTCACAGAGCATTTCTGGGACTCTCATTTTTACTCTGAGAGAGATGGAACATCATGGGAGGATTTTAATCAAGGAAGTGACATAATTTGATTTACATTGGAAAAGGATCCCTCTGGCTGCTGGGTCGAAAACAGACTGTAAAAGAGAAAATGATGGAAGCAGGAAGACCAGTTAGGAAGCTATTAAAGTAACATAGGGTGTTGGATCAGCTGATATTCACTAATTCTGATTTTTCATGCAAAAAAACAAAAAACAAAAAACCTCATCTTTGCGTTTCTTTAAACATATTGGTAACTAATTCAAGCCTTTGTGAAACATTGTGACAGCTCATTAAAAGACATGTTGACAGACACCACTCCCTCCCCCGCAACACACACACATACATGCATGCTCTCTGCTCTTGCGTTCCTCCTTTCTCAAGGCTGAGTTGTTTTTCTGAGTGTGTCGCAATGAATCAGCTGCTTAGTCATCTCTGGAGTGCGGGAGCTAGCAGAACAGCAAAGAGGCATTACAAATCCCATAGCGGCTTTCACTTCCTTAAGCAGTATTTATTCTGCTCTCCACCTCATCCTGCCCAAACTGTTGGAGAGGCCCCATCCACTCTCTCTCCCTGCCTTTCTAGCCCTTATTCTCCCAAATGCAGCCACAGAGGAGGTAAGAGAGACAATCCTGGTTGGTGGCAGACATTATCCTAGTATTGTTTTTCCTGCCCCTGGAGACCTGAGATGCTGAGTTATAAATGCCCCCTTCACATTTGAAACTGTACTTTGCAAACCCTAGTGAGGCAGCTGTGCAAAGTTTGCAAGGAGGACAGAAGTGTGCATACTTTTTTTTATCCCCTCCTTAATGAACTCATACAAATTGATGCAGATGAGCCTGCTAGCCACCAGTGGATATCTGATATCAATCTGAAAATTCTATGCCTGATTTCTGAGGTGTGCATGAGCTTTGGCCTTTGTTTTAATAACCAAGAGCTGAGATTCTCTTTGAGAGGAAGGTCCTCTCCCATTCTCCATGCAATTTTTATTTGTATAAATTTAAAGGGTTTAAGCAAAATTTTGTTACATGCATGTATTGCATAGTGGTGAAGTCTTGGCTTTTACTGGTTTGTTACTTGAAAAATGTACTTTGTACCCAGTAAGTAATTTCTCATAATCTCCCCACCTTCTTTGCCCCCCACCCTTCTGAGTCTCTAGTGTCTATCATTCTACACTCTTTGCCCATGAGTACACATTATTTAGTTCCTACTTATAAGTGAAAACATGCAGTATTTGACTTTCTGTTTCTGAGTTGTTTCACTTAAGGTAATGGCCTTCAGTTCCATCCATGTCACTGCAAAACACATTATTTCATTCTTTTTTATGGTTGAATACTATTCCATTGTGTATATATACCACATTTTCTTTATCCTATTATCCACTGACAGGACACTTAGGTTGACTCCGTATCTTTGCTATTGGCCACACATTTTTTAGCTGTGGTTACAACAGCAACACACCTGTCAGGTCAGCCTTGGGAAGACAGCAAGAACTTCTGTCAGGACATAGAAGCAAATTTATCTTCTTAGTAGGTGGCAAGAGAATTTCCTAAGGGAGAAATGGTTTTGATAGCAATGAGGTGGGTAAAAGACATGCCTTGGTCTTAAGTGAAGAAGGAAAGTAGATGGAAGACTGGGACCACGCACTGCGGGGGAAATGTGAAGAGTGATGAGAGTCTGGCTAGAGAAGTGGTGGGAGGCTTAGAGAAATAGGTAGCTGCAGAATGTGGGGGATTGAGCAGTGCACTGGGAGATGTGACTCTTTCCTATGAATCTTCAGATCACCACTAAAATTACCAAAAATCGTTTGCTGTAAAAACTGGTGAAGGGCCTTGGTGTTAAGGTTGGCCTGGGGCAGAAACAGAGTCACCTGCACAAATAAGGGAAAGGGTCAGGTCTAGTCTGAATTACTCGACACAGGCAGTTAAGTATTACACACAGAGTCAGGATGCAGTTGCAGGACAGGTACAGAGCCAGATCTAAACTATTTATCACTCCAAACTCAGTTCTGGGTGATTCTTTCTGGCCCTCATTCAGTCCTCCTCTCTGGCTCTCTGGAGGTCTCCTTCCTAGTCTAGTATTTCTAATTCAAGACAGCAAGCACAGTTTAACGATTAAAGGAGTGCTTTGTCTTACGTGAGGTAGTGAGTGATTTAAATCCTGACTTTGCCAGTTTTAGCAGTGAGTACTTGGTTAAGTCCATCTGTTTTCCAATTATGAAATGGTCTAATAGCGTTATCTATCTCACAGGGATGTTCTGAATGTTAAATAACAAACATATATAAAGTATTTAAAATTATGCCTAGTATATGGCAATATTTTAGTAAATATGCCTACTCTTTATTACTTAATACTAGGAGAAAAAAGGGAGTTTAGCCACAATACCAAAATTTCCTTTTCTGTTCACTGAATATATTTTTTAAAATTTCAATTTGTAGTCATAGTTTTATTTTTTAAATGTTTTGTTATTGAGGTATAATTGACATATAATAAACTATACATACTTAAAGTATCCGTTTGATGAATTTTGAGACTGTATCTGTATCTATCCATGAAATCATCACCACAATCAAGAGAGGGGAACATATATATCATCCCCCAAAATTTCCTTGGGCCCTATCTTAGTCTTTTCGGGCTGCTATAGCAAAATATCATAAACTGGGTAGCTTATAAACAACAGAAATGCATTCCTCACAGTTCTTGAGGCTGTACAAGATCAAGGCACTGGCAGATTCGGTGTCTGGTGACAGCTCTCTCTCTGCTTCAAAGGTGGAGCCTTCTTGTATCCCCATAAGGTGGAAGGGGCAAATGAGCTCCCGTGGGCTTATCTCATAAGGGGAACAATCTTCTTCATGAGGAATCCTCCCTCATGACCTCATCACCTCCCAAAAGGGCCCACCTCCTAATACTATCACCTTGGGGGGGCGGTTTGGGTTTCAGCATATAAATTTGGGGGGAACACAAACATTCAGACCATAGCTATCCCCTCGGGAGTCCCTCCCTCCCAGTTTTCCACATCCCCCTTTACCCACTGCACTCCCAGCAAACTACCGATTTGCTTTTTGTCACTTTGATTCATTTGCATTTTCTAGAATTTCACATAAATACCATCATACTCCATCTTCTTTTACCCAGGATAACTATTTCAATATCCATCCATGTTGCTCTATGTACCAATCATTCCTTTTATTGCTGAGTAAGTAATATTCCATTGAATGGATATCATACAATTTATCTATTCACCTGTAGATAGATATTTGAGTTGTTTCCAGATGTGGGCTACTACAAACAAAGTTGTTATGAGTATTTGTGTACAAGTCTTCATGTGGACATAGGTTTTTATTTATCTCATGTAAATACCTAAGAGAAGTGGCTAAACCCTAGAGTAGATATATTTTTAATTTTTTAAGAAGCTGCCAAACTATTTTCCAAAGTAGTTGTGTCATTTTTACATCTCCGTAAGTAGTTCTTCCACATTTTCATCCACATCTTCATAACAAATTTAGCCATTCTAATAGGTGTGTAGTGTATCTCATTGGGATTTTAATTTGCATTTTCCTGATGACTAACTATATTGAGCATCTTGGCATTTTCTTGCTTGTCATCTGAATATCTTCTTTAATGAAGAGAAGTATCTGTTCAAATATCTTGCCTAGTTTTAACAATTGGGTAGTTGGCTTTTATATTACTGACTTTTGTAAATTCTTTATATATTCCAGATACAAGTTCTTTCTCAAATACACACTTTACAAATATTTCATCCCAGTCTGTGGCTTGTCTTTTCATTCTCTTAACAGTGTTTCTGATGAGCAGAAAATTATACTTTTTATAAAGTTCAATTTATCTTTTTTTCTCTTTTATGGATAGTGCTTTTGATGTTGAGCAAAAGAAACTTTTGCCTAACAGGTACCAAAGATTTTCTCATACATCCCATCTAGAGGTTTTATAGTTTTGCCTTTACACTTAGGTCTATAATCCATCTTCGTGTATTTTTAATATGGTGTGAGACAGAGACCAAAGTTCTTTTATTTTTGTTTTGTTTTGCATAAATATGTTCACTTATTTCAGTTTTAAAATTTTCGCTTATTTCAGTTCTCTTTAGTTTCACAATTTTCACTTATTTCAGTTTTTTTTTGAGTTTTTTTAAATTTGGTTAATTGTGTTCTTTTTTTAAAATATGAATTCAGTACTACACTGCTGGAAAAAACATAATTTGGTCACAATATATTACCCCTTTTACATATTATTGGATTCATATTGCTAAAATCTAGTTTAAAACTTTTGCATTTATATTCACAAGGGATATTATACTATAGGGATATTATACTAAAGTATATTATACTTTTCTCTTTCTTAATGTTTTTGTCTGGTTTTGACATCAGGATAATAGCCTCATAGAATGGGTTGTAGCTACTCTTTTAATTCTTGGAAGCATTTGAGAAGGATTGGTGCTAATTCTTCTTTAAACATTTGGTAGAATTCTCCAGTGAAGCCAAATGGTCTCACACTTTTCTTTGGGAGGTTTTTAATTACTGATTTAATCTTTTCGCTTTTTACAGATACATTCAAACTTTGTTTTTTCTTGAGTCTGTTTTGGTAGTTTTTGACCCACTGGTTATTTAAGAGTGTGTTGTTTCATTTCCGTCTACTTGTGAATTTCCTAAATTCCTATCTGCTATTGATTTCTAATAAGTTATTGATTTCTAATAAGTTATTCCACTGTCATCAAAGAACATATTTCATATGATTTTAATCACTTAATATTTACTGATCTAGATACACTCTTTAAGCCAGGCCTATATTAAGGTTGCCTCTAGCATCTGTCAAGCTTTATTCCTGATGAGCTGGAGTTTCTTTTGAAGCTAAGTAGTCTTGTGCAGGCTGCATGTCACCAGTAAGGACTGGGTTCAGCCTTCCTATCTGGGTTTCTTCCTACTTAAGACCACAAATCATCTGTCTGGTATAATTTCAGGAATGCCCTTCTTACTCTAGTTGGTGGAGCCGAAAGGCATCCCAATCCTAGGCAGATTAGTATAGTAGGGCTGATATAAATGTAATGTTTATGCTTGTGAGGTTACTTTGCAAAAGCTATTTTACAAAATTCCAGTGAGTGCTAGGAAGATGTGGTTAGATTTCTGATGGCAGGGGTTTTTTTAATTACAGGTTTCATTTCCCCACCTGGCATCCAGCCAACATCCCTTTCACTGCTGAAATCAGAACAATAAACCATTCCCTTCCTCAGAGGTCTCAGCAGAATTCCCCCTCATAACAAGCTCATATTTCCTCGCCTCTGCCAATTCCTTAGGATGTTTCAGGATGTTTTTTCCTTATTCTCTGAAGACCTTAGATACAAGGATTTATAAAAGAGTACATTCAAATATTCTCAGGCAAGTATGATTCAGAGCTCACTTTGGAGTTATTTATCTAAGGAAATATCTAAGCCAATGAGTTGAGACCTAAGTTTATACTGTACAAAGAGAAGAGAAGTAGAATAGGTAAATAGACACATGGGTACATAGAATAGTCCACAGGTTCCTTTTTTTTTGACATGGCTGCATGATCATGGTCAGGTCAAAGAACTCTTAGAGGTTTTTTCACTACTTAAAAATAGGAAAATTAAATAGAGGTTCTAAGTATACTGTGATATTCGCCACAAATAAAAATATCCCATTTTTCTTTCATTGCTTCTCTTTGGGAGCTGCCAACAGGCAAAGGGGGATGTCTTAGTTATAAGACTGTGTTTGATGCACAGCACATCCCTGACTCAATGAACTGAGAATACTAATTAAATATTTTCTTTAAAAAGTTTAACTTCAGGCCGGGCGCAGTGGCTCACGTCTGTAATCCCAGCATTTTGGAAGGCTGAGGCCGGTCATCACCTGAGGTCAGGAGTTTGAGACCAGCCTGGCCAATATGATGAAACCCCATCTCTACCAAAAATACAAAAACTAGCTGTGCGTGATGGCAGGAGCCTTTAATCCCAGCTACTCAGGAGGCTGAGGCAGGAGAATTCCTTGAATCTGGGAGACAGAGGTTGCAGTGAGCTGAGATTGCACCTTTGCACTCCAGCCTGGGCAACAAGAGCACTTTGGGAGACCGAGGCAGGTGGATCACCTGAGGTTAGGAGTTTGAGACCAGCCTGACCAACATGGTGAAACCTCGTCTGTACTAAAAATACAAAAATTTAGCCAGGTGTGGTGGCGGGCACCTGTAAACCCAGCTACTCAGGAGGTTGAGAAAGGAAAAGCGCTTGAACCAAAGAGGAGGAGGTTGCAGTGAGCCAAGATCGCAACACTGCACTCCAGCCTGGGTGACAGAGTGAGACTATCTCAAAAAACAAACAACAGCAACAACAAAACAAAATAAAACAGAAGTTTAACTTCGTATTAAATATCAAGTTAAGGGAATTAACATCTAGTTGCAAAAAGGAGTTAAATAACCTGGAACAGAAATGATAAAAACACAAATCTCTAAACCTACATGTGGACTACTGTTTATTACTAAATGCAGCTGTCACAAACGCCATTTAATTCAATGTAACTCTAGTTCGAACTGTAAGACATAAGAACAAACTTCACCCTGACTTCTTTCAGAGACACAGGATTTTTTTTTTTTCTACCTGAGCTAAAAGGCTGAGGCATCTTGATTCCTTAGTGACTCTGAATAGCCCTAAGTAATAACTTTTAATAACGGTTTTCTTCCCTGATTGGCTAAAAAGACAAATATGATAGGGACTCAAATTATATTATAATTACGAAAACATTTATCCGTTTTCTCTTTTCCTTTACTGATACGATGTGTAGGCCCTAGATATTTTTATTAAAGCTGTCTTAGCACTTTGATTCTACCAGGGCCAGGCCTTTTTTCTTTCAGATTATTTATAAACATATTTCAACTTAATAGAACAATGTTAAGCAAAGTTGTATAGCAGTTTTCTCACATATAGATTTGTGGGTTGTCTGCCGTGTAGCTTATTTAAAACAAATGTTTGCTACCAGGTTAGATGCCCCTGACCCCCAACCCTTCATAGCCCACCTTTACTTAACGTATCCTGGAGGGTAAACATATTGCTAAAAAAAGTATAATACATTCTGAATCCAACTGAAAATATTTTATTAACTCTTTGTGATTCATTCTTAGCAATGTTCCAATGAGTCCACTGACTCATAAAACTGAGAATTTTTAAATTATTCATCAAATATTCACTCTCCTCCTTTTCATTTATACCAGTAGTAGGAGTAGTCCTTATCTTATATTCTCCATGAATATTTCTCAGATAAAGTTATAAGGGTGCTCCTCCATAGTCCCATGGATTTACCTCTGATTTTGTGTCTTACCTGAGAACAAATCCTAATTTCCAATCCGTTTGTCCTTGAGAGAGAAGACACAGCTTTCACATTGTCCTCTATGCACCTTTTTATTTCTGGGAGAAACACCATGGCATCCTGTTTTCCATGTGTTTTAACACTTTGAGTGTTTGAACGAGCCTAGAGAGGTATATCCATCCCCGCTCCAATTGCCCTCCAGAATTATATCTCAGTGTTCAAAGTTCCCAGTGTATAAAATTCCACCACTGAAAATTAAGTCCCAAGGGTGTAGGCTGTCTACCTCCAGGGATTTTTCTCTAAACGCAAGCATCCCTGGGAGGCGCGACCTAGTAAACAATAGTGTATCAGAAGGAGTTATTTATTTCTTATATGATGACTCAGGACATGTGGACAGAATTTGACAGGAGAGTGGGAAGAAAAAGCAGAATTAGAGAACACTGGTCTAGCACAAAATCCTAAGAGGGAGATCAGATATGTGGCTCCAGTTAAGAGCAGTTTTGGGGTACTCTAGATCCCCACCGGGAGAGAGAGGCAGACTGTGAGAGGAACACAGAGCCAGCATCAGGAACCAATGGCAAATATTGCCTATTTCACAATGATGGGCAGAGCCAGAGCCTGGTGAATGTGTATTTTAAAATCTCCCAAGTCAATTGGGAGATTATTCTATCAGATGAGCCACTTGTGCTTCCAAACAATTCAATATGGCCAGTCACATGACGTGGGATGTTAACAAAGTAATAGAAGCATCAGGAAAAAACGGGAGTCAAGAGTCCTTAAATCCATCACACATTTCATAGGATCTTCTGTAGATTCCCATCTGGAAGCCCTGGAGTATGGCAGAAATATTTTCCAAAGTATTATGAAATTCCCACTAAGTAGGGTGGGATTATTTTGCCAGGCTTTTTTTTTTTTTTAAGCCATTTTCACTTGGGAAACCATGTCTGAAGATCATAGAGAAGAGTCAGGGGATACTTTTAACTTCAGACTAAATATGTATAACCTTGGAACCTACAGTATCCCACACAGGCTTTCAGATAGGCAGAGTGAGTAGATTTAGAAACACAAATATGCATAAATAAACAGATACACATATATATATACATTGTGGCTATATTCTATATAAGACAAGATAAGTTACAGAACATATATCATTATAGATGCCATTTAGACTCCTAAACTGCTTTTGAGTGAAAACAAGCTATTCCTAACAAAACTGATCAAGAAAAAAGTAAAACTCTGTTTTCGTCTGTGACTAAGTCTGTGTAGGTCTTATAATTGTAAGCCCCCAAACGAACTCCTGTTCTTGAAGAAGGATCCATGCAGGTATCCCCAAGCCTAAATGACCAGAAGCTAAAGACTGAAAACCACAAGGAGGCAGACGGCATCTGGACATAGGCCCTCTACAATAAAGAGACTCATACATTGCGCCCCACTCATCTCACCCTTCTAATTCTAGAGTCACTAATATGGCACCTGGTGTTCATAACAAAGCAACCTAGCACAGGGAGTGGAGAACGGATACAGCCAGTGTTGAACAGCTCCTGCCCTCTGTCTCTGCCTCGGCAACAGTTTTGGTCAGAGGAAGCTGAGCTCTAACCGGATGTCGTTGTGAAGCATCATCTTTCACCGTCTCTCTTACTGTACAACTTTGAGAAGTCCTTAATCCAGCTCAGTCTCAGCCTCTTCATATACAAAACAAGATAATTGGCCCAGGTGGCCCTAATGTTTTTCTAAACTCTTTGAGTTGAAGATCTTAGCATAGGAAACAATCACCATGAACTTGCGATGTGAAATGCTGAATAATGGATATAAAATAGAGACTATTAAAATAGAAGGAAAAATAGAGTCATAAAGTGAAAAACTGGTTTTTTTTTTCTTTTTTTTTTTTTTTGGTCACTTAAAATGGATTTTAGAGACACAAAATTAGACAAATTGATAACAAAGATATATTTTGCAACCCAAATGAGCTTAGCTAGCTAGCATCTCTTTCCACAGTAGCTAGTTATCTTTACTTTGCAACACTTCCATCTAGTTGAAATGGTCAACTCAGTTAGTAGTCAGTGATCTGAGAGAGAGAAAACTTTCCTGGGGGGATTATTGTTCTATGCCTATGGATTCATGGCTGTTTTGATACTTAACTTTAGTCAGATACCAAAGAACATCTGGTGTTTCATAAAATGTCACCTTCGAATAGAAATTTGGCAATCATGTGCTGAGTTCTGGAAAATGACATACTGTCTAACCAGAATCCATGGGTGGCCTCCTATAATACATCTGAAAAGAAAGGAACTTGGTCTAATTTGCCCAGAAACGCTGACTGTGGGCTCCACTCTAAGGTGACTTTTCTGAGCTGACACATTCTCCAGCACCATTTCTAACATGACCAGTCCACAAATACCAGCTGGCACATGGAGTAGCCAGCCAGGTCAGGGAGGAAGTGGTAAAAACAAAGGGATAGAGGAATTCCAGAGACAGAGAGCATTAGTGCTGATTGAGCATCGTGGATTAGTTCTTGTCATTCAAATATAAAGCATGGTCAACTGCATCAAAGGAAAGAAATGACTGATGCTGTTTTATCTGTCTTTACATTCTCCCTTTTGTTCTGGGGAAAGTGTTTGGAGTTTCTTAAGCCCTGGAGCTAGACTGGAGCCCTTCAGCTCCGGACTCTACCAGTCATTATGAACACGTGGGGGGATTACTGATCCTCTCTGTGCCTTGGTTGCCTCTTTTGTAAAATGGAAATTAAAATGCTCTCTGTCTCATAGAGTTGCTTTGAGAATTTAAGGACTTAATATACATTAAATTTTAAGAAGATTAGTGCCCAACACAGAGTAAGCACCATGTAAGAATGTGTTATTATGGTAATCTTCAAAAGGGAGAATCGGTGGATAAGATTTTTAAAAGTTTTGATAGAGTGCTTGAAAGACGGTCAGATGTAGACTTTATTTCCTTGGAGCATTCTTAATCCTTTATCACCTGGACTTCATCTGATTCTTTCTGCCACCTGCTTCTTTATGGGGGAAAAAAAGAGGCAGAGGGTTCTCAGACTTGAAACAAATTATAACTGTTGCTAAGGTTCCCCTTCTTTTCCACCCTTGGGTCTGCTCAGCAAAGAAAGCAATTTGTAGGTCTGAAATTAACATTTTCCTTCTCCTACTGGGCTTCACTGGCTGAAACAATGTTAGAACTATCTCATGCTTCCCAGTGAAGATGGGCTTTGTCCTGCAAGCCAGACAGGCTTGCAGGCTATGTCTGACTAGGGATTGACAACAGCTATGTCACTGCTGAGCCACAAACCAAACAAAACTTTAGGGCTTTGGAGTTCAGACAATAGCTGAATTACAAGGGTACTGTCCCAGAAGGGACCATGCTTATGTTTTGCAGACCTGGACAATAAAATGGCTGTGTCTTTCAAAATAATTGCCCAGGTCTTCGCTTTACTGAGGTGTGCCTTTCCCTTGACAACAGAGACTTTCCAACATGGGGAGAAAGCAGGTTCCCTATCATAATCTTCAGGATAGCTTGATTGACTATAATTTGCAATCTTTCGAATCTGCAGGACACCAGTAAGCAAGCACTGACTTCATGCTGGGAAAAAAACGTATTGGCCCAGAGAGGAGGATGTTGTTTTGATTGGCAACTCAGCCAAACAGGGAGATCACTGCACATTCAGATGGTTGGAGGGTTTCTCAGAAATGCTGAGTAATGGCCAGAGGATATGCCATGGTCTGAGATAGATGCTTAGGCAAAGATAATGTCCCACAGGAGGCTAGTTGGTTTCAAGTAAAACAGGTCTAACAGCCCAGGACCAGCCCTAGGCTCCAAATGGTAAAGGGAGACTCATTGGCCCTCATAGCATTCTGAACACTCCAAAATCCCCTTCTGGGATGCTCATGATGTCCAGAGGGGAAAAAAGACTAATAAAACCAATTCTCATGAAGATAGTAGGCCTGAATGTGACCCTTCATCCCTATTCTAGAGTTATTTAGTTTTGGAAAGAGAACTGTAAAAGAAAGTGATTAGTCATCTCCCAGGGTAAATTCCAAAAGTAGAATTCCAGGACGTGTGTAATCCATCATATTATCATCACCTATGTCACCACCATCTTCTCACTCGCAAGGCTAATCCTGAAGCACTTTCCTGAACAAGCAGTTCAATTCTGTAAACATTTAAGGGTGATAATGTGCAAGGATCTGTGATTCCAAACCAGTGGAATGCAGCACAGAAGTTAAGGGGCCTGGGGCAGGAGTTAGACATTGGATAAAATCCTAGCTTCACCTCTTACAGACTTTATGAGTTCCAACCTCTTGACTTTCAATTTACAAAACAGAACTGATAAACTTACCTCCTTATAAGGCTGCGGTGGGGATTTGGTAAGATGAAGGTTTTTGCACAGTGCCTGGTATATAGTAAGGGCTCAGTAGATGTTACTTGTATGCAGTATTAAGTAGAACCCAAGCACGTACAAGAGTAGGTTCTTTAAAGCTCAGTTGATGACTACCTCATTGACCACTGAAGTCCTAGCAGCTAGCACAGGATGAATACTCAATAAATATTTGTTAAGAGAATAAAGTTACAAGTTTTTTCCCTGTTTCATTTGCCCACCAGCCCATAACCTTCATCCCTTGCTTCCTCTATCACAAAGGAACTTCGATAGAGTCGGAGGAAAGAGTATCATGAGTAGGTGAAGTTGGCTATGCTAACAGGACTGGTCAAAACTAATAAACAGCAAGAGCCCAGTGGGAAGACTGCAACCTAGAGGAACCAGACGTCTGGGAAGGTCACAACTAGGAACCAGGAAGGGGGAGAGACTGAATAAAAGGGCAGGTCCAGGGCATGCGGATTCTGTGTGCTTTTTTATTCCAAGGACTGGCTGTGCTGGGAATTGCAGCAAGCTGAATCCACCAAAGTTGAAACATAAAAGCTTCTTTCAAGTATTGCCAGGAACTGTGTATGACTCATTCCAGGTAGGATGTAAAAGACCATGCTCAATAACCAGACACATATGTATTTACTGTGCTCCACCCTTTTTCTCCCTGATTCCCTTCTCCCTCTCCTTCCAAGATTTCCTCCCATTTGCAGGTTTGATGGGAATGGAGAGAGCTGGGAATCTCTGCTTCTTTACAATCTGCTTTTATAAGCATCAGTCAAACCAAAGTGCTGTCCCCTCATTTCTGTGCAAATTAGATTAGTTTTTGTTTCAATTAAATAAAATAAATGGTCTGCACTCAGATTGTCGAATGCAGAAAGATTGTTGATCACAAACTTATCGTTATTCCTAGGTCTAAAGTTTCCCTCACTCTAGTCAACCTTTTTGATGTGCTGTGTTCTAACCTCTTCTTCCCAGGAATATTCATCAAGGGGAATATTTCTAGCCTTGGGTTTTAAAGCCCTTAGTTCACCAGCTCACCACCTTATTGAGGAAGAGAAAGTATCATATGGAAGTATGTTTTCAGTCTTGCAGACAGTGGTTGGAGATTGCAAGGCCAACCTGAAATAGGTGTGGTTTTTTGTTTTGTTTTCAGCTAAAATTGCTTGTTGGTATTGGCAGGAGGCTTAGTAGAAAAGGAGGGGAGAATTTGTCCATGGCAGTTTTTAAATCCACAAAAAGCCAGCATTTTCTTTGCAAGCAGGTGGGCTCCTGCCCACAGTAGGCAAGCAGTTTATTCTTTGTCTGCAGCAACTCACCATGCTTCAAAAGACTCCTTCGATGCTGATTCCCCATTAGGTTCAAGCGCTGTGACCTACAGCAGTTTTACTACTACATCAGCATTGAGAATAGACAGCAATATAGACATCAAAAGAAAAAGACCCTTGGCTTATTTTTACACCCTATTGCTCAGCCTTTGTTGTTACTGCATTAGTGATATTTCTGCTTTCATTCTGTGGCTCTCTACTTCTATAGCTATTCTTTCTTCAGCTCTTTAAGTAAACATTATTCATACTTCCCTTTCCTACCTTTTAAAAATCCTAATTGTCCCAGCTAAGTAGTAGCCTTGCCAGATACAGGCCCAGTAGACCAGGCACCAAAGCTAGGAATGCGGGGCAAGCTGAATCCAGAGGTCACAGAGGCACAGGAAAATCCCAGGACACAAAGGCCCCAGTGCAGGTTGCACAGGAGAGGCAAGTGACTAAGTTAGACACAAAATATAGACTGGGTGCTGATGCCAGGAACAAATAGCATAAAATGTCAAAACTGAAGCCAGAATTCAAAGCAGGAGCACTGAGAACCATGGGTCAAATTTCAGAGGTAAATTAGCAAGGAATGGCCTTTTAACCACCAGAATATCTACCGTTACTTGAATATTGACCATGGACCGGAAACTCTGCGTGATGCCTTACACACATCAAAACTCTGCGTGGGTTAGTCGCCATGATCCCTCATGTGCAGAGGAAGAAACTGAGGCTCAGAACTGAAATTTTTTTGGCCACACCACATTTTAGACCTAGGTGTGTATGACTATAAGCCATCCTCTTCCCATGAGTCTCACTGCTACTGGATAAGCTTTTGGAGTTCTATGTCTGGCTACCTCTTCCTTTTTAAAAAAATAAAAACCAAACAAATAAAAACCTCTTTTATTTTAGATTCAGGGATATATGTGCAGGTTTGTTATATAGATAAACTCGTGTCACAGGGGTTTGATGTACAGATTATTTTGTCACCTAGGTACTAAGCCTAATACCCAATAGGTATTATTTCTGCACCTCTCCATCCTCCCACCTTCCACCCTCTGGTAGACCCCAGAGTCTGTTGTTCCCCTCTTTGTGTCCACGTGTTCTCATAATTCAGCTCCCACTTATAAGAGAGAACATGCTATATTTGGTTTTCTGATCCTGTGTTAGTTTGCTAAGGATAATGGCCTTCAGCTCCATCCATGCCCCTGCAAAGGACATGGTCACATTCTTTTTTTATAGCTGCATAGTATTCTAAGGCGTATATGTGCCACATTTTACTCATTCAGTATATCATTAATGTGTATTTGGGTTGATTCCATATCTTTGCTATTGTGAATAGTGCCAAAATGAACATATATGTGCATGTGTCTTTATAAAAGAATAATTTATATTCCTTTGGGTGTATACCCAGTAATGGGATTGAGGGGTCAAATGGTATTTCTGTTTTTATGTCTTTGAGGAATTGCCACACTGCCTTCCACAATGGCTGAACTAATTTACACTCCCACTAATAATGTATAGTGTCCCTTTTTCTCCCCAAACTCACCAGCATCTGTTATTTAAAAATTTTTTCATAATAGCTATTCTGACTGGTGTTGGCTGGTGTCTCATTGAGGTTTTTATTGGCATTTCTCTAATGATCAGTGATATTGAGCTTTTTTTCACATGATTGTTGGCTGCATGTATGTCTTCTTTTGAAAAGTGTCTGTTCATGTCCTTTGCCTACTTCTTAAGGGGGGTCTTTTTTTTCCTTACAAATTTCTTTAAGTTCCTTATAAATGGTAAATATTAGACCTTTGTCAGATGCATACTTTGCAAAAATTTTCTCCCACAAATGTAGGTTGCCCATTTACCCTGTTGATTGTTTCTTTTGTTGTGTAGAAACTCTAGTTAAATTAGATCGCATTGGTCAATTTTTGCTTTTGTTGCAATTGCTTTGGGCATCTTTGTCAGGAAATCTTTGCCAGTTCCAATGTCCTGAATGGTACTGCCTAGGTTGTCTTTCAGGGTTTTTATAGCTTTAGGTTTTACATTTAAGTCTTTAATCCATCTTGAGTTAATTTTTGTATATGCTGCAGGGAAGAGATCCACTTTAACCTTTCACATATGGCTAGCCAGTTATCCCAGGACCTTTTATTGAATAGGGAATCCTTTCCCTATTGCTGATTTTTGTCAGGTTTGTTGAAGATGACATGGTTGTATGTGTGCAGTCTTATTTCTGGGTTCTCTATTCAGTTGCATTGGTTTATGTGTCTGTTCTTATACCAGTACCATGCTGTTTTGGTTGCTGTAGCCCTATGACATAGTTTAAAGTCAGATAGTCTGCCTCCAGTTTTGTTCTTTTGCTAGGATTACTTTGGGTGTTCAGGCTCTTTTTTGGTTTCATATGAATTTTACAATAGTTTTCCCTGGTTTGTGAAGAAAGTCAATGGTAGTTTAATAGGTTGAATCCTTAAATTGTTTTGGGCAGTATAGCCATTTTAATGATATTGATTCTTCCTATCCATGGGCATGGAATGTTTTCCATTTGTTTGTATTTCTCTGATTTCTTTGAGCAGTGGTTTGTAGTTCTCTTTGTAGAGATAGTTCACCTCCCTAGTTAGCTGTATTTCTAGGTATTTTATTTTTCTGTGGCAACTGTGAATGGGAGTTTGTTACTGATTTGGCTCTCATCTTAACTGTTGGTGTCTACAAATGCTAGTGATTTTTGCACATTGATTTTGTATCCTGAAGCTTTGTCAAAGTTGTTTATCTGCTTAAAAAGCTTTGGGAAAGCAATTGGGAGATCATCATGGCAGACGGGAGGCAGGACTAGATTGCAGCTCTGACTCAGATGGACAGAGAAGCATGTAGAGGTTTGCATCATGAATTTTAGCTTCAGAATGACTGAAGAACAAACCAGGAATCCCGAGAGGACCCACAGACCCTCTGAAGGAAGTGGACTGCTCCTGCAGGACCCGGGAGACACCTCAAATACTATGAGTGCCCAAATTGTGGAAATGGGAAAGGGAGATCCTCTGATCCCGAACACATCCCCGCACTGGGGAAACTGAAGTTCTCGTTTGCAGGAGAAGTTTCTGACTTTAGCTGGAATGGAGTCAATTTAGAGACACAAGCAAAATACAGGAGTAAAAGAAGCAGTGAGAAAGGCCCTGGGAGCTCACTGGGTCCCCAAGCACGCCATTCCTGCCTGGCATCACAGGGATCCTTTCGGAGGGTGACCAGAGGAGAAGGGAGTAAAACTACACAGGGAGAAGCAAATCCCTAGCTGAACTTTGTAACAATTTGAACAGGGGTCAGAAGCCTCCTGGCCAGAACTGGAGGGAGGGCGCAAAATCGGTATGCAGGCTCCACAGGCTGGGGAAGAAGGAAGCCCTTTTTATTTGCAGCTGGGAAGCGGGTACCCTGGAGCAAGTTCTCAAGCCTTCGCTCGCCCACAGCCTGGAAACAGACTCAGCACTGTTAGTAAGGGCACGGTGGGAGTGAGATCAGCCTTTTAGATTGCATGGGAGCCAGGTGAGGCCTGTGACTACAGGCTTTCTCCCCACTTCCCTGACAACCTGCATGACTGGGCAGAGCAGCCATAAACCTCCTACACAACTCCATTGACCTGGGAACCTCACCCTCATCCCCTACAGCAGCTGCAGCAAGACCAGCCCAAGGAAAGTCTGAGCTCAGACACTCCTAGCCCTGCCCCCACCTGATGGGCCTTCCCTAGCCACCCTGGTCACTAAAGACAAAGGGCATATACTCTTGGGAGTTTTAGGGCCCCACCCACCACCAGTTCCTCTCCATACTACCACAGCTGATGCTCTCTGGAAAGTGCCAACTCCCGGCAGGAGGTCAACCAGCACAAAAATAGAACATTAAACCACCAAATCTAAGAACACTCACAGAGTCCACTGCACCCCCCTGCCACCTCCACCAGCACAAGTGCTGGTATCCATGGTTGAGAGACCCATAGATGGTTCACCTCACAGGACTCTGTGCAGACAACCCCCAGTACCAGCCTGGAGCCAGATAGACTTACTGAGTGGCTAGACCCAGAAGAGAGATAACAGTAACTACAGCTCGGCTCTCAGGAAGCCATATCCATAGGAAAAGAGAGAGTACTACATCAAGGGAACACCCTGAGGAACAAAGGATTCTGAAGAACAGCCTTCAGCCCTAGACATTCCCTCTGATACAGCCTACCCAAACAAGAAGAAACCAGAAAACCAACTCTAGTAATATGACAAAACAAGGCTCTTTAACACCCTCCAAAAAAATCACACTAACTCACCAGCAACGGATCCAAACCAAGAAGAAATCCCTGATTTACCTAAAAAAGAATTCAGGAGATTCGTTATTAAGCTAATCAGGGAGGCTATGCAAGGAAATCCAAAAACCGATAAAAGAAGTGAAGGGATAAATATTCAAGGTTTGATGGTTAATACTGAGTGTCAACTTGATTGGATTGAAGGATACAAAGTATTGATCCTGGGTGTGTCTGTGAGAGTGTTGCCAAAAGAGTTTGAGTCAGTGGGTTGGGGAAGGCAGATCCATTCTTAATCTGGTAGGCACAATCTAATCAGCTGCCAGAAAGGCTAGAATGTAAGTAGGCAGAAAAGTGTGAAGAAGAGAGATGGGCCTATCCTCCCAGCCTACATCTTTCTCCCGTGCTGGATGCTTCCTGCACTCAAGCATCAGACTCCAAGTTCTTTAGTTTTGGGACTCAAACTGGCTCTCCTTGCTTCTCAGCTTGTAGACAGCCTATTGTGGGAGCTTGTGATCATGTACGTTAATACTTAATAAACTCCCTTCCTTAATAGGATATATATAGCCTATTAGTTTTGTCCCTCTAAGAGGGCCCTGACTAATACAGATTTTGGTATCAGGAGTGATTCTAGAGGAATAGAATATTAAGGATGGAGTGCTTTAATTGGTTTTGGGGTTTCTGAAATTGGCTGCTTAATATGATTAGACCCAAAAATGCTAAGAACTCTACTTCTAATAATATGGAGAACACTGATAGTCCTTGGCATGAACTGTTTAGAGAGTTATGCAAAATAAATACATTTGACACTCCTGATTCACCACTCATGAGAGGCAAGGAGTTTATTGACTCTATACATAATGCCTTTGACCATATGTGGAGAACCAAGGAACATAATGAAACTGGTTGGTTGCTTCTAAGGTCAGTGGTCAAAGTGGTGAAAGAAAATGATGAACTCAGGGATTCTGTCTCCCAGTTTCAGGAGCAGATACTGAACCTCAAATCTGCTAAGATTGCCCTAAGTGAGAACATTATCTCCTGTAGAGAAAGAGCTGAAACTGTGGAAAAACAGACACGAACTTTTATCATGCAAGTGGCTGATCTGCAATGAAAGGTACATGCACAGCCTCACCAAGTGTTTACTGTTAAAGTGAGGGCGTCAATTAGAAAAGAATGAGACCCTGCAGCTTGGAATGGGGAAATGTGGGAGGACCCTGATGAATCTGGGGATGCTGAGTTTGTAAACTCTGCTGAATCTTTTTCATCAGAAGGAAGAGCTTCCCCACCCCCAGTAGTGGCAACATCCCCTCTCTGACCCATGCTGCCATCAGCCTTTCCACATTTGCCTGAAGAGATAAAGCCTGCACTGCCTGAGGCAACAGTGATGGCCTCCCCTGAGGCAGTTGCCAGGCAAGATAATATTGATTCTCCTCAGAAGCCACCTCCAATACCTTTGTTTGCTTCTGGACCTACAGCTAGACTAAGTCCCAGTGGGACCCTACAAGTGAGGTTGAGAGTATGACCTATGAGGAGGTGTGCTACACTTGAAAAGAACTGCTTGAGTTCTCTAATTTATATAAACAGCGACCTGAAGAGCACGCATGGGAATGAATATTAAGGGTATGGGATAACGGTGGAAGGAAATAGAGTTGGATCAGGCTGAATTTATTGATTTGGGCCCACTAAGTAGGGACTCTGCATTTAATGTTGCAGCCTGGGGAGTTAAAAAAAAAAGGGGGGGGATTCTAATAGTTTATTTGCTTGGTTAGCTGAAATATGGATTAAAAGATGACCCACTGTGAGCAAGCTGGAAATGTCTGATCTCCCTTGGTTTAATGTGGAGGAAAGGATCCAAAGGATTAGGGAGACTGGGATGGTGGAGTGGATGTCACTTTAGACCTACTCATCCCAGCCAGGAGGGTCCAGAAGATATACCCTTGACCAATGCCTTGTGAAACAGATTTGTGAGGGCAGCACCTGCATCTTTGAAGAGCCCTGCAATTGCTCTTCTCTGTAAGTCAGAGCTAACAGTGGGAGATGCAATCACTCAACTATGAAATTTAAATACAATGGGAATAGTTGGATCCTGAGGTGTCAAAGGCCAAGTGGCAGCACTCAACTGTCAAAGGCAAGGTGGGGGTAGCTACCATAACGGACAGCAGAGACAAAGTGGCAATTAGAATAGTATGACTCATGTACACTTCTGGCATTGGTTAATTAATCACCGTGTTCCTAGAAGTGAAATTGATAGGAAGCCTACTGTGTTCCTACTTAAATTACCCAAACAAAAAACTTCCAGATTGAATGGATGAAAGACTAATTTGAATTACAAAAACAGAGAATCATGGCCTCTCAATCAATTTCCAGACTTGAGCCAGTTTTCAGACTCAGAACCCCTTGAATGAAGGAGACGCCTGGTCCCCTTGAGGAAGGACCCACTACATTACTGACAATTTATGCAGTGAATCTTTCTCCCATCCTTCCCTAAGGAGACCTCTGGCCTTTTATCAGGGTAACTGCACTGGGGAAAGGGAAATGATCATACATATGGGGACTATTGGACACTGGCTCTGAACTGACTTTGATTCTAGGGGACCCAAAACCTCATTGTGGTCCTCCAATTAAGGTAGAGGCTTATGGAAGTCAGGTAATTAATGGATTTTTAGCTCAGGTCTGACTTACAGTGGGTCCAGTGGGTCCCCAGACTCATCCTGTGGTCATTTCCCCAGTTTCAGAAAGCATAATTGACATAGAAATACTTAGTAGCTGGCAGAAGCCCCACATTGGTTCCCTGACTGGCACGATGAGGGTTATTATGGTGGGAAAGGCCAAATGGAAGCCATTAGAGCTGCCTCTACATATAAAAATAGTAAATCAAAAACAATATCACATTCCTGAAGGAATTATGGTGATTAGTGCCACCATCAAGGACTTGAAAGATGCATAGGTGGTGATTCCCACCACATCCCCATACAACTTTCGCATTTGGCCTGTGCAGAAGACAGGTGGATTTTGGAGAATGACAGTGGATGATTGTAAGCTTAACCAAGTGGTGACTCCAATTGCACCTGCTGTACCAGATGTGGTTTCATTGCTTAAGCAAATTAACACATCTCCTGGTAACTGGTATGTGGCCATTGACTTGGCAAATGCCTTCTTCTCCATTCCTGTCTGTAAGGCCCGCCAGAAGCAATTTGCCTTCAGCTGCCAAGGCCAGCGATATACCTTTACCATCCTACCTCGCGGGTATATCAACTCTCTGACTTTGTGTCATAATCATATTCAGAGAGATTTTGATCACTTTTTGCTTTGGCAAGATATCACACTGGTCCATTACATTGATGACATTATGCTGATTGCATCCAGTGAGCAAGAAGTAGCAAACACACTGGACTTATTGGTGAGACATTTGCATGCCAGAGGTTGGGAAATAAATCTGACTAAAATTCAGTGACCTTCTACCTCAGTAAAATTTCTAGGGGTCCACTGGTGTGGGGTCTGTTGAGATATTCCTTCTAAGGTAAAGGATACATTGCTGCATTTGATCCCTCCTACAACCAAGAAAGAGGCACAATGCCTAGTGGGCTTATTTGGATTTTGGAGACAACACATTCCTCATTTGGGTTTGTTATTCCAGTCCATTTATCAAGTGACCCAAAATGCTGCCAATTTTGAGTGGGATTCAGAACAGGAGAAGAACTCTGCAATAGGTCCAGGCTGCTGTGCAAGCTGCTCTGCCACTTGGGGCATACGACCCAGGAGATCCAATGGTGATTGAGGTGTCAGTGGCAGATACGGATGCTGTTTGGAGCCTTTGGCAGGCTCTCATAGGTGAATCACAGCAGAGGCCTCTAGGATTTTGAGCAAGGTCCTGCCTTCTTCTGCAAATAACTACTCTCCTTTTGAGAGACAGCTTTTGGCCTGTTATTGGGCTTTGGTGGAAACTGAATGTTTGACTATGGGCCATCAAGTCACCATGCAACCCGAATTGCCTTTCATAAACTGGGTGCTTTCTAATCCATCTAGATATAAAGTAGGTCATGCACAGCAGCATTCCATCATCAAATGGAAGTGGTATATAGGTGGTAAGGCTTGAGCAGGTCCTGAAGGCACAAGTAAGTTACATGAGGAAGTGGCTCAAAAGCCCATGGTCTCCACTTCTGCCCCCCTGCTTTATCTTCCCCAGCCTGCACCGATGGCCTCATGGGGAGTTCCCTATGATCAGTTGGCAGAAGAAGAGAAGACTAGGGCTTGGTTTGCAGATGGTTCTGCATGATATGCAGGCACCACCCAAAAATGAACAGCTGCAGCCCTATAGCCCCTTTCTAGGACATCCCTGAAGGACAGTGGTGAAGGAAAATCTTACCAGTGGGCAGAACTTTGAGCAATGCACCTGGGTGTGCACTTTGCATGGAAGGAGAAATAGCCAGAGGTGTGATTATATACTGATTCATGGGCTGTAGCCAACGGTTTGGCTGGATGGTCAGAGACTTGGAAGAAGCATGATTGGAAAATTGGTGACAAAGAAATTTGGGGAAGAAGTGTGTAGATAGACCTCTCTGAGTGATCAAAAACTGAAGATATTTGTATCCCATGTGAATGCTTACCAATGGGTGACCTCAGTGGAGGAGGAGTTTAGTAATCAAATGGATAGGATGACCTGTTCTGTGGACACCACTCAGCCTCTTTGTATAGCCCCCTCTTCATCGCCCAATGGGCCCATGAACAAAGTGGCCATGGTGGCAGAGATGGAGGTTACACATGGGCTCAGCAACATGGACTTCCACTCACCAAGGCTGACCTGGCTAAGGCCACTGCTGAGAGCCCAATTTGCCAGCAGCAAAGACCAACACTGAGCCCTCAATATGGCACCATTCCTCAGCGTGATCAGCTAGCTACCTGGTGGCAGGTTGATTATATTGGACCTCTTCCATCATGGAAAGGGCAGAGGTTTGTCCTCACTGGAATAGACTCTTACTCCAGATATGGATTTTCCTATCCTCCACGAAATGCTTCAGCCAAGACTACCAACTGTGGGCTCACGGAATGCTTTATCCACCACTGTGGTATTCCACACAGCATTGCCTCTGACCAAGACACTCACTGCATGCAGCAGTGGACTCATGCTCATAGAATTCACTGGTCTCACCATGTTCCCCTTCATCCTGAAGCAGCAGGATTGATAGCTGGAATGGGCTTTTGAAGTCATAATTACAACACAAACTAGGTGACAATACTTTGCAGGGCTGGGGCAAAGTCCTCCAGAAGGCTGTGCATGCTCTGAATCAGTGTCTAATATATGGTACTGTTTCTCCCATAGGCAGGATTTGTGGGTCCAGGAATCAAGGGGTGGAAGTGGAAGTGGCACCACTCACCATCACCCCTAGTGATTCACTAGCAAAATTTTTGTTTCCTGTTCCTGCGACATTACGTTCTACTGGCCTAGAGGTCTTAGTTCCAGAGGGAGGAATGCTGCCACCAGGAGACACAACAATTCAATTAAACCAGAAGTTAATATTGCCACTTTGGGCTCCTCCTACCTTTAAGTCAACAGGCTAAGAAGGGAGTTACAGTGTTGGCTGGGGTGATTGACCCAGACTATCAATATGAAATCAGTCTACTACTCCACAATGGAGGTAAGGAATAGTACACATGGAATACAGGAGATCCTTTAGGGCATCTTTTCATAGTACCACGCCCTGTGATTAAGACCAATGGAAAGCTACAACAGCCCAATCCAAGCAGGACTACAAATGACCCAGACCCTTCAGGAATGAAGGTTTGGGTCACCCCACCAGGAAAAAACCTCAACTTGCTGAGGTGCTTGATGAAAGCAAAGGGAATACAGAATGGGTGGTAGAAGAAGGTAGTCATCGATACCAGCTATGACCACGTGACCAGATACAGAAATGAGGGCTGTAATTGTCATAAGTATTTTATCCTTCTTTGGTTAAACACATGTTTGTGCATGTATACACTTGTACTAATATCTTAATTTTATTTCCTTTCTCTCTTATCATGTGATATAAGATTTATTGACTTCATATCAGCATTTAAGTATTGCTAACTTTATGTAATAGTATTTGGGTTGAGAATTGGTGGGTTTCTGGTTGTACAAAGGATAGTTGTCTTATGTTAGGCATAATTATGACCTTATCATTGTCTTTGTTTGAAGATTATGTATTATCTCAGGAGATGTATACGGGTTCAAGTTGACAAGGGGTGGACTTGTGATGGTTAATACTGAGTGTCAACTTGATTGGATTGAAGGACACAAAGTATTGATTCTGAGTGTGTCTATGAGGGTGTTGCCAAAAGAGATTAACATTTGAGTCATTGGGCTGGGGAAGGCAGATCCATGCTTAATCTGGTAGGCACAATCTAATCAGCTGCCAGTGAATATAAAGTGGGCAGAAAAATGTGAAAAAGAGAGACAGGTCTAGGCTCCCTGCCTACATCTTTCTCCCATGCTGGATTCTTCCTGCCCACAAGTCTGATATATATATTCTATTAGTTCTGTCCCTCTAAGAGAACACTAATACACAAGGAAATAGATAGCATAAAGAAAAAACAATGAAAACTTCAGGAAACACTGGACACACTTATAGAAATCCAAAATGATCTGGAAAGTCTCAGCAATAGAATTGAACATGTAGAAGAAAGAAATTCAGAGCTCAAAAACAAGGTCTTTGAATTAACCCAATCCAACAAAGACAAAGAAAATAGAATAAGAAAATATGAACAAAGCCTCCAAGAAGTCTGAGATTATGTTAAAAGACCAAACCTAAGAATAATCAGTGTTCCTCAAGTCTGGGATTATGTTAAAAGACCAAACCTAAGAATAATCAGTGTTCCTGAGGAAGAAGAGTAATCTAAAAGTTTGAAAAACATATTTGGGGGAATAATAGAGGAAAACTTCCCCAGCCTTGCTACAGACCTAGACATCCAAGTATAAGAAGCACAAAGAACACCTGGGAAAGTCATCACAAAATGATCATTGTCTAGGCACATTGTCATCAGATTATCTAAAGTTAAGATGAAGGAAAGAATCTTAAGAGCTCTGAGACAAAAGCTGCAGGTAACCTATAAAGGAAAATCTACCAGATTAACAGCAGATTTATCAGCAGAAACCTTACACACTAAAAGGGATTGGGGCCCTATCTTCAGCCTCCTTAAGCAAAACAATTTTATCAGCCAAGAATTTTGTATTCAGTGAAACTAAGCATCATATATGAAGGAAAGATAGTCTTTTTCAGACAAACAAATACTGAGAGATTTGGCCACTACCAAGCCACCGCTACAAGAACTGCTAAAAGGAGCTCTAAGTCTTGAAACAAATCCTGGCAGCACATCAAAACAGAACCTCTTTAAAGCATAAATCACACAGGACTTATAAAACAAAAATACAATTTAAAAAGCAAAAAAAAAAAAAACAAAGAAATTAAGGTACACAGGCAGCGAACAGCACAATAAATGCAATGATACCTCACATCTCAATACTAGCGTTGATTGAAAACGGCCTAAATGCTCCAATTAAAATAACTGCAGAATGGATGAGAACTCACCAACCAACTATCTGCTGCCTTCAGGAGACTCACCTAACACATAAGGACTCACATAAACATAAAGTAAAGGCTGGAAAAATGCATTTCATGCAAATGGACACCAAAAGCGAGAAGGGGTAGCTATTCTTATATCAGACAAAGCAAACTTTAAAGCAAAAGCAGTCAAAAGAGACAAATAGGGACATTATATATAATGGTAAAGGCCTTGTCCAACAGGAAAATATCACAATCCTAAACACATATGCACCTAATGCTGGAGCTCCCAAATTTATAAAACAATTACTACTAGACCTAATAAATGAGATAGACAGCAACACAATAATAGTGGGGGACTTCAATACCCCACTGACAGCACTAGATAGGTTATCAAGACAGAAAGTCAATAAAGAAACAATGTATTTAAACTATACCTTGGAATAAATCAACTTAACAGATATATACAAAACATTTCATTGAACAACTGCAGAATACACATTCTATTCAACAGTGCATAAAACTTTCTCCAAGACAGACGATATGATAGGCCACAAACCAAGCCTCAATAAATTTAAGAAAATTGAAATTGTGTCAAGCACTCTCTCAGACTACAGTGGAATAAAACTGGAAATCAAATCTGAAAGGAACCTTCAAAACCACGCAAATACATGGAAATTAAATAACCTGCTCCTGAATGATCATTAGGTAAAAAATAAAATCAAGATAGAAATTAAAAATTTCTTCGAACTGAATGACAATAATGACACAACCTATCAAACCTCTGGGATACAGCAAAGGTGGTGCTCAGAGGAAAGTTCAGAGCCCTAAATGCCTACATCAAAAAGACTGAAAGAGCACAAACTGACAGTCTAAGGTCACACCTCAAACAATGAGAGAAATAAGAACAAATCAAACCCAAACCCAGCAGAAAAAGGGAAATAACAAAGATCAGAGCAGAACTAAATGAAATTCAAACAAACAAACAAACAAAAATACAAAAGATGAATGAAACAAAAAGCTAGTTATTTGAGAAGATAAATAAATAAAATTGATAGACCATCAGCAAGATTAACCAAGAAAAGAAGAGAGAAAATCCAAATAACCTCATTAAGAAATGAAATGGGAGATATTACAACTGACACCACTGAAATACAGAAGATCATTCAAAGCTACCATGAAAACCTTTATGCACATAAACTAGAAAACCTAGAAAAGATAGATAAATTCCTGGAAAAATACAAGCCTCCTGGCTTAAGTCAGGAAGAATTAGATACCCTGAACAGACCAATAACAAGCAGCAAGACTGAAATGGTAATTTAAAAATTACCAAAAAAAAAAAGAATTCCAGGACCAGGCAGATTCACAGCAGAATTCTACCAGACATTCAAAGAAAAATTGGTACCCATCATTTTGACACTATTCCACAAGATAGAGAAGAGGAAACCCTCAGTGATTCATTCCATAAGCCAGCATCATCCTAATACCAAAACCAGGAAAGGACATAATCAAAAAGGAAAACTACAGACCAATATCCCTGATGAACATAGATGCTAAAATCCTTAACAAAATACTAGCTAACCGAATCCAACAGCATATCAAAAAGATAATCCACCATGACCAAGTGAGTTTCATACCAGGGATGCAGGGATAGTTTAACACATGCAAGTCAATAAATGTGATACACCACATAAACAGAATTAAAAACCAAAATTACACCAACATTTCAATAGATGCAGATAAAACACTGGACAAAATCCAGCATCTCTTTATAATTAAAAAACTCTCAGCCAAACTGGCACACAACAGACATTGAACTTAATGTAATAAAAGCCTTCTGTGACAAACCCACAGCCCACATAATACTGAATGGGAAAAAGTTGAAAGCATCCCTTTTGAGAATTGGAACAAGATGAGGATGCCCACTCTCACCACTCCTCTTCAACATAGTACTGGAAGTCTTAGCCAGAGCAATCAGACAAGAGAGAGAAATAAAGGGCATCCAAATTGGTAAAAAGGAAGTCAAACATTGTTACTCTTTGCTGACAATATGATCGTTCACCTTGAAAACCCTAAAGACTCCTCCAGAAAGCTTCTAGAACTCATAAAAGAATTCAACAAAGTTTCCGGATACAAGATTAATGTACAAAAATCAGTAGCTCTTCTATACACCAAGAGTGACCAACAGAGAATCAAATCAAGAACTCAATCCCTTTTACAATAGCTGCAAAAACAAACAAACAAGCAAACAAAACAAACAACAACAACAAACAAAAGCACTTAAAAATATACCTAAGGAAGCAGGTGAAGGACCACTACAAGGAAAACTACAAAACACTGCTCAAGGAAATCATAGATGACACAAACAAATGGAAACACAACCCATGCTCAAAGATGGATAGAATCAATGTTGTGAAAATGACCATACTGCCAAAAGTGATCTGCAAATTCAACACAATCCCCACCAAAATACCACCATTATTTTTCACAAAATTAGAGAAAACAATTATAAAATTCATATGGAACCAAAAAAGAGCCCTGATAGCTAAGGCAAGTCTAAGCTAAAAGAACAAATCTAGAGGTATCACAATACCTGATTTCAAACTATACTATAAGGCCATAGTCACAAAAACAGGATGGTACTAAAAATTGGCTCACAGACCAATGGAATGAAACAGAGAACCCAGAAATAAGCCCAAATACTTACAGCCAACTGACCTTCGACAAAGCAAACAAAACATAAAGTGGGAAAATGACACCCTTTTCAACAAATGGTGCTGGAATAATTGGCTAGCCACATGTAGGAGAATGAAGCTGGATCCTCATCTTTGACCTTATACAAAAATTGAATCAAGATGAATTGAGGACTTAAACCTAAGACCTGAAAGTATAAAAATTTTAGAAGATAATTTTGGAAAAATTCTTCTAGACATTGGCTTAGGCAAGGATTTCATGACCAAGAACCCAAAAGCAAACGCAACAGAAACAAAGGACATGAATAGACAATTCTCAAAAGAAAATATACAAATGGCTAACAAACATATGAAAAAATGCTCAACATCTCTAATGATCAGGGAAATGCAAATCAAAACCACAATGCGATACCACCTTACTCCTGCAAGAATGACCATAATGAAAAAACAGTAGATGTTGGCATGGATGTGGTGATCAGAGAACACTTCTACAGTGCTGGTGGGAATGTAAACTAGTACGGCTGCTATGGAAAACAGTGTGAAGATTCCTTAAAGAACTAAAAGTAGAACTAGCATTTGATCCAGCAATCGGGAATGTAAACTAGTATGGCTGCTATGGAAAACAGTGTGAAGATTCCTTAAAGAACTAAAAGTAGAACTAGCATTTGATCCAGCAATCCCACTCTTGGGTATCTACCCAGAGGGAAAAAAGTCATTATACAAAAAAGATACTTGCACATGCATTTTTATAGCAGCACAATTTGCAATTTCAAAATCATGGAACCAACCCAAATTCCCATCAATCCGCAAGTGGATGGATAAAGAAACTGTGGTATATATATATGTATATGACGGAATACTACTCAGCCATAAAAAGGAATGAATTAACAGCATTTGCAGCCACCTGACGGAGATTGGAGACTATTATTCTAAGTCAAGTAACTCAGGAATGGAAAACCAAACATCATATGTTCTCATTGATATTTGAGAGCTAAGCTAGGACAAAGCAAAGGCATAAGAATGATAGAATGAACATTGGGGACTTGCGGGGAAGGGTGGCAGGGAAGACTACAAATAGGGTGCAGTATATACTGCTCGGTCCCTCCTCCTCAACTTTCTGGAATAGTTTTGAGAGGAATGGTACCAGTTCTTTGTACATCTGATGGAATTCAGCTGTGAATCTGTCTAGTCCAGGGCTTTTTTGGCTGGTAGGCTATTTATTACTGATTCAATTTCAGAGCTCATTATTGGTCTGTTCAGGGACTCAATTTCTTTTTGGTTCAGTCCTGAGAGGGGTTATGTGTTTAAGAATTTATCCATTTCTTCTATATTCTCTAGCTTGTGTGCATAGAGTTGTTCCTAGTAGTCTCTAATGGCGATTCGTATTTCTGTGGGGTCAGTGGTAATATCCCTTCCGTTGTTTCTGACTGTGTTTACTTGGATCTTCTCTCTTTTCTTCTTTATTAGTCTAGCTAGCAGTTTATCTATCTTATTATTTTTTTCAAAACCCCAATCCTGGCTTCATCGATCTTTTAGATGGTTTTTTGTATCTCAAAAGCTGTCTTCAGTTCGGTTCTGATTTTGGTTATTTCTTGGCTTCTGTTAGCCTTGTGGTTGGTTTGCTCTTGCTTCTCGTGTTCTTTTTGTTGTGATGTTAGGTTGTTAATTTGAGATCTTTCTAACTTTGTGATGTGGGCATTTAGCACTATAATTTCCCTCTTAACACAGTCTTAGCTATGGCCCAGAGATTCTGGATATGTTGTAGCTTTGTTTTCATTCGTTTTAAAGAACTTATTTATTTCTGTCTTAGTTTTAATATTTACCCAAAAGTCATTCTGAGCAGGTTGTTTAATTTCCATGTAATCATATGATTTTCAGCAATTTTCTTAGCCTTGAATTTTATTTTTTTGCACTCCAGTCTGAGAGAGTGGTTAGTATGATTTTTAGTTCCTTTGTATTTTCTGAGGATTGTTTTATGTCCAATTGTGTGGCCAATTTTTGAGTATGTACCAGGTGCAGATAAGAAGAATATATAATCTGTTATTTTGGGGTGGAGTGTTCTGCAGAGGTATATCAGATCTATTTGGTCCAGTGCTGAGTTTAGGTCCTGAATATCTTTGTTAATTTTCTGCCTCAGTGATCTAATACTGTCAGTGGGGTTGTAAAGTCTCCTGTTACTATCGTTCGAAAGTTTAAGTCTCTTTGTAGGTCTCTAGGAACTTGTTTTATGAATCTGAGGGCTCCTGTGTTGGGTGCATATATGTTTAAGATGGTTAAGTCTTCTTGTTGAAGTGAACCCTTTACCATTATGCAATGCCCTTCTTTGTCTTTTTTGATCTTTGTTGGTTTAAAGTCTGTTTTGTCTGAAAGTAGGACTGCAACCCCTGCTTTTTTTTTCTGTTTTCTATTTGCCTGGTAGATTTTCCTCCATCCCTTTATTTTGAGCCTGTGGGTGTCACTGCATGTGAAATGAGTCTCTGAAGACAGCATACCATAGGGTCTTGCTCCTTTATCCAGTTTGCAAGTCTGTGCCCTTTCATTGGAAGCATTTAGCTCGTTTACATTTATGGTTAGTATTGATATGTGTAGATTTGATCCTGTCACCACATTGTTAGTTGTTTTTATGCCAACTTGTTTGTGTGGTTGCTTTATAGTGTGACTGTCCTATATATTAGGTGTGTGTTTTGTAGTGGCTAGTAATGGTATTTTCTTTCTGTATTTAGTGCTTCTTTCAGGAGCTCTTGTAAGGCAGTTCTGGTGGTAATAGATTCTGTCAACATTTGCTTGTCCTTCATTTAGGAAGCTTAGTTTGGCTGGATATGACATTCTTGGTGGGAATTTCTTTTCTTTAAGAATGTTGAATATAGGCCCCAATATATTCTGGCTTGTAGTGTTTCTGCTGAGAGGTCCACTGTTAGTCCAATGGACTTCCCTGTGTAGGTGACCTGTCCTTTATCTACAACTGCCTTTGATATTTTTTCTTTCATTTTGACCTTGAAAATCTGATGATTTTGTGTCTTGGGCATCATCGTCTTGTCAAGTATTTTGTGGGGGTTCTCCATATTTCTGGAATTTGAATGCTTGCCTCTCTAGTTGGGTTGGGGAAGTTGTCATGAGTGATATCCTTAAATATGCTTTCCAAGTTGCTTCCATTCTCCCCATCTCTTTCAGAGATGCCTATGAGTCATATATTTGGTCTCTTTACATAATCCCATATTTCTCAGAAGTTTTGTTTGTTCCTTTTATTCTCTTTTATTTATTATTGTCTGACTATCTTATTTCAAAAAGCCATTTTTCAGCTTGAGATTCTTTCCTCAGCTTGGTCTCTTCTGCTGTTAATATTTGTGATTGCATTATGAAATTCTTGTAGAGTGTCTTTCAGCTCTCTCAGGTTCATTATATTCTTTTCTATACTGGCTATCTTGTCTTTCAGCTCCTGTATCATTTTACTGTGATTCTCAGCTTCCTTAAATTGGGTTTCAATGTTCTCCTGAATCTCTATGATCTTCATTACTATCCACATTCTGAATTTTATTTCTGCCATTTCAGTCATTTCAGCCCAGTTAAGAACCCTTGCTGGAGAACTAGTGCAGTCACAGGTGGCAGAGGGGCTATGCTCCTGGCATCTAGTGGGTAGAGGCCAGAAATACTTCTATTATCTGACCCAAAATGTCAGTGCTAAGGTTGAAAAGCCTGGGGTCAAAGAAATGGGAGTGTTTAAGCAAGGGGAAAAAAAGTATAAAAGGGTCCTAAATTCTATATGCAAATGTTCTCTTTATAGCATTCTTGCTTATTTCACAGATGTGATGGCCTCTCAAAATTCTCAAATAATAGTGAGTATATATATTAAATTTTAAATATGGAAAGAAAAGACCATTACTAGCCACTACAAAACACACACCTAATATATAGGACAGTCACACTATAAAGCAACCACACAAACAAGTTGGCATAAAAACAACTAACAACACGGTGACAGGATCAAATCTACACATATCAATACTAACCATAAATGTAAACTGGCTAAATGCTTCCAATAAAAAGGCACAGACACATATATGTATGTATATATACATAATTATTTTATACCATGTATATATTATCAAATAATTTTGGTAACAAATACTTATTTGTAACAAATAAAATAACAAATATATTATCATTGTATGTTATATTATTGTCATATACTATTGTTTGATTCTATTTATATATATATATATACACACACACACACACACACACACATTTCTGTTCCAAAAATTATTTGTTTCCTCAGGGCATTCTCATTTGTCTGTTTATGTTTATACATGAGGATCTACATAGTGACCTCAACCCTGACTGCACATTAGACAAGTGAATCCCAAGCTCTGGGAGTAAGGCCTAAGCATCTGTAGTTTTCTAAAGTTCCCAGGTGATTTGGAGACACAGCTAGTGTCTACATGAACAAGTATCAGAAGCTTAAATGGTTTTCTTTGGTACAAATGAATCTCGCTGCCTCACCACACTTCATTAGGCGAACACAGATTTTGATTTTGGAACCCTTGAAAAGAGTTGCACTAGAAGAAAAGGATGGGATTGGGATAAAAGCTGCTGCCATGAAGAACTTAGTCTTCAAAAATTAAAGAAACTGTTGATGCCCTGAATGGGTGCAGCAGAAAGACCCACAGAGGCTCATGGGATGGGTGCTAAGCCTCAGGATGGTAGGGAGAGGCATAAGAATAATAGAAATACTGGATGAAGAGCCAGATATAGAGCAGATCCAGCTTTATCAGTCCACTTTCTCTGCTCAAGGGCCACTACCTTCTGCACCTGCTTTCTATAGAACCAAGTTGCTGAACCCTGCCAACTTAGCTCTGTATTTCCTTTGTTGGGTGGGAAGTGTTGAGTTTCTCCCTAAAAAATGTCAACTTATAGTCTCAATCTATCTTTGGGAATCAACGTACATTGCCAGTCATTTTTAAGTCACATAGTCACAATTTTACACAGCATGTTCAACAAAAAGCTGAAAGCCAGTAAAGTCACAAACATGGAAAAGGAAATGTAGGTGTCCTATCCTACAGAACTGGCGAGGTGGCCTACAATGTGAATTGGTTATGTCAAAGTCCTCCAAGGTCTCCATTACTTTTTCACATTAACTCAAGTCTCTGAGGTTTCTACATGGCCACACAGCACCTCTAGGTTGCAAAGCTCCCCCCTCCTCTGCTTCATCCCTGTCCTCCTACAGGTAAGTGCAGACAAGTAACCACAGTCCTGATTTCTACTGGTGTTGTATGAGACCAGCTAACTTCAGAGACCCTGCTCAGACAGTCTTAAGAAGGCATCTAGCTGGGGTGTGATCACCATGTTTGCGGTGTTTCTTTTGTGGGGTTCATGTTAAGAAAGGCCTCCTCCAGCCTCTCAGCAATGCCAAGGTGCATCAGGGGAAAGAAATAGATCAGTGTTCCCTCCTCAGGATTGGTCAGTGTGGAAAAAAGGGCTCATGCATGAGGCAAGCACAAAGTCAGGGAGAATACAGTCTTACTTAACTACACAGACACTTGGGTGAGAGATTCTAGGAACTCAGAATCACAATGAACTAACACACATCTGAAATAAGGAGCTTTTCAATGAGGATGAAGAGTAACAGATTACAGTTTAGCCCAGAACATATATACTAATCATACATACTAATTTTGCTTTTATTACATTATATAGAGACATGGGTCCTACCCCCAAAACGATCTTCCCCATGGGCTGAAATTCATTCACCTTATATTAATTGAGCAGCTAGGAAGAGTTCTGAGCACTGAGGATACAACAATGAACAAATCAGAACAATTCCCTGTATTATAGAGCCTCTGTCCAATACAGTCGCATCGATGAGCATGTAACTATTTAAATTTAAATTAATTAAAATCAAACAAGACTGGGAGCAGTGGTTCATGCCTGTAATCCCAGCACTTTGGGAGGCCAAGGTGGGTATATCACTTGAAGCCAAGAGTTCAAGATTAGCCTGGCCAACATGGTGAAACCCATGTCTACTAAAAATACAAAAATTAGCTGGGCGTGGCAGCAAGTGCCTGTAATCCCAGTTACTCAGGAGGTTGAGGAAGGAGAATTGCTTGAACCTGGGAAGCAGAGGTTGCAGTGAGCCGAGATCGTGCCCCTGCACTCCAACCTGGGCGACAGAGTGAGACTCCGTCTCAAAAACAGCAACAACAACAAAATAAAAAACAAAAAACAAACAAACAAAAAACACGTCTAAACTTCAGTTCCTTGATTGCACTAGCCATATTTGAAGTCCTCAAAAGTCCTCAATATGTGGCTACTTGTTACTGTACTGGCCAGCATAGATGTAAATTTCCTTTAGTGCAGAAAGTAATATTGAACAGCACTGTCAAGAGATGGCTTCTGAAACAGTATGGATCTGGGTCCCCACCCACCTTTCATGTCAAGTTATAATCCCCAAAGCTGGAGGTGGAGGTAATTGGATCATGGGAGTGATTTCTCCTGGTTTAACACCATTCCACTAATGCTGTTCTCATGGTAGAGTTCTCGTGAGATTTGGTTGTTTAAAAGTGTGTGGCACCTCTCGTTTCACTCTCTTCCTCCTGCTCTGGCCATGTGATGTGCCTCCCCCTGCTTTGCCTTTTGCCATGAGTAAAAGTTTCCTGAGGCTGCCTCAGAAGTTGAGCAGAAGTCACTATGCTTTCTGTAAAGTCTGTAGCACTGTAAGCCAATTAAAACTCTTTTCTTTATAAATTTCCCAGTCTTGGGTATTTCTTTATAGCAATATGAGACTAGAGTAACACAGCTTCCAACCTAGAGAAGTATCCACCTTTAGTCTCCCACTTTGGTTAAAATTCTGAATGATTCCATTGATATGATTTGGTTCTTTGTCCCCTGCCCCCAACAAATTTCATGTTGACTTGTAGTCCCCAGTGTTGGGGAAGGGACCTGGTAGGAAGTGCCTGGATCATGGGGATGGATTTCCCCCTTGCTGTTCTCATGGTAATGAGTGAGTTCTCCTGAGATCTGGTTGTTTACATGTGTGTGGCACTTCCCCCTTCATTCCCTCTTCCTCCTGATCTGGTGATGTGAAAACCTGCCTTGCTTCTCCTTCCCCTTCTACCATGATTGTACATTTCCTGAGGCCTTCCCAACCATGCTTTCTGTACACCCTGCGAAACTGTGAATCAATTAAACCTCTTTTCTTCATAAATTACCCAGTCTCAGGTATGTCTTTATAGCAATGTCAGAATGCACTAATACACCTATTATGTAAATGGTTTGTTGAGAAGGGCAGGGCCACAAACCTTTATCAGTTCTTAATGGAGTAGTAGAAAAAGCATTGCTGCTGGAATTCAAATCTCTGTCTTGCACTAAGCGAGCTAAGAAAATTCTGCCAAGAGTCAATCATTTTATGAAAACAACAATAGTAATTGTACTTCATAGTAATTAAATGAGATGATAGTATATAATGTTGCTAACTCCAGGGTCTGAACACATAGAGGCACTAAATAAGTAACTGTCATGGAGTAGTCTATTATGAAATGGGTCACAGGACAAATAGGTTTTCATGAATGTAATAACTAGCCAATTAGCTAGGCACTGTTCTAAGTGTTTTACAAATGCAGACTCAGAGGCTGGGTGCAGTGACTCATGCCTATAATCCCAGCATTTTGGGAGGCCAAGGCAGTAGGATCACTTGAACCCAGGAGGTTGAGGCTGCAGTGAGCTATGATTGTGCCACTGTACTCCATCCTGAGTGACGGAGCAAGGCCCTGTCTCTTAAAAAACATGCAGGCTCATTCAGTCCTCATAAAAACCTATGAAGTAGGTGCTATCATTATTTCTATTTAATAGATGGGGAAATTAGGATAAAGAGATTAATTTGCCCAATATTCTGGCTTGTATTAGTCAAAGGTTATTTTATTATTATTATTCTATAGCTTCATAAACGACTCTGAAATCTCAGTGACTTAACAAAGTACAAGTTTTCTTCCTTGCGCAAGTCACAGGCCAATTAGACATTCAGTGAAGGCTATTATGTAGGGATTCAGAGTCCCAGTCTGAATCAACAAAGGTGGTAATTACCAACTTTTAGGTTCTCAGAATCCTTGTGTGGACCCTCTGCATCCAGGCTGGAGAAAGAGTAAGGAAGAGCTTAAAGCAATCTTTCTCAACCTCAGTATTTGTATGGTTAACTTTATGTGTCAATTTGGTTGGGTTAAGGGATGCCCAAATAGCTGGTAAAATATTATTTCTGGGTATGTATATGAGAGTATTTCCGGAAGAGATTGGAATTTGAATAAACACACTAAGGAAGATCTGCCCTCAGCAATGAGGGTGGCAACATCCAACTCATTGACGGCCTCAATAATACAATAGAAAAAGGACAAATTCTCTCTCTTTTTGAGCTGGAACATCCATCTTCTCCTGCCATTGGGCATCAGAGCTCCTGGTTCTTGGGTCTTCCAACTCTGGGACTTTCACCAGTTGCCCCTCAGTTCTCTGGCTTCTGCCTCTGAGTGTCAGGGCTTCAGACCCAGACTGAATTATATCATCGGTTTTTCTGGGTCTCCAGCTGGCAAACGTAGGACTTCTAGGACTCCATCACTGTGTGAGCCAATTCTCATAATAAATCTCCTGTTATATGTATGTGTGTATATCCTATTGGTTCTGTTTCTCTGAAGAACCTTAATACAGTATTATTGACATTTTGGACTGGATCATCTCTCATTTGTTGTTCTGTGCATTATAAGATGTTTAGCAGTATCCCTGGCCACCAGTGACCACCTGCCAGTTGTGCCGAGGGGTGGGAGAGTAGATGTGTGTGTACAAGAGTGTGTGCTCCCTAGTTGAGAATAATGGCTTAAAGGATCACTCCAAGGTACTAGAGGTTAAGCTAGAAAGTGGTCATATTTCTTTTACCCAAATTTTATTGCCTAGAACTCAAATGTCCACAGATAACTTCTTGAGGGTTGGAAAATGTAATCCAGCAATGTGTCCAGGAAGAAGAGGAAGTCTGGGAAGATTAGATGAGCAGTGTTGGATTCGCCTGAGATATATAGACCTTCAAAAATGTAATAAAAGCTTCAGAGAAACTAGCAGAGATATGTGGGATATTCTAAACAGTATTGGAGACAAAACCACACAATTTTTTTTTTTTTTTTTTGAAAGAGGAAGTCTCGCTCTGTCTCCCAGGCTGGAGTGCAGTGGCACAATCTCAGCTCACTACAACCTCCACCTTCCAGGTTCAAGCGATTCTCCTGTCTCAGCCTCCAGAGTAGCTGGGATTACAGGCACCTGCCGTCACGACTTATTCGTTTTTGTATTTTTAGTAGAGACGGGGTTTCACCATGTTGGCCAGGCTGGTCTTTAACTCCTGACCTCAGGTGATCTGCCTGCCTTGGCCTCCCCAAAGTGCTGGAATTACAGGCGTGAGCCACTGCGCCTGGCCAAAAACACATGACTATCAATATTTTTTCATGACTGATATCATTACCCCATATAGTTTTGCCAGAAAGTAAAGTTAATGCAACAGAGTACTAGATGCCATGTTTCCTGGGTAGATATATTTGTCAGATAATGCGAAAAAGCAATCAACATTTCCCAATGATCTGTGGGAAAACTGAACTTGGTAATAAAGCTGGCACGATAGGAATATTTTCATGAGGCTGTCCAGACCCAATCACATTCCAGAAAGATGAGCGTCTACAATATGTACTGCCAGGAGTGCAAGAGAGCTAGAACTGCATTTCTGGGAGAGGAAGAAGTGGAGAATCTTTGGATACATGTTACAAATAATGAAGAGTCAAAAACAGGGAGAGGTAGAAGCAAGCGTAAAGTTGCCATTCATTTACTATCAATAGTTTCAAATAAGTATTTTGGCCTACCATAAAGGCATGCTTTAAAGTTGATTAATAAGTGACATTTTCTAGAATCCCACTTGAAGCACTAGCATTTTTGTATTTCGAAGCAGGTTAGGTCATTTTTTTCTGTATAGAAAAAAACATGTCTTTTGTAAGGATCATCTAAATTGCAGTTGGTTTCCTGATGATGTACTAAAAACCTTTAAATAGGCTGGATGCAGTGGCTCATGCCTGTATTCCTAGCACTTTGGGAGGCTGAAGTGGGCAGATCACCTGAGGCCAGGAGTTCAAGCCCAGCCTGGCCAACAAGGTGAAACCTCGTCTCAATAAAAATATAAAAATCAGCTGGGTGTGGTGGCACATGCCTATAGTCCCAGCGACTAGGGAGGCTGAGACAGGAGAATCACTTGAACCCAGGAGACAGAGGTTGCAGCAAGCTGAGATCGAGCCACTGCACTCCAGCCTGGGTGTCAAAGTGACTCTGTCCAAAAACAAACAAACAAACAAACAAAAATTCCTTGATTTTCCCTGCTTTATAGCAGCCAAATTACTATCAAAATGCTTCTTGAGTTTTTTATTATATGGTTTGAGGAAAATTATTTCTCAGCTGCCTAGTTTGAACATTTTTTCTCTTTACTATGTAGTCATATTGAAAAGAACTAGAAACTTTCAAATTTCTACCAACTGGCATCAAATCAAATTCTAGGAGCCACGGCTGGCTTCTCCAACCACACTTAGCTTCATCCCACCCAATCCCTGCCCTAAGTAAAAGACAACAACACTACATCTTTATGCCAATAAAATCAATCTAATTCAGCCTAGGCCATTGGATTAAAGAAAAAATAGTCTTCCAATAAATTAAAGTTATTGATAGCCTAAGTCTCACTAAAATTAATAATTTTATTTTTTGAAAAAAACTACAAAAGATAATATTAAATAAAGCAAAGGGAAAAAGGATGAGAAAAAGAAGAAAGGAGAAGAGTAAGATACTCTGAGCTGTAGATAAGTCTTGGAAAGATAATTTATTTCTAGTCTTATACAATACAAATGGTCCTCAACTTAAAATGATTTAACATTTTTCAATTTTATGATAGCCTTATCAAGATATCACCTGATGCATTTCAACTTATGATATTTTCAACTTATAATAAATGTATGGAGATGTAAGCCCATCATAAAGAGCATCTGTAGACCTCATCAGTTACATTTTCCAGAAAGTGGAAGGTCAGAGTCATGAAATGACATCCACTGACAACTAGAGACAATGACTTTTCCCTAGATGTTTCTAGTAAGAAACAAATTAGTAACCACAACTAATGGATGCACGCATATGTACATTAATTCACCAAATAGTTATTGAGAAATGCTATATGCAAAACACTCTCCTAAATTGGCAGGTGAGGGATGGAAAAGGTGAGAAAAATGTAATATGTTTCCTCAACAAATTTGAAATGTAGTAGGGATGTCAGATTAGTAAACAAAAAACAAGTACGCAAAATACTTGTCAGATACAAGTAAACAAAATACAAAAAATAAAACAGAGAGGGGAGGGGAGAGACATGGAGTGGAGAAGAGAAGGGGAGGGGAGGCAAGGAGGAGACTGAAGGATTGAAATTTCCGGACTGAACGAAGAAATGTGGTATAGCTTTTAAAAACAAGAGATCTGAAGAAGTGTAGTGAGGCTGCCAACATGAAAAATATCTCTCCTTTCTGGGCAAGATTAGACTTGGTTCTTTGGATTATGATGAAATGGAAATTTCAGGGCACTAAGAGAAACCATAAGGTTTTACATGTCCTTTATTATCCATCAAATGTAGTGCCAAGCCATCCTCAGCAATTACTCACACGGATGTCTGGCCTCTGCCTGAAAGTGGGATTCTTCATTTCTCCAAAGGTTCTGGGCCCCAGGTCTGCCGTTGCTCCCTCAGTGACCTGAGGCTGACAGCAGGAGGGTGTGCCTTGCGTGGCGCAGTGTCATCCTATCACTACTCTTCTGTCAAATTTGAAATATTATGAGCAGGTTTCTCTTTCTTCTTTTAGAGATATAAAAGGCAAGCAAGCACTGAAGAAAACTGAGTGAACTGGAGAAATG
Organism: Chlorocebus sabaeus; assembly: GCF_047675955.1. Taxonomy (NCBI): domain Eukaryota; kingdom Metazoa; phylum Chordata; class Mammalia; order Primates; family Cercopithecidae; genus Chlorocebus; species Chlorocebus sabaeus. Next base: position 32,499,500 of record NC_132925.1, read on the forward strand.
GATTGCTTCAGCCTGAGTGAACTGGAGAAATGGATTGCTTTAGCCAAGTGCCTGTTCTCAGGTGTACAAAGGCTTCTGATAAAAGGATCATCTACTACTACTGTTAAGCCCTGCAGACTTGGCGTGAGAGAGTCAAGAATCAAGCCTTCTGTGCAAACTTGCAAACCTAGTGCATAACAGAGAAAATGAAGACATCATTTGCTGATTGTAAAACAAACAAACAAACAAAAAACAAAACCCAAAAAACTAAAAAGCAAGCAGGCACCTTCCAACCTAAAAGGGCCTTTTATTAGTGAATTTGGCAATATTACATGTTCTCTTTCCTTGATGCAATATGCAGCTCAACTGTTGGAGAGCTACAGTGTAACGGTTAAAGGAATAGATTTTGGAATCAGATAGTTCCGGTATGAATTTTGGTTCTGGTACCTATTGCTGTGTGACCTTGGACACATTTCTTAACTCTTCTTCAGTTTCCTTCCAGACCTATAAATGTAGGATAATGGTAGTATTACTTTATAGAGTCATTATAAAGTGATTAAAAGAAATTCCTTAAAAAATTTATAATAGTACTAGAGTCACAATATGAGTTTAGTAAATGGTAGTAGTACTTTATAGTCATTGTAAAGTGATTAAAATAAATTCTTTAAAGAATTTAAAGTAGTACTAGAGTCACAATATGAGTTTAGTAAATGCTGGTAATTAATAGCATTACTTTAGAAAAACAGGGAATAATGATATAATATTAATTCCTTATGTTTTTCATAAGAAGGAAAAATTATGGGTATCAGGGCAGCTCAGGTCTCATGGTGTATGTAGGGAGGCTCTTCCTGAGTGTCTCCCATTGCAGTAAAAAAAACTGAGTCAGTAATGGCCCATAGATGTAGAGTTACAGCTCTGTTTTCTCTAGAAGTCTGGTTGCCTATCACTAGATTCCTCTTTGCCAACGAAAGTATCTTATACATCACCATCAGAGAAAGACAGTGGCACTAAACTTGGGAGCCACCACTTATCTGGTTACTCCTGAGATGTTATTTCTGATGTTCATCACCCAACATAGTAACCAATTATTCCAGGTTTGTGTCACATCAAAAGTTTTTAAGTATTACATTTACATCCATCTTCTAGTTATTGATAACACATCATACAAGATTTTGTCAAGAACAACGACATACGCATGGGTTTCTCTACAAGTGTAATGCAGTACTTTTTTTCTACAGAGATCCTACTGCTGCTTTCTTTCTACTAAAACATTCTCTCTCCCTCTCTCTCTTGCTCACTCTTGCTCGCTCTCTGTCTCACCCCTCCCCTCTCTATCTTTCTCACTCTTCCTCCCTTCATACTGTTTAGTTCATGATATATTATCATATGAGTCTGTCCAAATTCTTTTTATCACCATACCCCAACCTCTCCAAATCATTCTCATATGTCTAATGAATTCATGTGTTAATAAATGTACTTTCAAAATGTGCTGAATTTTTCTATGTGAATGTATTTTAGAACATATAATTGATATTCTATTTCATGTATATCATCCTATTTGTTACTTTTTTTACTCAGTACCATCTTTTTCAGTTTCATACATGGGGCTATATCTACTTCTAGTCTGCTGGTTCTAACTGCTGCAGGATGCTTTCTGGCATTCACCTACCACATGTGGTTATCCACTTTTCCCCAATGGACACTCCGATTGCTTCCGATTCCCTATCACCACCAAAACAGCTGCAGTAAATTATGAACCTGCCTAAGTTCATAATTATGAACCTGAGAGATATGCCCAAAGGCCAAATTGCTGGGTTGCTGACATACATATAGTAAATCTGACCAAGAGCTGCCACTTTGCTCTTTGATGTAGCTGCACCAACTAGAGTAGTCTTAATTATCACCCTTCATACAGCATGTCACAATTGTAAGCCCCATCTCTTCATGTCTTCACGGCGATGTCCTGAAGTCGCATTGACCACCTGTGTTAAATGTCAAATTCTATTAGTTTGTAGCCATTCTCTGTGCATTGGAATATATAGTAAGACAGGGTCATAAATGTACTTGTTGATTCTCTTCCTTGATATTTTCTTGTTAGAATAACTGAGCACTTTCTTGGCAATGGTTCTTCCAATGTTGTATCAGTTAATCACCAGACTTATTTTAGAGCTTTATCTATGGTTTCTTTTCCCCTCATCCTGTTTCACATTTCAGGTTAAATCCCTTTTGAACAGGCTAGAAGTTCTCCTATCAAACACAGTTTTCCTATTCTCATACAGTGCACATCATCCCTTGCCAAAGCTCAGATGTTCTGGCATGAAAAATCATGGCCTACAACACTTTAAAATAATTTCTGTGGCCAATGGTTCACTTCCCTGATGCCTTTTCCTCTTCCAAATGCTCCAACTGCTTTGATTTGTAGCCTGGACTTCAAAGTCACCAACAATACGTTCCAGATTCCTTTGGCTGCTGTATTATTAATTCCCAAAGAGATCAGCAAAACAGCCAGGAGTTAGTGGGCTTGAGGGGAGATTCAATTGCTGTGACTTTTCAGAAGATTCAATCCCTCCTGCCTCTGAGTTACTTTCTCTACATATTCACTTCTAGACAATGGTTTCAATTCCATTGTTCTTTTGGGATATTGTTCCTCCTGACTTATCTCCTGGATTATTTTCTCCATCTTGATAAAACCAGTATGGTATTTTCCTATTACAACTGTCCACCTAACTCAGGAGCACAAAAACAATCTGTTCCATAACTTAGCATAAATCTTCTATTTGTAATGATGGCAAAAAATTAACCCAGTCACTTTCAGATACTTACTCTCATCCAGTCAAATTCAAATGTATTATACTGACCATTCAATTCACATAAATATTTCTTTCTTTTCTTCTCCAAGCCAGTTTGGGATCAATGGCCCTGGAGAGAATAAAGGAGAATGCCCCCACTTTCTAATATTTGTCCTGCACTATCTCTGCATTCCTAAGGAGCTCATTAAGTCTGGTCTCAGGCTCAGCAGCTGACAGCTGAAAATTGGCTAAAATATGACAACCATCTTCTCCCTAGGAAGATTTGTGACTTCAGTTGATTTCAGGAAACTATAGCCACTTCTACCTCTTCCCCCAGGCAGAAGTGAGCATCTGTTTATTTGCCAACTCTAAGAGGCCACTTGGTAATCAAGGGTGTCTCTCTGTCCCCTTGATTACCAAGTGGCCTCTTAGAGTTGGCAAATAAATGTGCACTACCAACTGACATCTAGAGTTCTATAGAGCCACAAGAAAATTACAAAGTCCCACAGATTGCGAACCAGGGAAGAAAACTGGGTGTGGCATGCAGGGAAATCATTACTTTCTTTGAGCCTTGCTGCCCTGTTTCCATATAGCCCTGTGGTGCTGGCTGCAATTCTAAAGCCGTGCTCAGTAAAATTCATCCAAGGTATAGAATGACTTTATGTCTTACTTTTTGACTTCCCAAACTTTGCAGGGAGACCTATTCAGCAACCCCTCTCCTCATACACAAACATACAAACACATGTTCCTATGCATGCAAAAATGCATACACACATGCACAAACGCATACGTGCATGCACACACATCACCACCAACACCAGCACCAACACAAATACCCTCTGTTTTTCATTTTCAAGTACTTTTTCTTCAGCTGTCTCCTGAAGCTTGTCATTGTCACCTCCCAGGGCAAGGAATAGGAGTAGATAAGTTTCCTCAACAACATCCTTTTAATTTGGTAATTTGGATTCTGGGTCATTATTTTCAAGGTGGCTTGTATCGACAACAACCATTTCCAATTAAATTTCCCAGTGGGAAAGGGAGAAGTAGGGGTACATTCCATTACTACGGTTGGCTCTTGAACAACAAGGTGGCTAGGAGCATTGACTCTCATGCAGTGGAAAAATCCATGTATAACTTTTGACTACCTCAAAACTTAACTACTAATGGCCTACTGTTGACTAGAAGCCTTAGCCATAACATAAAGTTGATAACACATACTTTGCATGCTATATGTATTATATACTGTATTCTTACAATAAAGCAAACTAGAGAGAAGAAAATATTACTAGGAAAATCACAAGGAAGAGAAAATACATTTACAGTACTTAATGTATTTATGGATATCATAAATTTATGTGTCTGTTTACAAGTTGAACTACCTGTCTAAAATGGTGAGCTACTGCAGCTGCAGACCTCAACCTGTGGTACATATCAAGTAATTCAACTTTTTCGTATAATGTCATAACTTTTCTTGGCTTCTTGGGAGCACTTTCAGCATCACTAGTGGTACTTCGTATGTGTCTCATGGTGTAATTCAAGGTTTGCAGTATTGCACTACACACAATGAAAGATACGTGACAACCATGAGACATCACTTCTTGCCTTGATATCCAATTCACTGGAGAGACAAACTGCTCACACAAAGATGATTCGCTTAACAAGATGTTTTGAGTGGATATTCATGACTCTTGAGTTCACTGCAATAACCACAGGTTATTTCATGCAGTGATGATTTCATACAGCATCTTTACATTTGTTTACCTTTCTCTGCACTGAAAATGGTGAATGGCACCATTTATGTTTGTGTGCTTAAGTTTTGATAAATTTAACTTTTATAAAGATTTGTGTATATTTGATACTAGTAAATAATAAAATAGACTAATATCTACATATACTTAGGGCATTCTTGGCATACCTAAGTTTTCTTAATTTTTTTTTATATTTCCAGGCTACATGGTTCATCTATGAAGTTTTTCAAATTTCCTCTGGGTCTTTGGGTCTTCATTTCTGAAGTTTCCTGTATCATATAAAACTTTAATTAGATAAATGTGTTATGCTTTTCTCTTGCTAACCTGTCTTTTGTTATAGGAATATCCACTTGACCCTTACGGTAGGCAAGGAAGTTGATTTTTTGTTGCAAATCTCCAAAAAATTTTCTAACATATTTATTGAAAAAAAAATTGCATTAAGAGGGCCCACACAATTCAAACCTGTGTTACTCAAGAATCAACTGTACTTTACATACCACTCTGCTACACAATCATTTATAGAAGCCTTTCTTTCCATTAAGCCAGCTTGAAGAATGACCTTTCTCAAGCAATGGATGGCACAACTATTACTATTTGCAAAGTTAGCCCTTGAAGAGTTCACAGTTAGCTAAATCCCCTTTGGTAAAAAATTCACTTGTTCCTAAAACATGATGATTTGCAAAACAACAAACTCCTCACCTAGTTGTAGGCAGAGGATATTGAATTCAGAGCAGTACCTACATGACTACCTAATCTAGGCAAAAGGCCTCAAATATAGGATCTATCTCAACCTCTAGGGAAGGCTCTTTAGCAGACATTTATAGTATGATCACAGTGTTTACTAATTCTATAAGAAACGATTAAAACCTCATCTCTGTTAAAAGTCTGAAGAGACTTCTAGATTGTTTCATAATCTTAGCCAAATATTTTTAATTACTTCTTTTTACTGCGCTTGTAATTTTCCTATTTGATAAATAATTTAAGTCCTTTTATCTATAGTCTCATGCACTATTTTACATTGTAAATTTTAAGTATTTAAAGAAGTTTTATAAGTTTTTAAATTCACTTTTACAAAGTTTGGTACTTTTTTTTTTTTTTTTTTTTTTGAGACGGAGTCTCGCTCTGTCGCCCAGGCTGGAGTGCAGTGGCCGGATCTCTGCTCACTGCAAGCTCCGCCTCCCGGGTTCACGCCATTCTCCTGCCTCAGCCTCCCGAGCAGCTGGGACTACAGGCGCCCGCCACCTCGCCCGGCTAGTTTTTTGTATTTTTTTAGTAGAGACGGGGTTTCACCATGTTAGCCAGGATGGTCTCGATCTCCTGACCTCGTGATCCGCCCGTCTCGGCCTCCCAAAGTGCTGGGATTACAGGCTTGAGCCACCGCGCCCGGCCAAGTTTGGTACTTTTATTAGGAAAGTTTATAAAATACTTTGAAATGGGCACAGAGATTACTTGGTGTCTCTACTGGTTTTCTCTTAACTACCATGACAAATTACCACTGTAGAGGCGGGAAGATGTGATACTTTTCGTCATCCACCATAAGGGTCAAGTTGGAGACTCCTATAACAAAAGAAAGGTTAGCAAGAGAAAAGCATAACAAATTACTTAATCAAAGTTTAATAATGATACAGGAGCCTTCAGAAATGAAGACCCAGGGGCCAAGTGCAGTGGCTCATGCCTATAATCCCAACACTAAGGAGGCCAAGGCAAGCAGATTGCTTGAGGACAGGAGTTCGAGACCAGCCTGGCTAACATGCTGAAACTCTGTCTCTAATAAAATTACAAAAATTAGCCGGGCATGCTGGTGCATGCCTGTAATTCCAGCTATGTTGGGAGGCTGAGGCATGATAATTGCTTGAACCCAGGAAACACAGGTTGCAGGGAGCCAAGATCGAGCCACTGCACTCCAGCCTGGGTAACAAAGTAAGGCTCTGTCTCAAAACAAAAAAAAAAAAAAGAAAGAAAAAAGAAAAAGAAAAAGAAGTGAAGACCCAAACACCCATAGGAAATGGTCTATTTTTATGCTTAGGTTTGATGAACAATGGACAGCTGTGTAGAAATGTGACTGGACAAAAGGGTATGATCTAATGATAATAGACTGAGATGGGAAACCCGGCAAGAACTGTCTGCTCAGATTCTTCTTGGCCTCTCTCTATAGCATTTCTTTCCCCCAGGTATTGGGCAGGACCCCTCTGGAATGAGCATCTTATGAAATATTTTCAGGCAAGTTAGGTTAGAGAATTTCTTTTTTGATCAGTTCTCAAGCAGAAAAGTAGGCGAAGGTCACAAGGACCTTCTTGCTTCTGAGGCCCTCCCAAGCTCTTACATTTCTTAATACTTTTGGGTAGTGTTTTCTGAGCCCCAACACCATAAACCTAGTAGATCAAAACAACACAAATTTATTATTTTATACCTTTGGAGGTGAGAAGTCTGAAATGGGTCTCACTAAGCTAAAATCAAGGTGTTGGTAGAGCCTCATTTCTTCCGAAGGCTGTAGGGGAAAATCCATTTTCTTGTCTCTCCAGCTTCTAGAGGTTACTTGTATTCCTTGGTTTGTGGCCTCGTCTTCTATCTTCAAAGCCAGCAGTGTGGTATCTTCATGTCTCTCTCTGACTATGACCTCTCCCTCTGCCCCTCTTTTCTATTTTAAAGGACACTTGTGGTTACACTGAGTCCATCTGGATAAACCAGGACAATTTCCTTATTTTAAAGTCATTAGATTAGCACTGAATTTCATCTACAACCTTCATTCCCCTTTTCCATGTAACATAATGAGAGGTGACAACATGCTAGCAGCCCTAACTCTTGGCGTCTCCTCGGCCTTGGCATCCACTCTGGCAGTGCTTGAGGAGCCCTTCAGCCTGCCATGACACTGTGGGAGCCCCTCTCTGGGCTGGCAGAGGCCAGAGCTAGCTCCCTCTGCTTGCAGGGAGGTGTGGAGGGAGAGGCGTGGGTGGGAACCGGGGCTGCGTGAGGCACTTATGGGTTAGCATGAGTTCTAGGTGGGCATGGGCTCGGTGGGCCCCACACTCGGAACAGCTGGCTGGCACCACTGGCCCTGGGCAGTGAGGGGCTTAGCACCTGGGCCAGCAGCTGCAGAGGGTGCACAGGGTCCCCCAGCAGTGCTGGCTCGCAGGCACGGTGCTCAAATTCTCCCCAGGCCTCAGTTGCCTCCCCATGGGGCAGGGCTCTGGACCTGCAACCCACAGTCTCCCATGCCCAAGCCTCCCCCACCGCCGTGGTCTCCTGTGGGGCCCAAGCCTCCCAGACAAGCACCACCCCCTGCACTATGGTGCCAGGTCCCATCAATCGCCCAAGGGTTGAGGAGTGCAGGCACGGCGCCAGATTGGCAGTCAGCTCCGCCTGCGGCCCTGGTGCGGGATCCACTAGGTGAAGTCAGCTGGGCTCCTGAGTCTAGCTGGGACTTGCAGAACCTTTACGTCTAGCCAAGGGATTGTAAATACCCCAATCAGCACCCTGGGTCTAGCTCAAGGTTTGTAAATACACCAGTCAGTACTCTGTATCTAGCTAACCTAGTGGGGACTTGGAGAACTTTTCTGTCTAACCCTCTGTGTCTAGCTAAAGGATTGTAAATACAGCAATCAGTGCTCTGTGTCCAGCTCAAGGTTTGTAAAGGCACCAATCAGTGCTCTGTGTCTAGCTAATCTAATGGGGACTTGGAGAACTTTTATGTCTAGCTAGAGGATTGTAAATGCACCAATCAGCACTCTGTGCCTAGCTCAGGGATTGTAAATACACCAATAAGTACCCTGTGTCTAGCTCAAGGTTTGTAAATATACCAATCAGTACTCTATATGTAGTTAACCTAGTGGGGACTTGGAGAACTTTTCTGTCTAGCGCTCTGTGTCTAGCTCAGGGATTGTAAACACACCAATCAGCACTCTGTCAAAATGGACCAATCATCTCTCTGAAAAATGGACCAATCAGCAGGATGTGGGTGGGGTCAGATAAGGGAATAAAAGCAGGTTGCCCGAGCTAGCAGTGCTAACCTGGTTGGGTTCCCTTCCACGCTGTGGCGGCTTTGCTCTTTCACTGTTTACAATAAATCTTGCCATTGCTCACTGGGTCCATGCCACCTTTATGAGCTGTGACACCCCGAAGGTCTGCAGTTTCACTCCTGAAGTCAGCGAGACCACGAACTCGCAGGGAAGAAGGAACAACTCCAGACGCGCTGATTTTAAGAGCTGTAACACTCACTGCGAAGGTCTGCAGCTTCACTTCTGTCAGTGAGACCATGAACCCACCAGAAGGAAGAAGGTCCAGACACATCTGAACGTCTGAAGGAACAAACTCTGGACACACCATCTTTAAGAACTGTAACACTCACCACAAGCGTCGGTGGCTTCATTCTTGAAGTCAGCGAAACCAAGAACCCACCAATTCTGGACACAATAACATATTAATAGGTTTGGGGAATTAGGACATAGATGTCTTGGGATGTGGGGCTGGAGGGGCACTATTCTGCCTACTGCAGTGTGCGTTCACTGGAATGCTCATTGTTATCTAGTGGACAACCAGGGAGTTATCTGATTCTAAAGGAATAGTCTTCGTGCTTTGACAAGGCTGTTTACTATTTCCCAGGCCCTGGGCTGAACACTGCATAATCTCTCTTAATATCTGAACTACTGATAGCCACATGTTACTAAAGAAGAAGCTGAGCCTTAGCACCAGTGAGTCACTTGTTCAAAGTCACATGGTACATCTTCTCTTTCTATGGATTGCAGCCTCACTTGCTGGAGCACCTGTAACAATACGGATTAACAAGAGAAGAGCATACCAACGTATTTATATATCCCATTTGCAAAGGTGCCATATTGTAGCATGTCCTGATCCCCATCACTGTTTTATCACTTTATTAGTTGGAGAAACAGGGTGATGCAAATAATTCTTCTCTTTTGAAATACAAATGCATTTTGTCTAATTGGTATATAATTGATGCATGCCTTGTAGGAAAGACTTTATTTTTATTTTTGAGATGGAGTCTTGTTTGTCACCCAGGCTGGAGTGCAGTGGCACAATCTCAGCTCACTGAAACCTCTGCCTCCCGGGCTCAAGTGATTCTCCTGCCTCAGCCTCCTGAGTAGCTGGGACTATAGGTGTCCACCACCAGGACCAACTAATTTTTGTATTTTTGGTAGAGACAGTGTCACCATATTGGCCAGGCTGGTCTCAAACTCCTGACCTCAAGTGATCCAACCGCTTCGGCCTCCCAAAGTGCTGAGATTACAGGCGTGAGCCACCATGCCCGGGTGGAAAGATCATTTCAAACGTTAAATTTTATTGTCCTATAGATATTAAATAGTTCTGCATCAATTAGTAAATTCATTTCTGTATTGCTGAGTGCCTATATATGTCTATTCTTCAGATTATTTTTGAATCAGTTTTAACATCTTACTGATTCCTTCATTAATGTATTAAATAAAATATTTGATATGTATGCATTATACATTCAGATGAGTGATTATTTTATTTTTAAAAAAATAAATTTTGACACGCTTGAAATTACCTAATAGCCAAGAATTATCTGCCTGAATTATAAACAGAAGTTTATACTCTCTGAAACAGTATTCCCCCAGGTACACTCTATCTAACACAAATTCTGTGGGTGTTAATAAATATTCCCTGAAAGAAGGGTTTCATTTTTAAATAATTTGGGGAAATTTTTTTATTCTTACAGCACTAGTATTTTATGTACAACATTTTAGAAAATTTTATTCTAGGCCAAGTGCAGTGGCTCGCACCTGTAATCCCAGCACTCTAGGAGGCTGAGGCAGGCGAATCACCTGAGGTTAGGAGATTGAGACCAGCCTGGCCAACAAGGTGAAACCCCGTCTCTACTAAAAACGCAAAATTTAACTGGGAGTGATGGCACTCACCTGTAGTCCCAGCTACTCAGGGATGCTGAAGCAGGAGCATCGCTTGAACCCAAGAGGCAGAGGTTGCAGTGACCCGAGATCGTGCCAGTGCAGTTCAGCCTGGGGGACAGAGTGAGACTCTGTGTCAAAAACTAACAAACAAACAAAAAAAATTTTGTTCTAGATTTTTGGATCATTGTAAACTAATGACAAACTATTAGCCAAGACCCACATTCAATTATTGTGCTCATGTCCAAAAAAAATTATTCTATTTCTTTGCCTTAGTTTTTCCACCTTGAAAATGCTCTTGGCTGTCTGGTTGGCTGTAACTAAAGCCTGCTTGCAACCAGTAAGGTTGTAGGTGTATAGGTGTGTCTTAGAACCAAGGGTATCTCTGATTTTCGTTTGGTTTGATTTTTCTAGGTAAGAGATTATGATAGGATCTAGAATATCAAATTATTGATTTATAATGGATCATCAGTGGCCCAAAAGCTCATGTTCATCATTCAAGATTTCACCTTCCTAGTAACAGTGGACCTGGTGACTGGTAGTCAAATGACTCTTTGATGACTGTGAATCAGAGTAAAGTGAGGTATGCACTTTCTCAGATCAAGTAATAATAACAAAGTATTATGATAATCACTAACACTATTAGATGTTTACTATTTGCCAGGTCCTGGGCTGAACACTGTGCATAAACTCATTTAATATCTAAACTAGTAATATCTCCATCTTACTAAAGAAGAAGTTGAGCCTTCCAGCCAGTAAGCCACTTGTTCAAACTCACACGGCACAGGTTGAGCTGTGATTGAGGCCCACACAGTAGTGAGCATTATAATACACAGGCCTATAGTCCTTTGGCTGATTGGGTCCAGATGTAGTTCAGATTTCTGAATTGTTAAGATTTGAGAGAAGTAAACAGTTCATATACTGTACATTAAAACATCCCTAGTGGGAACTCTACCTTTTAACATTCTTAGTAGGAATACGGGCAGCCTCTCATGATTAAACACATTAATATATCTGTCATAAAATATAAAAATACATTAAGATAATAAAGACTATGTCCTCATATCGCAGGTAAACATTGTTGCCAAATGGGTCTCAAAAGAGTATCCGTTTTCAAAGTTGTTTGAGTTTTAGAACTTCACGTAAAGGATTCTGGACCTGCACTGTTCACTAGGTTTCGTATCTCTCCCTTCCCGGGGTAGCGCTGACAATACTGCTGATTCTTACTCTTACTTTAGGTTTGATGAGCCAAGCCTCCAGACTTCTAGCTCCAGGTTTTCTTGAGTCAGGGTAAAATACATTTGGCCTCTAGGGGGAGCGCCAGACCTCCAGTTTCACATCACTTCACCACTTCCCCACACCCCAATCTACACCCTCAAAAGCAAAGCCCTCCAACCCCAAAGAGGAGTTGTACACCTGGACATGTCAAGAAGGACTTACATTGAGCCACCATACAAAGGCTGTGGTCTCTTTTTCCCAGCATTTTCTGCTCTGGGAGTGTGTCTTCCCTCTGCATACGTGGTATAGTAGATGACCAGGAGCTGGTCATCTGGCTGTGACTCATCCCTCCCTGAGAAAGCAATGGGGTGGGCAATGTCAACAGAACAGTGTCCCACAGTGCTTAAGAATATGCAGGCCAGTCCTCACTTTCCTTGGCAGGCTTTCCTACTGCCCTTCCTTGCCATCAGCGTGGTACAATAGAAAAGTCGGAAGGGCGGTGGCTCACACCTGTAATCCCAGCACTTTGGGAGGCTGAGGCTGGCAGATCACGAGGTCAAGAGATCAAGACCATCCTGGCCAACATGCTGAAACCCCATCTCTACTAAAAATACAAAAATTAGCTGGGCATGGTGGCAGGAGCCTGTAGTCCCAGGTACTCAGGAAGCTGGGGCAGGAGAATCGCTTGAACCTGGGAGACAGAAGTTGCAGTGAGCTGAGATCGGGCCACTGCACTCTAGCCTGGCGACAGAGCGAGACTCCATCTTAAAATAAATAAATAAATAAATAAAATAAAGAGCAGTAAAAAAAATTTCTATTGCCATTAAAAAACCATAATTCATGCTGCAGTGGCAAACCAAAACCAGTGCTAGTGTAATCACCCAAGGGGTTCACCTTGCCAGGTGCCTAGATAGAGCTGATTCATCAAGACAGGGAAATTGCAATAGAGAATGAGTAATTTACAGAGCCGGCTGTGTGGGAGACTGGAGTTTTATTATTACTCAAATCAATCTCCCTGAGCATTCAGGGAGCAGAGTTTTTAAGGATAACTTGATGGGTCGGGGGAAGCCAGTGAGCCAGGAGTGCTGGTTGACAGGGATGAAATCATAGGGAGTGGAAGATGTCCTCTTGTGCTGAGTCAGTTCCTGGATGGGGGCCATAGGATCAGATGAGCCAATTTATTGATCTGGGCGCTGCCAGCTGATCCATCAAGTGCAGGGTCTGCAAAGCATCTCAAGCCCTGATCTTAGGAGCAGTTTGGGGAGGGTCAGATTCTTGTAGCCTCCAGCTTTATGACTCCTAAATCATAATTTCTAATCTTGTGGCTAATGTTGGTCTAGTCCCCAGGCAGGAAGGAGGTCTTTGAGAAAGGGCTGTAACCATCTTTTTTTAAAACTATAAACTAAATTTCTCCCAAAGTTAGTTCGTCCTATGCCCAGGAATGAACAAGGATAGCATGGAGGTTAGAAGCAAGATGGAGTCAGTTAAGTTAGATCTCTTTCACTGTCTCAGTCATAATTTTGCAAAGGCGGTTTCAATCGTGCTAATTATTCTCACTATCTACTTATGTGTAGTATGAAAGGAACTATTCCTCGGAGAAACTGATATCTCTATCTGAAAGGCAGGATGTGGCCTCTAAGAACCCGCTCTTACTTCTAAAAGGACAGTTCCTAAGAGACTGCATCGTCTTCAGCTCACAAAGAATTGCTGCTAGTACCATTCAAATTATTCACTCTAGAAAGCCCAAAAATATATTTCCTAAACCTGCTAACTATAACCTTCTACAACAGCAGCATAGACTACCAAAAGCCAAAAATATACATTTCATTTAAACAGCTTTGAGCCTTGTGAAGCGTTAAGTACTGAACTGCCCATTGTACATGACTCAAAGTGTCTAACTCAGGGGTGTTTGCTGCACACATTAGTCAATGCCATCTCCTGATAAAATTTGACATGCCATTTGCAGCTCTACTAGACATTCTAAATATCAGAAAAAAAAGAAAATAACTAAGGTATGAGATTGTTACATGCAGTTGTGAGTAACAGCAAGGGAAAAGCAATAGAACAGAGGTCTCTGGGCAGAAAATTCCTACCAGAGAAATTCTGCTGGCTTGTTATAATACCCAGGCACTGGGTTAGCTTCCAATGCAAAAGCACAAAATATTAGAAGGAATATTAATATAACCTCTCACTCTATAGAGGAGAAAGCAAAATCTTTCAACTATATCTCAATTTTAGTTGAAGCATTTAGAGGAGTTTTCTGATGGATATACATAAAACCTGCTTTATACAAATTGGTTTTATGGTGTCCTTGGTTGGAGCATCTCTATTACATAAATCATGAAATGACTGCTTTGGGACAAAATTTTCCTTTTATATTTCTCTAGACTAGGGAACCTGATACAGTGTATGGAGAACTTTTTTCTTCTCCTATTCTCTTTTTTTGGGGCTGATTTTTTGTTCTTATTTGTAGGTTCAAGGACAACTCTGTACAGAATTTTGAAAATTGAAACTTCAACCAATTTGCAGATATCCTAACCCAGTACTGTTGAAAGTGTGTTCACAGACTACTGACAACTGCTTCTTATCAGTTCATGACAAGATTCATACCGAAATTGAGAATTGCATTTAGAATGTTGCAATAATTTAAAATCCCTTAAATCTAATGACAAGAAAAGAGTTGTTTATACTTTGTATATTCATCCATGAGGAACTGGGAATTTAAAATGACTAGCTGGTTTTTAACCCCAGATATTTTGAGAAGCATCGTTCTAACTTGTGGTCTTTTCAACTGCCCATGCCTTGCTTTTGATCCATAATTGTATAATGATTGATTCTGACCTTCTGATTAGCAAAGCCCAGAGTACAAAAATCAAGCACAAAGTCCAATAAAAATAATTCATCAACTAGTACCAGTATGATGTGGTTTGGTTTTTGCCTTGAAAAGCACTATCACATGTTAGCTCATTTAAAGTTTTGCAAACATATGAGATAGGAAAGATATTACATATATTTTGTATGTGATTCAGCTGAGCTCAGAGATAGTGTGCCCTGTCTGAGATTCCACAGCTAAACTGACAAGCTGGAGAGGGTTAGGAAAGAGCTGAAAGACTATTCACTGGATGAGTGATCACGAAAAAATTGCTTCATTTCTCTGAGGTTCACTTTCCTTATTTGAAGCAAGCAGATAATAATAATTACCCAGCAGATTGAATGCTTGATGAAAGAAACAAATGAGAAAATATGGTAATCATTTAAAAACTTGTATTTGTCCTTATTAAGATTTGTTCACTCGCATTACAGGTAGAACAACAGTATCTCACAAAAGTAGGTTAGTTTTCCCAGGGCCTGGAACACATACAAAAAAAATGCCAATAAATAGCAGCAGAATGAATGTCTAAATGAATGAGCATGGGTTTTTGTCTGTACTCAATTCTTTCTAATGCACACAGAACTTAACCAAAAGGAATGTAATCTTGACAATTCTGTTCTCTACTAGTATATTACTTAGGATTTCATGGATTGTATTCAACTATATACACATTTTTGGATAGTCAACCCAGAGATTTTTCAAACTCATTTTAATTAAAGAACTCTTTTCTCCAAAGTTTTATATAGAGTTTCATTGCTTCAAAACAAATATATATACACACACACACAGAGTGTATATATATATATACACACACACACTATAGATGTGTATATACTATATGAGGCATAGTATATATACAACCTCATAGTATATATTATATATACCATATATACATATGAATATATACATACACATGTATTATATATATGCATATATAATACATATGTATATATAGTATACACAAGGGATTATTTTTATTGGACTTTGTGCCTCATTTTGTATTTGGTATTGTATCTGTGTGTGTATGTTTGTGTGTGTGTGTGTGTATGTTTGTGTGTGTGTGTGTGTGTGTGTGTGTGTGTGTTTGTATTTGGTGACAGAAACAGAGTGATCTGGTTCCTGACTCATTCAGCCTCTCCCTGGCCCCAAAATAGCTCCTGAAATGCTTTCTCGGGCCCCTAGGGCTCCATGAAGCACAGTCTAAAATCACTGTTTTTATTAGTGGACAGCATGAACAAGTGACAGTAGAAACGAGTTTAACCAAAATGACCAGAATTGATAAGAGTTTATAATAAGTTAGAAAAAATAAAGGCAAGCATACAGACTTTCAGAAACGTAGGTATCTCTCCTGAAAAATCTCCCAGAAGTGACAGCCATGAGTCAATTATTACATTTACCTTTGAAAGTCCAAACTGTAGTGAGTTATCCATAACCTTCTATGGTTCTACCCAATTTTGTGTATTGCATGTTTTGAGAGAAATGCAGAATTTCCTGTAGGGTGCTGTGGTTTTCATTGTTTGGTTGATGTTGTGAACATCCAGAGCCAGCTTTCCTCAAGTTCAAAGACAGGAAAACACAAGACACCAATGAAGAAGTTACAAACCTCCTGATACTCTAGTGACCCTGACTTAGAAGGGCCAGGTAGCTGAAAACACTGGCCTGATCAGTCAGAGGAAGTCGAATAGGACCTCTTTAGCGATAATACTTGAAAGAACATGCTACAGCCTCAGGTCATGTGCTAGACGAGACATTGGAGCTCTCAAAACATCGCCTGGTTACAGCAGTCAGTGCAGCACGGGAAGCTTACGCAGTTGAGGACACTGGAAAGGTAGAGGGCCAAGGGGCCCATCCATAGGTTAAAGTGGGCACATGGTGAACTTTCAAGGCGAGGAGCTTAGTTGTAGCTTTGCTGAGTTCATGGAGAAGACAGGACACGCCATTCATTTACTAAAGTGCCAAAAAGTTGAAAGAATCATGGCTTTGTTTTCCTGACTTTCCTAGTCCCATTCTCTCATCTACATAGCAGATGGACTCCCCTCTGTGCTGACAACCTTAGTATGGTTTGAATTAGCAAATGCTACTCCAAGGTATGCCATTCCATCTGTCTTCACCCATAGATTTTTCTTTTTATTTTTTTCTTTCTGAGACAGAGTATCACTCTGTCACCCAGGCTGGAGTCCAGTGGTGCCATTTCGGCTCACTGCAACCTCCGCCTCTTGGGTTCAAGGAATTCTCCTACCTCAGCCTCCTGAGTAGCTGGGATTACAGGCACCCGCCACCACACCCAGCTGACTTTTGTATTTTTAGTAGAGATGGGGTTTTGCTATGTTGGCCAGGCTGGTCTCAAATTCCTGACCTCAGGTGATCCACCTGCCTCAGCCTCCCAAAGTGCTAGGATTACAGGCATGAGCCATGGTGCCCAGCCTGATTTCTCTTTTTCCTTAATTGCAAAAGCTCTAATATGTAAGTTGGAGGATTCTTATCTCACTATAAACTTATCTTTTTGAGTCCTGCAGACAACAGAGGAGGTGGGTAGGAGAACAGGAAATACTTTAAAGAATCAGAGAGGACATCTCTTCAGTCTGAGGTAGCAGCTATGTCTGATTTCATTTTTCCACTGCTCCGAATGATCTTCTCTTCAAATCATGTGACTTATGAGATAGTGACAGATAATACAGGAGTTCATGATTGCTGGATCATTTTCATCTAGAAACACCTCAGTGCAACTTGCAAGATTTATATCGCTTTCTAGCTGTGAGTTACAAATTCAACAATATACTTTCGCAATAGCACCTTAAAGACAGATAACCTCAACATTTTGCAGAATAATTTTGAAATAATATGTTTGAACATCAACTCTGATGCTGGTAAAGGAACCTAGCAGATGTGTCTTTAATTTAAAGCAATAGACTATTTCATTAAAACTCTGGAAAGGGCTGGGGACCACTATTTTCTACTTTACATACAGGTGAAATTTAGGCCCAGTAATGTTAGAGGGTTTGTAAATTCCGTGACTACACTCCAGTTTTCTAGGTTGCTGACCTTTCACCTGCCCATTAAATTAGGGTTCATTCAAATGGAGTTTTTTTCAGAGGTAAGATCTTTCATAGTTTTTCATACCACAACAGTTTCTATCCCTATTTTGAGAATTAAAACAAACAAACAAACAAACAAAAAACAGGTAAAACTTGACATGGGGTAAGAAAATTAAACCACCTTTTGTTATTTTTGGATTTCCAAACCAAGTCTGTGCTGTCCAAAAAAGTACTACCACCTACAATATTAAATTTTAGGGGAAAGACCTTTTTAAATATTAGTTGTCCTTCTAGATTATTCTTCTTTCAACCAGAAGACCTAAAAACTGAATATGGACTTAATGAGGACGTCAGATGCTATTTACCTTAGAGTTGGGAGTGCTAGAATCTTAAAATCATTTCATTTTTATTGTCTCCCTGGGAGAGATGATAGGGAGTGAGAGAGAGGGAGATCTGTAGGTCATATGGTCATAATGAAATGTTCATTTGCATATGCACAGCCCGAAGATTGAGATGGGAGGAAGTAGTGAATTGCTTGATAGAATATCTTGCAGTTGACGTATTTGTTGGGCAGTTGGTAACCTAAGAGGATGCACATCCAGGTGGGATGAAGAGAAAATTGGTGAAGATGATGTGAGATTTATTTTCATTCACTCAGGTCAGGAAAAAGGATCCAGGAAGGGAAAAAGCATTCAAGTAAAGCAACCTATGTTGCAAATTATGCTACAAACTCATTACACCATGTAAAAAATTTATGTACTTTTGATGAAAGCTTAGGCTTGGCTTGGCATCAAAGGAAGGTGAAAAGTTTGAGATTCCAGTCAACACTTATGCTCCCCTTCTTTGATGCCACAAAGATGGATCACAGTCTCTAAAGCCAAGAAGATGCATTTTGCCAAAACGAACTTATCTTGAACCATGATGGGTATGAAACCTCAAAATTATGATTTTATAATGAGTTTACACAGTCATTATGAAAAATATGATAGTTTTACCACATAGGCCAGCCAGGGTTTATTCCATTGGATTTCAGTTTGTTTATTCCATTGTGATCAGGAGTATTTTCACAAGAGACTCAATGTTCTTCCTTTTTAAGGCTTTTGAAGTATTCAAATATCACAATTGTCTGTGTCTAGTTACCACAGTGGTTTACGGTCCTGGATTAAATAGGGCAAGGTCAAAAGTTTGATCTCTTTAGGTCAGCTGGCCTTTCTCAGTTCCATGTCACTGCCACAATGAATAAGAGCTGCCTGGTCCTAAAATATATGTAGTTTTTACCTTCTTATACATGCTGACTACTACGATTAGCCTCATAATCAATACCCATAATGCTTGCTGGAAGTTTTGTTTACAAATTCATTCAACAAATATTTATTGAGCAATGCATTAGGCATCACCCCACTTCATCTTCAACTGGACAACTCTTCGTCTTCCTTTAAAGTCTAAGAAAATATCATTTCCTCTGGGGGGTCTTCCCTAACACTCCTCTCATACAGTCACTAACTAATTAGTTTCCCCGTTCTACACTCCTGAGACACAATGACTTCTCCTATGTAACACTATTATAATGTTAACAAAATAATCAGCTATTATTTATTTAATGTCAGTTTCTCCCACAATTGGGTGGAGAGGTTGAACAGGGCCCTTCCCTTTTATTTATGACACATCTAGCAAAATGTCTGGCACATAAAATATTTTTTGGATTAGATGAATGAATGAAAGGTTATGATATAAAGACCAAAGACTCAATAGGCATTCTGCCGGGACCAGAGACTGTGAAAATGGGCTAGAAGCTGCTGCTCTAAACCCTGGGGTGTATGTGGTTGGGGCAAAAGAGTGGGAGAACAGTACCCCAGGAGGAGGAACAATATGACACAGAAACAGTGAGGAATCTTAGGGAAGACACTAAGGAATATGCTGCTAATTTGCACAGTAGATAAATTTATGAAATTTTACTTTTTTGAGAAATTAATCCATTTTATTAATCCATTTTCCTCTACATACACTCTGAATTCTAAGACATGGATGCACACACACACATTTTAAAACTATTTAAGAGTGCATAGGAGAGGCGTGGTGGCTCACGCCTGTAATCCCAGCACTTTGGGAGGCCAAGGTGGGTGGATCACGAGGTCAGGAGATTGAGACCGTCCTGGCTAATACAATGAAATCTCATCTCTACTAAAAATACAAAAAAATTAGCCAGGTGTGGTGGTGGGTGCTTGTAATCCCAGCTACTTAGGAGGCTGAGGCAGGAGAATGGCGTGAACCCGGGAGGGGAAGCCTGCAGTGAGCCGAGATCGCGCCACTGCACTCCAGCCTGGGCTACAGAGCAAAACTCCATCTCCAAAAAAAAAAAAAAAAAAAAAAAAAAAGAGTGTGCCTACAGATTTTCAGATAAAAGAAATATCCAAAAATAGCTCGCTCATAGTCATCATCCCATGCAATAAGTCAAATACTTTACCAAATGTTCTGCAACACAGAGAACTTAGAAACTTCCTGGAATCAGAGATGTGGGAAAGAAAAAATCTCTTATTTCTGGAGAAACACTTAGGGCATTTTTTTTAAAAAAGAAATTCATTAAAAGAAGCAGTTTTAAGCAAGTGTTTCTTGTATCTTTTACTTTCTGATTTCTTTCCAAACCAGATGAAAAGTACCAACTGAGAAGTCTAAGTCTGCTGCTTCAAATTTTCTTACATTTGTAATGAGGAGATGCAGTCTCTTTATGAGTTCTGCCCTCCCTATTGTTTTTGTCTTAGTATTCTCCAGGCTTCATGGATTTAAGCCATGTCATAGCTGGCAGAGCCTTATCGATGACCTATTCCAGCTTTATCACTTTGCAGTTGAAGAAAACAGAGTTGTGGAGAGAATTGTCTATGCTAGTTGCTGGCAACTAGAACCCAGGCCTCTGTACTCCCTGTCTGTCCAGTTATTCTTTCCCTGGACCACACAGTCTCCCAGGATGAGCTGTGTTTGTATGTGTTTTGGAAAAGGGTGGATGAGAGGATGGGACAATGCTCAAGATTTGAGACTGACCAATCACTTATGTGGTTTAGGCCAGAGGGATCCAGACTCCCATGCAACCTAAGGAGCCAAAGGACATAATAATGTTTTAGCATAGAAATGAGAAGACTTGAAATGCTGCCCGATGTCTGCAAAAGAGCTTCTGACATCCTAAAGAAACTCAGATCTGGAATGACTATCGTAAGAAAACAAAAGCGGCAGGAAAAGGATTTGGAATATTAATTTGTTATTTATTGAATTTATAGAATTTGGTCTGCACCAATCAACATTTGGAGAGTATATTTTCTACCATCCTTAAAGTGTATTTTGAGAATATGATCAATAACAGATCAAACTAATACCAGACAGAAAATTGAATACCTCCCCAGACCTCCTCATCTGTATATCACTCTCATTTAATTAAATAAAGAAGATGATAAGATATAGAAGCCAGAGTAGAAAAGAGACAGCCAGGGCCATTTTCCCACTTCAATGACATGATAGAAGTCTTGTAAACCATGCAAATGAGCGTAGGCCCACTAAACACCACGTAATGAAGATGAGTGTACGTGAAACCACCTAAGCAAAGGTGGCATATAATGAATGGCAAACACCGAACCAAGTTCTTCGGTGCTAAGGAGCTGCAGAGAGCTGACTTTCATCTCCTCGTGAGGTAAATAAAGAGTTGAGACCTGGCAATGTGCTTGGTCAGCTCATCTCTGGAGCGCAGCACATCTGGGCCCTGACTTTACAAAGAAAAGCAAAGAACAATGTAATCCTCATAGTCTTTTGGCCCCAAAGATTCTTCAACCCGTTCCCAATCTGTCAGGGCGCTAATCTGTTTTGAACATTTGGTCCTTCTTTCCAGAACATCTTCCCAGAGTAACCCAACCCTTCCTCCACACTGCCAGTACAGCCTGACTTCTGTGCTTCTCTCAGCTGGAATTCTACTGCACACACATCTGGCTGGTTGGCTTGCTTCCCTAGTAATTTAGACGCTACTTGAAAAAAATCTGACTTAAACATGCATATTGGTCAGTGGTCTGTAATGCTTTGTCTTGTGAGTGTTCATTTTAAAAATGTGGCTTCATGTATATCATACCTATGAAAAAATGCCGGTATCTACTGGGCAAGAAGTTATTGTGCTCTCTCTAAACCCTCTCAAAACTATGGCTGTCATACAGACTTGGAGGTAGTAAGGCTTGTGGGGAACAGAAGGTAAAAGAGAAAAAGATCCTTTATCATTTAAATGATACTGAGAAATTAATTTACATGTTCTATTTTTAATCTCTCATATAACTGTAACCCATATACAACTAGGCCTGGTCACTCTTGCTTTGAAGCCAGGTGCAGCTAAGGGTAACAGTTAAATCGCATCACTCTGACTCATAAAGCTTTCAAGAATTTACAAGATCTTTGCTGTAATTTCCTTAAAACTTTCTAAAAATCCTCTTTAGACATGTTTTCTTCAGCCTAAGTTTTATGTTGCCATCGGCACCTTTCCTCAAATTTTAGCAGATAAAGTCCCTCCATCTAGTTATATATCAAAGAACACGTTGAAGTAATGAAAGGGAGCCATGTAAATTGTTTCATTGTTTAGCTTAATGAACATTTATTGAGCACCAGCTGTATACCACTCACTGTTTTAAGCTTCATGGTTACAAAGATAAATAAGACATAAGACACAATCCCTGCTTATTGATGATGAAATAGCAGGGCAGGCAACATCACTGTCTCCATTTTATAGGAAAGAATCTACACTCAGAGGTTAAGGGAGACGTACAGCTGGTGGTGGTGACATCTGAACTAGACCAAGGACTGCCTGGTTTTTGGATTATTACTCTCAAGTGGTGCATGTAAGAGTCTTTTTTTTTCTTGCAGATTGAAAGACATGAGGCCGGGCACGGTGCCTCATGCCTGTAATCCCAGCACTTTGGGAGGCTGAGGTGGGCAGATCACTTGAGGTCAGTAGTCAAGACCAGCCTGGCCAAAGTAGTGAAACACCGTCTCTACTAAAAATACAAAAATTAGCCGGTGTGGTGGCAGGTGCCTGTAGTCCCAGTTACTTGGGAGACTGAGGCATGAGCTTGGGAGGTGGAAGTTGCAGTGAGTTGAGCCTGCGCCATTGCGCTCCAGCCTGGGCAATGGAGTGAGACTCCATCTCAAAAAAAAAAAAAAAAAAAAGAAAGAAAGAAAGAAAGAAAAAGAAAGAAAAAATAAAAGAAAAACATGAACTATTTGACAAAAACAAACAAACAAAAAAAAACCGCAAAACCATTTGACAAAAAAACCCCACAAAACTTACAGTTAGTTAAACATCATGAGCTGTCATAAAAATAATAGTCATAGTCAACCTGGAATTTGAAATGGCTTTCTATATACCGTGTGAGACAAAGTAGAAAAGAAGCCATATTTGCTCATTTCCCTTTGCTGTTATAATTTCACAAAGCCTCTGACTCTATGATGATGTGCAGCTCTTTTGAAAGATGTTTTGGAGACAAAACACAGAGAGCACATACCTCCCTCCCACCTCATGTCTTTTGCCTGAGTCACTACATTTTGTAAAAGATAAATGACCCTTGTCCTTGCCTTTTCCTGGACATAAGATAACGTCTGACAGAGTTAGCGATTATGCTTTTGTAATCTACAACCAGATGTATTTTTACACCCAAACTTCGAGGTGATTCTGCCTTAATGCAACTTCTGAGCAAGTTTTATGTGGTTTTGCAAGTACAGAACCCCTACCACATGTACATAAGCTGTGGGCTAAAATATTGTGCTGAAATAGGCTGACAGAACTGCCCTGGGGCTATAGACCGTAGTCTATAGACCTCAGTAAGACTTCTGAATAAAATTAACTTTAATTCTCTAAAAGCTTGATTTTTTTTTCTTTAGTCAACAGATATATTTACTCAGTAGAGCTTCTATAGCAGTACTGTCTAATAGAACTTTCTGAAAAAATTGAAATACTCTGTGCCACCTAGTAGAGTAGTCACTAGCCACATGCAACTCCTGAGCCCTTGAAATGTGGCTGGTGCAACTGAGAAACTGAATTATTTTATTTTAATAAATGTAAATGTAAATCTTCACATGACCAGCAGCTGCTGTATCAGACAGCATAGCTCTATAATGTGCAGATAATGCTAACGTTGGGGATGACCAAGGATCGCCTCTTACTGGAGGATAATCTTCCTCTTAACAGATATAGGGATATTTAACAGATATTTAACGTGTTTTAATATGGGGGGGGTTTGCAGGTTCAAGTAGGGTTGAAAGAGAAACAGACAAATGTGCTAACAGGCAGCCTTTCATGAAACAAAATAAGTCACAATGACCATCATTTCACAAGCTGGTCACTGGAAGGAGATGGATGATCTATCTGCAGAGACAGGCAGTTATACTTGCAGCGATAGAGAAAATAAGCTTGTGCTTACAGAAGTCTGTTTCTAAATGAAAGGCTTGGCTATTTTTATCTGTTTAAGCCTAGACATATCACTGAATATTAATAAGCTCTGTGGTCTGAAATGAAGTGGTTAAAGGTGGGAGGGAGAGAAATATTTTTCTTCCTTTTAGTAAGAG
Source organism: Chlorocebus sabaeus (assembly GCF_047675955.1). Lineage (NCBI taxonomy): Eukaryota > Metazoa > Chordata > Mammalia > Primates > Cercopithecidae > Chlorocebus > Chlorocebus sabaeus. Next base: position 32,523,605 of record NC_132925.1, read on the forward strand.
ACAAGCAAACCTGAAACTTTAAGTCTTTATCTATGCACACCAGAAAAATATTTCAGTCCTTAAAGCTTCAAGAGTTGGCTCAACAAAGGGCAAGATGGGTTTTTTTTCTGGTATCACTTCTTCCCATAATCCTCTGACTTGCACATTGTAGTGTCTAAGGATTTTTCTACTAAAAGCACACCTGCTTTTTCTTATTCATTTTGCATTTCCTCACTACAAGAATATCCAAGCTGCTTGGCGTAACAATATTCCACCTAAGCCAAGGATGCTGGGGAGATTCGGTGACCAGGGTCCAGACAATGTAACAATAAAAGAGAAATTTTTAATGAAATCACTTTCACCAGATCCTTTCCACCAGCCCACTGGGGCATGATCACACAGAGGAAGAACAGAAGCCAACACACATGAAGCTCTAAGAACATCATAATTTTCTTCCCTTAATTATAAGAAATTATTCTGAACATACAAGACACAACATATGGTAATATAAAGGTAACAGGATATGAGTTTTTAACCAGTTTTGATATGGTGACATCACTACCTGTTTTCTGTTTCTCTTTGCTTCTTTGGAATGGAAGGAGTGATTAAACCCATTCTAGGAGGGAGGGAACTTTCTCTGCCCCTACTCCCCACACCCAGGAGGGAAGGCAAATAGTTCTTCTTCCCTTCTAGGAAGTATATGATGACTAAGCATCCCCAGCCTGGAAAGAGAAGTTAGCTTTTAGTTGTTAGTGATTTGAGCCCTGGATTTCACAGTTATTGAGGATAATTGCACCAAAGAAAATGAAATAGTACAAGGCTTTGAGCCTGAAGGATAGAGGGTCCAGAGCTGGCCACCTGGAAAGTACTAAAAGTTGGGGATAATGAGCAAAAGGAAAGGGGAGTTACTAGACCGGGAGAATTATCTGGAAAAACAGGATGGGGCAGAGAAGGTGGGTAAAGGGGCATTGAATAGGAAATATAGGGTGAACAACCGGAAAATAGTCTTGAACATGAGAACCATAGTTTTCTCAATTTATCACTCAGTGTTCTCACAAGTGAGAATCATCTTAAAATCTGTGCGCAACACGCCTGTAATCCCACCACTTTGGGAGGCTGAGGCGGGTGGATCACGAGGTCAGGAGATAGAGACCATCCTGGCTAACATGGTGAAACCCCGTCTCTACTAAAAATACAAAACTTAGCCGGGTGTGGTGTCAGGCACCTGTAGTCCCAGCTACTTGGGAGGCTGAGGCAGGAGAATGGTGTGAACCCGGGAGGCAGAGCTTGCAGTGAGCCGAAATCACACCACTGCACTCCAGCCTGGGCAACAGAGTGAGACTCCATCTCAAAAAAAAAAAAAAAAAAAAAAAAAATCTGTGTGCAAGACCTCTGGGGGGACTATTTCTTCCTCTGTATCGTGACTTCACTAAATTGGCTGCCTGAAGGGGACAGCAATCATTCTTGCCACAGAATATTGTCATGCCATTTGTGGTGGTACTCTCTGGGCCACCTTGCCACTACATTCCAAAACACTTTAAGGCTGAGGGGCTCCCTGGATTCTTCCACAGGTCATAGGGAAGAGCCTCTCCAACTGTATGTGGAAAGATTGGGTGGCAGAAGTTTCCGTGCAAGCTGGGATAGAAACCTTTAAATGGAAAGCTCCGTACCGTTAAGTCTAGTCAACCACTGATCGCTTCTCTGGTATCTATTCCCTTTTCCATCTTTTCCAAAGAGATCCCAAATATTTTTAGGTGTCCACTACCCCTTTTCTTTGTAGTCCTTGTTACCTAGGGGAAGTTGACCCTATTCCCAGTTTGGGGGTGGCTTCTTATTGATCCAAGCGTGGTTATCCCATCCCCATTGTCAGTGATTGGTCCAGGACGCAGGTTTAAGCCAATTAGCTCATGGTATTCCCTCTTGATTCAGCTACTGGTCCAGGGCTGGGGAGTGTGAACTACCTGGGGCACTGGTCCACTTAGTCAAAAGGAAAGGACTTTTATTTCAAGTTTGGAAGAGATGTGATTGCTCTATCCTGCTGGACACTAAAAAAAGAAAAAGAAAAAGAAAAAAAAAAAGCGTATTTCCTTGATTCCTAATGGCAGCTATCTTATAATCCCATATAACCCAATAACCTTACACCGTATTACCTTACACCGAATATATATGGGTTACACCCATATAACCCAATAACTTTACACCAAATTCCCCTAAAATTGAGGAGCCAACCTTAAGATGTTCAAAAGCTGTGAGACAGAGAGAGATGGAAGATATCATCACATCTGAAAACTTTGTTGAGTCATGAACTCAGCCATTTTTGCAGCCCACCCTACCTATGAATTTATTCATTTCCTTGTTTAAATTAATTTTCTTGACGTTTTCTACTACTTGTAGCGGAAAACTGGCTTAAAATCTTTATTACAAATGCCCAGGAAGCTGGTAGGGAAAATTACTTTTCTATTAGAATAAAACCCAGAACTTTCAATGATTATCCAGAAAGGAAAATCCAGTGTAGAAGTAGGGAGCTTATTAGACAGCTCCAATTTTATCCCTCCAAATCTCACACTTCTACATGGGGTTCTCCAAAGTTAGACACTGTAGCCACCACCATATTTGGACCCAAAGGTGTGTAAATTCCCTTTTAAAGTCCAGTCTACACTGGACTACAATTAAGCTGTAACTTCCAAGACAACTTTGTTACATGCCAAGAGAGAACAACAGGGACATGAGCAAAGAACATACCAGTGGATCAAATTTGTCTGACTTTAGAAGTACTACATAATTGTTCCATAGCTAGCTGGGGCCTGGGTTTACAGACCTTGTCCTAATATCTGAGATGTTTACCAAAAGTTGACCCAGCTTCACATGAGATCCTGCTCAGATTTCTAACTTCCTCCTAATTGACCTCAACATAGAGAGCACCATTTTGAAATTTGTCCCTCTGGAGTTCCCTCTTAAAACTTTGATAAATTTTAATGTAAGATTTCCACTTGAGTTCTAGTCAAGAAGAGTCTATCCCTAGTTGTGTTTCTCAGTCTGACTCAAGAACCATCCACAGTAAGATCACTTAAAATGCAGATTCCTGAGCCCCAGTCTAAGGATTATGATTCTATAAGTCTTGAGTGGCACCCAGGAATCTACATTTTAGTCAGTTTCTTTGATGATTGTTCCCAAGACAAAAATTTTCAACTTTGTTTTAAGAATAGTTTTAACTTTTCCAGAACTAGCAGTAAAGGTATCCTGTATATCATGCTATCATGAAACAAACATACAAATACAATTGCCCACAAAGGTACATATAGTAGTTACTCTGGACTTTTAAATCTGGCTTATAGCTGCAGTTGTACAAGCCATTTTCTATATCCTCTTTTTTTTCCTTAACCAATCCGAATATATGCTTTTTTTTTAACCAGAAGAATGAGTACAACATGACAAAATGTTTCTTCTCTCCTGCATTTAAAGAATTATAGTGAAAGTCCATATATACATTTCTTTGTAAAATGGGAATTTCACAAGAAGCATATGAAATGATATATCTAAGGCTGATCATAGAGTTTTGATGGAAATAATTTGATTTACAATAAATTTTAAAGAGTGCTAAACACATATTGGAAACAGAATGCTAACACATTAGAATGCAAGGGTGATGAAAAAGAAAAAGTAGTTCGGGAAGTGACCAGTCTGCAGGCCAAGCTCACTCCTACCCATAACATAATAAGAAGGGCTCTCCAATGGTAACATATCTCCTCACCCATCCACCCATCCACCCACCCATTGTCTTCTGTTTCCACAACACATTAATTTATTGAGTTTCACACTGCTATAACCTTACATCATTATTTGGAAAAACATGATTTAAGAACCACATAAATCTACTGTAAACAGTTTATTTCAATGCATGTAATTGTTATTTAGGTGGAATACCTCTGCTGTAATGACACCCAGGTCAGATAAGTTTCACTGGGTTCTCCCAGAAGCAGTTGCCAAGACAAAGATTTAAGTACTAGTAATTTATCTGATGTCATAGCCAAAGAATCAAGGGTCAGGGAGAGGTGAAGTGAAATAGAGAAAAGTAAAAAGAATAACGGGGTGTGATAATGAGCCATTTACTTCTGTGGCAACTGGGACTTATCCCACAAAGGACCTCTAGGACACTACACATAACACACCTCAGAGTTTTCCCAACCAAGATGTAAGGAACCAGGATATTTATCCACCAAGTGCCTTTCATCATTGGTTGAGGGATGCTCCAGGGACATCTGTAGGAGATTGGTCAGAGTGGTGGGAGAAGCTATAGGGAAAGGAGCAGGCTTTCTGATTAGTCAGAAGGCTCTGCATAGCTTTGGGGGAGAAGAGCTGAAGGCAGCTGTTCTCTACCCTTGAGGCAGAGGGTAAGGAGTAGGTACAAGGAAGTGTAGGGGAATTTATCTTAAACAGACCTGTTTACTTATGTTGACCAGGAACCGAATTTTGATCATCCGTGGGTGTGACACAAGGGGAACAATAATGTTAATTACCCACAGATTGTGTTTGTTCCAGGCTTTGGCATTATGTCTGTACTGAATAAAAGCAAGTATCTCCAGCTGTTAGAGACTGCTAACTCTTTGGCCACTAGTGCTGGGCAGTCCCCCAGCTGCTTTTACACTGTATACCTGTGTCTGAGTACTCCTTTCATCCGTTGCTCTGCCAGGGTCTGTGGGACAGACCTGGCAGTGTCTGCTGCAGTCCAGCCTTTGCATCACTCAGATTCCTTTGGGTCCCATGTTAAATGGACACAGTCCTGACGCTGATTTTTCAGGAGATGATTGGTCAGAATTTCAAAAGAGGAAAAAAAAAAAGAAGAAAAACAACAGAAAGTTTAATAGGGTAAGATACAATCTAAACAGCTGCAGTTGATCCCAAAGTCACCCTTGATAATTATTATCTCCCTCCTCTACCCCTTGTTTAGCAGTCCTGCTAGTCGAGGTTGTTTGCTTCATGTGATAACATACACTTTCATCCCTGAGGGGTCTGAGTCCCTGATTCCATGCTCTTATTAAACTATGACTGCTTGAATTACCTGGTCATAAGGATCACAATGTATGAACTCAATAAAAAGTTTCTCAATAAATTTCCTGAGTTCTAGACATCTTTCCTGCTCGCATTTTGTATGAGCAATCCTATTTCTTTTTTTTTTTTTTTTTTTTTTTGACAGAGTCTTGCTCTGTCACGAGGCTGGAGTGCAGTGGTACGGTCTCAGCTCACTACCTCCTGGGTTCAGGTGATTCACCTGCCTCAGCCTCCTGAGTAACCGGGACTACAGGCACATGCCACCATGCCCGGCTAATTTTTGTATTTTTAGTAGAGACGGAGTTTCACCATGTTGGCCAGGATGGTCTTGATCTCTTTGATCTCTTGACCTCGTGATCCGCCTACCTCGGCCTCCCAAATTGCTAGGATTACAGGCGTGAACCACGGCGCCCGGCTGAGCAATCCGATTTCTTTACAGTAATCAGGACCAATGACCACTCCCACTACAGTAATTCTCGTCTTTACTATTGATCTATTAGTATGTGGAATCCAAAATGACTAGGTGGAAGTTATATCTTTATGTAAGAAGATCTCAGAGAGCGGTCTAAAGAGCCCTGAGAGTTCCCAACACTGTTTTAGGGGGTGACAGAGGTCCACTATTTTCAACTGCATATCTGCAAGAGACCAAATTTTCTTCATATACTTAAACTGAAACATATCACAACAGAGTGAATACTGAAGCAGATATGAGAATCTATCTCCTGTTAAACCACGTATTAAAAAGATTTGTGAAAATATAAAATAATAGCATTCTCTCATTAAACCTTTTGGTTTGGAAATAATTTATTTTTTCATTAAAATGTGTTATTTATAATAACATGTAATGGATTTACTATGGTTACTTTTAAATAACCATATTTACTTACATTTTAAATAGTAAAACTTGTTTACATTTAAAAATACTAAATTTTTTAGTTTTAATTATGAATAGGGTATTTAGTGGTAGAGAAAAACCCACACAAATAAAACTCATTGGTCTGCAAAGAGTGTAAAAGATCCCTGAAAGCAAAACATGTGAGATCTCTGCTTTAGTTTTAATGGCACACTGACAGTATTCTCTGATAATTGTGACCCTTCCCTGTGTTATAAGAAAACTTCAGACAAATTAAATTGTATGGAGTTTAACTGAGCAAGAAAACAAAATGATACACTAATCAGGCAGCCTCCAGAATCACAGCAGATTCAGAGAGACTCCAGGGATGCCTCATGGTCAGAACATATTTATAGGCAAAAAAAGGAAGGTGACCTGCAGAAATTGGAAGTGAGGTACAAAACAGCTGGACTGGTTACAGGTTGGTGTTTGCCTTACTGGAACACAGTCTGAACACTCAGCAGTGTATGAGTGGTTGAAGTACTACTGCTGGGATTGACCAAGACTCAGCTATTGTTACAGGCACACACTCCTGTTAGGTTTTAATCATGTTTGCCTATTATGTTCCGGTTGGTCCACAAGGACTCAAATATAGAAGTACAGAGTCCTTCTCAGGCCATATTTAGTTCACTTTAACACCTGTGAACTAGTACCTCCACTGCAGCAGAGCCTAAAAATGCTAGAATGGAAAGTGCAAATGTCCTGAGAGGGTCACTGGGAGTGACAGTGAGAGGAATCACTCCTTCTACCACTGGTTTCTTTACCTACGTATTATAACTTTTGAGTCACCAAACCATGTAATGGCTATAGATTTGAAGTTTAGGCTGGGCACGGTGACTCATGCCTGTAATTCTGGCATTTTGGGAGGCTGAGGTGGGCAGATCACTTGAGGTCAGGAGCTCGAACCAGCCTGGCCAACATGGCCAAAACCTGTATCCACTATAAATACAAAAATTAGCCACGCACAGTAGCTCACGCCTGTAATCCCAGCTACTTGAAAGGCTGAGGCAGGAGAATCCCTTAAACCCAGGAGGCAGATGTTGCAGTGAGCCGAGATTGCGTCACTGCACTCCAGCCTGGCAACAGAGCGAAACCCTGTCTTTAAAAAAAAAAAAAAAAAGGTTATATCTTTTCAACTCTGCAGGTTATCATTCCCAGATAGGCATGTTAGTTGTATTTTTTAAAATGATATTATGAAAATTTTCTAACGTGCACAAAAGTAGATAGTACAGTATAATGAACCTCTCTGTATCTAGCATCCATATTCAACAGTTGTCAAAATTATGTAACATGGTTTATCGTTATTCCTTTGTTTAATTTTTCCTCTTTTGCTCTGCATATGTTATTTTAAAATTCTTTTACATTTTTTGAGATATAATTGAAGTACACTTCACACATTATAAATGTATAACTTGATGAGTTTTGACCTATTATACACCCTTAAAGTCATCACGAACGTCAAGATAACAAACATTTCCATTACTTTCCAAAAGTTTCCTTCATGCCTGTTTGTGATCCATTCTTCCAACCACCACTGTCCCCGGGCAACTACTGATCGGTTTTGTCACTGTAGATTAGTTAAATTTTTCTATAATTTTATGTAAATGTGTTAAAAATATTAATTACAAGACCATTAGGCTGAGGTAGCTCCAGGGCTCTGGGTCCCTACATAAGCAAACCAAAACCAACTCACTGTACATAAAACAAAGCTTCACCAGTCAGAAAGTAGCAACTAACCTCTAATTAGGGACTTTCCACTGGAATGATCCAAACAAGACTACTCTTCCACTTTGACCAATTTTTAAAAATTGTTTTGCCTTGCTTCCTCGTTTAGTCTATAAAAGTGTCCCTTTATACCCCTTTGGGGAAGCCTCCAAGCCACTTGCAGTCTGGAGTTGCCTGATTCATGACTCCCTGTTTGCTGCAATAAACTCTTGAATATTTGAATGTGCCTCAGTTTATTTTTAACAAATTAAATTATATTAATATATACTCTGTTTTTTGCTTGGATTCCTTCACTCAGCGTAACTATTTTGAGATTTATGCACTGATAGGGTTGGCTGTGTCCCCACCCAAATCTCATCTTGAATTGTAGTTCCCATAATCCCCACGTACCGCAAGGGGTCCTGGTGGGAGGTAATTTAATCACAGGAGTGTTTACCCTCATGCTGTTCTCGTGATAGTGAGTGAGTTCTCATGAGATCTGATTGCTATATAAGGGGCTTTTCCCTGTTTTGTTTAACACTTCTTTTTTCTTTATAAATTACCAAGTCTCAGGCAGTTCTTTACAGCAGCATGAGAACAGAGTAATACATGCACATTGTTACATATCTCAATAAATTATCCATTTTACCATCGAGTAGTTTCCCACTGTATGAATACAAAGTTGTGCTGAATTATAATGCTTTGGTCAAGAACAGACCACATATATGACAGTGGTCTCATAAGATTATAATATTTTTTTTTACTGTACCTTTTCTATGATTAGATACACAAATACTTATCATTGTGCTAAAATTGCTCACAGTATTTAGTATAGTAATATACTGTACAGGTGTGTAGCCTAGGTGCAATGGATTATAGCATATAGCCTAGGTGTGTAGTAGGCTATACCATGCAGGGTTTTGTAAGTACATTCTATGATGTTTGCACAAAGGTAAAGTTGCCTAATGACACATTTCTTGGAATGTATCAATTTCATTAAGTGATGCCTGGCTGTACCAGAATTTGTTTATCCTTTCACCTGTTGATATACATCTGAGCTGTTTCCAGGTTTTGGTTATTAAAAATAAAGCGGCTATGAGCATTTGTACACAAGTCTTTATGGGAGTGTAGGTCTTTTTTCTAGGAGAAAAATGGCCTAGTTTGTGATAGGTGGTTGTTTTTTGTTTGTTTGTTTTTTGGTTATTGTTTTTGGTTTTTTAAGGAACTGTCAAACTTTTTTTCAAAATAGCTGTATCATTTTACATTTCCACTAGTAGTCCAGAAGAGTTCCAGTTGCTCCATATCCTCACCAAAACTTGGTTGGTCACTTATTTTAGTTATTGTATTAGGTGTGTACTGATATCTCATCGTGGTTTTAGTTCACATTTCCCTAATGACTAATGATGTTAAGCGTGTTTTCATGTTAATTTGTCATGCATATATCTTCTTACATGAAGTGTCTGAATAAGACTTATGCTTATCTTCTTACATTTAAGAGTTTTTATATGCTTTAGAAACAAGTTCTTTGGTAGATATACGTGTTCCAAACATTTTATCTAAGTTTGTGGCTTGTGCTTTCGCTTTCTTTTGAAGAACAAATGGTTTTATTTTGATGAAGTCCAATTTTATAATTCTTTTTATTTATGGTTTTTGCTTTTTATGGTCTGAGAAATCTTTACCTACCCCATGGTAGCAAAGATTTTCTCTTGTGTTTCTTCCTGATGTTTTATAATTTTACATTTTACGTTTAGGCCCTTCATCCATTTCAGGATAACTTTTGTGTATGCTGTGAGGTAGAGGTTGATATTTTTCATATTCATATCAAGCATCAACTTTTTGAAAAGCCATTTTTGTTTCTCATTAAATTGCCATTACACCTTTGTAATCAATCAATTGATCATTTATCTGTGGGTCTATTTCTAGACTCTATTCTGTTCCATCGATAGATTAATAGATATATAATTTTTTATCAATGCCAAAATGTCTCTATTACTGTGACTTTATAATAAGTCTAGAAATCAGGTAGAAGTAGTCCTCCAACTTTGTTCCTTTTTTGAAAAATCACTTAGGTTATTTTAGGTGCTTTTCGCTTTCCAACTTCTACAAAAGAGCTTGCTGGAATTTTTATTGGTATTACACTGACAAATTTGGTGATAATTGAAATTTCCATTATCTCAAGTCTTCTAATTCATAATCATGTCATGCTTCCCCATTTACTTAGGTTTTCTCAAACTTCTCTAAGCACGTTTTACAATTTTCGAGTGTAGAGGTCTTGGACATTTTTAATTCAGTTATTCCTAAGTATTTTACGTTGTTCAGTTACTACTGTAAATGGAATTGTATTTTTTCAATTTAATTTTCCTATTGTTTGCTAGTAATGTATAAGGAACAATTGATTATTGTATATTAACCTCATAGCTGTGGCATTTCTAAATTCATTCATTAGTTCTAGCAGTTGTTTTGTAGAGTTCTTAATATTTTCTACACGAGCAATCATATCATCTGCAAATTCTTTTTCCTTTCAACTTTTTATGCCTTATTTTTTATTTTTTATTTCTTATCATACTGGCTAAAACCTTCAAAACATATTGAATAGAAGTGGTGAGGGTGAGCAGGGACCTTTTTCTTGATTTAAGGTGCAGCAATGCAGTCTTTCACCAGAATGATATTCATTGTAGGGTTTGTTTGGTTTTGTTTTGATCAGTTTAAGGAAGTTTCCTACTCTTCCTAGCTTGATGATAGGATGCTGAATATTTGACATGTTTTATATGCACATATTGAAACAATATAATTCTTCACTTTTATTCTGTTAATATAGTGAACGACATTAATTGATTTTTGAGTGTTAAACCAAACTTGCATTCCTAAGATAAAACCTACTTGGCCATGCTCTATTATACTTTTGACATATTGTTGGATCCTACTTGTTGACATTTTCTGTTTTATTGAGTTCTCTTCTTAATTATTTCCCTTCTTCTACTTACTTTGTGTTTACTTTGCCCCTGCTCTTCCAGATTCTGCAGGTGGAAACTTATGTCGTTGGTTTTATACATTGCAGATTTTCTAATGTAAGCATTTAAAGCTATAGTTCCTTTTTGTATTCTTGTTTTTATTAAGATCAACATGTTTTCTAATTTTCCTTGTGCTTTCATCTTTCACCCATGAGTAGAAATGTGTAATGGTCAAAGAATACCCTATGTATGATTTTGACCTTTCTAGTTTTATTAATTCTATTAAGAATTATCTGATTATATGTTTGTAACAATACCTTGTGTTAGTATTATTTTACAAATGAAGAAACTGAGACTTAGGGAAGTTCTACAGCTGGAAAGGACAGAGTCAAGATTCCAGTCCAAATAGTCAGGCTCTAGATCCGGTGCTAGGAAGGGCCATGTGATACAAACTCTGCCTGCTTTCAGGCCTCAGGGTATTAGCCATGTGTGCTCTGTGGCATGGGCCCTTCAGAAAATTAAACTCTGCTAACAAATTCTTCTCAGCTGGATGACCAACAAGGCATTGCTCAGTCTGCATTAACAACTTCTGGCACCCAGACAAGGGCAAGAACAGGGCTCTCATGGGGACTAAGAATCATTTTCTGCTGTGGGCCCTCCAGGGCAGGTTCCTGCACTCCACCCTCAGCTGATTCACAGCACTAAGCAGACAGGGGACTCCCTGACATGCGCTTTCAGGATGAGGAAAAGGGAGGCTCTGCAGTATCCCAATCATTTCACGCAGCAGCTGCTTGGGTCCAAGCTAGCTGTGGATCAGCAAGGATGGCTCCGTTTGAAGGGCTGATGAGGAAGGTCTAGCCTCCCATGTGAAAGCTCAAGGCGCCAGGTGGCCTCTCTTGGGACTGATGTTCTTTGAGCATAGACCATTTTTCAGGTGTTTAATGTTCTTGGTTACAATTTATATTGACTCAGCTGCAGGCACTCTGCTAACACAGCTGTGTTGTCATCTGAAGATTGTTAATTCCTCATATAAATGTAATGATACACACATACAAGCTTTGGTCTGGGTCTGGCTGGAAAAAAAGCAAGCAGGTGCCCCCTCTCCAAAATTACATAGGAGCCATAAACCCATGGTAGGAGGCTACTACTAAATCTAGACATCTTGTACTAGTTAATGCTTTGCTAGCTAGGCCTTAAATCGTGCCACTCATATTATTCTCTCTCACATATACCCCTTCTACAAATTCACTATCCTTCACCGCACCTCTGACACTTCTGTGAGATACATGGGATCCAGCCTGAGAGAGCACCTCTATTTTGTAACAAGGAAACTGAAGTCCGGGAAGAAAGAGTAACTCACCCAAGGTGAAGCTGGACCAGAACTCAGAAGCAGGAGGCCTTTGTTCAGTAAACTTTGAAGTAGAGTATGGTACCCTGGGTTAAACACGGTGGCCCACGTTCTGCCTGTCAACCTATACATACTATGGAATGGAAACTGTCAGTTCCACAGGGATGTTTGAAAAATAAATACTCTGCTTTCTCTGCATTTCCTATAGATCCTGTGTTAGTTTCCTGTGGCCGCCATAATAAATTACCATAAATGTGGTGGCTTAAAGCAACAGAAATTCATTCTCTCACCGTTCTGGAGGCTAGAAGTCTGGAATTCAAGTGTGAATAGTGCTGGTTCTTTCTGGAAGCTCTGAGGGAGAGTCAGTTCCATGCTTCTCTTCTAGCTTCTGCCAGAAATTACTGGTATTCCTTGACTTGTAGATGCACCACTCCAACCTCTGCCTTCATCTTACTCACCTTCTCTGTGTGTCTGTCCTCTGTGTGTCTCTTATAAGGATACTTGTTTTTTAATTTGGGGACCACCTGGATCATCCAGGATGAGCTCATCTCAAAACCCTTAACTTAATTGCATCTGCAAAGAGCCTTTTTCTAAACAAGGTCACATTCACAGGTTCCAGGTGAAAAGACAGGGACATATATTTGGGGTAGGGGCACCATTTGCTACATGCCAAAGCTAAGTAAAATGCCAGAGTCCATCATTAATTTAAGTAAGAAAGTATTATTGAGTTTTTAGTATGAGGCAGGAATTCAGCTAGGAGCTGGTGATAAAGAAACAAGTGAGATATACCACTATATACCTAACTGTAATCTAATAACAGGCCCATGTGCAACTGATCTAAACACTGGTAAGGTACAAGTACAGGAGTGGGCATTATGCCATCATCCTATTGGAGACATACTTAGCTTACATGAGTAATTTTAACAACAACAAAAGAAGTCTTTCCTAAAATCCCACTCACAGTTAAAGGAAATGCCATCATTTCCTTTGCTTTTGGTGTGAACCCACCATATGGAAGGTGATAGTACAAGAAGTTGACAGAGTTAAGACATATCAAACCTGACTCTTTGAAAGTACTTCATGTGGTGTACAGCAGAGCTCTGGCCAGTTTCATCTTCTTTGATTTTTGCGGTCAGACTCTCTTAAAGTGAATGTGGAGCTCAAACTACTTTTCACTGCATCAAGTAATAAACATGCTAAATCATTCCCAAAAGGCAATGAAGAATGAAAAGATAGGACTCAATAAACGAGAAGTGCATTTCCCTATAGCAAAAAAAAAAAAAAAAAAATCTGCTTCAAGTCTTTTTTTTCCTGTGGAAACCCTGGAAACAAGAGCACATTCCCATAGAGATCCACATTCTCTCCTAGTTGAGACTGGCCCGCTTTACTAACTTTTTCCATCAATGTAGATTTCATAGCTAATTCACAAAGACAAGACCCCTAAACCACCAGAATTTACAAGTATCGAAGTTACTGAATGAATTTTGTCTAAAATTAAGGGAGTGCCAAATGCTTTCCACTTCACCTCCTACTCCATTCCATTACCCCAGGTATGGCATTCAGCAGATTTTTCCTTCTCTGATTCTGACCCCTCAGTTCATTGAGTCTGTTTAGAAGTTCATTTAGCCAGTTTAGAAGCAGATGCAGTTCAATGCTTTATTAATGCAGCAATCTCTGAAAGACAGTGTGGACAGAAAAGAAGAAAGAAAAATTTATATCTCTATGGATGCATATTCCTCAAGTTTGCCAGAAATATTAGAAAAGGTTTAATCCCCTCTAATTTGAGAAGATTAAAGCTTAAAAGCCATCCTGAGCAAAGCTGTGTGTTCTGCCACTATGCTGCTGGCATGGGCTACAGATGAGATCGGGGCCCAAGACTTCTAGGTTTGGGCTTCTTTTTCCTAAGAGAGAGTGGGAAGGACAGGGAGAAAAAGAGAGACAGACAGAGCCTTTTGACTTAAGTAAATGGCCTGATTCAAAGCCCAGCTTGCCAAAGCACCAGGGCCAGGAGTTTCAGAAAAAGGAATCAGAATGGAGGTGCCCACAAGAAACGCCTTGATTTGGAGTCCAGCTTAAAATTGCATTTGCAGACACAGCAGAAGGATGCGCTTCTGGTTGATTCTCCTTGCTGTTGTCATGACCAGGAGAATTCTGGTCCACATCCATTCTTAATTGGTTGATTACATTTGATCCTGAGGCCATGAAATTGGCCAGTTGGTTATACCCTTTCAGAATGGTTCCCTTTGGGAACTGCAGTCTGGTGTTACACTGGATGGGGAGTTTCCTTGTGGATTTTACTCCTTTTACAGAAATGCACTTCTTTCTCCCAAAGCAAGTCTCCTAGGCCCTTCCCATTGTCCCTCATAACTCTTCTTTGGCCTTCTCTCATATTGCAGAAGATTTCCAGGTTGTAACCTAGAAATTTCATTATTTAGAATTGTTTATTCCCAGTGTCACAAGAACATGAAAGACTTATCCAGACCCTGACCACTTTTCCCTTCTAGGGCACATTCCAGAAATGCAGTCACAGCAATATTTCTTATGTCTGTGACCCTGCAACTTTGGTATTTGCTTAAAAAAATTTGGCAACACACGGTCCGAAGTGCTTAGTTTTACTGGGGCACTTTCTAGGTGATTTGTGTCCTCTGATTTGATTATTCAGTCCACAACAATCTGCTCTTCAGACCTGTCTAGAGCATTTGCATTCAGTCTCTTTTGTCTCTGGGGAAACAAGTGAGCCTTAGGCCACAAAAGATGCTCTAATTTGCCATCCCTTTATGGTAACAAGAATTAGCCAGCCAAAGACTGGAATAAAATAATCACTACTTATTTCCTATTTTACCATGAGGACAAAATGATTACATGCAAAAAAAAAAAAAAAAAAAAAAAAAATAGGAAGGTATACACTGCAAACAAGTTTCAGGGAGAGACAGAGAGGGGTAAAAGACGGTGGTTTCATTTGACAAAATTATTATGCTCATGTTTTCCAGTTTGCTTAATCCACACTTGCTTTACTTTCCCTGTTACTGGACTGAATAATCAAATCAGAGGACACAAATCACCGAGAAAGTGCCCCAATAAAACTAAGCACTTCGGATCATGTGTTGCCAAATTTTATTAAGCAAATATCAAAGTTGCAGTGTCACATACATAAGAAATATTGCAGTGGCTGCATTTCTGGAGTGTGCCCTAGAAGGGAATAACCACATTATTGGGGTTATTTTCTCAGGGTGCAAGTTATAGGTAGTCCATGCAAGTGTTTTCTTGGGTAACCTTTGGATCTAAGTAGCATGAGGTCACGATTGCTCAATTCACATGTGAAGATAATAGGAGTGAGAAGAATGGCGCAGAATTAAGACCAGTTAAACAAAAAGTTAATTGCGAAGAGGATATGCTTCTGCAGCCCCCTTCCTGAACTTTCCTAAATCTGTTTTATTATAGTGCCCTTTTATTATAAAGAGAAAGCTTCCCTGTAGGCTTTCAAAGATCAGAGCTCTTCAGTCCCTGCTATATTGACCATTATTTAACCTTAATAATTAAGAGTCTTTCTTTCCATTCACTTCCTTCCACTGGGGACTTTATGTCAACCTTCCCCCCTCTGCAAAAAAAAAAAAAAAAAAAAAAAAAAAAAGAGCTAGAAAGTTTAACTGTGTTTTGACTAATAAAGAGAAGAAAGAAAATGGAATTAAGCCTAAAAATGTGGCCCCAGAATGACGAAATTATTAGAATAAGGAGCATCTCAAATAAGAAATGCATTCTAGTCTGAAAAATGTTTAGGGATAGAATAAACCAGTGGCGGTCAGGCATGGTGGCTCACGCCTGTAAACCCAGCACTCACGGAGGCCGAGGCAGGCAGATCACGAGGTCAGGAGATCGAGACCATCCTGGTTAACACGATGAAACCCCGTCTCTACTAAAAAACACAAAAAATTAGCTGGGCATGGTGGTGGGCGCCTGTAGTCCCAGCTACTCGGGAGGCTGAGGCAGGAGAATGGTGTGAAACCTGGAGGCGGAGCTTGCAGTGAGCTGAGATCAGGCCACTGCACTCCAGCCTGGGTGACAGAGCTAGACTCCATCTCAAAAAAATAAATAAATAAAATAAAATAAAAGAATAAAAACTTCTACCCCCCTTTCACCAGACTCTTATATAATGAAATGTCCCTTGTTAAGTCACTATAGCTTTAGGAATTCTTTCATTTTTAAAATGTTTATCAAAACCACTAGTGGTATGTATATTCCATGATCAGGTGGTACTGATTATATTTTATTTTAGGTCCTGAGTACATCATTTTGAGCAACCCTTTCCTCAATATGTAAAAATATTTTCAGAAATAATCATGAGATGAAACAAACAATAAAATGGCCAGAAAAGAAATATAGACAATGAAATAAATAAATAAATAAATATATAAATAAAAATAAACCAGTGGTGGTGAAACAGTTTGAGATAGATGAAATGCTGTTTCTTTCCTGGACTGGCAATCATTCTCTAGTGGCCAATGTTTTTAAAACATAGAGTATACTGGGTTTGCTTTTCATTTAAGAAAACAGCACTCAAGATAATCAGGGAAAAAAAATTGAAAATTATAGAAAAGGAAGGAGGAAAAATAGACCCACAAAAACCATCCACTTACAGTCTTACTAGATTAGAAACAATTTTGGGAGTGTGTGGAATTCTGTGAATTTTGTGAAAAGAACATGACCTTTGGAATCAGAGAGATCTGGATTATTTTATTTTATTTTATTTTGAGATGAAGTCTCACTCTGTTACCCAGGCTGGAGTGCAATGGCACGATCTCAGCTCACTGCAACCTCCACTTTCCACTTCAAGCAACCTCCACTTCAAGCAATTCTCCTGCCCTGAAGTAGCTGGGACTACAGGTGTGTACCACCATGCCTAACTTTTGAACTTTTAGTAGAGACGGAGTTTTACCATGTTGTCCAGGCTGGTCTCGAACTCCTGGCTTCAAGTGATCTAACCACCTCAGCCTCCCAAAGTGCTGGGATTACAGGTGTGAGCTACCGCACCTGGCCGAGATCTGGATTTAAATCCAGTTCCAAGTTGTGTGACCTTAGACAAATCCCTTCAATTTGAGCAGATGCTTAATGAATGGAAATTGAACAACAAATTTGATCATTTTTCTATATCAGAGTCACTGTAGAGGGATACTCACTTTTTCTATTCATATACCTCCCTGAGTTTCGGATCGATGTTTAACTATCTTTAATGTTCCTGATTTGGCTTGTTTATTTTTCATTGTTATGATCTGAACTCCACATTACTGGCTTCTTCATTTGGCCAGTAACTGCAAATCCATTGCAGCCTTATTTTAGCTAAATCTATTGTAGCTCTCGCCTTTCTCCCCACAGGAACCCTTCTTTAGCCTTTTCCAAGGACACTTTCAGTCCCTACCTGCTAGCCTGCGTGTGCCAGTGATGTCCTACTCTTCTGGAAAGAGGGAGCAGCCCATGAACCTAATGCTGCAAGCCCTCCTTCTTAGTTCTCAAAGTAAACAAAGGTTAAAATGAAAATGGTTATGATGAATCATACTGATGCTGTATTTCAAAGAACTTTCTGTAGTATTATGTCAACAAGATAAATTAATTCTGAATTCAAATGTTGGGAAAACTACTGCACCTCTTGCCCACTGCGTTCTCTAGTGTGCTTTGGAGGAGCACCCACTGCTGCAAGTCCTTCCCACACAGCTTGCAGAGCAGCACACAAGAGTCCTGGGGGCTGCCCTCCCAAGTGGGATGGAAGTGAAAGTCTATGTACAAACTCTCTTCATTACCCAGGCTGCTGAGAGAGCCTTCTGGAGCTCACAGATAAAATTCAAAAAGCTCAAGCAGTAGCAAAACCTTGATGCTTATTGAAAACCAAAGCAAAGCAAAACAATAATCCACCTTGCTTATCAACACCTTTCCTGGGACTAGGTGAAGTCGTGCTTTACAAAACACCATGGGTTGTGAAATTAGTTTGACAGATGCCGTTCACAATTTTTAAATAAAAAAAGTAGAAAACATTACAGTAGAAGATAGATGGTACAGGTAGATATCGTTTCACAAACTTTTTTCAGTGTGTGTCTTTGTGAAGCAAATATTTCTTCCCACGATCACAGTTAGAAAGGTTTAAAAACTTTTTCCATGGTCTGAACATTTGTGTCCCTCAGTTCATAGTTGAAATCGAATCCCCACTGTGATGGTATTAAGAGTTGGGGCCCTTGGGAGCTGATTAGGTCATCAGGGCAGAGCCTTTATGCACGGAATTAGTACTCTTCTAAAAGAGGCCCAAGGAGCTTATAAGTCCCTTCCCCCATGTGAGGACACACAGAAGGTGCCGTCTATGAGGAATAGGACCTCGCCAGACACTAGATCTACTGGTGCCTTGATCTTGGACTTCCCCGTCTCCAGAACCATAAGCATTACCTTTCTGTTGTTTATAAATTACCCAGTCTAAGGCATTTTGCTATAGCAGCCTGGATGGACTGAAACAACCTTTGTGATAGGACTTGGGCCCGGAGTAAGAGCAGGGTAACACGAGGGATTTGAAAGATCCTTAGAGAAAAGAACAGGGCAACGATGGGGACAGGCAGGTGCTTGGGTGGGTACCAGAGAAAATTCTCTTCACAATTCTGCCAGATTCCTACACATATATATGCATGTACACCAAATCATACCACACCCTATATACACATTTGCCTATTCCTAACACCACTCTTCTAAATCCCTAATATGTTTCCAATTGCTGCCTCCAGCATAAATGCCAGAGACTCCATCTTTGATCTGAGAGAATCTTGGAAAATATCAGTCCAGGTGGATGTCCACAGGAAGAACATTAGGAACAATGAGAGACCTCTGTTTCTTTCTTGAGCTGGGTGTAAACGCTAATACAAGAGTGATCAACCACCTTGTTTACATATCTTCCTATTTTAGAGTTTCTGCTTTGGAATATTTAGATTAACGAGAATATCATATGTACAAATATCATCTGAACAAAGTCTCCAATTTTAGGTTACATTGCTAAGCAGCTATAATTCAAATATGAGAAAACTTGAAGTTTTATGTTCTTAGCCGCATCATGTGCTCTACAAATGTTGACAGTCTTACCTAAGGAAGGTCCAGTTAAACCGCAGCCTCCTCTCAGTTCTCTCTAAAGCCAGCAGGGAGTATGCATGTTGTTCCTTCTCCCTGTGTCTTGATCTAAAGAGGTACCTTAGGAAGGCTGCAGTTGGACAGCTGAGCTAAAGCCGCAAAGACTGCATTTAACTGTCCTCATTTGGGTACATTTGACATGTTCTCATATCTTATCACCATGGAAGGCTCACAGAGAGAGTGTGAGTGAGGGAGAGGGGAACTGAAAAGGACTCACCCACAAGACATTACCACCACGCCCAGAAGCAGATTGGTGAGAGGTGGAAGCACCTCCCCAAGTCTCCTCAGCTGCTGGTCTACCCAGCCCTCATAGGGTGTGGGATGCTCAGCCCTGTCCCAATTCCCTCCCTCCCCACCGTGGGGCTAAAAGGCAGCCTCAGCTCCATTCTTCAAGCTTCTTTCCTGCCCTTCCTCCCCGATCCTCAGCCCCATGACTCTGTCCCATAATATTTACCTGCAGTAGGCAAACGTTCAGATCACCTCACCCAGGAAACCTCCCTCAGAGAACTTTGCTTCTTCCCTTACCCTCTGAAAATTTTATTTCTATAATTATTTATCTTAATTTTGGTGAGCCTTGTTGCATATTTAATCATTAGCATCCTATTGGTTTTTTGTACTACACTATTTCTTCGTGTTCCTGTTCAAGCTACCTTACACAAACCAACTATCCTGCCAGCTCGGCAGGGTGCCTTTATATTTCACAGATGCTGCCTGATTCATGAATTGCTAACAAAAGCCAATTAGATTATTGAATCACATCGATTGAAATTTTGTTTCTTGGCATTATAAGTATGAAAAACAGCGCCCCATGAATGTTTGACATAGAACACAAAGGTAGCCCAGGAGTGGGGTGTATGAGGATCGAGAGAATGGAAAGGGCTGGGTGCGGTGGCTCACACCTATAATCCCAGCACTTTGAGAGGCCGAGGTGGGTGGATCACAAAGTCAGGAGATCGGGACTATCCTGGCTAACACGGTGACACCCCGTCTCTACTAAAAAATATAAAAAATTAGCCAGGTTTGATGATACACACTTATAGTCCCAGGTACCCGGGAGGCTGAGGCAGGAGAATCTCTTGAACCCAGAGGCAGAGGTTGCAGTGAGCCAAGATCGTGCCACTCCAGCCTGGGTGACAGAGAGAGACTCCATCTCAAAAAAAAAAAAAAAAAAAAGAGAGACAGAGAGAGAATGGAAAGGTCAAACAGGGAAAGACCACAGAAAAGACACTGAATCTGAACGTGATATTTGGGGCAGTGGAGAGACAGTGGAATGAGCCTTAAAGAATAGAACTTGGGCAGGGTGCGGTGGCTTACCTATAATCCCAACACTTTGGGAGGCCGAGGCGGGTGGATCACAAGGTCAGGAGATTGAGACCATCCTGGCTAACACAGTGAAACGCTGTCTCTACTAGAAAGACAAAAAATTAGCCGGGTGTGGTGGCAGGTGCCTGTAGTCCCAGCTACTTGGGAGGCTGAGGCAGGAGAATGGCATGAACCTGGGAGGTGGAGGTTGCAGTGAGCCGAGATGGCGCCACTGCACTCCAGCCTGGGCGACAGAGCGAGACTCCGTCTCAGAAAAAAAAAAAAAAAAAAAAAAAGAATAGAACTTACACCATTTAGGGTAGTATAAACCTGTTGTGTCAGGTGGTTTCTCAGAAGTCTAATATGGCAAGTTCTAGTTAGTGTTTGGTCTCCAACAGTGATATGGTTGATAAAATTTTCTAACATTAAATAGGCTGTATCACATAAGCAAAGATTTCTTAAACAGATTACAAAAATAAAGTGCTTATACAGAAAAAGTGATAAAGCAGACTTCATTAATTCCAAGAACTTCTCAAAAAAGATACCATTAAGAGAGCAAAAAGATATGCCACAGACTGAGAAAAATATTTGCAACTCATGTATCCAACAAAGATTCAGTATTTAATGTACTTAAAGAAATCACAGGTCAATAAGAAAAGGACAGTTGACTCAAATACAGTGACTTCTTAAACAACGTAGGGGTTAGGGGGCAGCAACCCCTGTGCAGTTGTAAATCTAGGTATAACTTTTGACTCCCCAGAAACTTGACTACTAATAGCCTACTGTTGACCAGAAGCCTTATTGATAGCATAAACAGTCGGTTGACACATATTTTGTATGCTCTATGTATTATATACTGTCTTATTTCAACAAAGTAAGCTAAAGAAAAGAAAATAATAAGGAAGAGAAGATATATTTACTATTCATTAAGTGGAAGTGAAACGTCATAAAAGCCTTTATCCTCATCACCTTCACTTTGAGTAGGCTGAGGAAGAGGAAGAGAAGGAGTTGGTCTTGCTGTCTCGGGGTGGTGGAAGCAGAAGGAAATCCACACATAAGTGGACTTGCACAGGTCAAACCCGTGTTGTTCAAGGGTCCATTGTAAATACAATTTTATGAGAAGAGAGGCAAGTGGCAAAAGACTTGCACTTCACAAGATATTCAGGGAAATGCAAATTGAAACCATTCCTTGCTCTCAGAATGGGGGGGGGGGGGGAAGGGTGGTGACAAAGACATGGAACATCTGGAATTCTCATACATTGTTGTGGGGAGCAAAATTGGTATGAACATTTTGGAAATACATTTTTAATAGAAGTATTTACTAATAGCTATATAAACACATACCCTATAATCCAAAATTCCATTCCTTAGTGCACAAGAATAGTCATAGCAGCAGTTTATGAGTCCCAACTGAAACCAGCCCTAATATTCATTAACAATAGAATGAATAAGCATATTGTGATAAATGTATTAAAATGGGATATTATTCAGCAATGAAAATGAACAGACTAGCACTAACATAACAATGTGGATGAGTCTCACAAACATAATGTTGAGTAAAAGAAGCCCAACATGAGAATGATTTTGAAACCGCCTTTGCAAAATTATGACTGAGACAGTGAAAGAGATCTAACTTAACTGACTCCATCTTGCTTCTAACTTCCAAGCTGTCCTTGTTCATTACTGGGCATAGGCTGAACTAACATTGGAAGAAACTTAGCTTGTAGTTTATAATTTAAGCAAAGATGGTAACAGCTCTTTCCCAAAGCATACCTCCTTCTTGCCTGGGGACTAGACCAACACTAGCCACAGGATTAGAAATTATGGTTTAGGAGTCATGCAGCTGGAGTCTACAAGATTCTGACCCTCCCTAGACTGCTCCTAAGATCAGGGCTTGAGACATTTTGCAGACCCTGCACTTGTTGGATCAGCTGGCATCGCTCAGACTGATTAACTGGCTCATCTGATCCTGTGGCCCCCACCCAGGAACTGACTCAGCATAAGAAGAGAGCTTCAACTCCCTATGATCTCATCCCTGACCAATCAGCACTCCTGGCTCATTGGCTTTTTCCCACCCACCAAATTGTTCTTAAAAACTCTGCTCCCTAAATGCTTGGGGAGACTGATTTGAGTAATGATAAAACTCTGGTCTTCCACACAGCCCATCCTGTGTGAATTACTCTTTCTCTATTGCAAATCCCCTGTTTTGATGAATCGGCTCTGTCTAAGCAGAAGGCAAGGTGAACCCCTTGGGCAGTTACAAATTTATTTACATAAATTTGAAATGACAAAAACAAGTTATGGTGATCACATCAAGACGGCAGTTATCTTTAAGGGAGTGGGAGGTGACTGAGAGAGACACAAGGGGAAATTCTGGAATGATTTTCATGTTCTATTTCTTGACTTTATGAAGGATAAGCATTTTTGGTTTTTAAAAACTCATCAATTTGTACACATTTATGAGTTTTATATTTGTCTGAGTGTGTTATAAGTTAATAAAAATTCTGTGGTAAGTCTGGGCATGGTGGCTCACACCTGTAATCCCAGTACTTTGAGAGGCCAAAGCAGGTGGATCATCTGAGGTCAGGAGTTCGAGAGCAGCCTGGCCAACATGATGAAACCCCTTTCTACTAAAAATACAAAAATTAACCAGGAGTGGTGGTGGATGCCTGTAATCCCAGCTACTCAGAAGGCTGAGGCAGGAGAATCACTTGAGCCTGGGAGGCTAAGTTTGCAGTGAGCCGAGATTGTACCATTGCACTCTAGCCTGGATGACAAGAGGGAAACTCTGTCTCTATATATATATGTGGAATGTAATTATGTGGAATGTGGTTCCCATGTGAGTCTGACTTTGCCAGTGACTTGGAACTCTGCAGTCTTTCTGGGAGGAGATGCCTCATCTCCATGAGCATGAGCAGAAAGATAAGAGAAGCAATGAAGAGTTAACAAGGTGCAACCCCATGAGAAGCCTTGTGAAGTGACAAAGCAACTTTTGCACCATGAACCCATGTACACTCAGTGTCAAAGGAGAGTCACTGCTAGAGGGAAGGCTCACGCATCAAGGAGTAGGGGAGGGCCTCAGGGAGACAGCAGATACTACATCTGGGTCTTGCTCTGCCCATTAGGCAGGCACTGCTGTTAGAGAGAAGAAAACTGAGGCATGTAAAGATTTGGTACAGAGCGCCAGGTCATGTGAAGTGGCAAGATCTGAATCCAGGATTTGAACTTTCAGCAGCCTGTCTTCAGAGCTTGAGAACTTTATAACTATGCAGTGCAACCTCTTGCAAGGGCAAGGTTGTCCAGTAGACATGGAAAGAGAGCCACATATGTGGCTACCTTTCATCATCTAGCAGCCACATATGAAAAAGTAAGAAGAATGAGGTGAAATTAGTTTTAATATTATATTTTAATCTGATATGTCCAAAATATTATTTCCACATGTAAGAAATACAAGAACAAAATTAATGATGAGATAGTTCTCTATTTTTAGAATACTGATATTTCACTGTTTTTTAAAAATCTTTGAAATCCTGTGGATATTTTCTATGACAGCAGATGTCCATGTTGTACTCTCCCATCAGATTAGTCCTTACGCTTCGCTGGTCAGAATCACATAACCAAACCTAAATAATTATTGCTGTAGAAGACCAAAAATGTGCCATCCAGAGTAGCACTGTAGGAGACCTGAAAATGATACCCCCAAATACGCCTCTTCATCATAAGGATTATTTTGAAGGTGTTATTTTGAGGAAGTGCACACATGAGATTTACAGCACCTCTCTATTTGGACTAGCCACATTGGCAGGGTTTATGTGGCTAGTGGCTACTGTACGGGATGGCGCAGGTCTAGAGAGCTGCAAAGAAAAGAGGAAGACTATCCTAGTGAGAGGAGCAGCCTGGGCAAATGCTCAGGACAGGAGTGCTCTGAGCATTTGGGGCATCTTTCATGAACAGCCTGAATCTGAGCATTCTGACAACTGCTTCCAGGGAAATATGTTCTGCCACTGCAGACTCCTTTCTGCCTCTGGTAATGAAAGAGAGCTGAAGTGCACATCCAAATGGGCCTCACTCAGAATCTCATGAACACACGGGCTTTCAGGCCCACAAGTCAGGATGAGGGAGAACCTACTTTCAGCCATGTCCCTGTAAGTCTCCAAGTTTCCAAGGCCAAGCCTGGCCCTAACGCCCTCCATCTCCACCTGACCCCCAACCTCCTCAGGCTTATCCCTCCTCTCCCGGCCAAGCACTCCCTTCTCAGGCTCATTCTTCACTGTCCTTATCCCTCCCACCCACCTCCATCCTCTTCCTCATTTCTGACTTCACACTTTGAGGCTGCTATTGTTCCTTCTTGCCTCCTCCTCTCTACCTCTCCAAATCTCCCCAACAGTTTCCTTAGGACCTTAAAGTAAGCCATTTACATGATCTGTGAAGAGGCCAGCTCTAACCTGCAATCACAGTTTGGGCTGCACAAGCCAGCATTGTTCTCATATCCCGTATATCATAGTCTGGTTAGTTTCACAGCCAACTTGTCCCCCAACTAGAGCCATATCTTCTACCAACACAATGTCAGAGAAATAGGAGGCAACTTAAAATGAGTGTCGTGAGAATAAAATCTCCAGGGACTGAAAGAAACAGAGTTCTCTTGCCAATAGGACTCTTAAAAGGTGACATTTTATAGTCATTGTGCATTTGCCAAACAATGTCCGGCTAAATCATTCCTTGAAGTCTGTCTGATTACACCATTAACGATGAATTAATTCTCCATCTGTATAGGAAGCAGATATGCAGTAATGTGAACTATGTCCATGTTTAACTCATTTAGAAATACTGGCAAGAGCCTGGGAGCGGTAGCTCACACCTGTAATCCCAGCACTTTGGGAGGCCGAGGTGGGTGGATCACCTGAGGTCAGGAGTTTGAGACCAGCTTGGCCAACATAGTGAAACATCATCTCTAGTAAAAATACAGAGATTAGCCGGGCGTGGTGGCGGGTGCCTGTCATCCCAGTTACTCAGGAGGCTAAGGCAGGAGAATCACTTGAACTGGAGAGGTGGAGGTTGCAGCCAGCCAAGATCGCGCCATTGCACTCCAGCCTGGGCGACAAGAGTGAGACTCCATCTCCAAAAAAAAAAAGAAAGAGAAAGAAATACTGGCAAGAGTGGACTGAGAGATGCTTATTTGCAGACAAGCATGCCATGCAGGTGTGGGGGTGTTGTGAACAATGACATGTGTTAGGGTCAGCTGCCACCAGAGATACATGACATGTAAATAAATAATGTTCTCAAATGTTTGCAATGATGCCTTATTTCTATGTAATCTCGGAAAAATTTAGTTAAAATAATTTAATATCATCCCTGAAGGCACAGTCCTTGCTTTGGGGTCTTCATCAAGTAATACTGGCAAATGCTCTGTTTCTGGGAAACAGGTGGCTATTTCTTTTTTCTTTTTTTTTTTTTTAATTTTTGAGAAAGAGTCTATCTCTGTCACCCAGGATGGAGTGCAGTGGCATGTTTTTGGTTCACTGCCACCTCCGTCTCCTGAATTCAAGCGATTCTCCTGCTTCGGTCTCCTGAGTAGCTGGGATTACAGATGCCTGCCACCACACCCAACTAATTTTTGTATTTTTAGTAGAGACGGGATTTCACTGTGTTGGCCAGCCTGGTCTCAAACTCCTGACCTCATAATCCACCCACCTCGGCCTCCGAAAGTGCTGGGATTACAAGCGTGAGCCACCGTGCCCGGCCACAGGTGGCTATTCCTACAGATAAAACCAGTGGTTACCAGGACCATTGTTAGAGGTGTTCTGTAAACCACAGGGCTAAACCTCTGTGCCAGGACCTGAGTCAAGTGCAAGATCAGCTGATAATTTGCAAGGTTGCTTCCTCTCTGACCTGCTTCTCTCTGCATCTGTGAAATGGGAGGAAATGAGCTTATATCACGGGGTGGAATAAAACACTAGGTAGAATGTACACATATTGCAGGACTCTGCTGCTCACTGAATGGAGTCCTGAAGAGAAAGAGAACGAATGTGCCTTCTCTGATCCTCCCTGAAGTAGAAATGAAGCTTTAAATCTAGTTTCATAAAAAAATTATTGTGGGGTGCAGGATATGAACCTCCGGAGGAGAGAGCAGAATTAAGCACATCATTAATTCATGGTGCCCAGTCATCATCATTCTGGGCAAGGCTCTTTCTTGTTTTGATTGCTCTATTTTTATTTATATGAGTCATCCCTGACTTCTGCTTGCCCCCACCCTTTCCACAATAGGTGCTCACTAAATGTTCTTGGGGGTGTGTATATAGTAATACATTTGAAATTGTATGATGTTGCATTCCTCTGTCTATTCTCTCTCTCTCTCTCTATAGATAGATAGATAGATAGATAGATAGATAGATAGATAGATAGATAGACAGACAGATAAATAGATAGACAGATACATGGTAGGAACTATAGAGCTCATGCTTTCTCTTCCTTTTTCACTCAGCATTATGCTTTCAGAGGTGTCCAGGGCTTGATGCACACTGTTCCATATTTACCTACCCATTCCCCAGTGGTGGACACAGAGGTAGATCCTCAAGCGTAATGGTTAGGACTTCATCCTCAGGAAGCAGGCTGCCTGGCATCACACCCTATTCACCAGCTGTGTGAATTTAGCCCATTTACTCCACCTCCCACACCTCAGTTTTCTTGTTTCTAAAATGGAGATAGTAAGAGTATTGAGAAGATGTAAAGTGTTTAGCACACATAAGCACCCAGCAAGTGTTAGCCATCAGCATCAGCATCATCATTGTTTTCATTCCCACACCCAGTGCTGCAATGAACACCCTCATACACATCCCTTTATGATGAGTCCATGCCTGGGTTTGTCTGGGGTGTAGGCTCTAGAAAGGGGTGGCTGGGTCACAGGGCGTAGACACACTTCATTTCACCATGTACTGCCAAATTACTCTCCAGAATGACTACCCCGGTCTACAATCCCACCATCAGGTCCTGAGCATTCCGGGAAAGGTTTTTGCAGCCAGAGAGAGCACAGATTTTTAACGTCTCCCCTCCAGTTGCACTGACATCATCTGTCTGAGAGACTTCTGTCCAAGTTGGATGGAGAAACAGCTCTAAGACACGTGGCTGATTTAGCAGTCTGTGCTATTCTGCACTCTACAGCCCTAGGCCCTGTGGGGATTATGAAACAAGGGGGAATCAGAATCACCCTAATGGGGAGGAGAGGTTCAACGTGCTTCCCCAGGGGTTTCTGACCTGCACACTCTAGAAGGATGTGGACCTCCACTTCATTCCCTGTAGGTAAAATCCCTGCCTCTGGGAAGCATTGTCACTGATGGAGGATGTCAGCCCAGGACAAAAGGCAGAGAACCAAGAAGGGAGGGCAGCCCTTCAGTGGCTCAAGGCCCTGGAGAAGCTGGAAGATGCTGATGCAACTTGATGGATCAGGGGCACTGAATGTCCCTTATTCCAGAAAATTATTCTATTGTCAAAGATCTCTCCACAGCCTGGAGAATACCAGAAATGCCACTATTTAACTCAGTCTTTGGAATTAAGGCCACGTTTTCTCTGGAAGACCATGTACTATCAACCATTACCTTGGAGGCCTCTGGGCTCAATGCCTGTTAGTACCAGAGAGTGTAAAAGATCTAAGTGGTAGTTGCTGAAGAATTTGGACATCTGATAATTTTTTGGTAGGTGAAGCAGGAGATGTGTGTCTCGGGCTCCCTGGGGATGATGAATATAGCTCCGGGAGAGACGCTGAGGCTCATGTAAGTGTGCCATTTAAATCCAGTCTGACATCCACATCATCATAGAGATATTAAACCTAACAGCTTCTAGTAATCCCAAATCTAGGTCTGGAATTAAATATCCTCCAAAATGCTCCTTTTTATGAAAGGCAAGTCAGTAAAATTTTGTTTCCTTTGTATATGTCTCCCTCATAAGAGTTCATTAAACTTCAAAAGCAGAAACCATGCAATTCACCCATTGCCTCACCCACTGGTGAACTGTTTCTTACTTGGTCATCCTCCCCTTCTAAAAAGTAGCGCTCTGGCTCCCAATTATACTGAAGCTGCTAGGAAGTGAAATTGACACTTGGATATATGAAGGTTTGTAGCCCCCAGGGATGAGAAGCGGAGAAAGAAACTTTGAATCAGGTGATGAGCAAGCAGCTTCCTGCCTAGTGAAGCAACAGCAACAATCATGTGATGCTGGTAGACTCCGGGCTTTCACTCTCTGGTCTCAGCACTGTCTGCTAAGTATTCAAATTTTTGGATGCTAGAGAAGATAGTGAAAAAAGATTTAAATTGGCGTAGCAATAGATCACCAATTTTAAACATTGTTTATTTTTCATTACTTTTTATTCCATGTAATTTTTTCTGTGCAGCAATAAGCTGTCATCTAGCAACAGATATTTGTTGATGAGTGAGAAGTCAGTGAAAGACAGGGCTCCTCACTCAGTTCTCAGATCTCACTGAGGCTTGAGACCACTCTCACTTTCCCACATGGCCATTGATACCATAAGGTAAATATAGATTAAAATTAAAGAAATGGCTCATGCTTGTGATCCTAGCACTTTGGGAGGCCAGGATGGGAAGATCACGAGCTCAGGAGTTCAAGACCAGCCTGGCCAACATGGTGAAACCCCGCATCTACTAAAAATACAAAAAAAAAATTAGCTGAGCATGGTGGCAGTAGTCCCAGCTACTCGGGAGGCTGAGGCAGGACAATTGTTTGAACCAGGAAGGCAGAGGTTGCAGTGAGCCAAGATGGACCATTGCACTCTAGCTTGGGCAAAAAGAGCAAAACTCTGTCTCAAAAAAAAAAAAAAAAAATTAAAGAAATGTTGAAATCTGATATAAACATCTCAGCTGGAGGGTGGTTAAGCTACGGTTGAAGCATTAGTCTGAGGTGTGGCAGGATGGGAATCCGTGGGGCCTAAAACCTAGGCCAACAGATGGCTTAAGAGGGAGAGAGATCAAGGTCCTCTGAGGACCAGGGTTAGAAAGTGGGTCAGCCTAAGAAACAATGATGCTTACAATGAACTCCTTAAAAAAGGCAGGGATTGATGTTGCAAAGGAAAAGATGATTTAAACAAGGAACATCTGATGGAAGAGGCAGGTTGAAAGGTGACAGTGGTGCTGGATTTAGGGGCAGGGATCTGATGTACAGGCAGTGGAGGGTGCTGGGATGAGTAAAATCACAAGGAATAAAAGAAGCAGAGGCTTGAGATCTGGGTCTCGAAGGGCCTTTGTTACAGTTTCCCCTTGCCCATGTTTTCTCCCTTTACAGCATATTTCATCCCCATCTCCTCCTCCCACTCCTGCATATAGGCAGTGGGGCTCAAGCTAGACCCCACGGCATCCAGAGGAAGGCATCTTTGGGGGGTTTGTCTCTCCAATTTGGTGTCAAATTGATATTAATGAGTGTCCTTGTCTCTACCTGCTGGAACCAGGCCCAGCTGGATTCCAAGTCTCGGTGGCCCTCCAAGTGAGGCCCCCAAACCCACCCAAAGGTTTTCTCTGTCCCAGAATAGACAGGCCCAAGAAGAGAAATTTACCCAATCTTGCCCAGCCATCTGGGTCCTGGACCCAATCACTTTGGCCTCTAATCTGTCTCTGACTTTGACCCCCAGCCCTAAAAACTGCACCAGATTCTTCACTCAAAAACATTGATGGACCATCTGCTATGAACCGGGCGTGCTCCCCCTTCCTGGAGATAGAGTTGTGAACAAGACTCTGTCCCTATGGTCATGGAGACTGTGGCCTAGTGAGAGACAGAATTCAGTAAATAGGCAATTTCAGAAAGATGTGATAAATACTGGGATGGGGAAGTGGAAACTCTTAGGAGGGCAGGGGGAGGCAGGGTGGGGCAGAAAAGACTTCCTAGAGGAAGTGAGAGCTAAATCCAGAGGCAAAGGACCAGTAGGAGTGAACCAAGCAAAGAAGAGGTCTGTGGGTGTGGGCAGGGCAGTGATTTTGGAGGAAGGAATGACAAGTTCAATGGCTCAAAGGCTAAAGTGTAGGACAGGTTCAAGGCTCTGAAGAAAATATGGCTGAACCCAGAGGATCGTGGAGATGGGGCTGGAAATGTGATGGCTTCCTAGACAGCTGTGTGAAAAAGTGTGTCCACTGAGCATCCAGGCTTGGAAAGAAAAAGAGTCATGTCTGCCCTGGATTGGACTATAAATTTCTTGAAAAAAACTGCTTATTCATCTCTGCATCCCCAGCACCTTGCAAAGTATGCATAGTAATCTGTCAATAAACTTTCATTCAAGTGTTCAATTATTGCATGCGCTGGCTAATAGCTTTTCTCTCCCTACAATCCCATATGATGGATCACTGCAATGACAGTGTTATGGTTGCATAGTAAGTATTAGAGCAAACGCTGGCTTCAGTCGGGTGGTAGTGGTATGTTAGAACACACAGGCTAAAATGAAGATATTCTACATTCTATACATTCAATACATTCCAAGAGGGATTAAAGATATATCAGGATCCTCCCTGCCACCACATAGTACACACGTGGACACTTTTGATTTATATGTCTCTTTTCTTCTTCAGAAGTTCTTTTTTCTACCCCAATTTGAAATGTTTTATAAAAATTATTTGAGGATATTGAAGTTTTGTGGCAGTAATATGGCAATGACTCACCTATATTTCACAATAAAATACTGTAAAAAGCAACACCCACAACTTGCCAATGAATTCCTCAGTTATCTTCTCTATGACCTATGAAAATAGAAACATTTTCTTTAATCATCAGTGTAGAGAATACTGAAGACTTTGTCTACAATTTTAAAAAACATCATTCAGCACTAAAATATTAGAACAGAACTGGATTACCTTAGTTTTTAATCTCTAAACACAAATTCCAGATTATGTCAAAACATATAAGTATTCCTGAGTTACTACTAGGGTCATAGAAGAAAGAATATTTCTAGTAGGTTCTAGGAAGGTGATGATTATTAGAAATTAGGTAGTATGCCATAAATAGAGGAAAATGTAAATTGGGGTAACACTAAGCTTTTGGATTTAGGTGACAATTGCTCCTGACCTTCTCAAAGAATGATTACCCACAAGCTCAGGCAACCCTGCTTAAAATTCTGCAAGTCAAGCTGGTTTATTCAGGATACAGCAGGTAGGATGTATCTGAGGAATCTCACTCTGAACTTATTGTGGCTACTGGTTAGGATAGGAATAGGGTGAAAGATGAGGCCTGGCTCATTTGGAGTTAATAAAAGCTGGTGAACTATAAGAGGAAAGGGATGGATATTCAAGCAAAAGGTCAGCAACACTTTGGTCTTTGCAACTAAGCAATCATCTTTATATAGCACCCTCTTCTTGGGAAAAAGAAACTGTATGCAAAAGATCAAAAATTTAAATCAGAAGAATTATATGGTTAAGCATGAAATTAGTGTGAAGTCAATGGTCAGAAATTCTTCAGGTATATTTCTATTTTACAGCAGCATATCTATTTTAAAAACTATTTAATTCAGAAATGTTTAGATAAGGGATGCATTGGTGGAAACTAATCAAACTTTAAAATTGCTGGTGCGGGCAGATTTATTTTCTTAAAACTTGAATGATTTTGCTGCTAATGTGTTCTCTTCAGCAGTCCGGAACAAAACAGGTATATAAATTCTAGCTTCAAATAACAGAATTACTACTCCTTGAAAGACAGAAAATCTGAATCAAGAAAACTCTCATGGTTTTTCCCTAGAGCCAGGGAAAGTGGAAGGTTCCCTAACGATGAGAAAGTCCAGCCTGACTTTTTCTGTGAGAAACAGAACCATGCAGATAGTAGTCAGATGAGGCTTCAGTTTCCAAGAGCCCTACCCTGAGTGTCCTATTTTAAATTGAGAACAGTCCGCCCTGAAACTTCCCATCCCAACCACTTTACTCTGTTTTTTCCCATAGCACTTACTTCCTTCTAATATGCTATTTACTTTTGAGTGTCTGTCTCCACTCACCAGAATGTAAGTTCTACAGAGGTTAAGGATTTTTTTTGCCAGTTTTGTTCACTGATGTATCTCACCTTCTTAGAACAATGACTGGTACATAGTAGATACTGAATTTGTCCTTATGTAATCAAAACTGGGAGACAGTAGACTAAAGAAGGAAGGTCAGAGTATTAAGGACAAGTGCTAGTGCTTCAAAGTAGGTTATGAGCAAAGAGTGAAATATCTAACAGGGAGGGGCCAACAGTTAAAATTCAGTGAGGCCCAGGATAACAAGTTGCTCAGAAGCTTTAAAGTCCAAAGTAAGTCAGCAAAGATTGAGAGTCCAGAAGACATTTAATTCTTTGACAGACACTTTAGTTACCTACTCACTTTCCACTTCCCACTTCTACTCACCATCTGAAACCTTATTTTGGTTATAATAACATTGTGCACCACTTCAGATGGGGAGAAATGGACTAAGCCAATTATGACCATTCTTTTCCCAGCTTCTTAGCTGCTCAGTCCAGGCCAGTGAGAACCAAATAGAAGTCAACTGGGCGCATTTTGGAAAATAGAAATTGGTTTTGCTGGTAAATGGAGACATAAATGATTGGCATAGCCTTTCCCTCTTCTTCCTACCTTGTGCATGGACATTAGAGCTGGAGCTGTCCCAGCCACCTCAGGTGCTCAGGGAATGACCAAGATAATTCTCTTTATTTAATTCACTGTACAGGTTATTTACCTGCTTGTTCCAAAATTTATTTTGCACTCTTACCTGTAAATAAAATTTCCCAACTCCCTTGCCAACTGCCTTCCAGCTAGATATAGTCATTGGCAGCACTAGGAGGAAATTGAGGAATAAGACGAAGGGAGAAGCCGGGGAATTTATCTTCCCTTCCTCTGCTTCCAGCAGTATCTCCAGTGTCAACATGGTCTTCTCCATAATCCCGGCCAATGCCAACAGGCCCTCTTCCATGGCCCTAGCTCCCACCAAGCAGCCATCTTACACATCTTACACATCCGGCTTCAGGTGACTCTGACTTCCAAGCTCTGGTACACACTATCTCCTTTCTTTGTCCCTTCAGTCCTGTGGGTGGTAGTGGCCTCCTGCTCTTACTCATCTTTAAGCTGCTAATCTTTAAGAAGCCCTATTTGGCTTCTTAGCTCTTCCAGTCTTTTTGTACCTAGTGCCCTGTGTTAAATTATTTCTATTGGACACCTGGCATTAACTGAGCTTTCCTATCTGGATCCTGATTTATATTACATCTTATTTGGCTTGTTCATTGCTTGACATGAACTACTTTTCAAATTGACTCAAACCTTAAGAAATAATTACAAATTCCTTATCTTGTGGACTGGTAGATTTTGTAGTCTATCACCTTTTACAGGGTACTCATGGCCTCAGTGGGTAAGAAGAGAGTAAAGACAGCAAGCTGGTGTGGTCATATATGTGTGGATACACATATATGTGTGTGTATGTATACATATATAACCACATGGTTATATATGTCTTTACTATCTCCATACCTGCTGAAGTCATGAGCACCCTCTAAAAGCCGTGGCTGCTCCCTGTCTGGGAGATTCTAAAATCTGACTCTTCCATGTTACACTTGGAACATTCTTTCTTATTTTATCTCTGACTCACTCCATCCCAATGGCTCAATACCCTGACTTACCCTTTCTGCCAAGTGCCTTAAGATAGATAACATATTTAGACAGTCTATCATCTCATCCCAAGATTTCCCCTCCCCAATTTCTCCCTTGGATCTACTCACCTTCAGCCATAAAGCAAATGATGTACTATTCTACAGTTCACCAGTAGTCTCTTGGAACCAAAAACAGCCTGGACCTAAAAGCATCTGGCCTTCTACCCCTGCAAAGAAAGATCCAAACAGTATGTATGTGTGTATAATGTGTGCACATGTATTGCAGGATGAATTTAAAATTTCCTTCTTCTCATGGGTGCAGGACAGGATGGATGCTTTGGAGGATCAACAAATTTATTATTTCAACCAATATATAGTTAGCTTTTGCTTTGTGCTTATTCCTCTTCTATATGCCAGGGATACAGCAAGTGAACAAAGCAGATAAATCTCTGCCCTCTGACCTCCTAGAGCTGATTCTGACTCTCCAGAATGGCAAAGAGATCCATTTACAGCCAGTAGGTCCTGTTATTAAGGTTATTAAGGTCATGTTTCCATAAGAGATGGGGTCAAAGTTTTGGTTTCAAAAGGAATACCCTTTCTCCTTATAAGATTAGATAGTGTTGTCCACCTGAAAAATGACTGCTCATTCTAGCAAGGTGTGGCTTGCTTCCTGGGAAAATCAGCAAGAAAATAAACCAGAATGCTAAGTGATAAGTAGACCAAAATAAAGTGAAGTCAGCACTTCTACTTTCTCTCATTGGCTGGAATTCAAACCCTCCTCATCTATGGTCAGCAATTTGGGGGCTCAGAACATGATACTGCAAAGTATGGTGCCTTGGCATGCTAAGTACTTTGAACTGAAGGAGATTGGGAGGACCTCAGCAGCAAGGTCTCTATGACCTTCCCCCGCCCTCCTGTCTTCCACTTCTCTTTCTTCCCTGAAGGGAGTCAGAGAAACCAGAATTCCTCTTCCCCAAGGCAGATCATAAAAACTAGAACTCCACTCGCCCAAAGCAAGCTATGAAAACTAGAAAGGTCACGCTGTCTCTCTCTTCACGCTGCAAGACTCTCACTCCAGAGGGTCCTGCCCCAGGGAAAGGAATGCTACAGAGAGAGGCCAGAAAGAATCTGAGCAGACAGCCCTTGCTAGGTTTTCCCCTCAGTCTATTATCATTAGATCATACCTTTTTGCCTAGGCATGTTTCTACACAGCTGTCCTTTCTTCATCAAACGTAAGTGTAAAAATGGACACTTTTCCCTGGGTCTTTGGGTCTTCATTTCTGAAAGTTCCCATGTGACATAAGATTTTGTATTATGCTTTTTGCTTCTTAAACTGTCTTTTGCTATAAGAATGGTGGTTGTGACCCTTATGATGGGCAAGGAAAGGCATCACACCTTTCTGCCCTGATGCAGTACCTGAGTTACAGTCTTCATCAGCTTTCGGTCCAGGACTGAGGCACCTAAAGTGTGAAGGATGTGTGAAGGGAAAATACATCTAGGGACACCAAATTCACTAAGCCAAAGTGAAAAGTCAAGCTAGGAATTGCTTTGGGCAAGCTTGCCTCTCCTTCTATTTCTAAAAAAGATAGCTACTAAGAAAAAAAAAAAAAAAAAAAAAAACCTACATACCTCCTTCACAATTTGTCCACAAGGCAATTCCTTGTAGACAAAGTACAGACAGGCTCAAAGTTATCCCTCTCTGCTCACCGAGATAAATGCACATCGAATTGCTTCCTTTGGAAATACTAATCAGAAACTCAAAAGAATGCAATCCTTTGTCTCTTGTCAATTTATGACCTGGAAGTCCCCTCCGTGCTTCAAGTTGTCCCACCTTGCTGAAATGAACCAATGTATATCTTACATATATTGATTGATGTCCTCTGTCTCCCTAAAAATGTATAAAACCAAGCTGTGCCCCGACCACCTCGGGCACATGCTGTCAGCACCTCCCGAGGCTATGTCATAGGCAAGTCCTTAACCTTGGCAAAATAAACTTCCTAAATTGACTGAGATTTGTCTCTGATATTTGGGGTTTACAGATGCCGAAAAGGACCGTGATAGGGAGGAGGACGACAGAATCTGTTTCTTACTGAGAAAGAGTGGAATTGTCAGAGAAAATAATGAGAGAGAGAAGGAGTGGGAGGGAAAAAGAGAGGGAGAAAAAGAAAGAGACACAGAAAAAGAGAGAAGAGAGATAGTGTCTTCATGGGACGCTCTCCTTTTGAAAGCTTGAATATATTACTCCCTCCACAGCTACACTCGAAGATGTCATGCGCGTCCGTGTGAGGAGACCAGCAAACAGGCTTTGTGTGAGCAATAAACCTTTTTAATCACATGGTGCAGGCGGGCTGAGTCTGAAAAGAGAGTCAGCAAAGGGTGGTGGGATTATCATTAGTTCCTATAGGTTTGGGATAGGCGGTGGAGTTAGGAGCAATTTTTTGCAGGCAGGAGGTATATCTTCTTACAAAGTACATTCTCAAGGGTAGGGAGAATATTACAAAGGACTTTCTTAAGGGCAGGGGGATAATATTACAAAGTACCTTCTTAAGGGTGGGGAGGGTGTATTGTCACAAAGTCAATTGATTAGTTAGGGTGGGGCAGGAACAAATCACAATGGTGGAATGTCATCAGTTAAGGCTATTTTCACTTGTTTTGTGAATCTTCAGTTGCTTCAGGCCATCTGGATGTGTACGTGCAGGTCACAGGGGATAGGATGGCTTAGCTTGGGCTCAGAGGCCTGACAGAGGATACATTCTTTAAAATTCTAATTAGCATCAACATTCCAGGATCTAAGATCTACAGCAGAATGGAAAAAATCTCAAGTTCATTAACTGGATTATATCTCATTTGATAAGGTTCAACATTTCTTAAGGAAGAACACTGTATTTTTATTAGTTCTTATAAAGAAATAAGTACTTTCTAATTTTCAAAAGTAGTTATGAATTTTATGCATTATATGTCTCAAGAAAGGTCTAAGTTCAGTCAACTTGGTTGAACTGGTTTCTATAATCAAGATAAAAATTCCTTCTAAAAGTAAAAAATAACTGCTATATTAAACTGAAGTGAGATCTTTGAAATATTTTAATACTTTGCCTTTATGATCTGGCTTAATCTTCACATCTACCCTATGAGGTAAACAGTATTTTAAATTTTGCATTTATAGGTGTGGAGACCGAGCTTTGGAAAAGCTGAATAACCTGCTCAAAGCCACTTGGCCAGTGGTGATGGAGCTGGGATCTGAACTCTGGCAAGTTGATAGCTAGCTATTTATTCCACTCTCCTATATTGCCTCAGACACACTAGAGGATGTTAAAGTGGCAAAAGACAGTAAGAGTCTTGAACTGTGCTTGCTTTAATCTTCCCTATGAAATTTAAAACAAAATGCTTTGTGTTTCTTTTTCTCTAATGAACACATATTGCTTCAGTTTATAAAATGTGTACTTGTGATATACATATCAATCCACTTTCATCAACTGAATGGATATTCAGAGCAGAAAAAAAATTCTAAACAACAATGACAAAAAACATTTTGAGCAAATAATTGTAAAGCTAAGCATAACTCAAGATACTGTTTCCCAAAACAGACTGCTATGGGTTGAATGTGCCCCTTGAATTCATATGTTGGGAACTTAACCCCCAAGGCAACAGTGTTAAGAGGTGAGATCTTTAAGAGGTAACTGGGTCGTGCAGACTCTGCTCTGCCCTGATGCGGGGATTAACGTGGTTAGGATGAATTCAGTCCCCTTCCACCGTCTCCCGAACTTGTGCTCTCTTGCCGTCTGCTTTCCTCCATGGGATGATGCAACAAGAATGCCCTTGCCAGATGTGGGCCCCCAGACCTTGGACTTCCCAGCCTCCAGAACTATGAAAAATAAATCTTCATTCTTTATTTCTTTATTTTTTTATTTTTTTTGAGACGAAGTCTCACTCTTTCGCCCAGGCTGGAGTACAGTGGCGCTATCTCGGCTCACTGCAAGCTCCACCTCCAGGGTTCACGCCATTCTCCTGCCTCAGCCTCCCGAGTAGCTGGGACTACAAGCGCGCGCCACCACGCCCGCCTAATTTTTTGTATTTTTAGTAGAGACGGGATTTCACCGTGTTAGCCGGGATGGTCTGGATCTCCTGACCTCATGATCTGCCCGCCTCGCCTCCCAAAGTGCTGGGATTACAGGCATGAGCCATCGCGCCCAGCCTAAATCTTTATTCTTTATAAATTACCCAGTCTCAGGTATTCTGTTACAGTGGCACCAAGTGAACTATGACACAAACAACTTCATATTTAATTAGAGCAGCGCACATCCCAACCATATACAAAAACAGCTGTGTGCGTGTTTTCCAAGAGCAGAATCACTATTTTCATGGTTTTATCATCATCACTGAGACACTTAAGAGCAAAGTAGAATATATTATCCAGGTTTCAGAAGAGAGGCAGGAATTTTAGCAAATACTTCTATGTGAAATTTTTGTTTAGCTTACTTAACAGAATTTTCAACCTGCATGGTAAATAAACTTTTTGGATATTGGTCTGTTTACATTTTTCCTCTACAAGTTTGAAAGATGATTTCCTCCAGTGAAATGGATGTGAAAATAATGGATGAAAGAAGTTTTAAGTGCTCCAGCACCTAATGTAAAGGCACCGTAAGATTGTACCCCACACACATTCTGTCCAGGAATGAGCTTATCAGGTGCCAGCCTCAAGGCAACTAGTCTGAAAGGACACTGAAGAGCTTTCCATTCTAAAGACTCTTGTTTTCCACCTTCCTTATCTTTAAGTGAGGAGATAAGTCAAGTAGCAACAAAACTATGTATATCACTTCCTACAAAATTCTTGCTCCCTTATCCACATAGCTTCATCCAGTTTCAAAAAGGAAATACAACGGACTTTATCACCCTCACTCAATGGCCCCACTGCAGCAAATCTTTGTGGCATGATTTTCCAGATTATTGAAACAGATCCGTTTTCTAGATATTTGTGAACACAGCTGCTGACTGCCTTATCAGTGGGAAAAAGCAACAGGCAGCACGACCCAAGTTTTTTTTTTTTTTTTTTTTTTAGTTAAACATAGGAGCATAGCCAGCTAGCACTCTGGGGTTGGGATGGTGAATGAAAGGATATAGAAACCACAAAGAAAAGGGGAGAGAGAAAGAATGGCAAAACTCTGCTATAGGGGACTGGCTTTTATACAAAATATTTTTTAATGTCTTTGACCTGACAGCTACTGATCGAGTTTATGAATTCAACTGCTTCCATCTGTGTTGCATCTACAATGAAGATCAGTCCTATCCTAAATTCCCAAACCCCTCCAGCAAAGTGTCATATTCCACAGGTTAGGAGATTTATAGCGCTGGTTCACTAACGTTGTATGTAGAAATTGGGAACGGTGGTTCTCAACCTGACTTATGTAATGGAATCCCTTAAAAGCTTTAAAAACTGCTGAAGCCTGGACCCTCACCCCCAGCATTTTGGATTTAATTAGGCTAGATACAGTCTTGACCTCAGAATTTCGAAACTCTCCCCAACTTTCCTGGTCCTAGACAACAGTGTGAGGCCCAATGCTCTCAAACCTGCTTCTGGAAACCACCTTTGCAAAATTATGACTAAGACAGTGAAAGAGATCTAACTTAATCAATTCCATCCTGCTTCTAACCTCCAAGCTGTCCTTGTTCATTCTTGGGTGTAGGCTGAACTAACTTTGGAATAAATTTAGTTTATAGTTTATAGTTTAAAACAAAAATGATAACAATCCTTTCCCAAAGCAGACTTCCTCCTTGCCTGGGGATTAGATTGCCTTTGTAGGACTAACATTAGCAACAAGATTAGAAATTATGATTTAGGAGTCATGCTGCTGGACGCTACAAGATTCTGACCCTCCCTAAACTGTCCCTAAGATCAGGGCTTGAGATGTTTTGCAGACCCTGCACTTGATGGATCAGCTGGCACCACCCAGAGCAATAAACCGGATCACCTGATCTTGTGGCCCCACCCAGCAAATGACTCAGCACAAGAAGACAGCTGCGACTCCTTATGATTTCATCCCTGACCAATCAGCACTCCTGGCTCACTGGCTTCCCCCATCCCACCAAATTGTCCTTAAAAACTCTGCTCCCTGATTGCTTGGGTAATCTGATTTGAGTAATAGTAAGACTCCTGGTCTCCCGCACAGCTGACTCTGCATGAATTACTCTTTCTCTATTGCAATTCCCCTGTCTTGAAACAGCTCTGTCTAGTCAGCTGGCAAGGTGAACCCCTTGGGCAGTTACATTCTGAGGCTCAGACTCTCTACCTGAAAATCAGGATTCTTTGGGACACAGTAAGAAGGATTACACAAGTTGTCAGTGAATATGGTCTTGGCCATCTGGGGATCTCCTGTGGCTCTACAAGTCACTTCTTTAAATGAAGACTGGGGCTTTAGGACAGAAGTTTCCTCTAGCATACCCACAATGCTGCACTTTCTTTTTGTTTTTTTTTTTTATTTTGAGACGGAGTCTTGCTCTGTTGCCCAGGCTGGAGTGCAGTGGCGCAATCTCGCTCACTGCAAGCTCCACCTTCCATGTTCACGCCATTCTCCTCCCTCAGCCTCCTGAGTTATGTGGTACTATAGGTGCCTGCCATCGTGCCCAGCTAATTTTTTGTATTTTTGGTGGAGATGGGATTTCACTGTGTTAGCCAGGATGGTCTTGAGCTCCTGACCTAGTGATCTGCCTGCCTCCACCTCTCAAAGTGCTAGGATTACAGGCGTGAGCCACTGTGCTCGGCCTGCACTTTCTAGTAATATAAAACCTCACAGATTTGAGTCAAAGCTACCAAGACTAATCAAAGCCTGCCCATCTTTCTATCAATAGGTAGACACAGTAGGCCAAGGACGACTTCTTGGCCTGCTGTTTTCTTCTTGGACATGATATTGAGTTAAGGTGAATTTAAACTCATAATCAAATAATGAGAGTTCATCCTCTGCCCCATAATTCCTGTTGACCTGGAAAGTATATTACCTCATTCCTAATTGCTATGCAAATCACATGCATCTGATGCTCAGAGGAGTGAGGGTAAGACCAGGATTTCAAATCTCAGAATTTGAGGTACATCTGATTCAAATTTAAAGCATTGCTGAAATTATGCATTTAGCAAAAAACATGCTCTCTCTCCCTGCAGTCCCCCTGAGAATATGTGCATAATAAAGGTATCATCCATTTTACATGCAAAGCCTTTGTGGGGTTTTCCAGTGTCTCATATCTAATCACAGTTAAGCCAACAAAGGGATTACAGCTTTATCGGGAATTTATTTTGCAAGACTGCCGCATGGTTCTGCAAGATATAGTATCCTGTTTTTCCCACTACGCTGAGTCCAAAGATCCCATTAAATAAAGTTGAACTCTTCAGTTAAGCAGAAATATAAACAGTCTGCTCAGTGTGGCTTGGTATTATATTTTCATTTAGGAAAAAAATAGATTTCTAATACTAAACAGTGTTGACCCCTGTAACTCAGAAGTTAGAATATAATAAAAGGAAATTCTAAAATTTCACCAGAAGAAAAGGTACTACATATTCACATACACACATGCACATGTTTTGCCATTTAATGTACCATAGCCATAGAATCTACTTGCTAATCAATGATGCCTGAAGCTTTTCAGTGGATAAACTAGTGAGGGCATTCTATACCCCTTTGTAGTATGAAACAAATCCAGCAGAAATCTTTATAGCATCAAATCTAAACTATTTTCTTGATGCATAATTAATTCAGCCCAATCTGAACATTTGGTATTGTGTGGGATTGGTAACAGAGTGGCTGGAGAAAGATACAAATAGGGTGGCACATCTCCACTGTGTAGATTTCCATAGGCTAAAGATCTAATACTGCCATGGTCCTCAGCAGGCCAAACCAGTGGAATAGATTGTCCAGGCCCAGGTATTATTAGATTCAATCAACCTTTTTAACTAAAACAAGATTATTCTATTTCCATGTAATACTGTGAACTTAAATCCCAAGGAGGAAACCTATTATATACCTTCAGACCTCTATACACTCTCTTTCTACTAACAGTCATAGAAATTCAAGCCACATCTCCTCAGGTGTGTTTTCTTTGATGCAATGATGAATGATATAGTAGGAGATGGTGGCAATGGCAGAAGATTGTGGAATTGTTTCTTTTGAAAGGACATTGATAACCCCATTCTACATTGGATTTTTGTTCACTCACATAGTTGCCTTTGGCTGTTACCTCCACATAAAGGGAGATATTGCATTTTCCAAAATGGCTGCAACAGTATCTCCATCTTTCCTGCTCTTATTATGTGATCTCACCACTCCCCTATCTTGAAGGGAGTCTAATTCTCCTCAGTTTGAATCTGGGAAAAGCATGTGGCTACTCCTACTAGTGGAATACAGCAGAAGTGATGCTGTGTGACTTCAGAGACTGGGTCATAATAGATAATGTAGTTTTTGCCTTGTTTGCTAGAATGTTTACACTTGGAGTCCAGAGCTGATGTGTAAGAAGTTCAACTATCCTGATGTCACCATGATGTTAGGAAGCCAAACTCCATGGAAAGGCCATTAAGTGGGTACTGCACTTGACAGCCCAGTGTCATTCCCAGCAAACAGTCAACACCAACAGCCAGCCTTGTGGGAGAGTTGTCTTGAATGTCTAGACCAGTCTAATCTTCAGAGGACAGCAGCCCCATGACATCTGACTCCAACCGCTTGAGAGATCTCATGCCAGAAACACCCAGCCAAGCTCTTCCCAAATTCCTGGCCCCAAAGAATTATTAGCAAAATAAAATGGTTGTTTTAAGTCACTAAGTTTTAGGGTAATTTGTTATGAAGTAATAGTAGCCAAAACAGAATTATTTCTTAGTCACTTTTATTTCCTATTGTTACAGGGTGGGGGGGGGGGGTTCCTTTTTCTTAGAGCTCTCAAGATGGTGGCAGGCCACTTCCAAGATGGCAGCAAGCCTCTTGTTCTTTGACCTGGGGTTCTTGGCCTCACAGATTCCAAGGAATGGAATCTTGGGCCATGCGAAGAGTGTTATAGCTCTATTAGAAGCCATGGGTCACAGAAGAGAACTGTTGAACCCAGCGACTAGTGTTTGGCTCGATTAGGATGAAGCCAGGCACTCAACTGTGCAGGAACAATGGCAAGCCTTTAGCCTGATCAGGAGAGGCAGTGGGCGCCTAGCTGGATCAGAAGCATAGTGGACACCCTGCTGGGTCTGGAGGGGTGGAAGTCAGCAGTGGGTCTGCGATGGCGGCAAACAGCAGTGATGGATGGAAAGCAAAAGCTCAGCTCAAGCCATAACAAACACAGACCAGAAGAGTGTGCAGTTGCAAGATTTAATACAGTGAAAACAGTGCTCCCATAAAATGGGAGGGGACCCAAAGTGTGTTGCCCCTGCTGGCACGAATGCCTGGATTTATATCCCAATTATTGTCCCTCCCCCTGTGCTCTCAGGCAATAGATGATTGGCTATTTCTTACCTCCTGTTTTAGCTTAATTCGCATTTTAGTGAGCTCTCTTTACTACCTGATTGGCTGGGTGTGAGCTAAATTGTAAGTCCCATGTTTAAAGGTGGATGCTGTCACCTTCCCAGCTAGGTTTAGGGATTCTTAGTTGGCCTAGGAAATCCAGCTAGTCCTGTCTGTCATCATTCAGGCTGTTTCCAAATTTAAGAAAATCAGAAGTTTCTGGTCACCCTCAGGGAAGGAGCACCTTTTCTAAGATACTTGACTGCTAAACTTTCCAACATTGGTGTTCCTAGAATCTGCTAACAGCCAATGGCCCTGATAAGCAGCCATATTATTAGGGAATTAGTCATAGAAAATTACATTTACCAATACTCTTCGAAGAGAAATTGCTCTGTATATTTGGGAAAACACACTTTGATCAACTACATAGCAGGGATGTGATGAAAGTAGGGCAGAATGAGATATTCAAGTCCATTTTCAAGTAGTAACAGTCACTAAACTTCCTTCTAAGAGGAGGAGGGAGTCATATATATTGTAGATCTTTTTGCTTTGTTGAGCACCTAGCTAAGTAGGGATTGCAAATTTAGGAGGAGAACTGAATTACTCAGCAAAATAGAGGAAACTGGACCATGCTTGGAAAAAGCAAAAAGGAGAACACCCCATTTGCTGAGTAGCCATAATGAGAACTTTGGGAAACAGAGATATTTAACAATATTTTGAAAGAGTTTGCTGTGGAGCATATAAGAAAAATGGAATCCCCTCTTATCCTTACCAGAGTTTCAGTAAATAATGTATTGTTCAATAATTCTCCTGTTGCTAGTGGTTTAGGGAAATGCAAAGGTATTGAAGTTAGCAAGGGGATGAGAAAAAGACTATATTCAGGAGCCATCAGAAAGCTAGGATAATCCCGTACTGATAAAGATGTAGCAGGGACAAAATATTAAAAAAAAAAAAAAAAAAAAAGGATGAGTCTGAGTATAGTGACTCACGCCTGCAATTCCAGCACTTCGGGAGGCCTAGGCAAGAGGATCACCTGAGGCCAGGAGTTCAAGACCAGCCTGAGCAGTATAGAGAGACCTCATCTCTACAAAAATAAAATTAGCCTGGCACACACCTGTAGTACTATTGGGGAGGCTGAAGCAGGAAGGTTGCTTGAGCCCAAGAGTTCAAGGCATAGTAAGTGAGCTATGATGATACCACTGCACTTCAGTCTAGGTGACAGTGTGAGATCTTGTCTCTAAAAAACATAAAAGTTTTTAAAAATTAAAAAGAGAATGAAAACTGCAAAAATAATAATTTACCTTATGGTATCACCCAGTTATGGAAGGTATTTTTTAAAAGAAGAATTTTATGCACACCGTCCTCT
Organism: Chlorocebus sabaeus; assembly: GCF_047675955.1. NCBI lineage: Eukaryota > Metazoa > Chordata > Mammalia > Primates > Cercopithecidae > Chlorocebus > Chlorocebus sabaeus. The sequence continues at coordinate 32,568,393 of NC_132925.1, forward strand.
GAAGATTGGAAGAGAGAACAGGTACACACACAGGAATTCTTATGCATTGATCAGTACTTTTTTTCTCCAGGTGCTAATGATTATTTGGTTTTGAAGGATAAAGAGATTTGTGGAGAAAGTTGGAGTACAGATAAATAGAAAAAGTTGTATGCCAGAGTCCCATAAAAATGGCTCAATGTTTCAACCAACTGCTACCAGTGAGTCGTCATCTCTTGCTCTTTTTTAACCTTTTCAAAATCTTCCACTCATCTGTCCCATTTTCAGGGAATGAGTTCCAATGTGAGTCTACCCCGATGGAAAAACCTGCACTAAATTGTCACCCACTGAGTCTATTTTATGTATTTCAGCTCCCAGGGTCCTGTGCATTTGTAGCCTATGCAAACCTCTAACTCCATAAAGTTGGGTGTAAGAGAAGTATCTCATTTCTTTACTTCCTTCAAATTTAATCCAAATTTGAGTGTGAAAAAATGCTGAATATACCATTGTGAAGAGATTTTTTTTTTCTTGAGCTCTCCTTAGCTGTCTTTTTAGAAGCAGAGCCTCCCAAAATAATTCAATGATTATAAATGCCCTCCTTGAGAGTTAACCAGGGAAGATTGACTCCTATGGCTAGAGAGGAGAAGTTGGCACCAGAATAAGAATTTCTCTAAACAAACATGGCCAGAAAACTATCTTTATCTCCCATCCATTCTCTTAAGGGCCAGTTTACCTTTCCTAAAAGTCTTTTGCTTTCTTGTAAATGCCCTTTCTCCCACTCCCCTTCCCCTACAAAAGATTGTACATAAGTCCTCAATTTTAACCACTTCCTTGAGTCACATTTTGCTACAAACTTCTGTGTACATTCATGCATAAAATTTGTCTTGTCTCTTGCCAATTCATTTTTTATCAGTTTCATTGGGAGGGCACCAAATACTAAACCTATGAAGGTACAGGAAAAATTTTTCCTGCCCCGCAAGCCTCCTGCCTTCTGAAGTGTAGAAAAATTCAACCTCTCATTACTGGGGTTGGTGGAGAGGAGTCTTCTCTTTAGGCTCCACCTATAATGTGGGAGACTCAGGCTCCAACTAGAATGTAGGAAATAGAGGGAGAACTGAAGGAAGGCCGTCAGTTCACCCTGATGATGATGCATGCTCATTGTCCAGGTTTCGTTGTTCCAGGATACTGCAGAGTCTAGCGTCTATAGAATCCCCTGCTGTCTGTGGGCAGAGCCCTGTGCTAGCGTCCAGCTGCCTTAGCTGCAGCTTTCTTAAGTCCTGTCTCCTTCCTGGGTCTCTTCATGGTGCAGGGAGCACATGCCCCCACTCTCCATGCAGATTTCCATTCACTCCAGTCTTAGGGAGTCGCCCTTCTCAAAAGACACTTATTTCTCCCCCATCTTCCTGGTACAATCTACTCAAAGGGCTCAGTTATTGGGAACAAAAGATCCAGAAAGATCCATGGTTTATAGTAATTTTTGTTTCCTATGCCCACCACATAAACCTCTCTTGAGGCAAGGGAAAGGCTCAGCGGGCAAAGCTACCTTCCTGGGAGAAGGAGAGGAAAACACAAGGCAAAAAGAAAAGAGTGATGTCTCAACAAAACACTCAAACACATATTTAACAAATTATTCCAGAAGCAGCAACTACTGCTAAAAGTAGCCCTATTTGAACTCAACGGAATGGACCCTTTAAAGTGAATCCTCTAGTTCCTGCTGGTCAAACCACAGCCTCTCCACAGAAAGGCGACACCTCATTAGAACACAATCCACTTGAGACAAATCTTGAGTTTAGGCATGTTATTCTTGGAGACATAGTTCTCGTCCTATAGCAATGCTTGTGGGGCTTTCATTTCCCCTCAACAGGAAATTCCGAACTGACATGGTCACCTTGAAGGTAACAGCACCCACAACAATCTTAGAATCTCTGATCACAATGTCCTTGCTTCTTTCTAAGGCAGGATTAACCGACCTTCCCTCTTGAGTTCAGTTTCCCTGCCCACCACAGTCTCCGCCCCATAAAAGATGAGACCTGCCTGCAAGGACATGGGCTTAAATGACCTCTGAGAGGTAAACACTGAGAAGACATTTTCCTGCCTGAGACCCTACCCTCCAGGAGCATGTCAGCAATGATTCTGACGTTAGTGAGCCAAAGGCAGCCCTGTCCTACCTGGCTCCTGCCAGAAGCAGCTGCCTTTGAAAATAGCAGAAAGAGCTTTCTCTGTTAGGAGGAAGCAACAGAACCCCTGGCAACGAGCAGACCTCATACTTCTCTCAAGTCACTTGTTTATAGACGGGCCCAGAGTAGGGAAAATGAGGTCAAGGAGCCGCTTCTGTTTCCCTCTTTACTGGGCCTAGGTGACCTGTGAGATGACCTTCAGAACCAGATACCTTTATCTACTGCCTCGGTGCCTGCGAGACTTGTGATATCAGCGGGGTTCTGCCAAAACCCCTTGTTGTCCTTCTGAGGATAACAAGTGAGAAGTCTTTTAAAATGATATAGATTTTCTTGTGCAAACTAAGAGATATATTCTGGAAAAGTGCAAGCTATATAGTTTTCTTAGGGCACTTTCCTGAATTCACTTTGATCAAATAACCAGCAGCCCAAGTCTTTACTCTCTGTATTTATACTTCTTTTAGCATCCTCACTTTCTAAATGAGGTAAACTGAGGCTCAGAGGGATTAAGGGACTCATTTCAGGTCCCACAGCTAGTAAATTATACAGAATCCCAAGGATTCCAAGCTAACTGTTTACTTATTTGTAGTCTTTTCAGATGTGTATTTCACCAAAGCATTTTTAGGTTTATTTGTTAGTTGAAGATAGACGATTTAAGACTGAAACTTTCTAACATTAAGAGAGTCTGAATCCCTGTTAGAAAAACCAGACATATATTTATGAAATTCTAAACAAATTATGTGTCTCTGGGAGAAACCAGTAGATCACAATTGGCAAAGGAAATCTAAACCAGTCTCTCTTAATTATGTTACCAAGAGTTGCTTTCTGTGTATAAGTCATTAGTTCAATTTAAGCATTAGTGTGTGCAATGGGTGTGTTTGTGTGTGTGTGTGTATTAGAGGCATCCGTAGGACAGACAAATAAGCTTTAATATAGAGCAGGGTAAAGCCAAAGAATAAGTACATTGTATACAACAGAACAACTAGAGTGTTCTGTAGCTTTGAAAAACATTGTGGCCAAACAAAATGTTCTGCCAGGAGCAACATGGGCTAGGTCTCTATCATCCCAATATGAATGGGTCATATTTTCAGGTTTTGTTGGCCTTTGAGGCGCAGCCTAACACACTATGTTCTTGTGTAGCTGAGTTGCCTAACAAAACCAACAGTTCCATTTGAAGATCAAGAAAGAAAAAGTTAATTTTCATTCCCTTTCACAGAACTGTACCTTTTTCGGAGAAATTCTTAGTTCTCAACAAGTGCCTCTAAAGAGAATAAAAAGAAGCGTGTTTCCTTTGAGAAGCTAAAGCATTTTTAAAGCATGTTTTCAACTGGATGAAGGTTTCATTACAACCACGTAATAGTAACTACTGTTAATTGAATGTGCAGGTACAATACAGATGCCATCTAATTTAACCACCAAGGAAGGCTCATGACAAGGCAGCATTTGTCATATTTTCAGATTCAGAACTGGGGTTTAAGTATTTTAAGTAATTTGATCAAAAAGAACCTGTGGAAAGTGATGGAGCTTTCCCACCACAAAGCCTTAGCCACTATGCTGTATTGCCTCTCAATTTTACACTAGGGAAAGGCTAAGTTATCCACACAGGATAGATGGTAGTTAGCACTAGATGACCAGGAACCAAGCTGTGAGGAATAGTCCTTGTAAATTAGAGGACAACTTTAATTTTCATCTTTGCTTTGAAGGGAACTCACCCCAACAAGCACACTCCAGTTTTTAGCTGGTTACATTTGTTTTAAAATATACTAATATTTAAATGCCTTGTTAAAAACACAATTCCTCTCATCGTCTGAAACAAGAGAAAAAAGTCACATAAAATTATATCCAAATTATTCACATGTAAAAACTTCTCTTGAGCTGATTACATGATTATTTTGTCCTAAAGGAAAATTACATGGAAGTTCAAATGTATCTAAAATGGAGACCTCTATGGAAGCTTCCCTACAAGTACCAGTGACATTGATAATTTTAAATCACAGTAGTCTTCATACAAATTCCATTGTAATGTTCTTGAAAAGTAAAAATGATAGCACCAAAAATTATAAAATAGTGATTAGTTTTGTGTACTTGGCATTGCTAATGCTAAAGTCAAGATACAAAAACAATTACAGATAGGAGAAGTTACTTGCAATGCATACACAGATAAAAAAATTATAGCCTGAATATATAAAGAACATTCATAAATCAAAAGAAACATAAATATGAACAATGACAAATGATAGCACAAGAAAAAAAATGGCTTATGAACAAATGAGAAGCCACTCAACCTGACTAATAATCAAAGATATGTATTTTTAAATCATGAGATGCTCTTTCAGTTCTTCAGAGTAGCAAAAGATAAAAAGCCTAACAATACCAAGTATTGGAGATAATATTAAAAAATAAAACCATTAAAGTGTAGGCCAGGCGCTATGGCTCATGCCCGTAATCCCAGTGCTTTCGGAGGCCAAAGCAGGAGGATTGCTTGAGACCAGGAGTGTGAGACCAGACTGGGTAACATGGCAAGATTCTGTCTCTACAAAATAAAATAAAATTAAAGTGTAAATTGACACAGCCAGTTAGGAGAACTAGGTGTTACGACATTTTACATCTCACTATGTACATGTCAAGAGTTTTTGTTGTTATTGTTTTGTTTTGTCTTTGTTTTTGTTTTTGTTTTTTTTTTGAGAAGGAGGTTCATTCTTGTTGCCCAGGCCGGAGTGCAGTGGCTTGATCTTGGCTCACTGCAACCTCCGCCTCCCAGGTTCAAGCTATTCTCCTGCCTCAGCCTCCCAAGTAGTTGGGATTACAGGCATGTACCACCAAACCCAGCTACTTTTGTATTTTCAGTAGAGACAGGGTTTCACCATGTTGGTCAGGCTGGGCTCAAACTCCTGACCTCAGGTGATCCACCTGCCTCAGCCTTCCAAAGTGCTGGGATTACAGGCATGAGACACTGTGTCCAGCCTCAAGAGTTTTTTACAGGGATAATCCTTGAAATAAAATTGTTAGGAAAGAAAATTCAATTTTAGTAAATATAGCTATATTTACAAGAAAAACTCTTGACATATACATAATAAGACATGTAAGATTAGCAGCATTATATGTCACAGAAAAAGTGGAGAATATCCATCAATGGTAGAATATCTAAATAAATAGTGATATATTCAAACAACGGAATATTATTTAGCAATGAAAATGAAAGAAGTACAGCTACACACAGTAACATGGATAAATACTTTGGACATGACAAGAAGCAAAAACTATAAATTTCAGGAGAATGAATAAATATGAAACCATTTATATAAAATTGAAAATGTGAAAATTTAAAAATATATTTTATAAGTATACAAACATATGTGGAAGCTATAGAGAATTTCAAGACAATGACACATCTTGAATTTAGGACCATGGTTATCTCTAGAAGGGAGAAAGGAGATGAAATCAGGGAGGGGCACGTGGAGGGTTTTAACTGGGTTTGTCAACTTTTGTTTCTTAAGCTGAGAAGTGGATGAAGTATTTCTCTTTTACTGTTTACATCTTTTTTTTAAAACAACTCTATGGGAAAAAAAATCTAATTTGTTCAAAAAATGGGCAAAATATTTAAATAGATATTTCTTAAAAGAAGACAAACAAATGGCAAACAGGCATATGAAAATGTGCTCAACAGGCTGGGCACAGTGGCTCATGCCTGAAATCGAAGCACTTTGGAAGGCTGAGGCAAGTGGATCACTTGAGGTCAGGAGTTTGAGACTAGTCTGGCAAACAGGGTGAAACCCCATCTCTACTAAAAATACAAAATTAGCCAGGTGTGGTGGTGCATGCCTGCAGTCCCAGCTACTCAGGAAGCTGAGGCAGGGGAATCACTTGAGGCGGGGAGGCAGAGGTTGCAATGAGCTGAGATCCTGCCACTGCACTCCAGCCTGGGCAACAGAACGAGACTCTGGCTCAAAAAAAAAAAAAAAAAAAAAAGCAAAGAAAAAAGTGCTCAACATCATTGATCATCAGATAAAAGAAAATCAAAACTAAAACTTTAATGAAATATCATCTCACCCAGTTAAAATGGCTTAGTTATTTATTTATTTATTTATTTTTTGAGATGGAGTCTCGCTTTGTCGCCCAGGCTGGACTGCAGTGGCGTGATCTTGGCTCCCTGCAAGCTCCACTCCCAGGTTCACGCCATTCTCCTGCCTCAGCCTCCCGAGTAGCTGGGACTACAGGTGCCCGCCACCAAGCCTGGCTCATTTTTTACATTTTTAGTAGAGACAGGGTTTCACCCTGTTAGCCAGGATGGTCTCGTGACCTAATCCCATGATCTGCCCGCCTCGGCCTTCCAAAGTGCTGGGATTATAAAATGGCTTATATTCAAAAGAGAAGAAATTACATTTTATAAATTTTTAAAGTACCCCCAGAGACCGACACCCTCTCTCCAAGTGGGCAAAGTGAAAGGCTGCTTGTCAGTTTTGGAATGCATCTCTTCCTTTTGACCATGGCTGTGACTGAGCTCCCAAGAACTTCCATTTCAGATAGAAGAATGAAGACAATTCCCAAGCCCATTCTGGAAGAATGAGAAACTCTCCCAAAGTTTTACCCTGAACTCCTATTTCAACAATACTCAGGAACCCACTAGTGTGGATTCCATGCTCTGCCCTCAGCGTGGGAGCTGGTGTGAAAAGAAGAACTAACTTTTAAAGGCAGAGATGGATTTGGGTTTGAATTCCAGCCTTGCCACTTTCTAGCTTCAGCTTCTTCATCTATAATATGGAACTAATAAGACAAACCTACTTCACTGGGTTTTTATGAGGATGGAGTTAGTTATTTCCTATAATATGCCTGGTATACAGAAACACCCATAAACGATGTTGCCATGATTCATACAAGTCAGCAGTCTAGTAGTCTATTCTTATTCTCTTTCTTGCTTTTTTTCTCTAAGATGTCTGCCATTTTCAAATTTGCCCTGTAACTAAATATTTTCTTTCAAATTCCCTTTCCTGAGGTTTATGGTGACATGCATCCTAATTCATTGTTAGATAGTCAATTTTCTAGTTATTTTTAAACATAGAAAAAAAAAGAAAAAATATTAGAATGTTCTACTTACTCACGGTTCTTACTCTCTTAAAAGCACTGGTGGAGGTCATTAAGACCATTACCTCAGAGTGCTCAGACATTACTAAAACAAATGACTCTGGGTCAGTATAAGGAGAGCCTTAACACTCATTCCAGTAGAGGAGGTTAGGAGGCCCCCTGAGAAGAAATGAAAGAATGGACCTCTTGTTGGCTCACACATGACAATATTTAGAAATGGTTTGTTTTTCTAATATGACCAGATGGCTCCCAGTCACATATAAAAACACTCCAAACTACACTGATTTGCTTGACAAGTGTCCTACAGCATGCAGTTAACCTAGACTGAAGGGTATGTGTCTATCTGGGGGTAAACCTTATTCAAAGTTTGTATTGTCTGCTGATGAGAGCTCTTCCTTGAGAGTATTAAAATACCAGTGTTAGAAGGAAAAGCACTTAGTTGAGCCAGAAGTTGTATTTTCACTCCACTCCTTCCTGGTGAGGGGGCGTGAGTAAACTGTTTTAGTTTCTAGGTCTCCATTTCTTCATTTGTGAAGCAGAGATTATAACACTGTAACTCACAGAGTTCTGATAAGATTTAAGGGAATATTATGAAAGACTCTGGAATGGAGCCAGATGCCTAGTAAGCACTCAACAGATATTAGGTAAAGTATCAGCTGCCAGTAGGTCAACTTGGACATGTGTCTTCAAATTTTATATCCAGATTTCAAGATGGAACATCATGGAATAGAAAAAAGTTTTAGACTTGCTGCCAAGGAAAAAACTAAATTGAACTTGCTACTGGCTGGGTGGCTCTGAACAAATTTCTCACCTTTTCTGAGTCTTATTTTTTTTTAATTTTTGTAGGTACATAGTAACTGTATATATTTATGGGATACGTGAGATGTTTTGATACAATCTTGCAATGTGACATGAGGTCTTATTTTCCTAATGTAGAAAATGGGGCATCATAGTATCTTCTCTGTCTACTTTCTAGGGTTGTTGAAGAGAACAAAGTTTATCTTTGTGTGTCCCCAGCCTTCACACTCTGCATGCCTTCTGTCTCTAAAAGTAATTACCGTTGTTAAGCGTGTATTTGTGTTTTCTCAAATTACTAACTTCCGAATGGAATAGATAGTCTTTTAAAATTTTGGTGGAAGAATTCTAGCTGGGCTTTGGAATTCCAGCCTTCTCTCAGGGAGCACTTTACATGTAAAGGCAAACAGCAACTCCACAACAGAACACTGGTAACAGTAATGATTAGGATAATTATTTATCTCTGGAGAAATGCCACCATCTTCTGTGACCTTATGCTTGCAAGTTCAATCAAACGAAATAATTCCATAATAGTTTAAATCCCAGAACTGCCTTTACTCAGAATCTGAGTAATAGTTTCTGAATACTCTAGAAATCAAATGGTATAGCCACTTGGCTGCATTGTTGGGTAAATCAAAAGATAAGGCCTGTAATAGCCTGAGTTCTTGAAGGGTTCAGACTCAGTGAGTTGGATGGTATTCTAGCACATGGCGTATGCATGGAAATTTACATAATGTGGCTTGGAGGAAAATAATTCTTAGATTTTAGTTTGGCTGAATGGGAAATATTCAACTTTATTGTCTTATCTCCCTTTAAAAAACAAACAAACAAAAACTCTTTAATGTTTACATTATACATGAACACAATCTCACTAAAAAAAAAATTCTATGGATAAACTTTATGTCTCCTTAATCACTACTCCCCTTCTTAAAGGTGACTACTATTACCAGTTCATTGTACATCCTTTCAGAACTCTTTTCTCTGAATTTCTTAGCACATGTATGTGCTATAGAAATACATAGTTTCGTGAGTGTGTATTTGTACATAAATAATACAAATTATTCTATGACTAGCTTTTTACTCTACAGTGTGTATTAAGAGGGAATTCCATGTCAGATTGCAGATAGCCACCTCATTCTTTTTAACTGTTGTACAGTATTCTGTAGTATGAATGTGTTACTTTTTTTTTTTAAGACAAGGTCTCCCTCTGTCACCCAGGCTGCAGTGTAGTGGCGCGACCTCGGCTCACAGCAACCTCCACCTCCTGAGTTCAAGCAATTGTCCTGCCTCAGCCTCCCAAGTAGCTGGGATTACATGTACCATGCCACCACAGCCTGGCTAAGTTTTGTATTTTTAGTAGAGATGGGGTTTCATCATGTTGGTCAGGCTGGAATGTGCTACCTTTTGTTTAATCACCTCCCTATTGAGTTACAAGTGAGTCATTTCAAATATTTTGATCTTATAGATACTGTTGCAATGAATATATTTGTTCACTCTTTCTTAGAGTACATGTATAGATATGAAAAAAGTAATTATTGATCTTAGGGTATACACATTAAAAGCTATAACCCTGACAAATTACCTTTCCACATGCCTGTCCCAGTTTATATCCTCATCAGCAGTGCATCATGGAACCCATTTCCCTGTACTTTCACCAAGATTTGATAGCAAATATTTCGTTTTTGCTTAATGAGAAGAAAATGTTATCTTATTGTGACTTTTATTTGCATTTATTAGATTAGTAGAAATATTTATTACCTTTTCACGAGTGTATTGCTTATGTGTATTTCTCTTCAATAAACTACCTGTCAATATACACATAAGTCTTCTCTGGACTTCATTCTTTGAATCTATTTGCATTTTCCTGCATAGATGCCACATTTGCTTAATTAATCTAGCTTTTTAGTATGTTTTAATATTTTGGGGAAAGGAACTTTTTTTCCATTTGTATAGACCATTTTACTTGCAAATTACTTACACAAGAAAATATCTAATCTCACATTACACTTGTCACCAAATGATAGATACTATTCTCCATTTCTTAGAAATGATGAAATAAAACCACAAAATGTACAAAGTCAGATCTAAAACCCATACCTTTGGGTCCAGACTTTTCTTCTAAAGTTCTGCAGTTACACCCAGATGCCGCAGAAACATAGGATCTTAGAGGGGAAGTAACTTAGGTAAGAATTATCTAATCTAAACTCCTCCTTCTACAGATGAGTAAATTAAGGTGTGGGAAAGCTAAGTACTTAAAACCTAGTACTAGAACACAGAGCTTTGGTGTTTTGGTCAGTTAGGTTTCTATAATGGCAGTATTTCATAAACAAATTCTAGTGGGTTTTTTTCCCTATCACTGTCCTGAAAGAAGAAAAAATCTAGAACCATTGTCAGACCTTCAGTTTTTTTCCGTTTTTAAATTACGAAATAAAGGGAAATAAATGGTTAAAGTTGAGACTGGGCACATACAAGTTCAAACTCAGGAGACTTTTATATGTTTATACCAACTCTGGGGGAGAGACAGGGAGAATAAAAGCATTCTCAGTTGTAATAATGAATATATTCTGTTCATCTACTGCCCACCTCCTGGATATCTCAAACATTTCATGGACGGTGCTGCCTCTGTATGCCAGGATGGGCAAATGTGTCCAGAACAAGCAGTTGTAACTATTGTGAGGCCCCATCTGGAACAGAAGGTGATTCAAGCTCTTCCTTTCATTGGAATCTTTTGTACCTTGGTTTTCAACATTCTGAGCTAGGACACATGTGAATACTGAATTTCAACAGCGATCTCATTTCACCTGACAGTACTTTTCTTTGCCTGGGCAAAGGAAAAGAACAGTTTAACCTGCATCACAAACTTCAAAAGAGTTGTAACTACTCCTGGAAAGAGAGAGATAGGAGGCTGCTCATGCTTCAACATCCTCTGGATTTTGAGCCAGAATTTTAAAAAAAGAGGCAAACAACACTTTGTTAGAACTTGTTCTAACAAACAAGTTCTAACAAAGTCTGGGCCCACAGTCTCAGATCCTCTGATTACACAGCAGGAAGGAAAGAGTCCCCTATGGGGTCATGAACCACATCGCCTGATTGAATAATTGGTGCTTATTTCTGGTCCTCAACTTGGCCATCTAACAGCTTGCATGTGCTTTACTTACAGTCCTCAGGCAAAGTCTTTAAGCTTTTGGGTTGCATTTTTCATTTCTCTTGGTTATAAATAATAAGTCAGGACACATGTCTTGAATAGCCTAAGATCTAAAACATATGTTTGTGCAATGAGACCACAGAGGTAGAACTATAGAACTTGAAGCCAATTTTATTTTTAGAAGAGACTTTAGTTGTCTGTTCAACATATTTATTTTAAAAGTAATTTTTGTTCATCCAATATGCCATGCTATTAAGAAACATACCAGATAAGAAGGCCAGGCCGGGCGCGGTGGCTCAAGCCTGTAATCCCAGCACTTTGGGAGGCCGAGACAGGTGGATCACGAGGTCAGGAGATGGAGACCATCCTGGCTAACACGGTGAAACCCCGTCTCTACTAAAAAATACAAAAAAACTAGCCGGGCGCGGTGGCGGGCGCCTGTAGTCCCAGCTACTCGGGAGGCTGAGGCAGCAGAATGGCGGGAACCCGGGAGGCGGAGCTTGCAGTGAGCTGAGATCGTGCCACTGCACTCCAGCCTGGGGGACAGAGCGAGACTCCGTCTCAAAAAAAAAAGAAGGCCAACTTCCTGCCCTCCAGGAGTACATAATCTCATTCCTCAGTGCCCCTTCTTCATGCTCAAAGAGTACCAGCTTGAAGAACTGGAGGTCCCAAAACAGGTAATAGGAGTAAGGTGAAGTTGAAGGGGAGCACACTTTCCCTTTAGTCAGTCTCAAGCCAGTGAAAAATCCCTACCAATTTTCTTCAGACCCTTCAGCAGGAATGTAGAATAGCTGTATGGACCTCTCTACTATACATGATAGCTTTGGTCTAATTTATAAAAATGTTCCTTTGTTCCCTCGGAGACTGCAGTTCTCCTAGCTGCACACACACTTTCCTGACTCTGCAGCAGAAACTTAGTTACAAGACCCATTTCTTAGGTCACTCTGTCTTCCTCTTTGGGTGAAGAAGTTTCCTTCTCGGATATTCCTCCAGTGAACTTTATGTCTTTCTTCACTAATTTTGCAGACACTTTCCTGATCCTTCTGGAGATTTCTGGTCCTAGAACAATTCCACTACTACTACTAATTATTCTTCTTCTTCTCCTTCTCCTTCTCTTTCTCCTTCTCCTTCTTCTCCTTCTCCTTCTCCTTCTTCTTTCTTCTTTCTTCTTCTTCCTTCTCTTTCTTCCTCTTTCTTACTCTTGTTGTTTCTTCCCCTTTTCCACTTTCTAGAAAAATAAGATCTAAGAGGTAATGATGTTGTGGAACAATCCTGAGTTACGATCCTGACTCCACCACTTAATAATTGGAGCTTCAATGTTCTTGACTGTAAAATAGATGAAAACATTAATACCTACCTGCCTCGGCAGATTGATGAAATGATTAAGGTATATGAAGCAGATGCCTCTATAAGTATTGGCTCCATTCTCCTTTTTAAATCCCAAATTACTCTTTTAGGCTATATACCATGCAATTCCAGTATGTAGTCATCTTTCCTACTTTCCCTGAATTTCTCCCTGGACCAATTTTCTCTGTCCTGTGAGCATAACCTTCAGTTGGCCGAGCCAGCTTTGTCTCCAGTGACGTTCAGCTTCCCCCACCACTACTCCCACCACTAGGTGGTTGTAAACTGTAGATCATAGGACCATCTTCTAAGACATCCCCATCATATACGTCCTACAGGTCTTGTGATATGTCGATTAGTTGTCTCTTTATTGAGATGGGTGAAAAGGGAACCCTGATTTGCAGTGTGGTGTAAGTATTCTTACTATGTCCTACTTCCAGCTATCAGTGGTTTAGTGATCAGCTTACAAATATCCTGAATATTTAATAATAAATCTTTCAACCTATCAAGAGCTGACTCCAGCATACAACTGACACAGGTTCCAGCTAAATGTTCCTTTTGGTTCAAAGGGATCTCCTTATAACTCTGTAACTATCAGATTTCACAGGACCTTCTATTATGTCTTGCCTCCACCATTAGTTTCTAGCCCATTTGCAGTGCTGAAATGATTGACATACCATTGAACTCAGCAAATTCCCCAGCTTTTCCTGGACTAGAATGCCTGTTACCTCAGATGGTAAACCATTGTCTCTGCCCCGAAGAATTTAGTCATTGGGATGTATTGTCTTTTTTTTCTTCTTTTCATCTTAAATGTGATGTTATTTATTTAAACCCAAAGAGACACATGCTGTAGGCTATTTTGTGCCCCCCTAAAATTCATGTGTAGAAATCCTAACCTCCATTGTGACAGTATTAGGAGGTAGGGCCTTTGGGAGGTGACTAGGTTGTGAGAGCAGAGTCTCTTATGAAAGAGACTCTGTAGAGCCCCATTGCCTCTTCTCCTGGAGAGGACACAGCAAGAAGATGGCTTCTCATGAACCAGGAAGCACGCCCTCAGACACTGAACCTGCTGGATTCTTGCTCTTGGGCTTCCCAGCCCCCAGAACTGTGAGAAATAAGTTTCTGTTGTTTATAGCCACACAGTTTATGGTATTCCCTTATAGCAGTTATAGCAGCCCAAACAGACGAAGACAGACATATATACAAATAATTTTACTTAGAGCCAAGGAGAACACTGTCAGAATTCTCCCCATTTCTCAGTTGATCTTGTGAGAGCAGCAGCAGAATGGGAAGAAACTGAGTTAAACTCATGAGAGTTAAACAAGAAAAAGACTAAGACTTGTCCTAAAGCTTGCAAAACAATGATCTTTATCTTTTAAGCATCACCATCTGAAACTGCATGATGAAATACAGTTCTAGATGAAAAGAATCTAATACTTTAAAATACTTTAAAAACTTTCCAAACAGTCAAATGATGCTCAAAAAGAGCACTTCTGCTTAATTTTCTAATTTCTCATTTTATTCTGACAGTTTTTGGAAGAGGACCAGGAAGTATCTTTCAATAAAGAAATTCCAAATTGGCTTTAGTTGAAAAAAATTCTTGACTCTTTTTGTGACACATTTGAATTTCTGGGTTTTGTTTAATCATTATAATTTAATGGATTCAACAAAGCTTTTGGGATTCAAATCAAGTCAAATCAAGGATTATGATGACCTCCTTTGTGTTTATATATCCCAGAGTCACATGGGTAGTGGATCCATCTGAATCCACTACCTTTGTGAAATGAACCAGATAATCCACAAATTTATATTTTGCTTTGGCTCAAGTCTGCCAGCTTCCAGTGATCCTCTCCTCCTGGTGTTCATGCCCCAGTGTAATTCTTTTCTACACTGATTAGGAATGACTTGTGTTACCAGTAGAATACTGTACAGACATAGAAATGTCTTTTTTTTTTTTTTTTTTTAGATAGAGTCTCACTTTGTCACCCAGGCTGGAGTGCAGTGGCACAATCTTGGCCCTCTGCAACCTCTGCCTCCTGGGCTCCAGCGATCTTCCCACCTCAGCCTCCTGAGTAGCCAGGCCTATAGGTATGCACCATCATGGCCTGATAATTTCTTTTTTTAATTTTTATAGAGTTGAAGTCTCACTATAGTGCCCAGGCTGGTCTCAAACTCTTGGGCTCAAGCAGTCCTCCTGGCTCGGCCTCCCAAAGTGCTGGGATTATAGGCGTAAGCCACTGCGCCTGGTTGAAATGTCAGTTAAAAAAGACACTGCAGCTTCTACTTTCCTCTCTCTTGGATCACTGACAGCTTCCACATTATGAGAGCCCCATGAGAGCATTCAAACAGCCCTATGGAGAGATCTACGTTGCGAGGAACAGAAGTCTCCTGCCAACCCTAGGCATCAACTGTCAGCATGTGAATAAGCCGTCTTTGAAGTGAATCCTGAAGCCCATATCGAGTTTTCAGATGACTGCCTGACCGGCTGACATTTTGACTGCCATGTCATGAGAGCTCTCGAGCCAGAACCATACAGCTAAGCTGTCACTAAATTCCTGACCCATAGAAATGGTGTGACATAATGCTTACTTTTATTTTAAGCTGCTAAATTTTTAGTTAATTTGTTATACAGCAATAGAAAACTAACACATTTAGGTAGAAATTTAAAACCCAATATTAAGCGAGCCAGTGTTTTATAAGCCTCTCAGGGTCAGTAGGTGCAAAAAGATTCCACTTTAATCTTTGTAATAGAAAATCCTGAGTTTTTGAGACCCTCTTGGCCTTTGAACTCCCCTTCACTGTTTATGAATTCTCTACCTTCTGGGTCTTGGTGAGAGGCTGAGCGTTTTCTTTCATCCTGGACCCAGAAGAGGCAAGATGTGCACTTGCCAATCTAGGATCTTGAATCAAGCAAGAGCTAGTGATGCAAACAGGTAGACAATGAGAGGTGGAGCAGTGTCCAATGCCCAGTGGCCACAGTGACAGTAGACTAAGCTACAACCACGGAGATTCCATGAACTACCTTATATTCCTTAATGCATGTGTTTTGTGCTTAAATCAGCATCTTCTGTGTGCATACTACATCATGATAGGTGCAATTGAAGTCACAAGAGAAGAATCAAACACATCAAACGACTGTTGTCAACAGTAACTACCTAAGAGAGAAGATGACCTCATTCTGGCCAGTTGAATCTGTCTTCAAAAGCACAAGTTATTTGACAGGAAGAAGCTGAGTCACAATACGGAAAATAAAAGGTTAAAAGGCACAGTCTCTAATAGAAACCATTAGAGATAAGCATCAGTACACCTGGAGTCTGAGATCCTCACGCATTGGTGATTTAAAAATGAAATGTTTTACAAAGTCTAAGTTCTTTTCCTTCAGTAGCTTTATATTTAAATTTGTATTAACTTACTAAAAACAATTTCAAATCTTTTATGAACTTCAAGAAACAGAAGGCATTAAACTATGAAAAACAAAATTAATTTTAAGTGAATACTAGCTAGAGCAATGACACTTAGAAAATAAAATTTAATTTGCACACAATTTAACATGCTTGGAATTGAAACCAGCTATAAAAGTCTGAGATGGTCATAAATATCAGATTTTTATATTGTTTTCCCAAATAATTAAGAAAGAATAGCCATGGCAGAACTTGAATTTAATGTTTCATCTTTCTCCTCATATGCCTTTGATTAATTTTTGAGTTACAAATTCTCATAAATTTTGATATTTAGGCTCCCAAACAGATCTGTAGGCAGGCCAGAAAAATACTACAGGAAAAAGAAACAAAAGTGCAGAATCACAGCTTTTTGCAAACAGTATTTGGCCAGCTGCATCCCAGCTTCATTTGGATCTACACTTAGTAGCCTGTCAGCTCTAACCTCAGTCCCTCTCCATGGCCTTAGCAACCCCTACAACTCTTGCTCTACCTTTTGGCAAGAAAGTATGTTGGATTGGTTTACTTTTTATTTTCTGGAAATACTTATTCTTAATAACACAGAACACATGAATACATTCTTGGTATAAAATTCAAACATTACGGAGCAAGTCCCTCTTCACCACCACCCACTGTCAATGCTTGCAAGCTTCCAGACATTTTTCCATGTACATATTAAACTATATACATACAGGTGTAAAAGCCTATCCTCAACTCTGATTTGTAAGAGAAACTATTAATATTTAGAGGATGTATTACGTATTATGAAGCTAGCTTCATGAAAAAATTACTCCCAGTCCATCAATCCCTTCTATTCTTCCTTCCATCATGGTTGCATCTAAACTTGGTAATGGTTAGAAAAGTATCTGGTCCTCCAAATCATCGCGCCATAGGCATTTTGGAAGAAAACTCTTGTTCCCATCTTTTCAGCTCTTTAGAACTGGAGACTGCCTTTGCCACATTAAGGTCGGAAGAGTAAGAATCAGTCTTCTATCTGCAGTGCTATTATAGCAAGAGAATTCTTGCAATGCCATCCAGGTTCTTTTCTGCTAAAACTCCCTTTGGGGTCTCTCACTTTCTGGGTACTGCCTGGGAGAGATAGCTTCTCTCAAAGGAATCCACAGTCCCATTGCTTGCTCCATTTGTCCTACTCCTCTCAGTTCAAGGAATTTTTGTTTTGTTTTGCTTTTTAGGCTCGGGGGTAGGAGGGGAGAGAAGACTCAGAATTCCCTCTGTTCCCCTAAAACTTGGATGCTTTTAAAAAGCATAGGTAGGAAGAGACATATAGGTGATATTTCCACCTTTTGTCCACTTACATCTTTCTGCTGAGGTAATGCATCTAGAGTAACCACGTTAGAACCAGGAGGGAACGAGGAGACAGTGAAATCATTAGAATAATATTACAAAAAGAAATCATTTTGTACTTATTCTACATGAATTATATCATCCTATATGAATTATTCTGTAAATTTATTTTTCTTCTTATCAATATGCCTTGGTGAGTTTTCTATGTTATTATACATAGTTCAACATTATTCATTCAATAACAATTTATTGAGTCCCTATGGTACACCAGTCAATATCTGCTGGGGGCTCCCTATATGGCACTGGAGAAACGGGCTACATCTCTATTCTCATCAGTCTTACATTTTAGAGAGGGAGAAAGATAATAGCCAAATAAGCATGTGCATAACTAATATAATAATATTATAGGTGATAGGTGCTATGAAGACAAAGAAAGTGGGTAAAAGGAGATAAGCAGGAGTGGTATTTCAGTTAGAGAAGGCACTCTGCTGAGGCAAACTCATTGCTTTTAGCTGTTGCATAGCATTACATTTCCCTAAAAAAGGATAGTGAGGTTTATTTCTCATTTTTTTGGGCTATTACAAGTCATGTTGTAATATTTACCTCCTTGTGCACACAAACAGTAGTACTTTGAGTAGACACTGAAAAGTGGAATTACTAGGTCATATTTGTAAGCTGCTCTCTGAAATGGATATGTTAACTTGCACTCCCATCAGAAACTGCATGTTCCCTACACCTCTCTTAATAGTTAATACTATCAACATTATTAATTTTACCAATGTGATATATGAAAAAATGATATCGCAGCTATTTTTAATTGGCACTTCTCTTATTACTCTTTAGTTTGAATATCATTTCATATGTTTATTAAACATTTATTTTTCCTATCTTGTAAAATGACATTTTATTTCCTTTGCCCATGTTTTTATGGGATTTTCTTTTTCTTTGGATGTGTTGGCATTCATGTATTCAATTTGTCTTACACGTGTTGCAAATATTTTATCTAATTCTTTGTCATATAGAACTTTATTGATTCATGTCACTGAATGTATCCATGTATCCCTTAGTGGTCATATATTTCTCAGTCGCTGAGTTTTTAAATTCAAATTCAAGGTATGTTTGTTAAGTATTCCCTATATATAAGACATTGTGCTAGGCAGTTTGAAAGACATCAAAGTAAATGAGATGTGGTGTCTGCCCTCATGAGTCTCACAACTTAGTGGTGGAGACACGTGAAAACAAACACCTGTAAAGCCAAGGGCCTTGATCATCCAGAAAATACCATAAAAAGAATTGCTATGTTAGAGCAATGCCTCAGTCAGAACCAGGCACCTAGGAAGTTTTCACAGATGCAGTAGCTTTGAAGAGAAAACAGCCTTTCATAAGACAGGGGTGAGAGTAAAGACCTTCATCTTAGGAGAAACAGTGCAAGCCAAGGCAGAAAATCCAGTAAGGAAGGGATAGAGAGAAATGTCTAAGAAAGCTGGACAGTGGACGTGTGGTTAGGAATAAAAGGAGTGTGGTAGAGAACAGATTGAAAAGGTAGCATGCAACTATTTAAACTTTTACCCATTAATAAGAAATATTGATAAATTCCACACTTCCTAGTCTTTTTGAAAAGCAGTCATTAAAGAAAAGAACAACTAACTGCGAGAAGTTAAGCACAAATCTGGAGTGATTGGGTGAACACAGATAGCCTCGCTCTAGTGTTCGATGACAGCTGAAGATGGATTGTAACACAGCCTGTGTGTATGCATATGCACTGCCGGCGGATCTGCTGGTTTCTACCTGGCCAGACCCTTGCCCAAGAACAGCTGCAATTTGCAAGTCTTCTTCAATCTGTTTTACCATCCTGCAGAGGTAAGAGTTGGATAATTTATGCACTATGACTTCACAGTCCTCTGGGGAGGTTGCCAAGGAAAGCATGTTTTGGATAGAAATCTGAAAAAAGGCAAAACAAAAAAAAATGTAAAAACTTAAGCCCAGTTTGGCATAGGGCTAAAGTTTCACATCCAACTCCTCCCTAGGATCTGCCATTTAATCATCCTCCAGGATGCAAGGGCTGCCACGAGTTACTGGGGATAGCGATTAGGCATCCTCGGGCCGCATCAGCAAACACCCTCTCCTGATAGGCAGCTGGAAAGTAATGGGATTTGGGTTTTAGTTGTGAGAGAATGGTGGAAAATGTTACAAACAGCTGACCTCCTTTGCCCCTGCTGAAATAGCGGCCTTCCTCTGCACATTTTTATGTTGCTTTGGGGAGGGTGACAAAAGACAGATGCTTCTTGCTGGAATGCCAGTTGTTTAATCATTCTTTCTGGTCCCAAGACATTTACTGTAGCTTCTTGGAGCTGACATCTTGGGCCGCTCCTTGGTTTTCAATGTCTTGTAAATTGTGTTGCAATTTTCCATTACATGGAATATGGGAAAGTTTGTGGGAGAGTTTTTTGTAGGTGTTATGTCGCAGATGGTGTCCTCAGGCAAAAAGCCTTAAAGTTGGGAGTACAGGAATTGCAAATAAACTGTAAGCTCTGTAGTGAGACACACACAAAAAAGACCTTATCTGGCTCCTGTCTCCTACACAGCTTCAGTCAGGTCCGCAGAAGTATTTATGTCCATGCCAAGGCTCGGCAGTAACATCTGAGATTAATCTTCCCAACAGCATGACCTGACCACACAGTGCCCACGACAGAGGAGACCTGCTTCTTTCTCCAGGTTCTGTGGCCCCACAGCACCCCGGGAAGCAGCATGGTAGATAAAATGTCCTTCAGAAGTATAGTAAACTCTCATCTTAGCCACAGACTGCCCTCCTCAGCAGGTCTCTTGCTGTCTGTTTTCAGGAAGATAACATTAAGTTTTGAGAAACTGAAAAGTTTTGATGTAGTCAGGCATTTTTATTATGTTAAGAAACAGGAATAAATGATTAGTCTCATAATCACATACAACCTGTTTCCCAGGAGGATGGCATGCTTAGGAACAGGCAAATCATGACAGGGATTTGGAAAGATATTCATATTCTTTTCCCTTAAAAGTCATAATATTTCGTTGAACTTCACGATTCCTCCTGTTTTAGTGTATCTTGTTAACTTTACTTTTTCTGAATGTGAGCCTGTGAATGTTTTTTGTCACCCTCATGTCATATTTACAAATTCTCTTGATTAGCCCCATGACCTCCTTCTCCTGTGCAGAGATGCCTATTTCTTTCCTCCTTGGTGACTACTATACTCTGAAGAGCTCTCTCCTCAATGTGTGGGAACTTCAAACTGAAGAAGTCACAGTTAAATATGTTGTATCTGTGTGTTGGCCCCCATGTCTTAGGGAGAAGAGACATTCTAGGGAAGAACACACTCACATTGTGTTGATGTACCAATGTGCGCATGAGGAGCATTTGGAGACAGGTAGGATGGATAACAAGACTTTGTGTTTCTATGACACTTTTCACATGGACATTTATAAACATATAAAGATTATCCCCCAAACCCTCTCTTCAGCTGGGTTAAGAGCAAGAATAATTTTCGTATTTTATCAAGAAAAACCAGAATAAGGAGAAATGTCTCTACTCTATCAGCTTTACCTAGTTCAGAAACCAAGTCCCACCCTTCTGAGAGTAGAGACGTCGTCTGTCAAACTCACTGCCTCTCCCCAGCCTCTCTTTGGTTCTCTACTTTGTATAAACCAATGTTCTTGGCTCCTTATTTAATCTTAAAATCAGTGCTGGGTGAATCAGTCAGAATATTTGGACATTCTGTTCAGAAAACATTATAAATTGATCAAGATTTGCTTGTACTGCAAAACTCTCTTGGCATTCTTAATAGCAGTCTTCTGTCCTTGGATGACTTTATGAAATGTAGAGTTTGTGTGAGGAGACGATATGGACAATTTTCCCATTGCCCTGAAAGAGACACACCCTGTTACACCTCTTTGCCTTCATCCATGCTGTCCTCTTTTCCCAGCATGCCTTTCTTCCCTGCCCGCATCCACTTGCAATGTTCTTCTGTGCCTTCTAAAATTAAGTTTGACTATTATCATCCCCCTCATCAAGGCTTCACACGTATTCTTCATTTCTCCTTCTTAACAAAGCCCCAGTTTTGTTCAAGTCCCACTCACTCCTCTCCCACTAGATGTGTATCTGGTGAAAGATGTTGATGTTAGTCCCATCTACATGAAAGGACTAATCAACGTAAACAGAATCTCAGTCCCTTTGGCCAGGATTGGCTAAAGAATTGTTGTGTGGTCTTGGCCAATCAGACAGGAGGGAAAGCATGTGAAGCGCTCTCAGTCCTAATTAGTAAGATGGGGACCAAGAAAGAGATAGTCAGCCCTCTTCCCCTGGTTGTGCCATGTCTGACTGTCGTCTTAGGGTGGCTGCCTTCCTCTCAGCAGCAAGCCAAGTAGGCCAGCTGGCTTCTTAGTAACACTCCATGGTCACTTAACTCTGAGAGTCTCAGTTTCCTCTTTTTCAAAATGAGGAAGTTGACCTCATTTATCTGTAGCTTCCTTTTAACTTTAGAATACCATACATGCCTCTAAAAGATGATGGGGGAGGAGATATGGAGGAGGATCTAGGAAGTGAAGAAGGCCAGTTAATTTTATTTGTAGCTCTAACCATCTGCTGCCATTAACATGAGCAAGCAGTTATTTGCATTTTATGATTGAGTGATCTCAACTTTCCAGTTTAAGAAACAAGTACTAATCTTGGTTTAACCACTAAGATAAACTCACATTTCCCCATTCCCTGAGGTGAATCTATTAATATCTCTTTATCTTGTATGGTAAACAAAATGTTTTTACTAACATTAAATGAAAAGGGTAGTACAATTCAAATTTAGGAACCAAAACGATTTTTTCCCCTTAATTTCAAGTTAAACCATTTTATCATCCTTCCTTTGTCTTCCTTCTGTAATTGTTCCAAAACCACCCAAGAAGACCTAAAGAATTTGTAAATGGAGAAGAAGTATGGAAAAATATTTTTTTAAATGCACGATTACATTGCTTAAGGTTAGTAGATCTTAGCTTGCTTCAAAATGTTAAGAGACTTAAGTTGAAGCACCATCTAGTGGCTCTCAGTTGTGTTCTGCTAAAAGTTGCTCCCAGTCTCCCTGTATTTAGGACCACAGTTAATTTGTTGGGCATGTATATCATTGACCCTTGAACAGCAAGTTGAAAATGCACAAATCTACTTATATGTGTATTTCTTTCACTTCTGTGGCCCCGAGACAGCAAAACCAACTTCTTTACTTCCTCCTCCTCTTCAGTCTACTCAATGTGAAGACAACAAGGATGAAGACCTTTATGATGATTTACTTCCGCTTAATGAATAGTACATATATTTTCTCTTCCTTACGATTTTCTTAATATTTTCTTTTCTCTAGCTTTCTTTATTACACATATAACATAAAAAATATGTGTTAATCACTGTTTATGTTATCAGTAAGGCTTCTGGTCAACAGTAGGCTATTAGTAGTTACGTTTTGGGAGAGTCAAAAGTTATATGCAAGTTTTCTACTGCATGGAGGGTTAGCATGCATGTTAACCCCCATCTTGTTCAAAGGTCAGCTCTATATGAACACGTATGAGTGTTGAGAAAAAAAAATGAGTTTTTTTTTTTTTATCTTTATATAGGAGTGGGAGGATGGGGGTAGTAGCTGTAGCTTTTTACTGTTTCAATCTAATCATGGCAGTGAGAATGGGATAAAGAAATAAAATGAATTCCCATAAACCTCTTCTAGAAACAGTAAAGTTCATCCAGTGGAAAAAAGAATTAATACAAATTTAATACTAAGAAAATTTCATAGATTTCAGTTCTCCTGTTTCTCCTACTCACATTCTCTCTAAAAGCCCGTAACAGTATCTTTATCTTCCTTCTGAATCCCATAATGTAGACATGTTCTCACACATCTAGGGATTGGCTATTAGATCATTTTTACATATCTCCAAGTTCTCGAGCACAAGCCCAGAGCATCCCTTGCATTTATATAACCAACAATTTTTCTTGAACTGTCATAGAGATGATACTCATACCTATGATTCCTATCTTCTGAAGTTACCTCTTTTCATTACCTCTATGGGCAGAATGAAAATAGACCATAACAATTGGACATGAGTAGGAATATCTGTTTCATTGTCACTAGGGGAAGAACAAAAATTGGACATGAAAATGGATATGAGTAGAAAATAATTTGTAGCAAGATTGACACAAACCTTCAGATTAACAAACTAGGTATTCGTATCAATTAGGATTAAGTTTAGCTACATGTAGAGTAAAACCTAAAATAACACTGGTATGAACAAAATTTTATTCACTCTCACACAAAAGAAGTCAATGAATAGGTGGTTGAGGGTTTATAGGGAAACTTCATGGTCATCAAGCCCAGGATCCTTCTTCCATCTTTCTTTTCTTCTATCCTACTGAGTGGCTTCTATCCTCAACATCATCCATGGCCCAAGTTGACTGCTGGACCGTCACTCATCTTACCGATGTTGCAGTCTAGGAGACAAGGAGGAGAAGCAAAAGAAGACCCTTCCTTCCTCTTTAAAGAGATTTTCTGAAAATATCACACAAGATTTGTATTTACATCTCATTTTCCAGAACTTATGCAAGTGGGCATACTCAGCAAAGGAAACTGAGAAATGCCTTTTAGCTAAGTACATTCCAACAATAAATTAAATTGGAGTTATGCTGTTAATCAATGTGTCAATTACCTAAGACACCAAGAATATTGTGTAACAAACAACCATAAAACCTCTGTGGTAACAATTGCTTACACGCCTGGGATCAAGTGGAGGTCAGGTCTTCTCATCTTGACTCAGCTTCCTCATATATTTAGGGAATGGCTGACTATTGCATCTTCTAGGTTGGCCTCAACAGAGAGTTAGGGATGGGACTGAGGGGACACAGCTCTGCTCTACATGGTTCTCATCCTCCATCTGACTGGGCCAAGCATGTTCTCATGGAGGAACAAGTAGAACAGAAGTTCTTGAGACCTGTGCTCAAAACAGGTACACCAACACTTCCACCTCATTTTATTGGCCAAAGCAAACTGCATAGGGTGGATAAATATGTACTCTCTGTACGGAAAGAACTCTAAAGTCAACTGAAAAATTACATGGATAGAGGGAGAGGTGAAGATTCAGAGTCATGGATATACTCATCTGCCACAAGGAGAAAGGGGAGGATGGGCATTGGACCAGTGATAAGGCTTGGCTGTGTCCCCACCCAAATCTCATCTGAATTGTAGCTCCCATAATTCCCATGTGTTATGGAAATCAATTCCATATTGTAGCTCCCATAATCAATTCCATAATCAATGGAAATAAATTCCAACTGTAGCTCCCATAATTCCCATGTGTTATGGGAGCGACCTGGTGAGAGGTAACTGAATCATGGGAGCAGGTTTTTCCCATGCTGTTCTCATGGTGGTGAATAAGTGTCATGAGATCTGATGGTTTTATAAATGGGAGTTCCCTTGTACATACTGTCTCTTTGCCTGTCGCCATGTAAGATGTAGCTTTACTCCTCCTTGCCTTCCACCAGATTATGAGACCTCTCCAGCCATGTGGAACTGTGAGTCAATTAAACCTTTTCCTTTATAAATTGCCCAGTCTTGGATATGACTTTATTAGCAGCATGAGAACAGACTAATACAACCAGGTAACAAGCAATCCCTGCCACAGTATTTTTTTAGTATGTTATAAAATTGTATTAATGGACTGCTTCCCATTCTATGCCCTGTCTTAAACATAAGGGAATTACAATAAAAAAGAAAGGCACACAAGAGCTTACATCATATTATATAATGTATATATATAATTTCCTAATTAGTTATTTTTTACTCATGTTCAATTACAAAAAGGGTAAGTGTTAATCTTAGTATTTGTTCTATTCTTTATTATGGGCAGAGACTGGGCTAGATGTTGCAGTGAACCTGATTCCTTTTCTTCCAAGTCAGCTAGACTACATTTTCCAGCCTCTGCGGATGTTAATAGATCTATGCTACTAAGGACTAACCAATGGAATGTGAGCGGAAGTGATTACCACTCCAGGCCTGGCCCATAAACACCTCCCACATAACATCCTCCATTCTCTCTCCCTGTTTCCTATTCACCAGCTGAACTAGATAATATTCTGAGAAGGGCAGAGCCATAGGATAAACTGATAGCTTAAAGCAACACTTCTCTTTCCTGCTCTGCCTCAGCCCCACCAACTGCACTAGAGTGTGATGTGAGCAAGAATTAAATTTTTGTGGTGTGAATACACTGAGATGTAGGGCCTGTTTGTTTCAGCAATTAAATAACCATATGCATATAATAGCATCCAATTTATGCAATCATTTTTTCCCTTAGGCTTTGCTAAAAATAAAAGTAACAGACCAGATCACCAGTTTGTTTCCATGCTGTTGATAAAGACATACCGAAAACTTGGAACAAAAAGAGGTTTCATTGGACTTGCAGTTCCACATGGCTGGGGAGGCCTCAGAATCATGAGGGTAGGTGAAAGGCACTTCTTACATAGTGGCAGCAAGATAAAATGAGGAAGAAGCAAAAGCAGAAACCCCCGATAAACCCATCAGACCTTGTGAGACTTACTCACTATCACGAGAATAGCACAGGAACCGACCCCCATGATTCAATTACCTCCGTCTGGTTCCCTCCCACAACACGTGAGAATTCTGGGAGATACAATTCAAGTTGAGATTTTGGTGGGGACACAGCCAAACCATATCAACCTGCTACTTTAAATAAGAAATGTCTTCTTTTAAATAAAAAAATCACTTTTTACCACAGGATTACCATCTGTATCAAGTGAATATAGGATCTTAGTTTACAGTGGCCCTAGAAGATATAAGGATTTCACCAATGTCTTACTCTTACCATCATTAATCCATCCAACTACTACAACCTAGAGTGCAAACAAGAAAGGGAACTGAGACATTAGAGCTCTAAAAGGTAAGGGGACCTTCAGTGTCATCTTCAATGACACTGATATTTCCTTAGTTGAGATCAACTTACAATTTCTGCTAAAATGCAAATACTGCTAAAAATGACTCAACCATTTGCTCAATGATCAGTCTAAACATGCAATGCTGCTGCCCCACTAATTGCTAGCAAGCAAGTAATGGATGGAAGGTCAGCTACTAGCTGACTCACAGACAGTGTTTGCAGTGGCTCCTGCCATTGCAGCATTGATTAGCAACTCGGGTATGCAGAGGAGCCAAGAAGCTGTGAGGAAAGCAGCATTCAAAGAACCCAAAGGGTGTAGAAACACTGCCCAGCATCATTATTTGCCTTTTGCTGAGCCATCTTCTTCTTTATCTTGAAAAGCAGTTGTGTCACATTTGCAAATAGAAATTTACTAAGGAAAATGCAAAAGTAGATAAAGTATCCTAGGCATTTATGATGGCAAGCACAAAGCTTTTGCATGTGTACTTACACTGTATGCTGAGTTGAAACAGGTCTTGGTAATTGTATTAGTCCATCTTCACATTGCTATAAAGAATTCCCCAAGACCAGGTAATTTATGAAGAAAAGAGTTTTAACTGACTCTCAGTTCCACACAGCTTAGGAGGCCTCAAGAAACTTACAATCATGGCAGAAGGCAAAGGGGAAGCAAGGCATGTCTTACATAGCAGCAGACTGGAGAGTGAGCAGGAGAAATTGCCACTTATAAAACCATCAGCTCTTGTGAGAACTCCCTCACTATCACAAGAACATCATGAGGCAAACCGCCCCCATGATCCAATCACCTACACCAAGTCCCTCCCTTAACACATGGGGATTACAATTTGAGATGAAATTTGGGTGGGGACACAACACCAAACCATATTAGTAACTATCACATCGAGTCACAAAAGAAGTTAAGCTAGACTTTGAACACGAAGGCTTGTTGCAAATGGCTACTTTTTTTTTTTGCGATGTCTCATCAAATATAAATTGACATCCAGTTCTTTTGATTTTCATTCTTTAGGGAAAAAAGCCATAAACTATTTAATTAAGCAGGAAGGAACACAAACCCTTTACAGAGAAATTTGAAAGTAAACACTTGAGAAGCCCCGGAAACCTTCCCCCACCAAATTCTCAAGATGGGGGCTAGGCCACTTCTCTCCTAGACTAAAACCGCAATGAAGCACTTTCACAATGAAGTTCTTGCCCAGTGCTGCAGGTACAGCTGCCTGGGCTCTCAGTTGTTAATGATGCCTTCACATTAAAGAAGGAGCTGGAGGGAGAATACAACATAACCACAAAAGTGTCAAGCTTTTCCCAGTACACTGTAAACTCAAAATGTTACAATGATTTTTTTTTTCTTTTTCTACTGTGTCTTATGCTTTTCAGTCTTCAGTTTCTACCTGACATAATTTATCCTCTGGAAGAAAACAAATCCTGTGATGACCAGAATGACCACAAAAAGAGAGAGTTTCACATAAAGAATGATCAGTAAGTCCAACGCTGGAGATCCTGAGCTTCTGAGACCTGTAAATACAGACAGGGGTAAAAAAATCATTTCAAGGATTCTTCTAATTACAAATTAGAGTCAAACATTTTAAAGAACATTTTAAAATATTCTTAAGAGTTCACAGACTGTCATAATCATGAAACCTTCTAACTTACAACTCAAATGTTACTAATATATCATTCTTCCATGACAGAGTTTAGGAACCATGTTTGTGTTTTGTACCTCGTAGGTTTCTGACAAATATTTTCTGAACAAATAAATGCACACTATGCATTGCTAATACTTTCCAATTTTATAAGAAAAGCAATATGTCAAGCTTTCCCCAGTATATTCCAACTTCCCATGCAAATACTAGCCTTTGAAAGAACATTACTCTTGATATTTGGGGTTTGATCTGATAACACTGTCCACACATTGAAGTGATTTTCTTACTAAGTTGATGTAACCTCTTTAGCAAGGTGTTTTATGTCTTCCTACTTTCATTTTATTTATCTGTGAAATGCCCCTAGGAATTATTGAAAAGATAAATCAAACTAATTGGGGATCTTGGTTCACTGCAAACTCTGCCTCCTGGGTTCAAGTGATTCTCCTACCTCAGCCTCCAGAGTAGCTGGGATTACAGGCATGCACCACCACGCCTGGCTAATTTTTGTATTTTTAGTAGACACGGGTTTTCATCATGTTGGCCAGGCTGGTCTCGAACTCCTGACCTCAGGTGATCCACCCGCCTCAGCCTCCCAAAGTGCTGGGATTACTGGCGTGAGCCACCATGCCCAGCCAGAAGCATAATTCTGAAGTCTCTTATCCTATGAAATTGACCACCTAGGCAGGGTGCAGTGGCTCACACCTGTTGGGAGGCCAAGGTGGGTGGATCACCTGAGGTCAGGAATTAAAGACCAGTCTGACCAACATGGTGAAACCATGTCTCTACTAAAATACAAAAATTAGCTGGGTGTGGTGGCATGGGCCTATAATCTCAGCTGCTCGGGAGGCTGAGGCAGGAGAATCGCTTGAACCTGGGAGGCATAGGTTGCAGTGAGCCGAGATCGCACCACTGCACTCCAGCCTGGGTGACAGAGTGAGACTCTGTCTCAAAAAAAAAAAAAAAAAGGAAAGTAAAAAAGAAGAAACTGGCCACCTAAAGAATGTGTGAACTCTAAATACAAGTCTGACTCCTGGCTCTAAGATGTTATTCTATCCCATTAAATAACCTGCTCAAAGACTAAACTAGAAAAATGTCAGACAATCCTAGGCATTGTGAGGAAATAAGAAAACAGTATGGTTACAGTTGTCAAAATATCACATAATCCAACTGGAGAAGTCAGACTCATACAAATGAAAAGACAACTTATATAAAATAAAAATAAAAGCTCAAGACCCCAATTCACTATGCCAAATGGGAAAAATTAAGCTGAAAGCCGAGTCATGCAAGCAACTGCCTTTCCTTTTATTCCTAAGCACATAGCTACATATAAAACGTAAATTTCTCCACAGGTAGCTACTCTATGTTCACCTTATCATAATTGACTATTCCCCTACCTGCTCCTTTTCTCTTGCAACTTATGAATTACCATACCCTTCCTCTTTCCCCTTCAGTGCCCTTTTACCCTTTAAATACTGAAGCCCTCAAAGTCATCTTTGGAGAAAGGCACAGATCACTGACTGTTTCTCAGACTCTGTGGTGTTTTTTTAATTTTGTTTTGTTTTGTTTTTATCTGTGCAAATTGTCCTAAACCTTGTCAAAATGAACTTCTAAATTAATTGAGACCTGTCTCTGATACTTTTTAGTTTAAATGTACAATTGAGAAAACAGTGCTCGATGAACATTACAGATTATAAATCATCTAAGGAATAAGAACGTTTAATCAACTCTAACATGGAGGTCAGGGAGAAGCAGGACTTGAACTGGGTCTTGCTGGTCTGCAGGATTGAATAGGTTAAAAGAAGGACTTTTCAAGATAAAGAAACAATTTGAGAAAAGTTTTAAAGATGAGTTCACCTAAGTCATATTTGGAGCATAGAATGGAATATGTAGAGATGAATCTGCAATGATTTGAACCTAATTCTTCAGTGACTTGTATGTGTCAGCTACTGTGCCAGACTTTAGGAATACAAAAATAAAAAAAGTGGTTCCAACTCTCAAGGACCTTATGCTGTGCTGAGAGTCACAGAAGTAAGTGGCTGTAATATCATAAGAAATATGTATGTATTTGGTCTTTGTCCCCCAGTTCCCGGCACACTTCCAAGGATTTTTCCTAAACTTCTTGGAAGTTCCACAGTGATCCATCTTTTGTACGCTAATGAGATGAGTGGTGGCTGGGAGCCTGAAGACAGCTTCAAGATGGGGCTGATAATTAGAAAGACCAAGGCATGGTTAGAAGGTTGAAACTTTCAGCCCCATACCACCACTGTCCCCTTCCGCTGACCTTCTGGGAGGGGAGAGGGGCTAGAAATTGAGCTAATAAGCAATGCCCAATAATTTAATCCATCATACCTATGTCATAGAGCCTCCACAAAAACTCTACATGACAGAGTCTGGAGAGCTTCTGGGTTGGGAGATTTTCTGAGCTGGTGAACACACCGAGGGGCTGGGAGGTTGGCACTCCCAGAGACATCACAGAAGCTCCTTCCTCCATACCCTGCCCTACGCATCTCTTTATTTATTTATTTTTTTGTCTATTCCTGAGTTGGCCACTTTATAATAAATTAGTAATAGTAAATAAAGTGCATTCTTGAGTGTGTAATTTAAAAATCTAAGCTGTTGGAACTTTAAAATATTTTGAGCCTTAACGGAATGTGATTATGGGACCCGAGTTACGTAAACAAGCAGCTACGACCTAGGCAGCCATAACTTTAATTTCCCTGATTGTACATTAGCCTTTTTCCTTGCCTACATTGTTTTGTAAACTGCTGTAAATGACTAAAGGGTGCAGGGGAAGACCCCTTCCCTCTAAACTGTGATCTTCATTATTGATTAACTTCCTTCTTTCTTCTCTCACACAATAACTATCGCATTGCCTAACATGAAATGTTAACTGTACTCTTAAAATTGGAAAGGAAATGAAAACAAACTGTACAGAAAAGAAAACAAACTGTAACTTTAATTAAATCATTATAACTCATAAACCAGCCTTGTATGTAAAAAAGGTAAAATCCTACTGAATTTCTTTTCTGCCTCTATAAACAAGACCTTAAGTTTGAAGTTTGAAGCACCGACCCCATTCCTTTGGAGTCTGTGTTACCCTAATGGCTGCTCTCAGACTTCTGCTTAAATGAACTCTTTTAAACTGGATTCTGATCCTTTTGATTATTTCAGGTTGACATGGGTTCTGTGAGCCATTCTAGCAAATTATTAAACCTGACAAGGGAATCATGGGAACTCTCTGAAATTATAGCCAGTTGATTAGTTCAGGTGGCAATCTGGGACTTGTGACTGGTGTCTGAAGAGAGGGAGGTCTTATGAGACTAAGCCTTTAACCTGTGGGGTCTGTGCTAAGTCCAGGTAGTTAGTGTCTGAATTGAATTGTAGGACACTTAGATGGTGTCTAGAGAGTTGGAGAATTAGTTGGTGTGGGGAAAAAAACTCATACACATTTGGTGTCAGAAGCATTGTGAATGAAAACAGTGCCAAGCAGTCAATTACAGGGCTGTGGAGGTGCTCTGACAGAGGCATGTATGAAGCGTTCTGTGAGCAGAGAGGAGGAATAGCTAACCGAACTTCAAGGCCAGAGAAAATCATCCCAGAGGATCAATGTCAAACTAAGTCTTAACACTTCAACAGGAATTGATCAAATGTAATGGAAGAAGAGAGTACAGGGAAAGAAGTGCCTTACAGAGAAGTAGAAATTGCATTCAAGGCCAGGCACAGTGGCTCATGCCTGCCAATTCCAGCACTTTGGGAGGCAAAGGGGGGCAGATCACGAGATCAGGAGATCGAGGCCATCCTGGCTAACACAGTGAAACCCCCTCTCTACCAAAAAATACAAAAAAATTAGCCAGGCATGGTGGTGGGTGCCTGTAGTCCCAGCTACTAGGGAGGCTGAGGCAGGAGAATGCCATGAACCCAGAAGGTGGAGCTTGCAGTGAGCCAAGTTCGCGCCACTGCACTCCAGCCTGGGCGACAGAGTGAGACTCTGTCTCAAAAATTAAAAAATTAAAAATTAAAATTAAAAGAAATTGCATGTAAAAGGGAACAGAGAAATAAAAGCACTTAACACTTTTGAAGAGCCCAAAGAGGCCCACATGCATGGGGTACAGAATCACAAAATATATTATTAAAAATCCAATAAAATATTTAAAATTAGTAAATATATGAAATTATATATTATGAGACATTTAAAAGTAATTAATAGTTATAATATTATGAAGAAGCTAATTAAGTGAACAAAGAATGAAACATTTATATTTTATTTGGCACTTGGGAGATGCTTTTTGTCAGAGCATTTTCTGCGCGGGGAGACACAAATGAGTTAAGGAATAGATGTGAGGTGACGAAGAAGAGACAATGAGTGTAGGGTCCTCTTTTAAAAATATTCTTGGATACGAGTGGAAGCCAAGAGTTAAATGTTTGAGGAAGTCATAACACCAAGTTTTTGGATACGGAAGAAAAATAGGCATGTTTTATGAGCAGCTTTAGAAAAATAATTTAAGGAACAAAAAACTAAACAAAAGAGAGAGGAGAATGAAGCAAAGCTCCTAAGGAGATAAAGGGGAAAAAAGGCTTAGAATTTGGGTTGAATGTTGGTATACAGAAGAGAAGATCAAGTAATACTGAAAATAAATGCACTGATCTCTAGATAAGACATATGAAGTAAGAACCTAGACTTGATGGGAGATTGATCATGGAAAACACAGCTAACGAATACATGGTTTCCTTTTGGGGGTGATAAATACATTCTAAAATTGATTGTAGCAGTGGTCACAAAAGCATTGAATTGCATGCTTTAAATGGGTGAAATGTATGGTATATAAATTATATGTCAGTAAAGCTGATGCAAAACAGAAAATAAACATGAAAGATATTATGAAGAATAATTAATATGATGATACTTAATATTAGTTGTAATAATTATCACAATAGCTAATTTTTATTAATACAATACATATAATAGCCAACATTTGTTAATATAAGGAAATCTAGTGGCTAAAATTTGCTGAATGTCAATTATGTAGTAGATACATTAATACAATTATATGTACAGCATATTTACATATAATATAATTTTATTTAATTAACCCAATAATCCTATTAGGTGGATCCCATTGTCTTCATTTAACAGATAAAGAAACCATGAGATAGAGATGTTAAATACTGTTCAAGTTCATATAGCTGGTGAACAAAAACCATATGAAGTGAAAGGCTTTGCTCCTAAACACCAGATTATCCTGCCCAAAACAGTATAAAGATGTGGACCTTATCTTTTCATCTTTGCATCACCAGCTTCAAACTTATAAAGAGCATTCAATAAGTATTTGCTGAATTAATTAGTAGATTGCTTTCAGATGATGAGACGAGAAGAATTACTTGTCTCTTACTCAGGGTAACAAAGTAATAACTATACAAGAAATAAAATCAGGAAGAAGATAACTGTCATTCTGGGCTATCTACTGAACAAGGATTGTTAAAACTATATAAAACTCACGATATTTCATATCAATAATTAATCTCAAAGTAAGAGCCTGTAGATCACTAAGTTAACAAAATCTATTTTTATGGCTGTTCCACTAAAAGATAGATTCTAGCGTTGTAATGTCCTTCTCAGTTTTAGAGAATATTTCCAACCTAGAAGCTCAAATTTTCTTACCTACTGTTTGGTTATTCATTATTTTCTATGGAAGAAAAAGTTGAGCATCAAGTTTACTCTTCTACAAGAAACAGGTGCTTACCTGAAATTAACTTTATGTACAGACTCTTGTTGCCAGTCAAATGGGAGACATGACAGGTCACGGTAGACACACTGTGGCCCTCCCAGTGGCATGTACTCTGAACAGTCACTGTGCCATTGCCCCAGTACTCTTGCTCAGTAGGGGCACAATCCCCCGCTGGGATCCAGGAGATCTGCGCAGCTGGCTTCCCTGCAACTGTCTTGCATACTGCAGTTCTATTCCTGCTTTCAAACAGGGTCACTTCAGGTGTAACTGCAGAGAGGAAAGGGGGAAAAAATGCTTCAGTTTTCACATAAAGTGTATGGAATTCAAAGAGATTTTGTTTCAGTCACAAATCGGGTGATGTGAAATACCACAATATATTATGCTCCTTACCTAGCACTTGGAGGTGATATCCACGATGGAAATTCCCATCAGGAGTTGCCATTATGCATCTGTAATACCCGTCATGAGTGATGGCCACTGGGTGAATCTGAAGGTCCGAATTCTGATCAGGTGTGGAGACCCAGGTTATTCTCTCATCAGTACAGTTGGTTTCCTTGGTCTCATTTCTTTCTTTCCTATAGGATTTTGTGCAGGAAGGCTGGCCTCTTATGATTATTTCCCATGTTATTACGATCAAATTTCTAAACTCAATACGAGGGCAACAAAGCACAGCATTTGTATCCATCAGTACAGGCTGTGAAATGTTACCTGGACACACACACAAAGGATAATGATAAAGAACACTTTGACAAGGAACTTCATGTGTTATGTTTATCCACAGTATATTACATGAAGTCATATTAGAACATAAATTTGCTGATCTTATTCCAGAAATATTAGACTTATGTAAGAAAATAACATTCACAAAATATAAATAATATATTGAACCCAATCTAAAGATTAACAAACTTTCTTCAGTATTATGTATTATTAGAAAAACAATATACATAACATTGTATTCTGAAATATAATAAAATATTCTGAAATTAATTCAGGAGTTTTAATATTTAGAAACAGAAGAAAACAGAATTGTAATTTAAACAACAAAGGCAATGCTCTAAATCTAATCTTTAGGTGGTAGAGACTACTGTATTTATCATACAAATCGTGTGCCTTGGAAAAGAAAATGGAATAACTAATGATGTGATTGTCTCCTCCTTTGTTTTGGTGAGCACAAGAAAAAATAGTAACATCAAAGTTAAACACCTGTCTCTAAGGTTGTTATTTCAGACAAACATAAATGTGGAAAGTTTATGGTTCTTTCATTAAAGGTAACTAATATGGCATTCAGGTGGAGCTAGCTGGACATGTTTTATTTAGATAATTACATGCTTTATTTAGAGAATTACAGAGTCAGTGAGACCCACAGATCTTTACAAAAATCTTTAATTTTGCCAGTTGAGCCATCCCATGTAAGTTAAAAAAATGCCTATTGATAAGATGTTTAGAAATATTTATTTCTAGTTTAAAAAGTAGTGTGGCATATAATTTTTAAAAGCTTTATTTTCCTTTGGACATTTATCATGAAAAAGTTTTATTGCAAATTCGTGACATTGTCAAACATAGCCTTTGGATATTTTCCTTCCTTCCTGTTTAGTCACACATATAATCTCAGAGAGTTCAGTGGTAAACTTTGCTCATAGATTTTATTTCTGTATATTCAATCCAATTATCAGGTGTAAATGTATAAGTCGACTCCTTTCTGTCCATCTTTTAAAGTAAAAATTAAGCCCTGCATCCTACAAGCATCTTGCAACATAGATTCTCATGCATCTCATAAGCCAACACAATGTTTCCACAACTGATCAGGGTTTACTAAGAGGTACTTATTCTGCCAAAGTATCTGTCACTACTCACCTGTAACAAAGGTGAGTGTCAGAGCTCTTGTCACTAGCATAAGCAGAATCAGTTGCAGAGGGGCAAACCTTTATGCGGATGAAGCTTGTTTTTGCGACACTCTACATTTAATATCTCTCCTCTCCTGTGTTGGTGTCCCCTGTCTCTTAGGTGGTACTTCAACCCTTGTATTTCACAGTCAGATAATGATCACATAACCAGATACAGAAAGAAATAGGACTTTAACGCGACCTGAAAGGTCATTAAATCCATGCTCCTGCCGGGCGCGGTGGCTCACGCCTGTAATCCCAGCACTTTGGGAAGCCAAGGCGGGTGGATCACAAGGTCAGGAGATCGAGACCATCCTAGCTAAAACAGTGAAACCCCGTCTCTACTAAAAATACAAAAAATTAGCCGGGCGTTGTGGCGGGCACCTGTAGTCCCAGCTACTCGGGAGGCTGAGGCAGGAGAATGGCGTGAACCCGGGAGGCAGAGCTTGCAGTGAGCCGAGATCGTGCCACTGCACTCCAGTCTGGGCAACAGAGCGAGATTCCGTCTCAAAATAATAATAGTAATAATAATAAATCCATGCTTCTTCCACCACTCCACCTTAGCAAATGTTCAGAGGTAAGCAAGAACATGGCTTGTTTGGAGAACTAGAGACTGGGACATTCAGGGTCCCTCGTACCACAGCACTCAGATCAACAGTTCTTCAAGTAATCACAAGACTGGCCCCCAGCCAGGCCATCAGCTAGTGATTCTACCAAAGTTCAACTTTCCATACCTCAGTGCTGGCCACTACTAAGGAAGCATATTACCTTCTGCAGAAATTTTTGAATAGGTCTGTGTCATCTGCTTTCCATCCATACATAAACTACTTGAAGCTAGAAAATATTTAGAGAAGAATAAATGAAATCAATTTCATGTACTCAGAGTGGAAGCCAGTGTTTCCTCACAAAGTCTTACTCAACGTAAAGACAATTAGTTAACCATAACTAAAATTATACAAAAATCATTGTAAAACAGAAATTAGAAGTTATGCCATCATTAGAGGAAAAAACCTGCTAACATCTTAAAAATTATACTTATAAGCAATTAATAATGATTTCTCATTCATGAGACGCTTTGTTTAGTCAACTAGTTTGTATGAGGTAACCAACCCTCACCCTATTCCTCCTTCCCCAACCAAGGAGATGGGTCCATGTGGGCATCTCACAAGAGCTGGTCCAATTATACTCCTTTCTCCAAATGCTGGAGACATCATCTTTAAATGAAATTTCTCTGTACATTTTTTTTTCCTTTTTAACCTAACTCTTCCAGAAGAGTGAAAGAAATGAACACAAAACTGGAATAATTACTAACCAGGAAGTAGCTCTATAGTCACTCTTATTGCTACTCAAATGTGCCTACCATGAGCTCATGGTAGGCACATTGTGGCCCTCCCAGTGACATGAACTCCCAATAGTCACTGTGCCATTGCCCCAGTATTCTTGCTCGGTGACACAATCCCCCTGTGGGGTCTGGGAGATCTGTGCAGCTGATCTGTCCGGGAGATCTGTCTTGCACACCACATTTCTGTGCCTGCTTAGAAACAGGGTCATTTCAGGGGGAACTGCAGAGAGGTAAGGAAAAAGTGCTTCAATCTTAACATAAAGAATATGAAATTTCGAGAGACATTTGTTTCAGTCCAAATCTGATGATGTGCAATACCACAATATATGATGTGTGCAATACCACAATATATGATGTTCCTTACCTAACACTTGGCACGGTTAGGATTAGGTACGTCAGTGATGGCCTAGGGGAATGACTGTTGCAGTAATTCTCAAAGCGTGGTTTTCAGATGGCTACGGATAACCAAGACCTTTTCAGTGGACATCATCGTGGGTGATATCCATGATGGAAATTCCCATCAGGTATTACCATTATTCACCTGTAATACCCATAATGAGTGACGACAACGCGATCAATCTGAAGGGCAAGATTCTAGTCAGGACTGGAGGCCTATGTTATACTCTTGTCATTGCAGTTTTTTTTCCATTGTTTCATTTGTCTCCTGTAGGCTTTGATGCAGGAAGAATTGTCTCTGATGAGTATTTTCCATGCTGTTACCATCACACTTGTCAATAGGATGGGATGGCAACAGAGCATAGCCTTTGTATACATTAGTAAAGACAGTAAAGTGCTAACTGGACACAATAAGAAAATGAAAATGACAAAAATTTCTACATGCCAATTTCTCCCACTGGGTCTCATTTAAAGTCCCATAAAATCCTTATTTATTTATTTATTTATTTTTATTATGTTTTGAGATGGAGTCTCTCTCTGTCACCCAGGCTGGAGTGCAGTGGCGCTATCTCAGCTCACTGCAAGCACTGCAAGCTCCGCCTCCTAGGTTCACGCCATTCTCCTGCCTCAGCCTCCCAAGTAGCTGGGACTACAGGCGCCCGCCACCACGCTCAGCTAATTTTTTGTATTTTAGTAGAGACGGGGTTTCACCTTGTTAGCCAGGATGGTCTCGATCTCCTGACCTCGTGATCCACCCACCTCGGCCTCCCAAAGTGCTGGGGTTACAGGCGTGAGACATCACACCCAGCCAAAACCCTTGTTTTTCTTAATGAGTATTTTGCCCACCTTGGATGTAAGAAGGTGGTTGGAAAGAGTTCAGCTTGCAACTCAAACATTTGATACAAATGCATTTCCTCAAGATAATCATCATGATTTGGTACGCAACAAAAATGCGTTAAATGTATTTCCAATTCGATCATGTAGAATACTTAAAAGATACTGTATATAAGGCTTGAGATTTAATACATTAATACTTTTACTGAATCATCAAAGACATTCTTAGGCAATGTGTGTGTGTGTGTGTGTGAGTGTGTGAAGAGTACAATGACTATTGGTGCAGCTTGGTGCCTTTTATAGGTTGAATTATATATCCTAAAATTTATATGTTGAAGTCCTAACCCTCAGAGATGTGCCCTTATTTGAAAATAAAATCGTTACAAAATATAACTAGCTAAGAGAAAGTCATACTGGAGTGGCGTGAGCCCCTAATGCAATACAATTGGTGTTCTCATAAAAAGAGCAAATTGGACACAGATATGGATACAGGGAAAGCATCATGTAAAAACTGGAGGTATGCTGCACAAGCCAGGAAGTACCAGAAGCTAGGAAAAGGGCTTGAAACAGATCTTTCGTAGTGCCTTCAGAGGGAGAATTGCCCTGCCAACACCTTGATCTTGGAGTTTTAGTTTCTAGAACTGTAACACGATATGTTTCCGTTACCTCTCACTTTATGGTTCTTTGTTACAACAGCCCTAGCAAACTAATACAGTACTCTGCACTTTATTCATGCTAAGGCACCCGTAATTTTAAACAACAGTTCAATTGCACTTTCAGTGAAAATGTCAGTAGAAAGGCAAATAACATCACTGTATTATCATTATTATTATTGTTGTAACTCATTTTTACCTAGGGGACCCCCTGAAAGGGTCTTGATTATCCCCAGCCATCTGAAAATCACACTTTGAGAATTGTTGAAATAGTTATTCCCCTAGTCCTTCACCAAAGAACCTGTGACCATGTGTTTAGGTAACCATAACTGGGGAAAAAGGAATACAAATATCTTTTGAGGGTTATTTGAATACTAATCTGAACTGATCCTGATACCCAAGAACACAAAGAACATTAAGGGCCTCCTGTTAGAGTAGAAACATATTGGAGTCAGGGGATAAAAGAAATCCTGGGCCTGGTTTATATCACAGTGGACCTTCAAAGTCCACAGACTTATCCAGTGGAGGTTTTTCAGTTGCTGAATATTTAATTAGAATGAACATGCTTAGCAGCTTGCAGACCGTCTTGTTGATTCCTTGATCTGTAAAGTAAGGGCTATTATAATAGGAAAGACCAAGAGAAATCCCCCAAACCACTCACCTTGGCGAAGATAGTAAATAAATATTAATATTGAAGACCTAAGTATGAGTCTCCTTTCAGAGACGTAAAGTGTACTAAAATAGTGGTTCCCATTATGTCTCCTACTTAATTTACCAGTTCAACCCCTGCAAAACACTGGATGGTGAATTATAGTAGACCAATGCCAAATTACCAAAGTATCAGCCCCAACTGCAGCTACTCTGCCAGATAAGCTATCTTTACTAGAGATACTCCAGTTATACTATGTGGTTATTGATCTGGTAAATGCATTATTTTCAATATTCACCAGGAAGGAACATCAAAAGTAAGTTTGTATTCCACAGGACAGTAAACAGTATATAAATATGGTCTTGTCTTAATTTCTACGTTCATGTACAGTGTAATCTATAAAGATCTAGGCTATCTGGGCATTCTGCAGAGACCATCATATTGGTCTACTATATTGATGACATCATTTCAATTAGATCTTCTGAGCAAAAAGTGAGAGTTATTATGAATACCTTATTTAATCACATGCATTCCAGAGGTGAGAAGTCAATTCTACAAAGATTCAGGGCCTGACACATTAGTGAAGTTTCTAGTAGCCCAGTGATCTGGACCCTACCATATATCTCCTCCCGAAAAAAGGACAAAGTATTTAACCTTACTTCCTACCACTGAGTAGCACAATACTTGGTTTTGGAGGCAGCCTGCTGTATATTTGCGATTACTGCTCTGACCCTCTAATAGGATCTTAGTCCCATGTGCTCCAGGCCAAGAAAGGAATCTGTGACAGGTCCATGCTACAGTACACCAGCCCTGAAAATAAGTTCATAAAATCAGGCAGATCTGTGATACGAGAAGATTCTGTGATAAAGATGCATTGTGGATCCTCAGACAAGTCCAGCAGGACAGTCACAGTGCAGGCCTAGGGTTCTGGGGTAAATCTATGTCATCTGAAGCAGATAACTAGTTGCTTTTTTAAAAAATAGCTCATGGCATTCTATGGGACCCTGGTGAAGACTGAGCATCTAATCATGGGATATGAAACGATCAGGCTCCTAAAATAGCCCATTGTAAGCTGCATACTATTAGACCCACAAAATCATAAAGTAAAGTGGGTCCAGCAACCTTCCGTTATAAAACAGAAAGAGAGAACCCAGTCATTTGAGTGAGCAAGTGGTCCAGGCCCCCACTTCATGTACCACTGTTACACTGTCATCTCTCCCTCAGCTCACATCTAAGCCCTCCCTGTGAGTTCCCTAGTACCAAAACCCAAGGCTTAGCTTGTGGATGGGTTGCCTCAGTCTGTGATATAAGCCAAAAGTAGACTGTTGCAGCACTGTAGCCCCACTGTGTTCTGGCCCTGAAAGACAGCGATGATGAAAAATACTCAAGTTAAAAATGATTCAGTAATAAAAGAGACAAACTCATGAGCAGTGGCAAATGGTTTGGCTTGTTTGGTCAGAGACCTGGAAGAGTCAAAATTGGAAGGGAGAGGACAAGAAGGTGTGGGGTAGAGGCATGCGGATGCATTCAGAAATTGCCAGCTTGGTGGAGCACTGGCATAGCCTCTTGAAGGCACAACTGGGGTTTGGGAATTATGTCTTATGAGGATGGGACACCATCCTTTAGGAGGGTGCTGTGTCCCCAGTTCCCAGTTCATAGAATAAACTGGATCTGAGAGACAAGGAGTAGAACTGGGGTAGTCTCACTCACCATCATTCTATTTTTTTTTTTTTTTTTTTTTTTTTTTTTTTTTGAGACGGAGTCTCACTTTGTTGTCCAGGCTGTAGTTTAGTGGCATGATCTCGGCTCACTGCAACCTCTGCCTCCCTTCACCATCATTCTTACTGACTCATTTAGAGAATTTGTGCTTCCAAATCCCAGTAATTTTAGATTTGTGAGTCTAGGATCTTGAGTTTCAGAGGGGAGATACTTCTACCAGGAGACGCGCTAAGAGTTCCTCTAAGCTATAGCTTTCCCCTAGTATACCAGTAGGCACAACATGGAGTTGCCTTTTGACAGGGGTAATTTAAGCCTGATCATCATGAGACAATAGTGTTACGGGATCTTTGGGATGTCACTTTGCCAGCTGGAAACCTTTGTGGCCAATGCCACCTTTGCCCAAATATTGCTGTGGCCCACTGGGCTCATTCTGCCCATTTGGCCTGGCAGGCTGCACTTGGCTGGCACTATTGGCCTGGATCCCAATCTTCCAAGGACGAGCCAGGCACAGACCAATAAAGGAATGTGTGAGTGAGCATGGGATCTGGCCACTGCACACAGCCAGGCACACTACCTGCAGAGGAGTGGACTGCTCCAGGTGCTGGCATGGGTGCCAGCTCCCTGCAAGGCTGCAGCTTGACAGGCGTACCATAAACAGCTTCTGGGGAATGTGGTGGTGCCCAGAAGCTTGGAGACAACAGGAACTGCAGAGCTGTAAAAAGGGTGTCACAGCCCTGGCTCAGGGAGCTCCTAGGTCTGGGCTCCCCAAAGTGCCACAGCTCTTCTCTCCTTCTCTCTTCTCTCCTTGTCACCCACAATGTGGCAAGCAAGGGGCATGTTTCAGCCCTGTTTGTGTTACAGCTCTTTTAACCCTATCATTTGGCAGGTAGTGAGTTCTTGTCCTGTGACTAGGAAGAAGGAGGTACGCAGAGAAGTGGAGGGCGAGCAAGGTTAAGAGGCGCTTTACTGAGCAATAGAACAGCTCTAAGGAGACCTGAATGGGTAGCTCCTTTCTGCAGCCAGTGTGTCCTGGTGAGTGTTTGGTTCCTAGCAGAGAAGAAACCCTAGAGTGGGTAGCTCCTCTCTACAGGCAGGTCATCCCATTGAGTGTTCAGCTCCTAGCTGAGAGGAAACCCTATAGTGGGCAGGTCCTCTCTAAAGGCAGGTTGTCCCATTATCTATTCAGCTTTCAGCAGAGAAAGCTGCAGAAGGTAGCTCCTCTCTGCAGCTGGTTGTCCCATCTTCTCTTCAAGTCTTTCTAAATCTAGGGCTTTTATGGGCCCCAGAGGGGAGAAAGTGCATGTCAGTTGGTCCATGAGTGCCCATAGATGGGCTCAGAAAAAGCATCACAGGTTCCAATTTCAGTTTGTGGGACCAGTAGCCCAGCCCCAAGGCTTCAGGCCTTCCTGGCTCGAAGGCGGGGTTTTACCAGGGACCTGCACCTTTCCACCCTGGTGCCTCTCCACCTCCTGCGGTTCTTCATGGCGCCCACACTGTTCATGCCGAGGGGCACCTGCAGGCCAGCAGTAAGCTGCCCTCAGCAACCCCCTTTGGCCTTCCTCCCGTGCTTATTGGTGCCCAAAGTCTGGAGGGGGCCAAGGTGGCAAGGCTCCTGCCTGTTCCCAGCTCCCAAGAGCACAGGAGTGCCCAGGTTGCAGCCACAGCTTGGGCGGCTACAGTTGCACCTGGGGAACTCCTGCTCTGCCGACTTGGAAGGGGCAGGGTTCCCACTTGTTCCCAGCTCCTGTTGGCTTCATGGAATGCACAGCCCTGGCTGCACCTCCTCTCTGTGTTTTCCCCACAGCAGCAGTGGGCAAAGAGCAGGTGGCATGGTGGCCCCAGTCAACCCTGCACAAAGGAACCCAATGCAACCAGGGCCAGCAATGTGAGTCCTGACTGTGCCTTCAGCCAGGTGCTTGCAGGCTCCCAGGATGAAGCAGGGGGTGAGGCTGAGGCCATAGTAAAGGCTCAGTGCCTGGGAGTGGGTCCTGCCTGGCTATGTGAGGGTGGGGGTAGTGCGGTCAGCTGCCTCGGGGACACGGAGCACAGAGGTCCCACCACCACCACTGCTGCTCTCACAGCCAGTCCTGCTGCCACCACCCACACCTCCCTTCTGCAGCTGGCATGATGGCCGTGGCCACTCCAGACAGCCCGCCACTGCATCAATAGGACTGTTTTTATATAATGGGAGTAGGGAGAAATATGCTTTTTGTACTCTCATAACCAGCTTTAATTATAAATCATTAAGTATGTGTAAATCAAGAAGGTCTTATGAGGGCCTGGCAACCAGGCCTCAGACCACTCAGGGGTCTATGCTTAAGACTCAGTCTCAGTCATGCCGTGGATGTATCTTTGATCCTAATTTCACTAGGATGTTTTATAAGTCATCCGCGACAAATTTATCAAACAACTTTTTGACATATACTGAACAGTTTGTGAGATTCTTTTTCTCTTTAATCTAAAATTAGGTAAAGTATATTAGTAGATTATTTAATATCAACTATTTTACATTCCTAAAAATATTACCTTGTTGTTGGTTTAATTCTTTTAGTACACTATCGATTTGATATGCTGATATGTGGAATCTTTGCCTCTGCATTTACAAGTGAAATTAGCTTAGAAATTTTTTTGTATACTAACTTTGTCAGGATTTAATATCTGAGTTATACTTGTAAAATTTAGAAAACACTTCTCCTTTCCCTAGTCTATGGAAAAACTAAATGACATAAAAATTATCTGCTCCTTAAAGGCTTAAAGTGATATAAACTATTTCTCTTACATAGCAATCTAAGGCCACACATTTTTTGGCAGTAATTCTCAATTTCTTCTATGGTTCTCTATCTGCTCACGTTTTCCATCTCATCTTGAGCCAGTTGCTAATTTAGTTTTCCACTAAAAAATGTATTTCATGGAAGTTTTCTAATTTAATAGGAGAAATTGTACAAAATATTCTCTTACATTTCTTTGGTTTCTTGCTATTTGTTGTTAATTGTTGATTTTCTCCCCATATTCTGTG
Source organism: Chlorocebus sabaeus (assembly GCF_047675955.1). Classification (NCBI taxonomy): domain Eukaryota; kingdom Metazoa; phylum Chordata; class Mammalia; order Primates; family Cercopithecidae; genus Chlorocebus; species Chlorocebus sabaeus. Next base: position 32,612,467 of record NC_132925.1, read on the forward strand.
TATTTTGTTCTTTACTTCCCATTTAGAATAGTCTTTATCCCATTAAAAAAATCAATTCTTGGAATTATTTATAAATGCTAGCTTTCCATTTCTTAATTCATGCAGTTCTTCTTTTGACTTTCTTACTACCTTTCCTACTTCCTTCCGCCATTTGAGTACAAGTTGACTTTCCCGGCTCTGCTCTCACTGCAAACCAGCATGCACACGAAACTCCTCCCACCCCAGACTGTTCTATTGGCTGAACATTTTCTGTGCCTTTCTACCCTGTACTTTAGTCCACAATGATCCCCTAGCCTCTTTTTTCCAATAAGTTATGCCTTCTGAAATACTTCTGTAGCCTGTGCAAAAGCTACTATCTGTAATACACTGATTTTGTATTGATTTTGTGTTACACTGCTTATCTCATTTTACCTTGTAATATAATTCTGTGTCCTTGTCTAATTCCAAGACCAGAATATGTAGACTACTTGAAGGTGCTGTAAGTTTTCTTCTTTTTAGCCTCTATTTTACCAAGCACATTTTTGTGTGCTACTAAGAAATCTACTTGTTTGTTTTTTGTTGTTGTTGAATTAAATTGAAGAAGTAGGTCCTTGCTTGGTCTTCAAGCAATAGTGTGCAGAGAGGTATCTGTTACAATTGCACACAAGACAAATGATCATATAAATGTTTATGCTGATGATCCAACCCTCCCATCAAACTGGTTATTCAGTAAGTGAGCATTTTACTTTCATTAAGAAGTATTCTCTGGCTCTGCATTTCCAGTTGTGTCATCAGATAGGAATTATTATCTGAAGCTAGAAAATATCTAGAGAAGAAATATGGAGAAAATTAATAAACTTTATTTACTGAAATGGACTAGAATCCCCTGATTTCATATATTATGATCACAGAAAACAACATTTCAATTCCTTAAATGAATTAATAATCACACCAAAAATCACAAAAACCTCTACGTAAAAGAAATCACAGTAAGACCATAACTAAATAAATGCAGGTATGTCAGGATTTTGACATTTCTTTTGCACTTATGAATAAATGATTCATCCAATATTATTATAACAGATCAGTCTCTACCAGTCTTTTGCCAGCCACACCCACTTCTAATCAGTGGAAGAGTTCAATGCAGGGCCCAGGAGTAAAGTTCCATTTCCAGAACTATTATAGAAATGACAGACAACTTCTCCCACTTCAAAAAAAGCTTAGAAGTATAGGATGAATACAATTCCTGTTCCAAATATATGGCTGAATTTGCAAAAAAGGTAAGGGAAACCTCTCAAGGTAAAAAATGACAAGGAGACAGGAAACCACGAGATCATTTGCTGGTCTCAATAACAGAAAGCCTTTTAAAAATAATTACTTAGATAAATTTAAATTTATTGTGATTTGTTTTATGGCTCATTTAATGGTCTGCCTTGGTAAATATTCTGTGTTCTCCTGAAAAAAATGTGCATCCTCTTGTGATAGCTAGTTTTATGTGTCAAGTTGGCTAGAGTATAGTAGTCAATCATTCAATCAAACACTAATTTAAGCATTGTTGTGACGGTATTTTGTACATGATTAATAACTACAATCAGTTGATTTTAAGTAAAGGAGATTATTCTCAATAAAGAAGATAGGCCTCACTCAATCGGCTGAAAGGCCTTAAGAGAAAAAGTGATGTTTTCCGGAATAAGAAAAAAAATTCTTCCTTAAGATGGCAGCATTAGTTGCATTAGTTTCTGCCCAAAAGTTTCCAGACTACCAGTCCACCCTATAAATTTCAAACTTACAAGCTTCCACAATTTCAATAATCAATTCCTTGAAATAACACTCACACACATACACACACACACACATACATATACATACTTTCTACTTATTACGTTTCTCTGGTGGAACCCTGACTGATACAGATTTGGTACCATAAGTGGTCCTCAAGAAACAGAATATTAAGGATGAATTTTCAGAATTGGTTCGGGGTTTTCTGGAATTGGTCATCTAATCTAATTAGATTTAAAAGCACTAATGACTGCATTTCTAGTGCTAGAGGGCACACTGATAGTCCATGGCATGAAGTAACAGTAGAGATATGCAAAAATGTCACCACTGGATAATCCTAGTCAAATACTTACAAAAAGCAAGGTCTGAGTGATCATGTGTTTGGTACTTTAGGACATTTATATATAATGAGATTGACTGGTTTCTTCTAATTTGCTGGGCAAATGGATAAAGAAAAAGATGAGTTCAGGGCTTCAAATTCTCAACTTAAACTATATGAATGAACTGGAAGTTTCTACGTCTGCCATGAAAGAACCCCCTATCTTCTCAGCAAGGCTGAAGTTTCCAGATACCAAAACTTATCCCGTAAGTGGTTAAATGACAACACAAATTGAATTCCTAACTTGTCAGGGTATCCTCAGCTAGAGTGAGGTTATTGATTGGAAAGGAATGGGATCCTGAAAATTGGAATGTGAACATATAGGCAAAAGCTGAGGAAACTGAGCATGTAAAATCTCTACAGTCTCCTAAATCTTTGCCCATAGAAGCAGTCCTCCTACCCCTGTTTGAAGTGGTTAACCCCCTGCTTTGCCTGAAGAAACTATAATGATTTTTCTTCAACTAGTTGCCTTAAAAGACACTTTCTATTCTCCTCAGGATCTTCCCCCTCACTCCTCTTTGCTTCCAGATTTATAACCAGACTTGAGTCCTCACAGGGCCCAAAAAGTGAGGTACAGTGTGATCCACAAGGAGTTACACCATGCACCAAAAGAGCTATATGACTTTTCCAATGGATACAGTTATAAATCTAGACAATATGTATAGGAATGAATATTAAGGATGTGGAATAATGAAAAACAAAGCTGAATGAGGCCAAATTATTGATATGAATCCAGTTAGGCAGAGATTCTAGATTCAATGCTGTAGCTCCAGGCATTAGAAAGGGCTCTGTGTGTGTTGGTCAGTTCTTGTACTGCTATCAAGAAATACCTGAGACTGGGTAATTTACAAAGAAAAGAGGTTTAGTCGGCTCATGGTTCTACAGGCTGTACAGGATGCATGGTGGCATCTGCTTCTGGGAAGGCCTCAGGGAGCTTTTACTCATGGCAGAAGGCAAAGCCAGAACAGGCATGTTCACATGCCCAGAGCAGGAGGAAGGAGGTGTGGGTGGGAGATGCTACACACTTTTAAACAACCAGATCTCATAACTCACTCACTATCATGCAAACAGCACTGAGGCAATAGGGCTAACACGTTCAAAAGAATGTCACCTCCATGATCCAATGACCTCCTACCAGACCCCACCTCCCACACTGGGAATTACAATTAGACATGAGATTTAGTGAGGACACAGGCCCAAACCATACCACTATTAATTTGTTTAGTGAGCTGAAACATTGACCAAATTGTGGTCTACACTAAATAAAAATAAAATATCAGAACTACTTCAGTATATGGAAAAATGAGAGTGCCAGAGGAAAAAAGTTCCAAAATCTGCACATAAACTCCTCCCACTTCTTGCTAGAATTCCAGCTGGAAAAACTTTGAAATTGTTTGCTGAGTGTTAATATGTGAACAATATCATTTATTCCTGGAAAAAAAATACGCTGATTGTGACTGTGATTATTATATAAATTATATACATATTTTATATTAATTATTATTATCATTATTATTATTTAAAAGTAATGGTTGTTGTTTTGATTCTTAGGAGCTATTAGCATCACACGGTCCAAAGTTATTTCATAACCACAGATCTGCCCCTTAATCCCAGTCAGGGATATGGAATGTATGTTAGTGATAGCAAGAGAAAAGAGGAAAAATATATTGATAGTTTGATATAGTTTGGTTTCCCACCCAAATCTCATTGTAAATTGTGATCCTGAGGGGGGCCTAATCGGGGGTGACTGGATCATGGGGTGGTTTCTAATGGTTTAGCACCCTCCACCTGGTGCTGTCTCATGATAGAATTCTCACAAGATCTGCTTGTTTAAAAGCGTGGAGCACCTCCTCACCTTCTGCTGGCCATTTGAAGACATACTTGCTTCCCCTTCACCTTTCCGCCATGATTGTAAGTTTTTTGAGGCCTCCCCAGTCATGCTGCCTATGGAACAGTGAGCCAATTAAACCTCTTTTCTTTATAAATTACCCATTCTTGGGTAGTTCTTTATAGCAACGTGAGAATGAACTAATACATGATTACTTAATGCCCAGAGAATAGGCAGAGCACAGCTCAAACTTGTGTGGCGCCTAGAAGATTTCTCGTGTGGGGCAGGTGCAGCAAAACACAACCATATACAGCCATCACCAAGGTTTGCCATCTTTTTCTGAGTGATTCTAGCCCTTGCTGATGCCAGGCTGGCAGAAGGAAGGGTTGCCTTTCCCACAGGACTAGGGTGTATCTAATCTACCCTTGTCCACCAGCCCCACCCAAGGCCCATGCCTGGCCACTCCTGAAATAGGGTGCACACAGCACAGCCTCCATTTCCCCACCTGAGTGTTTTGCAGTGGCCTGGGAGCAGTTTGGCCTCCCCAGCACACCTGGTGCTCAATCTTGAGGTGTCAGAGGATAAAACTATGCACTCGATCCCAAAGTCCAGGGTTCAAGCACACCACCCAGAGGTATCAAAATGAGATCTGTGGCCTAAGTTCAAGCCAGGGAGGAGCCCCCACTCACAGAACACTGAGAAGAGTGAGGAGTAGGTGTGTGTTTTGGCATGGTAGTTGGGCGTCCCTTTATCTGTGAGACTGATCGAATAAGGGTTTAGCCTATTGGCCATCTGCAGCTTCTGCCCAAGGAATCTCCACAGCCCACAACATCTGGAACACCTCAGTGATCTGTACACAAAAGGCTTGGGACAAAACTAGCTAGTTGCACCTGCTCCTGGGACTGACACCACAGAGAAAACTGGTCAGGAGAGCACAAGCTGGGTGGTCTTCACAACCATGTTCTGGGCAAAGAATCCAGGCTACAGGCACCACACCAGTGTTGCGGGAAGTCAGGAACTCCAAATGGAGGGACCCACTGGAGCCGTGGAAGAGGAACATAAATTGTGAAGATTTCATGGACATTTATCAGTTCCCAAATAATACTTTTATAATTTCTTATGCCTGTCTTTAATCTCTTAATCCTGTTATCTTCATAAGCTGAGGATGTACGTCACCTCAGGACCACTATGATAATTGTGTTAACTGTACAAATTGATTGTAAAACATGTGTATTTGAACAATATGAAATCAGTGCACCTTGAAAAACAACAGAATAACAGTGATTTTTAGGGAACAAAGGAAGACAACCACAAGGTCTGACTACCTGCAGGGTCGGGCAAAAAGAGCCATATTTTCCTTCTTGCAGAGAGCCTATAAATGGATGTGCAAGTAGGAGAGATATCACTAAATTCTTTTTTTTTTTAATTTTTTTTATTTTTATAATGAACAGAGATTTATTTCTTACAGTTTTAAAGGCTGGGAAGTCTGAGGTTGAGGTGCTGGTTGATTCAGTTCCTGGTGAGGGGTCTCTTCCTAGCTTGGAGAAGGCTGCTTTCTCACTGTGTCCTCACTCACATAGCAGAGAGAGAGCTCTGGTGTCTCTTCCTCTTCTTATAAAGTCACCGGTCCTATTGCATTAGGGACCCGCCCTTAGGACTTCATTTAACTTTCCGAACCTCTTCACAGGCCTTATCTCCAAATACAGTCACATTGGAGGTTAGGAGGTTAGGGCTTCAACATATGAACTTTAGAGGGAGGGACACAATTCAGTCCACAGTGCTCATTATCTTTTCAGGTAAATTACTTCATCAGCAAATTTACGATAAGATTTAATTGCCCAAATTCTGTCTGAAAAGCATATGATATTATGTCACATCATTTGGCTCAAATGAAGAACTGTAAACTCTTCCATATTTCAGATGCTTTTCAGAGGGACATAGGTTATAAGCACCATGAAACTAAATTCTTTTCCTAGCAAGGAATATTAATATCAATACCCTGGGAAAGGAATGCATTCCTGAGGGGAGGTCTATAAATGGCCACTCTGGGAATGTCTGTCTTATGTGGTTGAGATAAGGACTGCGATATGCCCTGGTCTCCTGCAGTACCCTCAGTCTTACTAGGGTGGGGAAAAACTCTGCCCTGCTAAATTTGTGGTCAGACCAGTTCTCTGCTCTCAAACCCTGTTTTCTGTTGTTTAAGATGTTTATCAAGACAATACATGCACTGCAGAACATAGACCCTTATCAGTAGTTCTGCTTTTACCCTTTGCCTTGTGATCTTTGTTGGACCCTTATCAGTAGTTCTGCTTTTGCCTTTTGTCCTGTTTCCTCAGAAGCATGAGATCTTTGTTAGACCCTTATTAGTAGTTCTGCGTTTTGCTCTTTGAAGCATATCATCTTTGTACCTACTCCCTGTTCTTACCACCCTCCCCTTTTGAAATCCTTAATAAAAACTTGCTGTTTTTGAGGCCCACGTGGGCATCACAGTCCTACCAATATGTGATGTCACCCCTGGTGGCCCAGCTGTAAAATTCCTCTCTTTGTACTGTCTCTCTTTATTTCTCAGCTGGCTGACACTTATGGAAAATAGAAATAACCTACCTTGAAATACTAGGGGCGGGTTCCCCCAATATACCAGTGCACACTTGCAGCAAGAGTCTTGCCCAGGGATACTCATCTCTTTATCCACTGCATTGCCAGAACACCCACAGACATACCCCACAACCTGCTCTGACTCTGCCAAGCTCAGAGGATCAGCAGGTCCCCAAGGAGTTGTGGGCCTCCTGGTAACCTAAACTTTGCCCTAGACAGGAAGAGAAAGTAAGCAACTTAGAAAACATATGTGAGGATATAGTCAACAAAAATTTACCCAATCTCACTAAAGAGGCCAACATGCAAATTTGAGAAATTTAGACAACTGCAAGATACTACACAAGATGACCATCCCCAAGACACACAGTCATTAGACTTTCCAAGGTGGATGTGAAATAAAAAATCTTAAAAGCAGCTGGAGAAAGGGGCCAGCTCACTTACAAAGGAACCCCATCGGATTAAAAGCAGACATCTCAGCAGAAAGTTTATAAGCCAGAAGAGATTGGGGTCTATTTTCAGTATCTTTAGAGAAAAGAAATTCCAACTAAGAATTTCATACTCTCCAAACTAAGTTTCATAAGCAAAGAGAAATACAATCTTTCCTAAGCAAGCAAACACTAAGAGAATTCACTGCCACAAGGCCAACCTTACCAGAGATCCTTAAGGGAGTTCTAAACATGGAAATTTAAGAACAATACCTGTTACTGCAAAGACACACTTAAATACACAGCCCTATAAAGAAACTACACAATCAAGACTACAAACCAACTAACTAACAGCATCACAACAGGGTCAAAACTTCATATATCAATATTAATCTGGAATTAAACAACCTAAATGTGCCACTTGAAAGGCACAGAGTGGCAAGTTGGATAAAAGAACGAGACGTAACCATCTGCTGTCTTCCAGAGAACCATCTCACATGTAAAAAAACACACAGGCTAAAAGTAAAGGGTTGGAAAAAGATCTATCACACAAATGGAAAACAAAAAAGAGCAGGGGTCACTATTCTTATATCAGACAAAATAGAATTTAAACCAACAACAGCAAAAAAAAAAAAAAAAAAAGGACAAAGAGGAGCATTACACAATGATAAAGGGTTCAAATCAAAAAAAGAGTTAACTATCCTAAATATATACATGCCCGACATTGGAGCACTCAGAATAAAAAAAAAAAAAAAGTATTTCTAATCCTATGGAAAGACTTAGCCACTTAATAATGGTTGGAGACTTCAACATTCCACCAACAGCGTTAGATCATCAAGGCAGAAAACTAAGAATTCTGGTCTTAAATGTAGTATTTGATCAATTGGGCCTAACAGACATTTACAGACTACTCCACCCAAAGACCACAGAATATCCATTTTTCTCATCTACATATGGAACCTACTCTGAGGTCAGACACATGCTCAACCATAAAACAAGTGTCAATAAATTAAAAAATGTCAAAATCATGCCAACCATACTCTCAGACCACAGTGGAATAAAAATAGAAATCAATATCAAGCATGTCTCTGAAAACTCTACAAATACATGCAAATTAAACAACTTGATCCTCAATAAGTTTTGGGTAGACAACAAAATTAAGGAAGAAATCAAAAAATGTTTAAAATTAATTAAAACAGAGACATGACATTAAAAAAAAAACCCTGAGATGCAGCACAGTGTTAAAAGTTTATAGTGCTGAATACCTACATCAAGAAGTTAGAAAGATCTCATATTAACAATCTAACATCACACTTAGAAGAACTAGAAAAGGCCAGGCACTGTGGCTCACGCCTGTAATCCCAGCACTTTGGGAGGCTGAGGTGGGTGGATCACAAGGTCAGGAGTTCGAGACCAGCCTGGCCAGCATGGTAAAACCCTGACTCTACTAATAATACAAAAATTAGCCAGATGTGGTGGTGGGTGCCTGTAATCCCAGCTACTCAGGAGGCTGAGGCAGGAGAATCTCTTGAACCCAGGAGGCAGAGGTTGCAGTGAGCCAAGAAAGCACCACTGCACTCCAGCCTGGGCAATAAGAGCTAAACTCCACCTCAAAAAAAAAAAAAAAAAAAAAAAAAAAAAAAAAAAGAAAAACAGAAGTGGAAGATGGAAAAGAATTAGAAAAACAAGAATAAACTAACCCCAAAGCCAGCAGAAGAAAATACATGACTCAAATCAGAGCAGAACTGAATGAAATTGAGATCCAAAAATCTATACAAAGGATCATCAAAACCAAAAGGTGACTCCTTGAACAGACAAACAAGATCAATAGAGTACTAGCTGGAATAACAAAGAAAAAAAAAGAGAGGAGGTCCAAATAAGTACAATCAGATATTACACAGGTAACATTACAATTGATCTCATAGAAATACAAAAGATCCTCGGAGACTATTATAAACACCTCTATGCACACAAACTAGAAAAATCTAGAAGAGATTGATGAATTCCTGAAAGTATGCAACCTCCCAAGATTGAATCATGAGAAATTGAAATCCTAAGCAAACTAATAAGTTATCAAATTGAATCAGTAATTTTAAAAATCTACCAACAAAAGAAGCCCAGGACCACTTTTAGGTCACAAAATTTTAGTTTCACTTCAATCCCAGCCCTCAATTACTCTGAATTCAACTAGTCACCTAGTCAGTACACCACTGAGTAAGGTAACTCAGAAGGAGTTTTGCTGGATAATTATCACTGCTGCTAGGACAAGTCAAGAAACACCTTATAAGTAAGCAGATCAAGAGTATCCTCATAATCATTGAAAGAAAGCTTTATTTTCAGCTGAAAATGTCACAGTATCAGACTTACCAGACACTATGATAATGATGGAGATCAGTAATCTTGAAGCTGACATCTTTCCTAAAGTATACATTTGGAGTGGTTTTCTACTTAAACATAAATCCACTTTAAATCAATCAACAGACTCAGTGAATCTGTTTCTCTTGGTCACTTTTGCTTATTCTCTCTTCAACAGGATTGCAAAATGTATTTCTTCATTATCTTGCTTATCTTTAACTTTTGCTGATTAGCCACTGATGGGAAATGTCAGTGAGTTTTGCTGAGTAATAAAGCAAAAAAGCCAATGCTTACAACTCATTGCTTCTCCCACAGCGTTGAAGTAGGAAGATAAATCATATAACAATTCATTTAAAAAGTAGTATTTTGAGAGTATAAATTAAATATGGTAAAATGAACAAACCTTGAGTGTACAGCTTGATGAATTTCTACATATATATCCACTTATCTAATTACTTCCAAAACCAAGGTGTTGCTAATTTTTATTATTCAAGGTGTCCTTTGTTCCTTCTCTGCCAATACCCTCTCCTCCAAAGATAAACACAACTCAGACTTCTAATAGCATTCATTCATTCTGACAGTTTTTGAACTTCACATACATGAAATCCATTGCATAGTTCAATTTTTAATGCTGTATAGTAAATTTTTAATAACTATGTCACAATTTATTCATCCATTTCTCTATATATTTAGATTGTCCCAGTTTGGGGCTAATATAAAGCTTCTAAGAACATTCTTGTTTCGTACATAATTTTTGGTCTATGTGTACATTCATTTTCTTGGATATACACCTAGGAATTAAATTGTTGGGTTATAAGATAGTCACATGTGTGTCTTTAATAAGTACTTTCAGTCATGGGTTGAATAGTGCAACCCCCGCCCAACATTTATTTGTTGAAATTCTAATCCCCAGTACCTCAGAAGATGATCTTATTTGGAAATAGGGTCATTGGAGATATAATTAGTTAAGATGTGGCCTTGCTGAAATAGATTGGTCCCTAATCCAATATGACTGGTGTCTTTGGTTTTTTCTTTTTTTCTTCCTTTGTACTTCTTAGCTTCTTATGGTGTCCTTATAAAACGAGGAAAACTGGGCGCATACACAGGAACACCACGTGAAGATAAAGGCAGAGATCTGAGTGATGTTTCTTCTATAAGCCAAGGAAAACCAAAAGTTGCCAGGAAACCATTGGAAACTAGGACAGAAGCAAAGATTCTACTCTTCTGTTTTATAAGATTAAAGATTCTTTTGATGACAGGACACAACACGAAAACTCTTGGATAGATGAAAGGCAAACCTCTTTGTTACTTATAGCTCCAAACAAGAGAAGAGTTCCACGTAGGGCCACAGAGCGGTTGCACACAGGGACAGGGTAACAACACACTGGAGCTGTAGAGAGCACCTTATATACGGCAACTGGAGCAGAATTAGGTTCCCTGAGAACCCTGTGCATTAGCTAATTTGAATAACTTCAGAAGCTCTGGGACATAGCTGTCCATGGGGCTGTTTGTAGTTGTCTGGTACTTGGCCCTGGGCAAGTAGGGCAGGTATACAGTGACGAACAGTGTGAGATCCAGATAAGGGAAGTGGTTGGAGGGACTTAAATCAGATATTCAAGAAGGGGAGCTGACTAACTATTAGGGGCTCAAAACTGGGACTAGAAGGTATTTTTTTTACATGAAAACTATATTAAAATTGACTTCTTGATCTCCACATTAGTGTTAAGCTTGATTACTTGAAGTATTTGAGTGGCCTAAATTGTAGAGAAGATTTTAGAAAGTAGTGCATACATTGCCCTAAATTGCATGCAAAAAAAAACCAAAAAAACAAAAACCATTTTATTATTTTCTCCTTAAAAAGGAGGAAAACAAGTAGGAGTATAAAGAGTCCTTGTAGGCTGAAATCAGGTTTCACATTGTATGGCCTTAGCCAAGAAGACAGATCCCGGATTTCCAGGATCTCTAACAATATATTGATTGAGTTAAAGTATGTTAAAACATGAGCTATATTTTTGTGTGTGATAGTAATCTCTCGGTACATTCCAGGGCTCAAGGTGGCAGGTCCAACAATTACATTTTTGGAGAGTATGAAGTTAGTTAAGTAAGGTATATGTAAAGATTAATGACAGTTGTAACATGGGGGAAGAGGTAGCAGCTGTGAGTCATGGATGCAGAACAGGATGTTGTGGTGGCAAACTGGAGTGGAAAGTATCAGAGGCAGTAATGGGCAATGGGAGGTCCTCTCTCCAGGAGGTTAAGGGGTGAACCCATATGAGGCAGTTGCTTCCTCAGGAAAGCAATAATCTCATTAATTATTAGAATGGCTCAAAGAGTAGTACACTCTACCAGATTTTCCTTTAGACGTGGAAGTATAAAGAGGTACATTTTGGCAGAGAACAAGAGTATAAGCTAAGCAAATGGTGAACTCAGGAAATGAAACAGAATTTCTTATATCAAAGGAAGTAAAATGATAAATGTCCTATGTCCAATTTTTTAGATCCGTAGGAAAGCCAGCCTATGGATGTTGCTGGGATGGTGGTCTCAGTGTCCTGGGTGAAGTCATTTCTGGGGAAAAGGGCAAAGTCATCTTCAAGGTCAAAGTCTTGGGCCAAAGCAATATCATCTATAATGTGAGACTAAAACTGGAACTGTGATGTGAGACATCCTTTTCAAATGATACAAACTTGAGTTGATATGGGTCTTATTTTTGTGGCTCTGTGGTATTATAACGAGGCTGAACCACATGTGGAATATGAAGGCAATGTTAGGCTTAGGGGCTTGATAAGCAAATATCATTTAAGTCAAGGAGCTTTGAGGTGCATGGTTAGCAAAGGTGAGGTCAGTATCCATGATACTGCTGTAATGTATCAAAGCACCAGAATTGAATGACATAATTAAAGCCTCAATTAAGCGTGGCTGAATTTAAAATTTCCAACAGCCCAAGGTTTTGAGTTCTTAAATAGGTTTTGCTGCAAACAAGTCTTCAATCAGGGGATTTCTCCTCCAAGATGGTCAACTAGAAACAGCCAGGAGGATTATCTTCCACTGAGAGACCTGGACATTGAAAAGGCTGGCACACTTCTAGCCCTTCTTCAGAGGCAAGGCATTGAGAGTAGATGGAGAGAAGAAGCAGAAGCTGGGCTGAAGGGGTAGGAAGATGGGAACTCTGCATGGAGCTATGGAACACTAGAGCTCATTCCTGGCCTCTAGTGACTCCTACAAAGTGATGGGTTAAATAGGCAAGGAGCAGCCCAGTTTCACCATGGGCCTCTGGAATCTCAGCAGGATAAGACCCTTGGACCACCACGGACACTTGAACTGATAGAAAGACCTGCTTAGAGAAATGATAAAAGCAGAGCTCCTGCTGGTGTGAAGCCCAGAGAGTTTGGTTCTAGAGCATCTGTAGTGAAGCACAGCCAGGGTTACCCATGCCGCTAGGCTCAACTTGCTGCCACAGGAGACTTTAGCCCTAGGGGAACTGTTGGACCTTAACTCTGTAGGGTGGTCTTGCCCGTGAGATGGGGCTGGTTTGACCTGAGCACCCCTTGGTCTACTGGCCTCTCCTAGGGCTCCAAGTATCAGGTACCTCTTGGGGGCTCAGATCATAGCTTCTGCAATGGTGGACCATGCCTGAGTGGCAGAGTGCTCCAGCAGAAACACACCAGCTCGCCTGCACCCTCCCCCGTCAATAGGCTCACTTGTGTCACTTTGCTGCATGCACTCGCCCACAGCCAGCCCTCCCCTGCCAATATTACTTTGCTGGTGCACGTGTGCACCAGGGGACCTTCCCTTCCCTTACACACCACCATGTGTGTGCACATGCACCCTTCCCTGTCACTGCTGCAAATGTGAGTGCACCACGCCCCTACTCCTTGCTGAGCAGCCATTGTCACTGGAGCATTGGCAGGCACAGAGCACACTAACCCTGCCCCCACCTGCAACTACCCTGTTCTGACACTGCCACCAGAGAGAAACTATAGAGGCAGAAAAGCAGAACCACCCCTGTCCTAAGCATCCAAGGCTACCAGTGTGAACTCTCGCAGAGGGCACACACAGTCCTGCATCTGCCAGTAACCTGCCCCCATGCTAACACCATGAATGGCACAAACGAGTGCACAGACACTGGCAGAGGCCCTGCACGCCTGAGCTATGATCTCACCATACTGCTGCAAACAACCACATGAAGGCTGGCAGCTTGGCACCAGCCAGGGCTAGTGTGCTCTGTGCCTGCCAATGCTCCAGTGACAATGGCTGCTCAGCAAGGGGTAGGGGTGTGGTGCACTCACATTTGCAGCAGTGACAGGGAAGGGTGCATGTGCACACACATGATAGTGTGTGTTAAGAAGACTTAACTAACCTAGTTATATAGCACCCTGGTAAAGCCCATGACTGTGCACCCTGACATGCTGCCACTGTCACTGTTGCTGGTACATGTGAACAAGGATGGATCCCGCTGCTACTGCCCTATGAAGTGCTTTGGCTGGCACCACCCATTAGAGTGTTGTGACCATTAGATTGTTGTGACCAGCTTGGAGCACCATGGCCCCTCCAGTGCAGCAGCTTCCTTCCTAACCTCAAGAAGCCAAAGGACAAAACCAGGGCCCAATACCAGAACCCTAGAGTTAGAGCATGAAGTTCAGGGGTCCTGAGCTGAGCCTTAGACCTCTAAAACATTCCAGAAATGAAGCCAGTTGATTGAACCCACCTTACACCACAAACAAACCCCTAATATCATCAAATAGGATAAAAGAAAAAGAAAGCCCATCCAAAGGACAGCAGCTTCAAAGACTGAAGGAACATTAGTGCACAAAGATGAGAAAAAAACAGCACAAGAACTCTGACAACTACAAAAGCCAGAGTGTCTTCTTTCCTCCATATGATCATACTAGTTCTTCAAGAAGAGTTCTTAACTCAGCTGAGATGGCTCAAATGACAGAAAGAGAATTCAGAATATGGATAACAACAAAGATTGTTGAGACTAAGGAGAATCTTGAAACTCAAACTAAGGAAACTAAGAATCACAATAAAATGGTACAGGAGCTGACAGACAAAATAGCCAGTATAGAAAAGAATGTAACCAACCCAATAGATCTGAAACCACACTAAAATAATTTAATAATGCATTCATAAGTATGAAAAGCAGAATACAAAAAGCTGAGGAAAGAAACTCAGAGCTTGAAGACTAGCTTTTTAAAGTAAGACAGACAAGAATAAAAAGAGAGAGAGAATGAAAAGGAACAAACAAACCTCCAAGAAACATGGGATTATGTAGAGAGGCCAAATCTACAATGCATTGGCATCCCTGAAAGAGATGGGGATAATGGAAGCAACTTGGAAAACATTTTTCAGGATATCACCTATGAAAATTTACCCAATCTAGCTAGAGAGGCCAACTTTCAAAATCAGGAATGCAGAGAACCCCACAAAACACTTCACAAGAAGATCATCCTCGAGACACATAATCATCAGAGTCTCCAAGGTCAAAATGAAAGAGGGCAGCTAGAGAGAAAGGACTGGTCACCTACAAAGGGAAGCCCATCAGAATAACAGCAGACCTCTCAGCACAAAACCTACAAGCCAGAAAAGATTGGGGGCCTATATTCAATGTTCTTAGAAATTCCAACCAATAGTTGCATATCCAGCCAAACTAACCTTCATAAGCAAAGGAGAAATAAGATCCTTTTTAGACAAGCAAATACTGAGAGAATCTGGTACCACAAGACCTGACTTACAAGAGCCCCTAAAAGAAGCACTAAATATGGAAAGAAAAGACTGGTTATCAATCACTACAAAAACACACTTAAGTACACAGACCAGTGACACTATAAAGCAACCACACAAAAAGCAGCATAATAACAACCTGATAACACAATGACAGCATTAAAGCCACACATGTCAATACTAACCTTGAATGTAAATGGGTTAAATGTCCTAATTAAAAGGTATGGAGTGGCAACCTGGACAAAGAGGTAAGACCCAATGATGTGCTGTCTTCAAGAGATCCATCTCACATGCAATGACATCCATAGGCCCAAAATAAAGGAGTGGAGAAAAATCTACCAAGCAAACAGAAAACAAAAAAAAAAAGCAGGGATTGTGATCTTAATTTCAGACAAAACAGATTTTAAACCACCAAAGATTTAAAAAGGCAAAGAAGGGCATTACATAATGGTAAAGGGTTCAATTCAACAAGAAGACTTAACTAACCTAATTATATTAAACATACATGCATTCAACACAGGAGAACCCAGATTCATAAAGCAAGTTCTTAAAGACCTTCAAAGAGACTTAGACTCCCAAACAATAATAGTGGGAGATTTTAACACCCACTGACAGTAATAGATAGATCCTCCAGGCAGAAAATTAACAAAGATATTCAGGACCTGAACTCAATATTGAACCAAATGATCCTGACAGACATCTACAGAATGCTTCCCCCAAAAACAACAGAATATATATTCTACCCATCACCAGTTGGCACATACTCTAAAATTGACCACACAATTGGACAATAAGACATTCCTCAGCAAATGCAAAAGAACCAAAATCATACCAACCACTCTCAGACCACAGCACAATAAAAATATAATTCAAGACTAAGAAAATCAATTACCACCATACAATTACATGGAAATTAAACAACTTGCACCTGAATGACATTAGGGTAAACAATGAAATTACAGTGGAAATCAAGATGTTCTTTGAAACTACTGAGAACAAAACTACAACATACTAGAATCTCTGGGACACAGCTAAATCAGTTGTAAGAGGGAAATTTATAGCACTAAATGCCCACATCACAAAGTTAGAAAGATCTCAATTAAAAAACTGAACATTACAACTAAAAGAACTAGAGAAGCAGGAGCAAACCAACCCCAAAGCTAGCATAAGACAAGAAATAACCAAAACCAGAACTGAACTGAAGACAGTCTTGGAGACACAAAAAATTACAACCAAAAAGGACAAAAGGAATATTACCACCGACCCCGTGGAAATACAAATAACCATCACAGACTACTATGAACACCTCTATGCACACAAACTAGAGAATCTAGAAGAAATGGATAAATTCCTGGACACAAACACCCACCCAAGACTGAACCAGGAAGAAACGGAATTCCCAAACAGATCAATGACAAGCTTTGAAATTAAATCAGTAATAAATAGCCTACAAAACAGGAAACACTTTGGACCAGATGAATTCATAGCCAAATTCTACCCCATGTACAAAATAGCTGGTACTATTCCTACTGAAACTATTCTAAAACATTGAGGAGGAGGGACTCCTCTCCAGCTCATTCTATGAGGCCAGCATCATCCTGATACCAAAACCTGGCAGACAGAATGGAAAAGCAAAAAAAGAAAACTTCAGGCCAATATCCTTGATGAACATAAATGCAAAAATATCCAACAAAATACTAGCATACCAAATGCAGCAGCACAATAAAAAGCTAATCCACCAAGATCAAGTAGGCTTTATCCCTGGGATGCAAGGTGGGTTCAACATACACTAAACAATAAACATGATTCATTACATAAACAGAACTAATTACAAAAGCCACATGATCATCTCAATAGATACAGAAAACGCTTTTGATAAAATTCAACATTGCTTTATGTTAAAAACTCTGAAGAAATTAGGTATTGAAGGAACATACTCAAAATAATAAGAGCCATCTATGACAAACCCACAGCCAACATCATACTGAATGGGCAAAAGCTGGTAGCATTTCCCTTGAAAACCAGCACAAAATAAGGATGTCCTCTCTTACCACTCCTATTCAACTTAATACTGGAAGTCCTGGCCAAAGCAATCAGGCAAGAGAAAGAAATAAAGGACATCCAAATAGGAAGACAGGAAGTTAATCTATCCCCATTTGTAGATGACATTATTCTATATTTAGAAAACCCCACAGTCTCAGCCCAAAGGACCTTTAAGCTGATAAACAACTTCAGCAAAGTTTCAGGATATGAAAATTACTAGTATTTCTATATAGCAACAACAACCAATCCAAGAGCCAAATCAGGAATGTGATCCCATTCACAATTGCCACAAAAGAATAAAATACCTACGAATGCAGCTACCCAGGGAGGTGAAAGATCTCTGCAATGAGAGTTCCAAAACACCACTCAAAGAAACAGGATGACATAGACAAATGGAAGAACATTCCATGTTCATGGATAAGAATGAGTATCATTATAATGGCTATAGTGCCCAAAGCAATTTATAGATTCAATGATCTTTCTATCAAACTACCAATGATGTTCTTCACTGAATTAGAAAAAAACTGTTTTGAAATTCATATGGAACCAAAACAGAACCCAAATACACAAGGCAATCCTAAGAAAAAAGAACAATATGGTAGACATCATGTTACCTGACTTCAAACCATACCACAAGACTACAGTAATGAAAGCAGCATGGTACTGGTATAAAAACAGACACATAGACCAATGGAACAAAATAGAGAACTGAGAAATAGGACCACTCATATACAACCATCTGATCTTTGACAAAGCTGCCAAAAACAAGCAATGGGGAAAGGACTCCACCCAATGAGTGGTGCTGAGATAACTGGCTAGCCATAAGCAAAAGACTGAAAGTGGACCTCTTCCTTACACCATATACAAAAATCAACTCAAGATGGAATAAAGACTTAAATGTAAAAACCGAAACTATAAAAAACCTTGGAAGACAACGTAGGTAATACCATTCTGGATATAGGAACTGGCAATGATTTAATTACAAACACACCAACAGCAATTGCAACAAAACCAAAAATTGACAGATGGGATCTAATTAAACTTAAGAGCTTCTGCACAGCAAAAGAAACTATCAACAGAGTAAACAGATGACCCACAGAATGGAAGAAAATATTTTCAAACTATGCATTCGACAAAGGTCTAATATCCAGCATCTATAAGGAACTTCAATCAACAAGCAAAAAACAACCTCATTAAAAAGTGGGCAGAGGACGTGAACAGACAGAAGACATAAAAGCGGCCAACAAGCATTTGAAAAAAAGCTCAATACCACTGATCATTAGAGAAATGCAAATCAAAACCATAATGAGATACCATCTCACACCAGTCAGAATGGCTGTTAAAAAGTCAAACAGTAACAGATTCTGGTGAGGTTGCAGAGACAGGGAATGTTTATACACTATTGGTGGGACTATAAATTAGTTCAACCGTTATGGAGAGCAGTGTGGTGATTCACTACAAAGCTAAAAACATCATTACCATTCAACCCAGCAATCCCATTACTGGGTATATACCGAAAAGAATATAAAGTAAATGTAATACGTTCATCATAAAGACCCATGCCCACGTATTTTCACTGTAGCTCTATTTACTATAACAAAGACATGAAATCAGCCTAAATGCCCATCAATGATAGACTGGATAAAGAAAATGTGGTACATATACACCGTGGAATACTATGCAGCCATAAAGAAGAATGAGATTTTGTCCTTTGCAGGAACATGAATGGAGCTAGAGGCCATTATCCTTAGCAAACTAACACAGAAATGGAAAACCAGATACTGCATGTTCTCGCCTATAAGTGGGAGCTAAATGATGAGAGCACATGGACACAAGGAGGGGAACAACAGACACTGAGGCCGACCTGAGGGTGAAGGGTGGGAGGAGGAAGAAGAGCAGAAAAAATAACTATTAAATATTATGCTTAGTATCTGGATAATGAAATAATCTCTACAACACATCCCCATGGCATGAGTTTTGATATATAAAAAACCTGCACACATACTCCTTAGCCTAAAATAAAAGTTAAAAAAAGATTTTCAATCATATGGTCTAATTGTGTGCATGTTTTTAATAGAGGACCGGTTGCTTGCTAGTTAAAGTATCTGTGCTTGAGATTGGAGCTCCAGACTATAGCGACACCCTTCCATTTAGCCAATTACTCTGGACCCTTTGACTCAGTTTTCAGTTTGGTTGGTGATGGGCAAGCCAGTGAGGTTTTGGGGCTATAGGGTTTGTATTAGCCAAACTCAGTGGCATATAGGCCTCAGTATTTGTCATGTTTGGTTGAAACAATAGCTTACTTGGAGGGTTTGGGTATTTTGATTACCAAAAGCACTGAAACCAGTATTAACAAGACCAACAGTCAACAAAATGATGTGCAGCTGCCCTTGAAAGTCTTTTGTTGTCTGATTTTAATTTTTTCAGTATGTTTTATCACCAAGGAGGGGTTGTCTGGTTTTATAATTATAGGATATGGTTAATTTTATTACTATCTCCAGATGTGATTTTTATTTACTAACTAGAGTTTTCTATATCCCTTCTTGGCAATGCACACTGTGAAAATGACCTTGGAAACACTGTGAGAATTCCCCTGAAGGGAAACAGACAGAGCCCAGATTAATTACCTCTTATGACCCAAATATTAAGGAAGGTTTCTTGGGTGGTGGAAGTTCAGGCATAAATGGGTCCCCTATCAGATGGGTAGGTACCTGGCCCTTGGGGCAATCTATGATTAATAGGCCCCAGGAGAGTATATGTCTTCCAGCTGACTTCCAGCCTTTATGGGATGTGGACAGGATGAAAAATCCCTAAAGACAGAGGTGGGGAAGACATTATTAAAGGGTCTCAGGTATAATGAGTCATCATATACTAGGATATGAGACATAGCCCCATTAAATATAGCAAAGGGTAATTTAAAACTTTTTAAAAAATTGGTATGAGGTATAAATTGGCTAAGGAGACTTGAATTAAGGAAGATTATGAGGCAAGATAGACCCATTTAAGAGTTTATTTGCCAGAGAGAACTTTTTAAAAGTTGTTTAAGGAAACCATTGTGTCTCTCAATTTTGGATATGACAGCCCAGATAAAGGAAGTGGTTGAGATTTGGCCTCATTCGGGTGCTCAAGAAGGGAACTTTCTGGCCTATAGCCAACCAGGACCTCTAAACTGAGTCAAGACAGCATTAAAATAGCAATAACAACTATATTAACAGTTCTCAGAATGAACTAGCCCTGGTGACACCTTGATCTTAGACTTCTAGCCTCCAGAGCAGTGAAACAATACATTTCTGTTGCTTAAGCCATTTAGTTTGGTAGTTCTCTTTATTACAGTAGCCCTAGCAAACTAATACCCTTCCAAACTAGCAATGCCATTTTTCATGCCCATTAGTTGCAAAGGGCAGATTTTACCACACTGTCACCCCAGTTCTCCAATTTCTGACTACAGCTATGATTATCCTCATTTTAAGTGGTAAACAGCCTTGTGGTTAGTGCTAACATGTTAGTCACCACCATTCCATTAATAGAGCATAGTTCATTTGTATGGTCATTATGATGCTCTAAAATTTTCTGATAATATATATTTTTCAAAAGATAACGTGTTTAATCCTTTCTCAGACCTTGAGAATATTACCAAAGGTTATTCCAAATTATTTTTCATCATATAATTTTAAATGATATACAACTTACAACACAGCCCTCAAAATATACACAATTTTCTCATTCTTCTGCATTATTTACTCAAATTTTCCAGTAAAATTTAAATAAGCTGCTACACCATAACTTTGATAACAACATGGAAAACAAATGATGAAAATTTTATTATGTCATTTGTCAGTTTCCCTAATGATTATTCTTTTTTCTCTCTTTCTCTTAAATGTTACAAGTCACTAAAATGCATTTATTAACCGCATAGAAAAATCATTTGACAAAATTCAACACCAATTTTCTTATTCTGCCCAGGCTGCCATAAAATACCAGAAACTGTGTGGTTTAAACAACAGAAAGTGATTTGTCACAGTTCTACAGGCCAGAAGATCAATATCAAGGTGCCACCAGGGTTGTTTTCTGGTGAGGTTTCTCTTCCTGGCTTATGCAGAGAGAGGGTGATCTCTAACGTCTCTTCCTTTTCTTATAAGAAAACCAGTCCTACAGAATCAGAGTTTCACCTTTATAAACTCATTTAATCTTATTTACTTCCTTAAAAGCTTTATCTCCCAAAATGGTTGTTTGGGATTCAAGCTTTAACATATGGATTTTAAGAGGACACAATTCAGTCCATAACACCAATTCATAATGAAAACTCCCAGAAAAATAGGAATAGAAAGGGAACATCTCCAACTTGATAAAGAGCACCTGTAAAAACCTATGGATGACATTGTACTTAATGATGAAAAACTGAATGCTTTTCCCTTAAATAGTGAACAGGGCAAGCATGCCAGGTCTCACAACTCTTATTCAATGAAGTATTGAAGGTTCTAGCTAGTGCAATAAAGTAATAAAGGAAATAAAAGACATATCAGTGAGAAAAAAAGAAATAAAACTGTTCCCACTTGGAGATTACATGATGGAAATGTTACCAGGAAGTGTGGGGGTGCTCGGTTCCTGTTTTACTTCAGAGAAAGAATTCAGCCAAGAGACAATTCAGCAAAGAGAGCAGAGAGTTTACTGAAGGTAAATAAAGTACACTCCAAGGAAAAAGTGGACTGGTCTGGCTGGAAAACAGCAGCAGTAGCAGCAAAGTTTAAGTAGTAACAGAGTTTATTTAAAGAGGCAGTACACCCTGAAAGATGAGGCAGAGCAGGCTGCTGAAAAGAGAATTGAGTCATCAGCCCCTAGACTTCTGCATTATGGTTTTTATTATGTTATACTCTTGCTTAAAGTTCCTCCTCTGTATCAAGTCTCCACTTTTGTCTTTATCCAGTTTTCCATTTCTGTGTTAAGTCTCCACTTTGCCTCCATCCCTCAATGCTGAGATCCTACCCCAGGTTTGTGGGATTCCCCCTTGCAGTCAGTGGATGCACATGTGCAGGACTGATAATCAATACAAATCCTACCTAATAGTCCATTGCTCATGACTATGGCTCAGGAAGGTCGTAGTGTAGTTAAATCTGAACTTATTGCATCTGCATATCTCTTAGGAATTTCCCTTTTCTGCTTTTTTTCTTCTTATTAGCAGGGAGCTAGCTATATTCTGACAGTTTAACAGCAGAATGAGCAATTACTGGGGGTCTTAAGGGGCATTTCTTTCTGTATAGATATCTCTCCTCCTTTCTACTCACATTTGACTAATTGCCCACCCATTCCAACATTAGAGATGTTATTAGTATGCAGATTTGCAGTGATCCCTGGGTGGGTGAGGCTTCCTATATCTCCCTTTCTCACAGGCTCCCTCTCCTGCTATCTGCCTACTCTAACAGAAATGTTTTCTATCTTAACTGTGTCAATGTCAATATCTCGATTGTGTTATTGTTCTAAAGTTTTGCAAAATGTTAGCATTGGAGGAAACTGAATTAAGGGTACATAGGCTCTCTCTATATTACTTCTTATAATTACCTGTGACCCTACAATCATCTCAAAATAAAAAGTTTAATTTGAAAAATTAAAGTTAAAAACAAATTCCGTTATCTGTCACTTGTAAGTGTTCATAAAGATTCTTTTTTCCAATAAAAAAAAATTAACTAAGAATAGTGGTGTATGCCTGTAGTCCCAGCTACTCAGGAGACTGAGGTGGGAAGATCACCTGAGCCCAGAAGTTTAAGGCTGCAGTGAGCTATCATCACACCACTGCACACTAGCCTAAACAACAGAGTGAGACTCTGTCTCTTAAAGAATAAGATTATTTTTCCACCCTAGATGTTACAAACAACTAAGGTGTATTTTTATTGCAGAAAATACATGTAGCAGAAACTTTACTATTTTACTTTACTATTTTACTCACTGACATTTCATACATTCACAATGCTGTGCAGTCATCACCACTAACAAGTTCCAGAAGATTTTCATCAAGAAAAAGAAAACTTGTACCCATTAGACAGTCACTCCCCATTCCTCCTAACCCAGGCCTTCATAAACAGGAATCTGCTTTCAATCACTATGGATTCTCCTATTCTGGGTATTTCACACAAGTGGAATCATATACCACTTAGCCTTTCTGTCTGTTTTCTTTCACATGGCATAATGTTTTAAAGGTTCATCCATGTCATAGTATCAGTATTTCATCCCTCTTCATGTTTGAATAATATTCAGTTGTATGAATATGTCACATTTTGTTTATACATGTATCACATGATGGATTTTGGGGTTGTGTCTGACTTTGGCTGTTGTAAATAGTGCTGCTATGAACATTAGTGTGCAAGTTGTTGTTTGAACATCTATTTTCAATTATTTTGACTATACAGTGAAATTGCTATACCACGTTGTAATTCCATATTTAATTTATTGAAACTGTGGTTCACAGTGGCTTCATCATTGTACATTCCCACCAGCAATATATGAGGTTTCCAATTTCTTCACATCCTTGCCAATACTTTTTATTTTTCAATTTAAAAATTATTATTATTGGACGGGCGCGGTGGCTCACGCCTGTAATCCCAGCACTTTGGTAGGCCGAGGCGAGTGGATCACCAAAGGCTGGGGGTTTGAGACCAACCTGATCAACATGGAGAAACCCCGTCTCTACTAAAAATACAAAATTAGCTCAGCGTGGTGGCACATGCCTGTAACCACAGCTACTTGGGAGGCTGAGGCAGGAGAATCACTTGAACCCAGGAGGCAGAGGTTGCAGTGAGGCGAGATGGTGCCATTGCACTCCAGCCTGGGCAACAAGAGTGAAATTTTGTCTCAAAAAAATATATATATATACACACACACACACACACAATTATTATGGCAACCCTGGTTGGTGTGAAGTTGTATTTCATTGTGGTTTTGACTTGCATTTCCCTAATGACTAATGACAATGACCATCTTATGCTTTTTGGCCATTTCTATGTCTTCTTTGGAGAAATGTCTATTCAAATCTTTTACCTATTTAACTGGATTGTTTGGTTTTGGTTTTGAATAGTATGAGTTCTTCATATATTCTGGACACTAGAACATTATTAGATATATAATTTGCAAATATATTTTCACATTATATGTGTTGTCTTACACTCTCTTGATGGGCACACTTTGATGTACAAATGCTTTAATTTTGATAAAGTCTATTTCTTTATGTTTTCTTTGGATGTGATATAGTTTGGATATTTGTCCCCGCTCACATTTCATGTTGAAATGTAACCCTCAGTGTTGGAAGTGGGGCCTGGAGGGAGGTGTTTGAATCGTAGGAGCAGATCCCTTATAAATGCCTTGGGCCTCTGTTTGATGATAAGTGATCTCTCACTCTGAGTACACATGAGATCTGGTCATTTAAAAGTGTGTGGCACCTCCCCGCTCCACTCTCTCTTGCTTGCTCCTGCTTTTGCCATGTGAAGTGTCTGCTCCTGCTTCACCTTCTGCCATAATAAAAGCTCCCTGGGGCCTCCCCAGAAGCTGAACAGATGCCAGCACCACACCTCCTTTACAGCCTGCAGAGCCATGAGTCAATTAAACCTCTTTATTTATAAATTACCCAGTCTCTGGTATTTCTGCATAGTAAAGCAAGAATGGCCTAATACTTTGATGCACAAATGGTTTAATTTTGATAAGCCCATTCCGTTATGTTTTCTTTGGATGCTTGTGCTTTCGGTGTCATCTAAAAATCACTGCCAAATCCAGAAAAGAGTAGATGTTTCCTTCTAAGAGTTTTACAGTTTTAATTCTCATACTTAAGTCTTTAGTTCATTTTACATTAATTTTTGTAAATGGTGTGAGGTAAGAATCTAAGTTCCTTCCTTCACATACAATGATCCATTTGTGCCAGCAGCACTTGTTGAAGAGATTATTCTTCATATAGTCCTATTTTTAGTTTTTTGAGAAATCTCTGTACTGCTGTCCATAATAACTGTATTAATTTACATTCCCACCAGCAGTGTATAAGAGTTTCACTTCTGGCTGGGCATGGTGGCTCACACCTGTACTCCAAGCACTTTGGGAGTCCGAGGCAGATAGATCACTTAAGGTCAGGAGTTCGAGACTAGCCTGGCCAACATGGTGAAACCCCGTCTCTACTAAAAATACAAAAATTAGCCAGGTGTAGTGGTGGGTGCCTCTAATCTCAGCTATTTGGAAGGCTGAGGCAGGAGAATTGCTTGAACCTGGGAGGCGGAGGTTGCTGTGAACTAAGATTACACCAGCCTAGGCAACAGAGCGAGACTCCGTCTCAAAAAAGAAAAAAAAAAAGAGTTTCACTTTCTCCTCATCTTCACCAACATTTGTTATTTTTTGTCTTTTTGATAACAGCCATTCTAACTGGGGTAAGATAATATGTCACTGTGATTTTGATTGGCATTTCCCCAATGATTAGTGATGTTAAACATTTTTTATATGCCTATTGGCCATTTGTAAGTCTTGTTTTCAGATACAAGCATTCAGATTCTTTATCCACAATTTAATGGGATTCTTTGTTTTTTTGCTCTTGTCTGAGTTCCTTGTATATTCTGAATATTAGTCCCTTGTCAAATAGATATTTTGCAAATATTTTCTCCCATTCCATAGGTTGTCTTCATTCTGTTGATTGTTTCCTTTGCTATGCAGAAGCTTTTTAGATTAAGATAGTCCCATTTTTCTACTTTTGTTTTTGTTACTTGTGCTTTTGAGGTCTTAGCCATAAGATCTTTGCCTAGACCAATGTCCTGGAGTGTTGCCTCTATGTTTTCTTCTAGTAATTTTATACTTTCAGGTCTTATGTATAACTTCAATTTCAATCTATTTTGAGTTGATGTTTTTAAATGATGAGAGAGAGGAACCTAGCTTCACTCCTCTGTACATGAATATCCAGTTTTCCCAGCACCACTGATTAAAGAGAATGTCTTTTCCCCAGTGTATGTTCTTGACATCTTTGTCAGTTGGCTGTAAATATGTGTATTTATATCTGGGTTCCTTAATCTGTTCCAATTGGTATATGTGTCTGTTTTCACACCAATAACATGCTGCTTTGGTTACTATAGGCTTGTAATAGATTTTCAAGTCAGGTAGAGTGATGCCTTCAGCTGTGTTCTTTTTACCCAGGATTGCCTTGACTCTTCAGGCTCTTTTTTGGTCCATACAATTTTAGGATTGTTTCTATTTCTGTGAAAAATGTCATTGGTATTTTGAGAGATATTGCATTGAATCTGTAGATTTTGGGGGGTAATATGGTCATTTTAACAACATTAAATATTTCAGTCTATGAGTGTACGATGTCTTTTTATTTGTTCCCTCTTCAATTGTTTTTCATCAGTGTTTTGTACTTTTTCTTGTAAAGGTCTTTTACCTCCTTGGCTAAATTTATTCTTAGGGGTTTTTTGGTACAGATTTTAAATGAGATTGCTTTATTGGTTTCCTTTTTAGCTAGTTTGTTATTGATATGTGGAAATGCTACTAATTTTTGTACATTGATTTTGTATCTTGCAACTCTACTGAATTTATCAGATCTAAGAGGTTTTTGGTGGAGTCTTCAGGTTTTTCTAGATATAACTTCATGTCCTCTGCAAAGAGGAACAATTTAAATTCTTCTTTATCAATTTGCGTACTTTTCATTTCTTTCTGTTGCCTGGCTGCTCTGGCTAGGAATTCTAATACTAGACTGAATAAGAGTGATGAAAATGGGCATTCTTACTTCAACTCTTTGAGAAAAAGCTTTCAGCTGTTTCCCATTCAGTGTGATATTAGCTAGAGGCTTGTCATCTATGGCATTTATTATATTGAGTATATTCTTTCTTTGCCTAGTTTGTTGAGTTTTTATCATGAAGAGATGCTGAATTTTATCAAATGATTTTTCTGCATCTATTGAAATGATCATGAAGTTTTAGTCCTTCATTCTGTTGATGTGATGTGTTACACTTATTGATTTGCATATATTGAACCATTCATGCATTCCTGGGATAAATCCCACTAGATAAATCTCATGTGATCATAGTGTATTATCTTTGTATTGTTGGATTTAGTTTGCTAGTATTTTGTTGATAATTTTTGGGTCTGTGTTGATCAGTGATATTGGCCTGTAGTTTTCTCTTTTTGATTTGTCCTTATATAGTTTTGGTATTAGGGCAGTTCTGGCATCATAAAACAACTTAGGAAGAATTCCCTCACCTTCAATTTTTTGAAATAGTTTGATAAGAATCGGTGTTAATTATTCCTTATAAGTTTGGTAACATTCAGCAGTAAAGCCATATAGTCCTGGGTTTTTTTTTTTTCTATGAAACTTTTTATTACTGATCCAATCTCATTACTCATTATTGAGAACTTCAGGTTTTATATTTCTTTCTGATCCAATCTTGGTAGGATGTATGTGTTCAGGAATTCATTTATTTCCTCTAGGTAACCCAATTTGTTAGCATATAGTTGTTCATAATACTCTCTGATGATATTTTGTATTTCTGTGGTATCAGTTATAACATCTTGTTTTCTGTTCTTAATTTTGTTTATTTGGGTCTTCTCTCTTTTTTTCGTGGTTAGTATAACTAGCAGTTTATCAGCTTTCTTTCTCTAAGAAACAACTTTTCATTTCCTTCGTCATTTATATTTTTTGAGTCTGCATTTCATTCAGTTCTGCTTTGATCTTTATTATTTCCTTTCTTCTACTAATTTTGGCTTTGGCTTAGTATTGCTTTTCTAGTTCCTTGTGGTGTATCATTAAGTTGCTTATTTGAAATCTTTCTACTGTTTTTTACATTTGAGGTTTTTTATTGAGGTCAAATATACATATAAATTTTATCATCTTGACCATGTTTTTGATTTTTAATTTTTGTGAGCATATAGGAGGTGTATATATTATGGGGTATAAGGGATATTTTGATATAGGCATACAATGTGTAACCATCACATCGGGGTAAGTGGGGTATCCATCAGCTCAAGAATTATTACAAACAATCTAATTATACTCTTGTAGTTACTTTTAATTAAGTTACATCTTATTCATTCTTTCTAATTATATTTTTGTACCCATTAACTATCCCCACTTCCCTTCAACCTCCCCCCACACTACCCTTGCCAGTCTGTAGTAATCACTACTCTACTCTCTATCATCTTGAGTTCAGTTATTTTAATTTTTAGCTCCAACAAATAAGTGAGAACTTGAAAAGTTTGTCTTTCTGTGCCTGTCTTATTTCACTTAACACAATGGCCTCTGGTTCCATCCACGTTGTTGCAAATGACAAGATATCATTTTTGGTGGTTGAATAGTATTCCATTGTTTATACATTCCACAATTTCTTTATTCATTTATCTGTTGACAGATGCTTAGGTTGCTTTCTAAATCTTGACTATTGTGAATAGTGCCTCAATAAACATGGGAGTGCAGATATCTCTTTGATATACTGACTTCCCTTTTTTAGGGTATATACCTAGCGGTGGGATGGCTGATCATATGGTAGCTCTATTTTTAGTTTTTTTGAAGATCCTCCAAACCATTCTCCATATATACAAATTGACATTCCCACCAACAGTGTATGAGGATTCTATTTTCTCCACATCCTTGCCAGCATTTGCCTTTCTTTTGAATAAAAGCCATTTTGACTGGGGTGAGATGATACCTCATGTAGTTTTTATTTGCATTTGTCTGATGATCAATGATGTTAAGTACCTTTTCATGTACCTATTTGCCATATGTGTGCCTTCTTTTGCAAAATGTCTATTCAGATCTTTTTCCTATTTTTGAATTGAAATAATAGATTTTTCCTATAGAATTGTTTGAGCTCCTTATGTATTCCAGTTACTAATCCTTTGTTAGATGAATAGTTTGTTAATCTTTTCTCCCACTCCATTAGATGTCTTTTCACTTTTTTCATTGTTTCTTTTGCTGTGCAGAAGCTTTTTAGCTAGATGAGATACTATTTGTCCATTTTTGCTTTGGTTGCCTGTGCTTATGAGGTATTACTCAAGAAATCATTGCCCAGTCCAATCTCCTGGAGAGTTTCTCCAGTGTTTTCTTTTAGTAGTTTTATATTTTAAGGTCTTTAGGTATATCCATTTTGATTTGGTTTTTGTACATGGCAAGAGATAGGGATCTAGTTTCATTCTTCTATATATGGATATCCAGGTTTCCAGCACCATTTAGCGAACAGGCTGTCTTTTCTTCAACGTATGTTCTTGGCAACTTTGTGGAAAATGAGTTCATTGTAGATGTATAGATTTGTTTCCACATTCTCTGCTCTGTTCCATTGGTCTATGTGTCCGCTTTTATGCCAGTACCATGCTGTTTTGCTTACTATAGCTCTGTAGTAAATTTTGAAGTCAGATAGTGTGATGCCTCCATCTTGTTCCTTTTGTTCAGTATTGCTTTGGTTATTCAGGGTCTTTTGGGGTTTTATATACATTTTAGATTTTTTTTCTATTTATGTGAAGAGTTTTATTGGATTTTGATAGGGACTATATTGAATCTATTAACTGCTTTTGGTGGTATGGACATTTAGATTCTTCCAATCCATGAACATAAAATCTTTTTGTATTTTTGTGTGTGTCCTCTCAATTTCTTTTATCAGAGTTTTCTAATTTTCCTTATATAGTATTTTCACTTCTCTGATTACATTGATTGCAGCATATTTCAGATTTTTTGTAGCTCTTAAAAATGGAATTGCTTTCATCATTTATTTTCAGATTGTTCACTGTTAGCATGTGTAGATGCTACTGATTTTTCTATGTTGGTTTTGCATCCTGCAGCTTTACTCAACTTGTTTATCAGTTCCAACAGTTTCTTGGTGGAGTGTTTAGTTTTTTCTAGTTATAAGATCATGTTGTCTGCAAACAAAGCTAATTTGACTACTTCCTTTCCTATCTGTACATTATTTCTTTTTCTTTCCTAATTGCTCTCTACAGGACTACCAGTGTTATGGAAAATAAAAGTGTTGAAAGTGGGCATCCTTGTCTTGTTCCAGTCCCAAGAGAAAAAGCCTTCATTTTTCCCCATTCAGTACAATGTTAGCTGTGGTTTTGTCATATATAGCTTTTATTATTTTGAGGTGTGTTTCTTCTGTACCTATTTTGATGAGGGTATTTATCATAAAAGGATGTTGAATTTTATCAAGTGCCTTCTCAACATCTATTGAAATAGTCATATGTTTTTTTCCTTGGTTCTGTTAAGGTGATATATCACATTTATTGATTTGTGTACATTGAACCATCCCTGCTTCCCTAGGATGAATCTCACTTGATCATGGTGACTGATCTTTTTAATGTCGTGCTGAATCCAGTTTGGTAGTACTTTGTTGAAGATTTTTGCATCTATGCTCGTCAGTGATATTGACCAATAGTTTTCTTTTTTGTGTTACATCTTTGTGTGGTTTTGGTATCAGAGTAATGCTGGCCTCATAAAATGAGTTAGGAAGGATTACCTCACCTTCAAGTGTTTGGAATAGTTTGATAAGAATTGGAGTCTATTCTTCTTCATAAATTTGATAGAATTCAGCATCGAAGCCATCAAGGCCTGGGCTTTCCTTTGATGACTAAGTTTTTGTTACAGTTTTGATATCATTACTCATTATTGGCTTGTTGAAGTTTTCTATTTCCTCTCTCTTATTTAGCCTAGCTAAAGACTTGTTAATTTTGTTTATCTTTCAAAACACCAACTTTTCATTTCATTAATCTTTTGCATTTTTTAGTCACTATTTTATTTAGTTATGCTCTGATCTTTATCTTTATTACTTCTTTTCTTCTACAAATTTTGGATTCGGTTTGTTATTGCCTTTTTTTTTTTGTTCCTTGAAGTTCATTGTTAGGCTGTTTATTTGAAGTCTTTTTACTTTGTTAATGTAGACTTTATTGCTATAAACTTCTCTCTTACTACAGCTTTTGGTGTTTCTCAGAAGTTTTGGTAGGTCATGTTTTCATTTTCATCTGTTTAAAGAAATTTTGTATTTCCTTCTTAATGCCTCCATTGATGTAATTGCCACGCAGGAACTTTTTCATGTATTCGAACCTTTGCAAATTTCCTTTTGTTATTGATCTCTAGTTTTACACCATTGTGGTTTCAGAAGTTAGTTAATATGATTTTGGTTTTTAAAATTTGTTCAGACTTATTTTGTGACCTAAGGCATGATCTATTCTGGAGAAGACTCCATGTACTGATGAGAAAAATGTGATTCTGTAGTTGTTGGATAAAATGTTCTGTAAATGTCTTTTAAGTCCATTTGGTCTGTGATATACTTTAGATTCAATGTTTATTTGTTGATTTTTTGTATAAATAATCTGTCCAAGTCTGAGAGTGGGGTTTGAAGTCCCAACTCTTATTGTATTGTAGTTTATCTCTCTCTTCAGGTCTAATACTATTTGACCTGGGTGCTCTGGTGTTGGGTGCATATATATTTAGAATTGTTACATGCGCTTGCTGAATTGATTCCTTTATCTATAATTATATAATGACATCTTTGTCTCTTTTTTATTATTTTTGGCTTGAAGTCTGCTTTATCTGATATAAGAATAATTATTCCCACTCACTTTTGGTTTCCGTTTGCCTGGAACATCATGTTCTATTCATTCATTCTGCATCTTTACAGGTGAAGTGATTTTTTTATAAGCAGCATAGGTTTTTTTTTTTTAATTCAGTCAGTCTATATCTTTTAAGTATTTAATCCATTTACATTCAAGATTACTATTCATTCATGAGGACTTATTCCTGTCATTTTCTTAATTGTTTTCTGGTTATTTTGTATATCCTTTGTTCCTATCTTTCTCTTGCATTGTTTATTATTGTGGTTTGGTGGTCTTCTATAGTGGTAACATTGGAGTTCTCTTTCTTATTTTTGTATATGCTCTACCAGTGAGTTTTATACTTTCATGTGTTTTCATGATGGTAAAAATCATTCTTTTGCTTCCAAGGTGTAAAACTGCCTTAAACATTTATTGTAGAGCTGATCTAGTGATAATAAATTTTCTGTTTTTTGTGTGTCTGGGAAAAACTTTGTTTTTTCTTCATTTATAGAAGATAACTGCTGGGTACAATATTCTTAATTGGCAGATTTTTTTCTTTAAGTCCTTTGAATATATCATTCCAGTCTCACCTGGTCTGTAAGGTTCTACTGAGAAATTCACTGTTAGTATAATGGGGATTACATTATATGTGACTTGATACTTTTCTCTTCCTGTTTTTACAATTCTCTCTTTCTCTTTGACTTTTGATAGTTTGATATAAGGTGCCTTGGAGGAAAACTTTTTGGGTTATATTTATTTGGGAATCTAAGAGCCTATTGTATCTGCATGTCTAAATCTTGCAAGACTTGGGAAGTTTTCTCCTATTATTTTGTTAAATAGATTTTCTATAACTTTGCCTTTCTCTTCTTCTGGAACACCCACAATTCAAATTGTTTTTATGGTGTCCCATATACCACAAAGGCTTCCTTCACCTTTTTTTCTTCTTCTTTTTTTTTTTTTTTTTTTTTTTTTTGTCTGACTGAGCTATTCCAAAAGACCTGTTTTCAAGTTCTGAAATTCTTTCTTCTGCTTGATATAATCTATTGTTGAAGCTCTTGATTGCATATTTAATTCATTGAATTCTTCAGTTCCCAGATTTCGGTTTTTTTATCTATCAGTTTGCTGAATTTCTCATTCATATCATGAATTGTTTTTCTGATTTCTTTGCATTGCTTATTTGTGCTTTCTTGTATCTCACTGTTCAGTTGTTCATGTGTTGCTATAAAGAAATACCTAAGGCTGGAAAATTTATATAGAAAAGAAACTTAATTGGCTCCTGGTTCTGCAGGCTGTACAGAAAGCATGGTGCTGGCATCTGCTCAGTTTCTGGGGAAGCCTCAGGGAGCTTTTACTCATGGTGGAAGGTGAAAGGAGAGCAGTTACAAAGTGCCACACACTTTGTAACAACCAGATCTCACAAGAACTCACTCATTGTCACAAGGACAGAATCAAGGCGATGATGCTAAATCATCCATGAGAAATCTGTCCCCGTGATTTAATCACCACCCATGTGGCCCTATCTCCAACACTGGGGATTTAAATTAAACATGAGATTTAGAGAGGATACATATCCAATTGTATCACTCACTGAACTTCTTTACTATTATTTTTAATGTTTTTTCAGGCATTTTATAATTTTGTCTTCACTGGAATCTACTGCTAGAGAATTATTTTTTCCTTCAAAGGTGTCATGTTTCCTTCCTTTTTTATGTTTCTTGTGTCCTTACATTGATATCTATGCTTCTGATATAATAGTTCCTTATTCCAATATTTTGGATTGGCTTTTGTAGGGGAAGACTTTTTCCTGTAATTTTATCTGTGGTGACAGTTGGCATGTAAGCTTTTATTCTGAGTGCATGCAGTAATGTAGTCTTCATATGATTTCTCTGGTTGTAAATGGTCTCAATGGTGTCTGTGATTTCCTCAGTGGCTTAGGGTATGTTTGTTATTGAGGCTGTGTTTGGCATAAAGATGCCACGTGGGCCAGGTCTCAGGCCTCACTGGTGGCAGCAGTAGGCTGAGTGTGCTTGTCCTTGGGCCCCAGGCAGCCAGTATTACATGGACACCAATGTTAGTGGGTCCAGGCAGGCCAATTCACAGGACCCCAAGTGGCTTACTCCAGCATCTAGCAGTGGCAACATGGGATGGATAGGTAGGCAGGCCCTTGGGCAACGTGTGTGACAGGGGCAATGGCAGTATTCATCATAGGAAAACCCTCTGGCTTCCAGGAAGCTCCTGGTGGTGTTAGTTGTGGTAACAAAGGGCTAGGGAGGCCCATCCCCAGATACTCAGGTGGAACATGCAGGTGAATGCCAATGGTGGTGATGGTGACAGGCTGAGAAGGCTCATCCTCAGGCCCCCAGAACTGCACAGATGCCAGAAGTGGTGGATGATGTGCAGCAGATGACACAGCGCAATCCCCAGGCCCCCAGGCAATGTGCTCAAGCACTAGGAGGGACAGCACCAGGTTGAACCTTCCTGTCCTTAGGCCTGCATAGATGCAGGCTATAGTGGGTGAATCAGAGGAATCCCTACGACCCCTTTGGCATGCTCAAGTGGCAGCAGCAGTGGTAGCATTGTTGGGGAGAGCCTATTCTCAGGAGCATGTGAGTGTGCTGAGTCCCTGCTGTTAAGGAGAGTTTCTGTTAGTGGCAGCTACCCTAGGCAGGCAGCTTTCAGGCTCTGGGGAGTATGCCCTTCCGTTCCCTTTGTCCTGGAGGCAGCCTCTCTGGTGAGACCCAAGAAGCTGGGGATCCCACTGGGGATCTCTCACTTACCTATTTCTGCACAAGGAGTCTTTCTGGGATCCCGGCATATCCCAGCCAGGCTGGCTACCTCATTTCTCTCTTTTTTCATGCCTTATTTCTATTATTTCCCTGCTAAGTTTCAATGATCTCTCTTAGACTCTCTATTTGAAGTGTGATTATCTACTTACTGCTTTGGTTCTTCTTAGCGGAGGACAAGTGTCAGGTGTCTCTACCTAGCCATTGAAGACCATCTCCTGTCCTTCTTTTTCAATATTGTTTTAACTATCTGAAGTCTTTCACAATTCCACATGCAATTGAGGATTTCCCATTTCTGCAGAAAAGGCCATTGGGATTTTGATAAGGATTGCATTGAATATGTAGGTCTCTTTGGGGAGTATTACCATATTGAGAATATTAAGTCTCTATTCCATGCACAGAGAATGCCTTTCCATTTATTTATACTTTCTTCAATTCCTTTTGGTACCATTTTGTAGTTTTCAGTGTGGAGGTCTTGCTCCTTACTTGAATTTATTCCTCAGTATTTTATTATTTTTGATGCTATTATAAACGTAATTGCTTCCTCAATTTCCTTTTCAAATTGTTCATTGCTGGTGTATAGAAATACAACTTATTTTTGCATGTTTTTGTATCCTGTAACTTTGCTGAATTTGTTTTTAGCCCCAAGGAATTTGGAGTCTTGTTGTGGTATGTTTAGGATGTACATCATATGTGAATAGAGATCATTTTACTTCTTTCTCTCCAGTTCGGATATTTTTTATTTATTTTTATTTCCCTTGCCTAATTATCCTGGGTATAACTTCCAGTATAATGGTGAATAAAAGTGGTGAAAGTGGGCATTCTTGCCTTGTCGTGCCAATAGAGGAAAGCTTCCTTCCAAAAATTAGTATGCTCTCCTTAGCTTTGAGTTTTTTAATAAATTCCGTTTCTTGTGTTGAGGAAGTTCCTTTCCATGCCTAGTCTTTTGAGAGTTTTTATCATGACAGAATGTAAGATTGTTGTCAAATGCTTTTACCCATCAATTGAGATCATGTGACTTTTTTCTTCATTCTATTAATGTGGTTTATTACATTGATTGATTTTCATACGTGGAACCAATTTTGCATTCTTAGGATAAATCCCACTTTTATGTGATGTTTAATCCTTTTAATACTCTACTGGATTTAGTTTGCTGGTATTTTGTTGAGGATTTTTGCATCTATATTCAAAACGAATATTGGTCTGTAGTTTTCTTGTGATTTCTTTGTCTGGCTTTGGTATCAGGATAATGCTGGTCTCATAGAATGAGTTAGAAAGTGTTCCTTTTTCTTCCATTTATTGAAGAAACTTGAGAAGAATCAGTATTAACCCTTGTTTAAATGTTTAATATACTGTATTCACCAATAAAGTCATCTGGTCCTGGGCCCTTTTTTGTTAAGAGATTTTTTATTACAGATTCAAGTTCTTCACTAGTTATACACCCCTTCAGATTTTCTGTTTCTTCTTGGGTCAGTTTTGGTACTTTGTGTGTTTTAGGAACTTTTCCATTTTATCTAGGTTATCTAGTTTATTAGTGGACATATGCTCATAGTATTCTTTTATAATGCTTTTTGTTTCTATAAGGTCGCTAATGTCCCCAATTTCATTTCTGATTTTAGTTTAGTAATTCAAGCTCGCTCTCTCAGTTTCTGTCTCTCTCTCCTCCCCTTTAAGTCACTTGGTCCATTTTATTGATCTTTTCAAAGAAACATTTTTGTTTGTTTACTGTCTCAATTGTTTTTCTATTCCTTATTTTGTTTATCTCCACTATAATGTTTATTATTTTCTTCTTCTAACGTTGGGTTTCATTTCCTATTCTTTTTTAGTTCCTTAACTTAGGTTATTAATTTGAGACTTTTTTCTTTTTAAATGTGGGCACTAACTGCTATAAATGTCCTTTCTGAGCATTGCTTTTACTATATCCCATAAGTTTTGGTATGTTGTTTTCATTTTCATTTATCTCAATGTATTTTCTAATTTCCTTGTGATTTCTTCTTTGACCCATTTGTTATTTAATGTCCATGTATTTGTGAACTTCTCAATTTTCCTTCTGTTGCTGATTTTTAGATTTATTCCATTATGATTACAGAAGATATTTCTTACAATTTTAAACTTTTTAAATGTATAAAGGCTTGTTTAGTCTATTCTGGAGAATGTACCATGTGCACTTAAGAATAATGTGTATTCTGTTGTTTTGGGGTGAAGGGTTCTGCATGCATCTGTTAGGTCTAGTTGGTTTATAGTGTTATTTGAGTCATTTATATATAGATAGATAATCTGTCTAGTTGTTTTACCTCATTATTGGAAGTGGGACATTAGGCCAGGTGTGGTGGCTCACGCTTATAATCCCAGCACTTTCAGAGGCTGAGGCGGGTGGATCACCTGAGATCAGGAGTTCAAGACCATAGTGAAACCCCAACTCTACTAAAAATACAAAAATTAGCCAGGCATGGTGGCACACGCCTGTAATTCCAGCTACTCGGGCAGCTGAGGCAGGAGAATCTCTTAAACCGGGGAGGCGAAGGTTACAGTGAGCCGAGATTGCACCACTGCACTCCAGCCTGGGTGACAGAACATGATTCCGCCTCAAAAAGAAAAAAAGAAAGTAGGACATTGAAGTCTTTAACTATTACCGTAGAACTATTGATTTCTACTTTCATTTCTGGCCATTTTTGCTTCATATATTTTGATGCTCTCTAGTTAGTTGTGTATATCATCATTATATCATCTGTTATATCCTCCAGATTGACTCTTTATCAATATGTAATGTACTTTTGTATTTTGTAATAATTTTTACTTAAAGTTTATTTTGTCTGATATTGGTGTAGCCAACTTTGTGCTCTTTTGGTTTCTATTTACATGAATATCATTTCCCATCCTTTTACTTTCAACCCATGTGTCTTTAGATCTAAAGTTAGTCTCTCATAGGCAGTATATTGGTGAATCATGTTTGTATTTCCCCCTTTATGCTAATCTTTGCCTTTTAATTGAAAGTTTAATCCATTTACATATAACACAATTACTGATAAAGAAGGACTAAACATTTTACCATTTATTCTCTCTATATCATTCATCTTTTTGTTCCTCAGTTCCTTATTAGTGCCTTCTTTTTTATTTAATTTTTCTAGTATAACATTTGGTTTTTGTCTCATTTCTGTTTGGTATATATTTTGGTTATCTTCTTTGTGGTTATGCTAGAGATTATAATTCAATCTATAAATTTATAACCATCTAGTTAAAAAAAAACTCTACTCTTGTATGACTTGAGCCTTTGGTGCTTTTCTCTTTAATTGCTATTGTCACAAATTACATCTTTATATATGTGTGCCTATTTACCACAGATTCATAGTTGTTGTCTTATGAATTTGTCTTTTAAATCATATAGGGAGAATTACAAACTAAAATAAAATAATACTGTCTTTTATATTCACCTATGTAGCTACATTTATTGGTGTTCCTTGTTTCTTCATATGGCTATAAGTTACTGTCTAGTGTTCTTTATTTTAGTCTAAAGGATTTCCTTCAACATATCTTATAGGGCAAGTTTACAGAGAATAAACTCCCTTAGCTTTTATTTGGAAGTGTCTTGGTTTCTTCTTCCTTTTTGAAGGATACTTTTGCCAGATTGGAGATTATTGTTTACAATTTTTTCAACACTCTAAATATGTCATCCCACTACCTTCTGGGCTCTAAGGCTTCTGACAAGTAATTGGCCAATACTCTTATTAAAGAGCCCATGTATATGATGAGTCACTTCTTGCTGCTCTCAAAATTCTCTTTGGCTTTGGCTTTTGACAGTTTGATTGTAAAGTGTGGATCTCTTTGAGTTTATCCTACTTAAAGTTCATTCAACTCTTGGGTGTGTAGATTAATGCCTTTCATCCAACTTAGGGACTTTTCTTTTCTTTTTTTTTTTTTTCTTAATTGTTTTTGAGATGGACTCTTGCTCTGTCACCCAGGCTGGAGTGCAACGGAGTGATCCCGGTTCACTGCAACCTCCACCTCCTGGGTTCAAGCAGTTCTCCTGCCTCAGCCTCCTGAGCAGCTGGGATTACAGGTGCATGCCACCATGCCCATCTAATTTTTTGAATTAGTAGAGATGGGATTTCACCATGCTGGCCAGGCTGGTCTCAAACTCCTGCCCTCATGATCCACCCACCTTGGCCTCCCAAAGTGCTAGGATTACAGGTGTGAACCACCGTGCCTGGCCTAACTTAGGGATTTTTCAACTATTCTTTCTTCAAATATTCTTTCTGCTTTCTCCCTCTCCTCACATCCTTGGACTCTCATTATACACAGTAGTATACTTGATAGTGTTTCACAAGCCTCTCTAATCATTTTACTTTATTCTTTTTTCTTTCTTGTCTTCAGACTGGATAATCTCATTGATCTATCTCAAGGTAGCTGTTTTTTTCCTTCTTACTGTTCAAATCTCCTGTTGAAACCCTATAGTAAATTTTTTTATTTCAGTTTTTGTATTTCTCAGCTTCATAATTTCCACTCACTTTCTTTCTTACATTTTAATCTCTTTGTTGGTATTCTCTATCTGATAAGATTGTATTTTGGTTTTCTTTAGTTCTTTCCAAATGATATTCCTTAGCTTTTGAGCTGGGGTGTGGCGGTTGGTAGCCAGGTATGTTAAAATATGGTCAATATATTGCAAAATTTTTCTCCCATTCTGTAGGTTGCCCGTACACTCAGATGATAGTTTCTTTTGCTGTGCAGAAGCTCTTTAGTTTAATTAGATCCCATTTGTCAATTTTGACTTTGGTTACCATTGCTTTTGTTGTTTTAATCACGAAGCCTTTACCCGTGCCTATGTCCTGAATGGTAGTGCCTAGGTTTTCTTCTAGGGTTTTTGTGGTTTTAGGTGTTACATTTAAGTCTTTAATCCATCTTGAGTTAATTTTTGTAAAACGCGTAAGGAAGGGGCCCAGTTTCAGTTTTCTGCATATGGCTAGCCAGTTTTCCCAACGCCATTTATTAAATAGGGAATCCTTTCCCCATTGGTTGTTTTTGTCATATTTGTCAAAGATCAGATGGTTGTAGATGTGTGGCATTATTTATGAGGCCTCTGTTCTGTTCCATTGGTCTATATATTTGTTTTGGTACCAGTACCATCTGTTTTGGTTACTGTAGCGTTGTAGTATAGTTTGAAGTCAGGTAGCATGATGGCTCCAGCTTTGTTCTTTTTGCTTAGTATTGTCTTGGCTGCACAGGCTCTTTTTTGGTTCCATATGAAATTTAAAGCAGTTTTTTCTAATTGCGTGAGAAAGTCAGTGGTAGCTTAATGGGGATAGCATTGAATCTATAAATTACTTAGGGCAGTATGGCCATTTTCACAATATTGATTCTTCGTATCCATGAGCATAGAATGTTTTTCCATTTGTTTGTGTCCGCTCTGATTTCCTTGAACTGTAGTTTGTAGTTCTCCTTGAAGAGGTCCTTCACATCCATCTGACAAAGGGCTAATATCCAGAATCTACAAGGAACTTAAATAAATTTACAAGAAAAAAACAAACAACTCCATCAAAAAGTAGGCAAAGAATACGAACAGACACTTCTCAAAAGAAGACATTTATGTGGCCAACAAACATATGAAAAAAAGCTCATTGTCACTGATCACTAGAGAAATGCAAATCAAAACTAAAATGAGATACCACCTCATGCCAGTTATAATGGCTGTCATTAAAGTCAGGAAACAACAGATGCTGGAGAGGATGTGGAGAAATAGGAATGCTTTTACAATGTTGGTAGGAGTGTAAATTAGTTCAACCATTGTGGAAGACAGCGTGGTGATTCCTCGAGGATCTAGAACCAGAA
The DNA here is from genome assembly GCF_047675955.1 of Chlorocebus sabaeus. Classification (NCBI taxonomy): domain Eukaryota; kingdom Metazoa; phylum Chordata; class Mammalia; order Primates; family Cercopithecidae; genus Chlorocebus; species Chlorocebus sabaeus. The sequence goes on from NC_132925.1 coordinate 32,652,703, forward strand.
ATACCATCTGACCCAGCAGTCCCATTACTGGGTATGTACCCAAAGGATTATAAATCATTCTACTATAAAGACACATGCACTGGTATGTTTATTGCAGCACTGTTCACAATAGCAAAGACTTGGAACCAACCCAAATGCCCATCAATGATAGACTGGATAAAGAAAATGTGGCACATATATACCATGGAATACTATGCAGCCATAAAAAAAGGATGAGTTCATATGCTTTGCAGGGATATGGATGAAGCTGGAAATATAGCAATAGCAAATACTTGGAACCAACCCAAATGCCCATCAATGATAGACTGGATAAAGAAAATGTGGCACATATATATCATGGAATACTATGCAGCCATAAAAAAAGGATGAGTTCATATGCTTTGCAGGGACATGGATGAAGCTGGAAACCATCATTATCAGCAAACTAACACAAGGACAGAAAAACCAAATATCACATGTTGTCACTTACAAGTGGGAGTTGAACAATGAGAACAGATGGACACAGGGAGGGGAACATCACACACCAGGGCCTGTTGTGGGGTAGGGGGTTAGGGGAGGGATAGCTTTAGGAGAAATACCTAATGTAGATGACTGGTTGGTGGGTGCAGCAAACCACCACGGCACATGTATACCTATGTGACAAACCTGCACGTTCTGTACATGTGTCCCAGAACTTAAAGTATATATTTTTTTAAATGCTGTGTTACTCTCTTGCTAAAGTTTAGCAGCTTTTCTCTTTATTAAGCATTCCCTTGGTGTCGTGAGTTTTTAAAATTTGATTTCAGAGCTCCAGAAAAGTTTATTCTGGCACTTTTTGCCAGATTAATTCTTGCTTTAGTGGAAGAACAGAGCCTTGGAATGCACTACTCTCTCATTTTTTATTGGTGTCACTGAATATATTTGCTTTTAAATTGTGTCTGACTATTTCTATGTGACAGTTTATAATTACTCTTTGCAGTTTCTGAACACTTGGAACCTTGTTCTCAAAAGTCATACATTTTCATTTCCATTACAGATAACCTAGTTCCTGTATGCCAAAATGTGTTTACTTGCACGGCCACTCTTAGAGCTCTTACAGGCTTTCACTGAATAGAGTTTCATCTGCTTCTGCTTGAACATGTCAGGGCCTACAAGAACATCTACAACTAGTTTGCTTCACCAATCCCAAGTGCTCTGGGTAGCCATTTCCCCACTTCTCCTCCATCTGTCTCTCAAAAATGAACATTTAACACTGAAATGACTACCAAAAAAAATTACCTGTTCAGACTGATGTTATCACAGACATTTCAACCATAATACAAATATTTTATTTAATAGCTTTAATTGAGCAACTGCAAATATAACCAATACACACAAACTGATATTAGGTTCTCACAATGTGGTCAGTTGTGGTTGTTTTAAGCATCATAGCTTACAATACACTGTCCTTTGTTTATGTCTCATCTGAACCACAGGCAAGGTGGTATGAATGCTACAGCTTCTATACTTGCTCTAACATTTTGGAAATATATTGTTCCATAATTGATCTCCAAATATATGTTCTTTTCCTTCCATCTTCTATTTTAGGTTCAGCAGATACAAATACAAGTTTGTTATATTGGTAAATTGCATGTTGCTGGAGTTTGGTGTACAAATTATTTCATCACCTATGTAGAGAGCATAGCAACCAATAGGTTGTTTATCCAGTCTCACCCTCCTCTCGCTTTTTGTCCTCAAGTAGGCCTCAGTGCCTATTGTTCCCTTCTTTGTGTCCACGTGCACACAATGCATAGGTCCCATTTATAAGTGAGAACATTAAGTATTTGACTTTCTGTACCTGCATTAATTTATTTAAGATAATGGCCTCCTAAGCTCCATCCATGTTGCCACAAAGAAAATGATTTCATTCTGTTTTATGGCTGCATGGTGTTTAATGATGTATATGTGCCACATCTTCTTTATCTAGTCCACCATTGATGGGCACCTCTGCTCATTCCATGTCTTTGCTATAGTCAATAGTGCTGCGATGAACATACATGTAAATTTTTGGTAAAACAGTTTCATTCCTTTGGGCATATAGTCAGTAATGGAATTGCTGGGTTGAATGGTGGTTCTAAGTTCTTTGAGAAATCTCCAAACTGCTTTCTAGAGTTGCTGAACTAACTTACATACCCACCAGTGGTGTATAAGCATTCCCTTTTCTTCACAGCCTCCCCAGTGTTCTTTTTTGTCTTTTTCTATTAATAGCCATTCTGATTGGTATGAAATGGTATCTCATTGTGGTTTTGATTCGCATTTCCCTAATGATTAGTGGTGTTGACCATTTTTTTCATATGCTTGTAGCCAGATGCATGTCTTCTTTTGAGAAGTGATTATTCATGCTCTTTGCCCATTTTTAAACAGGATTGTTTGGTTTTGTGGTTGTTAGCTTTTTAAAGTTCCTTATAGACTCCTATATTAGACCTTTGTCAGATGCATAGTTTGCAAATATTTTCTACCAATCTGTAGGTTGTCTGTTTACTCTGTTGATAGTTTTATTTGTTTGGTTGTTTTGTTTTGTTTTGTTTGTGTGTGTGTGTGTGCAGAAGGTCTTCAGTTTAATTAGGTCTCACTTGTCAATTTTTAATGTTGTTGCCATTGCTTTTGGCATCTTCATCAGGAAATTTGCGAGTTCCTATGTCCAGAATGGCATTTTCTAAGTTTTATAGTTAGAGAGCTTACATATAAGTCATTAATTCACCTTGAGTTAATGTTTATATATGGTGTAAGGAAGGGGTCTAGTTTTAATCTGCTGCATATGGCTAGCCAGTTATCCCAGCGCTGCTTATTTAATAGGGAGTCCTTTCACAGTTGCCCATAATTGTTGACTTTGCCAAAGATCAGATGGTTGTAGGTGTTCAGCTTAATTTCTGGGTTCTCTAATCTGTTCCATTGGTTTATGTGTCTTTTTTTTGTGCCAGCACAGTGCTGTTTTGTGTACTGCAATCTTGTAGTATAGTTTAAAGTGGTGTAGTGTGATGCCTCTAGCTTTACTCTTTTTGCTTAGGATTGATTTGGCTATTCAGGCTCTTTCATTGTTGTTGTTCCATATGAATTTTAAAACAGCTTTCTTTCTAATTCTGTGAAGAATGTCATTGGTAGTTTGATAAAAATAAAATTGAATCCATAAATGTTTCTCTATTTGTTTGTGTCATCTCTGATTTCTTTCAGCAGTTTTTTGGTAATTCTTCTTGTAGAGATTTTTCATCTCCCTGGGTAGCTGTATTCCTAGGTATTTTATTCTCTTTGTGGCTATTGTGAATGAAATTGCATTCTTGGTTTGACTCTCAGCTTGAACCTGTTGGTGTACAGAAACACTCCTGATTTTTGTAAAATTATTTTGTATCCTGAAACTTTACTGAAGCTGTTTATCAGTTCTAGGAGCCTTTGGGCAGAGACTATGGTGTTTTCTAGGTGTAGAATCAATTAACATCTGTGAAGAAAAATAGTTTGACTTCTTCTCTTCCAATCTGAATACCTTTTATATGTTTCTCTTTCCTGATTGCTCTGGCTAGCACTTCCAGTACTATGTTGAACAGGAGTGGTGACAGTGAGCATCTTTGTCTTGTTCCAGTTCTCAAAGGGAATGTTTCAAGCCTTTGCCCATCCAGTAGGATGTTTGTTTTACGTTTTTCATAGATGGCTCTTATTATTTTGAGATATGTTCCTTTGATGCCCAGTTTTCTTTGGGTTTTTAACATGAAGTGGTGTTGAATTGTATTGAAAGTCTTTTCTGCATCTATTGGGATGATCATGTGCTTTTGGTTTTTAGTTCTGTTTAAGTGATAAATCATACTTACTGATTTGTGTATGTTGAACCAACCTTGCATCCTAGGAATAAAGTCGACTTGATTATGGTAAATCAGATGTTTTATATGCTAAATTTGGTTTGCTAGTATTTTGTTCAGGGTTTTTGCAATTATGTTCATCAAGGATACTGGCCTGAACTTTTCTTTTCTTATTTTATCTCTGTCAGGTTTCTATATCAGAATGATGCTGGTCTCATAGAATGAGTTAGGGAGCAGCCCCTTTTCCTCAATTTTTTGGAATAGTTTCAATAGGATTTGTACCAACTCTTCTTTATACGTCTGGTAGAAATAAGCTGTGAATCTTCTGGTCCAGAGCTTTTCCTGGTTAGTAGGCTTCTTATTACTGATTCAATGTCAGTGCTTGCTATTGGTCAATTCAGGGTTTCAATTTCTTCCTGGTTTAATCCTAGAAGGTTTTATTTTTCCAGGAATCTATTCATCTTTTCTAGGTATTCTAATTTGTGTGCAGAGAGGTGTTCATAATAGTCTCAGGGATTTTTGGTATTTCTGTGAGGTTAATGGTAATGTCATTTCTGATTGTCTTTATTTGCATCTCTCTTTTCGTTATTAGTCTGACTAGCAGTCTGTCAATCTTATTTATTCTTTCCAAAAACAAACTTCTGGTTTCATTGATCCATTGTATGGATTTTTGCATCTAATTTCATTTGTTCACATCTGATTTTGGTTATTTCTTTTCTACTGCTGGTTTTCTGGGTGATTTGCTCATTTTTTAAATTACTCTAGTTGTAATGTTAGACTGTGGTGTTTTTTTGTTTTTTGGGTTTTTTTTTTTTTTTTTGAGACAGTCTCACTCTGTCACCCAGGATGGAGTGCAGTGGTGTAATCTTGGCTCACTGCAACCTCTGCCTCCCAGGTTCAAGCAATTCTCGTGCCTCAGACTGCCAAGTAGCTGGGACTACAGGCACCCACCACTACCCCCAGCTAATTTTTGCATTTTTGGTAAGATGAGGTTTCACCATGTTGGCCAGACTGGTCTCGAACTCCTGATCTCAGATCCACCCTCCTTTGCCTCCCAAAGTGCTGGGAGTACAGGCATGAGCCACTGCACCCAGCCTAGATTGTTAATTTGAGATCTTTATAACCTTTTGTTGTGGGTGTTTAGTGCTACAAACTTTCCTCCTAATGCAGATTCAGCTGTGTTCCAGAGATTCTGATATGTTATATCTTGGTTTTTATTAATTTCAAATACTTCCTTGTTTTTTGCTTTAATTTCATTGTTTACCCAAAAGTCATTCAGAAGCAGATTGTTTAATTTCCCTGTAATTGTATGGTTTTGAAGGATCTTCTTGGTATTGATTTCTATTTTTATTGCATTATGTTTTGAGAGTGTGGTAGGTATGATTTTATTGCTTTTAAATTTATTATGAATTGCTTGATGGCTGAGCATGCGGTCAATTTTAGAGTATGTGCCACATGAAGATGAGAAAAATGCATATTCTGTTGTTGGCTAAAGTGCTCTGTAGATGTCTTTTAAGTCTATTTGGTCAAGCATTGAGTTTAGTTCCCAAATATCTTTGTTAGTTTTCTGCTTTGATGATCTGTCTAATATTGTCAGTGGGGTGTTGAAGTATCCCACTACTATTGTGTGGTTATCTACATTTCTTTGTAGGTCTCTAAGAACTTGTTTTGTGAATCTGGGTGCTCCAGTGTTGGGTGCATATATATTTAGAATAGTTAAGACTTCTTGTTTAATTGAACCGTTTATCATTATGTAGTGCCCTTCTTTGTCCTTTTTAATCATTGTTGGTTTACACTCTGTTTTCTTTGAAATTAGTATAACAACCCCTATTCTTTTTTGTTTTCTATTTGCTTTATAGATTTTTCTTCATTCCTTTAAGACTATGACTGTCATTGCATGTGAGATGGCTCTCTTGAAGGTAGCATACAGTTAGGTCTTTCTTCTTTAACCAACTTGCCACTCTGTGCCTTTTAAGTGGGGCATTTAGCCCATTTTACATTCATTATTAATATTGATATTTAAGGATTTCATCCTGCCATTGTGTTGTTAGCTGGTTGTTACATAGACTTGATTGTGTAATTGCTTTATGGTGTCAATGTTCTATGTACTTATGTGTGTTTGTTTGGTGGTCAGTAGTGGTCTTTTGTTTCCATCTTTAGCACTCCCTTAAGGTGCTCTTTTAAGGAAGGTGGTAATAATTTCCCTTAACATTTGCTTATTTGAAAAGGATTTTATTTCTCCTTGGCTCATGAAGCTTCGTTTGGCTGGATATGAAATTTTTGGTTGGAATTTATTATGTAAACATGTTGAGAGCCCTCAACCTCTTCTGGATTGTAGGGTTTATGCTGAAAGGTCTGCTGTTATGTAGGGTTTATGCTGAAAGGTCTGCTGTTATCCTGACATGGTTCCATTTATAGGTAACCTGCCTCTTCTCTATAGCTGCCTTTAATATTTTTTCTTTTACATTGACCTTTGAGAATCCGGTGGCTTTTTGTTCTTGGGGATGGTCATCTTGTATAGCATCTCACAGGATTTCTCTCCATTTCCTAAATTTGAATGTTGATCTCTCTAGCAAGGCTGGGTAAAATTTCATGGACAATCCTCAACTTTGTTTTTCAAGCTTGTTCTCTCTCCCTGAGTTTCAGGAATACCAATGGGTCATAGATTTGGCTCTTTACATAGTCCCATGTTTCTCAGAAGTTTGGTTCATTTTTTAAAATTATTTTTTCATTAACTTTGTCTGACTGAGTTGATTCAAAGAACTGGTATTCCAGATCAGAGATTCTTTCTTAAGCTTGGTCTATCCTGCTGTTAATACTTACAATTGTATTATGAAGTTCTTGTAGTGAGTTTTTCAGGCCTATTAGATCAGTTTGGTTCTTTCTTAAAATGGCTATTTCATCTTTCAGCTCTTGAATAATTTTACTGGATTCCTTAGATTCCTTAGATTGGGTTCAACTTTCTCCTGAATCTCAATGATCTTCATTGCTATCCATATTCTGAATTCTATGTCAGTCATTTGAGCTATTTTAGTCTGGTTAAGAACCATTGCTGGGAATCTAGTGCAATAATTTGTAGATAAGAAGACACTCTGTCTTTTAGAGTTGTTAGAGTTCTTGCAATGGCTTTTTCTCGTCTGTGTGACCTGATGTTTCTTTCATCTTCGAAGTTGCTGTTCTTTGGATGGGTCTTTTTCCTTTTATATTCTTTGATGCCCTTGAGGGTTTCACCATGGCATAAGTTGTGTTTAGTCAACTGTCTTTGTTTCTGGATGATTTCAGGGGGCCAAACCTCAGCTTAGCACTCTTGGGCTACATGCTGTAACCCTGGGGATCCCCTTCAGGCCCATGACTTTTCTCTCTGGCTCCTTGAGGTTAAGCACCTGATGCATTAAAGGGACTGATGTATTCCCAGTCCATTGACAACAACACTCTTATGTGGGGTCCTGGCAAAAGTACTTAATCAGGGTGGTGGGGTCCATACTTGCATGCACATGCTGGCAGCAGCAGGGAAGCAAGGTCTGCACTCACACAGAGGCTGGTTGGGTTGGGGACAACATGAGCTCCAACCATGCGTGCACCAGCAAAGTGGTGGAGGGTGGCTGCAGGCAGGTGTGTGCTGGCAGTGGCCCTCTGCAAAAAACTCTCTGATGGCTAGGCAGGGTCTGCCAGTGAAAAAGCTATGGAGGTGGCCACTGGGAAATGCCCTGGTTAGGCATCTGAGGATGCACTGCCTGTGGGTGCAGCCAGGAAAGGATCCTGGGAGAAGCTAGAAGACAGCAGGGCACTCAGATCTGAATGGCCCCATCCCACAGGCAAGATAGTTCTGGTCTGTCTAGGTCCAACAGTCAACAAAAACCAAAGCCACCTAAGGGAACATGGCAAGCTTTGAGGGATGGATGTCCCTTGCGTGTTCCACTGCAGCCATTCCCATGCCAAACCTTCCGGGCTTCACACAGACTGGAGTGTTGGGAACAGTCCCCCAAATCTGGCCATATATACTTCCCCTAACTGGCCATAAACAAAATCTCTTCAGCACTGTGACATGCTCATGATGGCTACAATGCCCACACCGAAGGTTGTTGGTTTACTGGAAAGAGGGCAAGGAACACCTGGCCCTCCCAGGGCAGGAAAACCACTTAAGTCGTTCCTGAACCACAAACAACAGATGAGCGATCTGTGCCTTAAGGACATGTTCCTGCTGCAGATAACTAACCAGAGCCCATCCCTTTGTTTCCTGTTTTAGTTAATCTATAATCTATAGAACCAATGCTTATCACTGGCTTGCTGTCAATAAATATGTGGGTAAAACTCTGTTCGTAGCTCTCAGCTCTGAAGGCTGTCAACCCCCTGATTCCCACTCCTCACTCTATATTTCTGTGTGTGTGTCTTTAATTCCTCTAGTGCTGCTGGGTTAGGATCTCCACAACTGAGCTGGTCTCGGCACTGGAGTCCTAGTTACTGCCAATTCTCCAAGCAGCTCTTCCTGCCAGCTCAAATGTTCATGAGGGTCAGGGGGTGTCCTACACCTAGGATTCTGGAGGTCCATGGTGAGAGTGGGCCATTCCATAGCTACTTAACTCACCCCTTCCTTAGGAACCACTTGGGCCTAGGAATGAGTCCCAGTGCTCAACAACCCTGTGTAGAGTTCCCAGCTTTCTCCCTCTGTAGCCCAGTGTCTGCATCCTCCCTCCATCCACTCTCAAAGCCTTCCTTCCAGAGATCTGCTCAAAGTGTGCTGGTCTTCTTGACAGTTTTGTCTGTCAGTAGGAGAAGCTCTTGCTGGCTCTATCTAGTCAACCATCTTGGCTCCTCTCCCAAATAACTTTAATACTAAGTCAGAATGTGTTTTGCTTTGCTCCTGAGGTTTTTTTTTCTTTTTAATCATTCAGAATGAAAACCTGTCCTGCTAAATAACTTGTATTTAAATTGTCAGATGAATCCTACTACATATTCAATTCACAGAGAGAAATAGACATTCTGGACTAGAGTGAGCTGTGATGGGTTGGATTTCATCTTACCTGTAGATCTGTACCAAAGAAGACAAGAGAGAATTAAAACACAGATATAAACCCTTGGGTTTTTTTTCAACACTTTCTCTTCCCTCTTATATTTCTCTAGCTGTAAAACAAATGACAAAGTACTAGATAGTGATATTTCATCAACCAAGAGATAAAACAAGAAACTATGATTGGACATTTAAATATATAGTTAAGACTACACTTGTGAAGGAATTATTGCTAAAGAACAGAAGGCAAATGCTTTAAACTTTCAAGATGTGAAAATAGTATATAATTAAAATCAGAAAGTGATAAGAAAGGAGGTTTGGAGAAATATAAAATCATTATGATCTCTTATCTTTCATGACATAGAGTCAACAGGCACTGTGTAACAGTGAAAATATTGTATCTAAAACGTAGAGTTACATCATTCTGTTAATATTGCTCACAATCTTTTTTAGTTTTTTTTTTTGCTTAGAAGACTCTTTTAGACATTAGTATCTCATCTAATAAGGACATCTTTTTTTCCTATGTGTAGGGGGCAATAGTCCAAACCTATTGGAATAGACACTTATGCAGATTTTCTTTTCCCACTTTGCTTCTACTTTTAAGTTTACTTTTTTATGGAAAGCCAGAAAATGCAGCTGAACAGGAGCTCATTTTTTAATATAGACAGTTGACCTTCGAACATGTGGTGGTTAGGGGCACTGAACCCCTGCTCAGCTAAAACTGTGTGTATAACTTTCGACTCCTCCAAAACTCTACTAATAGCCTACCATTGTTAACCAGAAGCCTTACTGATAACATAAACAGTTGATTAATATATATTTTGAATATGTATTATATACTTCCTTCTTAAAGTAAGCAAGAGAAAAGAAAATGTTATTGAGAAAATAATAAGGAAAACAAAATATACTCACGATTCATTAAGTGGAAGTGGATCATCATAAAGTTCTTCATCCTTGTTGTCTTTGCAGTGAATAGGCTGAAGAGGAGGAAGAAAAGGAAAGATCAGTCCTGCTGTCTCAGGGCTGGCAGAGACAGGAGAACATTCACGTATATGGAGACACTATTCAAACCTGCGTTGTTCAAGCATCCACTGTACAGTCTTTTCTTTCTAGATAAGCTTTAGATTCATAGCAAAATAGAGTAGAAAGTAGAAAGCATTCTCATATATCCCCTCGCCACACACATGCACAGCCTCCCCCATCATCAGTATTCTCCACCAGCATGTACATTTGCTATAATCAATGAACCTACACTGACACACGATTATCATTCAAAGTCTATAATTTACATGTGCTTTCACTCTTGGTGTTGTATATGGTGAAGACATTTTTATCTCAAGTTTAATAATTGCTTCAGTTTCTTTCTCTAATTTAAATCAAGTAATAATCATGTAATATTTTTATTTAAAGTAACATGTTTATATAAAAGCATTTTTGTGAAATATCTTTTTGTTTTGTTTTGTTTTTTGTTTTTTGAGAAGGAATCTCGCTCTGTCACCCAGGCTGCAGTGCAGTGGCGCGATCTTGGCTCACTGCAAGCTCTGCCTCCCAGGTTCATGCCATTCTCCTACCTCAGCCTCCCAAATAGCTGGGACTACAGGCGCCTGCCCCCACACCTGGCTAATTTTTTTTTTTTTTTTTTTTGGTATTTTTAGTAGAGACAGGGTTTCACCGGAAATGCCTTCTATCTTATTTTTATATATATTCATAGAAGAGTTTTTAGCTAATCCTAACAGTGGTTGTTTCTAGGTGGTAGAATTTTAACCATTTATGTTTTCCTGTATTGCCTGAACTTCTTAAAATAAATATGTTTCATTCTTATAAAAATAAATTGTCATAGTTTTTTCAAAAACTTAGAGGAAAAATGTATGTCTAAGGGATCACTAATAAATATTTTCACAGTAAATGTTAATTCTGATTTATAACATTTGGCAATAATCATCTTAGAAAGATAGCTTGGAAACCAGTAAGAGTCTTGACAAATCCTAGAGGAATCTTAACATGCAAAATTGAGAGCACAAGAGTGGGGTAAGCGGAATAATTTAAATGTTTTAATTGTTTACTTAAGCTAAAATTAGTAAAGTATTTCCATCAAATACGACCCATATTTAAAGTAGGTTAAACCAAATTTCATTTTGCACTAGTCTTTTGCAGCTGCCATAACAAAATACCAGAGACTGGGTGGATTAAGTACATGGTGTATGTCCAAAAGGCAGATGGAAGGTGTGTGAGTTAATAACTAACAAAAACCAAAAGTTTTGTTTGTGTTAATTTTTTTAAAAAGTCCCCAAACGACTATTTTATTTATAAAACAAGACAAAAACAGAGCAAAATGAAACACACTCTGCAGCCAAGTAATGAGGCTGAGTCTTCACCAACAGAATTTGCATGAACCTTTTTATAACTAAAAACAGAGACCCACAGACAGGAACTTTATAGCCAATTAGGGTAAACCAAAGATACAATTTATAAATTTTTATTAATTTTTTCACATATAAAATATTGTAACTTTATAAAATGTTTAAAGTAATGTTTCCCAAAGTGAAAACTGATTCAATCCTTAGTAATTCTAACATATTTATCTTTTTTTTTCCCTTACGTTATTGAGGGTACAGGTGGTTTTTGGTTACGTGAGTAAGTTCCTTAGTAGTGATTTTTGAGATTTTGGTGCACTCATCACCCGAACAGTATACGCTGCACCATATTTGTAGTCTTTTATCCCTCGCCCATCTCCCACTCTTCCCCCCAAATTCCCAAAGTTCATTGTATCATTCTTATGCCTTTGCATCCTCATAGCTTAGCTCCCACAAATCAGTGAGAAAATATGAAGTTTGGTTTTCCATTCCTGAGTTATTTCACTCAGAATAATAGTCTCCAATCTCATCCAGGTCACTGCCAATGCTGTTAACTCATTCCTTTTTATGGCATTTGCACACCAGATTTGTGCCCTCCCCCAGGTTCTGGCCAAGAGGCTTCTCACCCCATTCAAATTATTACAAAGTTCAGCTAGAGATTTCCTTCTCTCTGTGGAGTTTTACCCCTGCTCCTCTGGCCGCCCTCCTAATGGAACCCTGTGGTACCAGGCAGGAATGTGCTGCTAGGGGACCCAGCGAGCTCCCAGGGCCTTTCTCATTGCTTCTTTACCCTTGTATATCACTTGGCTCTCTAAATTGACACCGCTCCAGGCAAAGTCCGAAACTTCTCCCGGAAACAGACCTTCAGTTTCTCCAGTGGGGGTGTGTGCTCTGGAGAGGAGGGTCTCTTTCACACTTCCACAGTTGGGGCGCTCACAGTATTTGGGTTGTCTCCCGAGTCCTACAGAAGCAGTCTACTCCCTTCGGAGTGTCTGTGGGTCCTCTCGGGTATTTCGGGTTTGTTCTTGCAGTTGATCTGGAGCTGAAATTCACAATGGGAGCCTCCGCACACTGCTCTGTCTGGAGCTGCAATGTAGTCCCGCCTCCCATCCGCCGTGATGATCCCAATCCCTAACATGTGAAATCAGTGAAATCTTATCAGCTAGAACCGCAGTTCTCAGATTTTTTTGTCTGAGTCTTTTACACTGTTCAAATGTATTGATGATTTCAAAGAATATACCTCAGAAAAGCTAGAAAACACAGAACTACACAAGTACTCATTCCACAAATCATCAAAGAAATAATATAAACATCTTCAATGTAGTATCTAGAAAATGCCACTGTGCACTCATGAGAGAATGTAAATGCAAAAAGCATGTCGCATCTTAGTATGACTATGAAAATAAAAGCAACTTTGGAGACCTCCTGCAAAAATCACCCCAATTCCAGTTATTGCACCCCACCCCACTTATAACAAAGGTGCTATAATTTTGCCAAATCCTCATTTTTTTCTAAGCATGTTTTTAATTAATATATAACATTTTGTATCTGCTATTTTTTTCTTGTTAATCTACTAGCATATCTCCATGTTTGTATCAGATATTTGTAAATAGTAATGTAATTTTGCATAGGGTGGCATCATTAAGAAATAATCTGCTTACATATGTTTTAAGAGAAAACTGGCAACTCAAGCAAGCTCAGCCCCACCTGGAAGAGATGATCAAAACTTGTGGGTTTGAATGAGTTTTCGTGATAATTTTTAAAATATTACACCGCATATACTTACGACCCAAATAGGGATGATATTCGTGGAATTTGGATGGAGACAATTATGTAAGAGACCGAATTAGACATCCTTTGATGCCCTTTCCCACTCTAGAATTTTGTGATTCAGTATTCATTCATTACCAATTTCATTTTACTTCTTCTGGTCAGCCCTTAAAGGAACTGCTATTTAAAATCATCTATAAGGAAAAAAATAAAACTCTTGAAACCAGACACTTTATGGCAATTTTTTCACTTTTTTCCAGCTTTATTGAGTATAAGTGACAAATAAAAATTGTATATATGTAAGGTGTACAACTTGATGTTTTGATATACATTGTGAAATGAAAACCACAATCAAGCTAGTTAACATATCGATTATACCACATAGTTAGTTACCTTTATTTTTTAATTTCTGGTGAGAACCCTTACAATCCACTCTCTTAACAAATTTCAAGTATACAATATAGTATTGTTAGCCATAGTCACCATATTGTACGTTAGATCTCCAGAATGTATTCATCCTGTCTAACTGAAACTTTGTACCATTTAACAAACATCTTCCCATTTCCCTCTCCCTGCAGTCCCTGGCAACCACCATTCTACTCTGCTTCTATGAGACTGACTATTTTAGATTCCACATATAAATGAGATCATGTCGTATTTGTTTCTCTGAGTCTGAATTATTACCATATGATTCAGCAATCCCACTTCTGGTTATATAACCAAAAAACTGAAATCAGTGACTCAAAGAGATGTCTGCACTCCTACGTGCACTGCAGCATTATTCAAAATAGAGAAGCTATGGAAACCACCTATTATCTCTTGATGAATGAATGGATAAAGAGATAAAGAAAATGTGATATATGTAATATTATTCAGCTTTGAAAAGAAGAAAATCTTGCCATTTGAGAAAATGTGGATGAACGTAGAGAATATTATGCTAAATGAAATAATTCAGACTTTGTGACAATTTGGGGTGACTCTGAGTTATTATGCTACAAGGAAGTCTCTGATAAAAGACATGTTATTGTTTAATGGGTACAGAGTTTCAGTTCAAGAAGATAAAAAAATTCTTGAGATAGATGGTGAAGGTTACAAAACAATGAAGATGTACTTAATGCCACTAACTGTATGCTCAAAAATTGTTAAAGTGATCAATTTTATGTTATATATATTTATGCAATAAAATTTGTAATTACTAAACAATCAAAGAAACCAGAAAATAAAATCCATAATGCAGGGGAAAACCAATCAATCAAAATCAAACTAGAATTGACACAAATGAAAGAATTAGCAGACAAGAACCTTGAAAAATCATTATAATACAGTCAAGGCATGGAAGACAAAAAATAAGACCCAAATCAAATTTCTATAGATGAAAACCTGTAGAAAATAAGGTGAAAAATGCACTAAATGAAATTAACATCAGATTATAAATTTCAGAAGAAAAAATATATAGAACTTGATAAAATAGAAACTATCCAAAAAGAAACAGAAAAAAGAGAGCATTAAAATGTAATCATATTTAAAAACTAACAATAAAAAGATTATCTCAGTAGATACAGAACAAGCTTTGACAAAAATCTAACATCCATTCGTGTTAAAAACCCTCAAAAACTTAGAATAAATAGAGACCTCAGCAACCCAATGAAGGGCACCTACAAACAAACAAACAACAGCTAACATCATATTAACAGTGTAAGTCTGAATGCTTTCCCCCCAAGACCAGGAGTAAGGCAAGGATGTCCATTTTCACTAGTTCTAATCAACCATATACTAGAGGTTTTAGCCAATGCAATAAGTAAGTAAAAAAAATAACAGTCATCCAAATTGGAAAGGAAAAACTAAAACTGTCTTCACTTGCAGATGTTGTGATCCTCTATGTAGAGAATCTGAGTCTTCAAAAAATGATTAGAATCAATTAATACATTCAGTAAAGTTGCAGGATATAAGGTCAAAATGTAAAATGCAATTGTAGTTTTATATAATATCAAGGAAAAATTAGAAATTGAAATTTTACAAAAATGAGGCCAGACACAGTGGCTCACACCTGTAATCCCAGCACTTTGGGAGGCCAAGGTAGGAGGATCACTTGCAGTCAAGAGTTCGAGGCCAGCCTGGCCAACATGATGAAACCCCATCTCTACAAAAAAATACAAAAATTTGCCAGGCATGGTGGCAGGAGTCTGTAATCCCAGCTATTTAGGAGGCTGAGGCATGAGAGTCGCTTGAACCCGGGAGGCAGAGATTGCAGTGATCCGATAGTGTGCCACTGCACTCCAGCCTGGGTGACAGAGTGAGACTCTGTCTCAAAAAACAAACAAAATGTACAATGCAATGTACAATAACATCAAACAATATGAAATATAATATTTGGGATAAATCTGACAAAAGATGTGCAAGAGCTGTATATAAAAAGGTATAAAATAATATTACAGAGAGAAATTAAAGACCCAAATAAATGGGAGATCTACTATGCTCATGGATTAGAAAACTCAGTATTACTAAGATATCAATTCCCCTCAAATTGATATATGCTTCAAGACACTTCAATCAAAATACAAGCAGACATTCTTGCAGACATTGACAAACTGATTCTAGGATTCGTGTGGAAATGCAAAACCAGTATAGCCTAAACTTTTTTGAAAAATTATAAAGTTGAAGGGTTAACACTATCTAATTTTAAGACATATAAAGCTACAAAATGGTGTGACATTGGCATAAAAACAAATTGTTCAATAAGACAAGGCAGAAAGTCCACAAATAGACCTATAAATAGAGGTACAAGTGATTTTCAACAAAGATTAAAAGGTAATTTAGTGGTGCTGGGATATCCATATTGATATTCGTGTGCAAAAAAACCATTAAATTCATATTTCATGCCATGTATAAAGATTACTTCAAAATGGATCATAGACCAAAGTGTATAACCTAAAACCATAAAGCTTCTAAAACTTCTATAATAAAATATAGGATTACATTAGTGATCTTGGGTTAGGGAAACATTTCTCAGATGTTATACTAAAATCACCATCCAAAAAAAGGAAAACAAAATGATAAATTGCTCTTTATCAAAATCAAAAACATCTCTTCTTCAAAAGACACTCTATCTTGAATGAAAGGAACTTGTATTCAGAATATATGAAGAATTCTCAACAGTCAATTAAGAAACAAACTAAACAATTCTTTAATTGACTGTTAAATTTTAATTTGTATGGCAAGATGGTCCACATCATTAGTCTTTTGGGAAATACACATTAAAACCACAATGAGATAGTAACATATGTTTATCGAAATGTCTAAAATTAAAAAGTCTGACTGTATCAAGGGTTGGCAAGAATGTGAAAGGGCTAGAAGTCTCACACACCGGTGGGGAGAATGTAAAATTGTACAACCACAGGGAAAAGCAGTTAGGCAGTCTCTTTAAAAGTTAAACATCCACTCACCATATGATCCAGCCAATCCTCTCATCAGGATTGACAGAAGCATATGTCAAAAAACACACAAGAATGTGTATAGCATCTTTTTCTTCCTAACAAAACCAAACTGGAAACAACCCAAATGTCCGTTAACAAGTGAACGAATAAACAAACTGGTTTATCTATACAATTAAATAATATTTAGCAATAAATCGAATGAAGTATTCATGTGTGAATGTATCTCAAGATAATTATACTGCTGCCTTGAAGAAAAGGACCCAGTCCTAGCAAGATTCATTGCCTGCTGACTAACCAGCTCTTGGGCCCTGAATAATTCACAGTGGTAGCCAGGCAGTACTTGCTGTGGGGCTTGGGTGAGACTGAGAAGTGCTGGCTTCAGGTGTGACTCAGCACATTCCCAGCTGTGGTGGCTACAAGGAGAGACTCCTTCTGCTTGAGAAAAGGAGAGGAAGAGTGACGGGAATTTTGTTTTGCAGTTTAGGTACCAGCTTGGTCGAAATAGGTTAGAGCACAAAGCAGGCTCTTGGGGTCCCCAATTCCTGGCCTCGGCACTTGGACAGCATTTCTAGACCTGCCCTAGGCCAGAAGGGAAACCATCTGCCCCTGAAGGGAGAGTTCCAGGTCTGGCAGCGTTCACCTCAAGCTCCATAGTATAATTTGAAGTCTGGTAATGTGATTCTTCCAGTTTTGTTCTTTTTGCTCAGGATAGCTTTGGCTATTCTGAGTCTTTCATGGTTCCATATAAATTTCAGGATCTTTTTTTCTACATCTGTGAAGACTGTCATTGGTATTTTGATAGGGATTGCTTTGAATCTTAGATTGCTTTAAATAGTATGAATATTTTAATAATATTAATTATTCTAGTCTATGAACATGGAATAGCTTTTCATTTTTTTTTTTGTATTCTCGTTCCATTTCTTTCATCACTGTTTTATAATTTTCATCGTAGAGATCTTTCACTTCTTTGGATAAATTAATTCCTACAAATTTTATTTGTAGTGATTGTATATGGGATAACTGTCTTCATTTCTTTTTCAAATTGTTCACTGTTGGCATATAGTGCAGTGGTACTAGCATAAAAACAGACATATAAACCAATAGAACCAAATAGAGACCCAGAAACAAAACCATACATCTACAGTGAACTCATTTTCTACAAAGGTGCCAAGAACTCATAATGAGGAAAGGATAGTCTCTTCAAAATAAATGGTGCTGGGAAAACTGGATGTCTATATGTAGAAGAATGAAACTAGATCCTTTTTTCTTGAGTGCCTCTTTGAGTGGTATGAAGTTAAAACCAGGTACTGTGATCACTCATTTGATTTTTGATTCTTATGAAGATGCTTTTTTTGTGTAAATATTTGTTCCATTTGGTGTTCCTGCAGAGAGGGTGATTAGTAAAGGCTTCTATCGGGCCATCTTGCTCCCAAACAATATAATTTTTATTATAATCTTCTGTCATACTAGCTAACTGGTTAATTAAAAAGGAAAAACTGGAATTATGGAAGTGGGAATTGCACAAATATTAAAATAAGTTTACACAGAAAGGCACATTCAAGCAATGCTAGAGGGAATGTAAACTGACACAATCTGACATATCTAAGATAATACACAATGCATTTTTGTGCCTTTATTATCATAGATATGATAGTATCTGTCATATTATCATAGACATTATGATAATGTTATAATGTTATGAAACCTGGCAATTCCTCTCAAGAAAATTATCCTGAAAATATACTCAAACAAATACAAAGAGACATGTCCACAAGAAACATTCTATGTGGTATTTTTAATACCACAAACAAAACTTACTGCAAATGTCCATCACTAGGGTTGTGATTAATTAAATTATGACACAAATATACAATAGAATTTTATGTAGCCACTAAAAAGAATGATGTAGCACTGCTAGGTTGATATGAAAAGATCGATCATATTATTAGGTATACAATCAGATATGAAATATATTTTTTTAATATCTTATTATAAGATGAAAATATCTATTACGTTATTAGCTTTTTATAAGTACAGAAAAGCTTTTTAACATTACAGCATTATAGGATGCTCCCGTTGGTATCATGACATATACATCATGGATAGATAAGTAGATAGAGAGATAGATAGATAGATAGATAGATAGATAGATAGATAGATAGATGCACACATATGCCACAGGCATATAGAAATGTCAATATAAATATAATTTTTCTGTAAAGAAACATAAGAAACTATTGATTGTTCCTTCTGTAGAGTTATTTCTTGAGGAAATCGTTTACATTATATATGGTACTGCACAATTTAAGTATTTGACTACGAGCATGTCTTTTCTTTGTTTTAATAATATCCCAGTTCTTCAGAGAACTAGTTGGTAGTGGCTAAGAATCTAAAATTTCAATTATACAAGAATCTGAATGAAAATCCATTAGGATGTTTTTGGCTTCTAAGAACCCTTAAAAAACTAAATTCAATACGAGTCTTTTGTTCTGTAAATGTAAGTCAAAGTAATAATTGTAATGTATCCTGATTCATTTCTCCTGGTGTTAGATTACAATAGCTTATACAATATGGAGGTCTGTGCTATCAACTTCTGTTTATACTGCCTAAGACATCTTCACTTTGTTTGTAGTATCATAGTGTGCTGTTCTTCTCTGTATAGCTGGTGTAGGGTTGCATTTCATCCTAAGAAAAAAATCAAAGTCAAAATCAGTTCACAAAGGGCAGAAATCATTTTGGAAACTACCTGTTTTTTTTATAGTAGGTGTGCACAGCTTTTGGTATCTACCAACAGTGCTTATATTTGTGTTTCTGGGCTCATGTGAACATAAGAGCAAGGCTTTGTTCTAATATTTTATTGAAAAATATTTGTTAATTACTTAAGTCTCTGTGAGAGATGATGGTTGCATGAAAGTAGGAATAGAGATGAATGAAGTGATATGAGAAGTATTCCAAAGGAGAGAGCCAAAGACATAGTAAGCTACTGGCTTAAGAGATTCAAGGGCAGGATATGTTTTAAGGGTAAGAGGAAAACAACGACGGTATTGAAAAATAGAAGTCAAGGTTCAGAGATGCTTTCCTGTGAATGGAAATGCCAATTCAGTTTCTCCAAAGATTACAGTTCAAAAGAGATAAACATCATGTGTATTAGGACATAGTTCATGAAATGAAAATGTGGATCTGGGTGGTCTATACATAGTACTTGATAGATAATTAACAAAATAATTGCATCTATTTGCATTGTAAAACAGGATTGTATTTCAACTAAAACACTAATATTGCTACACATTACAAATTATGTTACTGTATTTTCACACTATTGACTTAAAAGTTTGTAAATATTCTTTTTATGTTATCTTACCTCTTCAACAACTAGAGTAGCTTCTGTTTTGTTCAATTATATTTTCTATAAAAATAAAACAAACTGGAGTCACTGGGCACCGTGACTCACGCCTGTAATCCCAGCACTTTGGGAGGCAGGGGTGGGCGGATTGCCTGACCTCAGGAGTTCACGACCAGCCTGGGCAACACGGTGAAACCCAGTCTTACTAAAATACAAAAAATTAGCCAGGTGTGGTGGCATATGCCTTTAGTCCCAGCCACTCAGGAGGCTGAGGCAGGCGAATTGCTTGAACCTGGGTGGCAGAGGTTGCAGTGAGCTGAGATCACATCACTGCACTCCAGCCTGGGTGACTACTCCGTCTCAGAAAAAAAAAAAAAAAAAACCTGGAGTAAGTGGAGGTAGTATTGCTTAGACTGAAAATTGAAAAAAGAAGTGTATTATTGACAATTGTGGTTCATTTTGATAGAAGCCATAATAAATCAGAAAGAAACTACCAGAAATGAGTGAAGAATACTGCTTGTAGCTAATACACTCATAGAAGAAAAGTCTGGATTTTGAAAAAGGAAGTGAAATTATGCAATAGGAGCTTGATGCAATTGAACATATGTAGCACCTCCTCTCTGATACAAGAAAAGAATTGTAATTATTTACCCAAACTAAAAAATCAGCATGCACTGTCTCTCCCAAGATCCTGCCGTAAAAGGCCTAATTTGCCATGCTTGCATGCCAGAGCAACCGAGCAAAATCACTCACATCTGTCAAGGTAGCTCAAGTCTAACATCTTCAGGATATTCTGTGATTATGAGAGATTTGATGTTAGCATTCTAATTTATCAGTCAATTCCATATTTCTGGCTCTTTTCTAGTGCAATAAAGCTGAAGAAGAAAAAACATTCATCAGTCAATACCTGTAGCCACTGATTTTCAAAACCCAAAGCAATCCCACAATGATCAAAATACAAACAATAAAAATAATAGAGTGAATACATAGTTTTCCTGATGTTTTGGTGCCTGTAATTATAAACAAAAATATATGATTCCAATGTGGCGCATTCCAACAATGATATATGATTTGGTGCTAAAATAAAATGTCTGAACTATCAAGCTGTGAAAGGACATGCAGGAAACTTAAATGCATACTGCTAAGTGAAAGAAGCCAATCTGAAGAGGCTACATACTCTGTGATGCCAACTATATGACTCTTTGAAAAAGGCAAAACTAGGGAGACGGTTAAAAGATCAGTGGTTGCCAATTGAGAAAGAGGGAGGGAGCAATGACTAGAGCAGAGAGGATTTTTAGGGCAGTGATTCTATTCTGTAAGATACTATAATGGCACATGCATGTCATTATACATGTGTGCAGACTCATAGAATGTCTAATACCAGAGTGAATCCTAAAGTAAATTATGGCTTTTGGGTGATGATGATGTGTCAGTGAAGGTTTATCAATAGTAACTAATGTAACACTGTGTTGCAGGATATGCCAGCGGGAGAGGTTGTACCTGGGTATAGGCAGGGATTACATGGAAACTTTCTGTGCTTTGCACTTAATTTTGCCATGAACCTAAAACTGCTTTAAAACATAAAATCTATTAAAAATTTAAAGTTATATATATATATATACACACATATACATAAAATTCATTTCTGCAATTTTACTTTAAACAACTCTGACCCAGTAATAGTTTGAGAATTCTTAAAATAAAATTGCTTTATCCATACAATTTATGGATAAAGCTTTATCCAGAAACTAAAGTTTTATCCAGACTTGAGAGTTTTCAGCAAGACATTAAATGACATCAAGATTTCATTGCTTTAAGCATTCATGAGCGGTGAATTCCTATATAAGAGATGCAAAACTTAGATCTCTCTGTTACAGCGGAGTGCTTCTGACTTCCAACACTCACAAGTATATGAGGAATTATAAAGCAGGTTGTTGGAAAAGTAACCCTAATTCCAAAATAACCTTTCTTCCAAAGCACTGAAACTAAAATGAATGCATAACAGCAACCTTATTTATTAGCTGCTGGAGCAATATAAAGCTCTATCTGATAACTGTGCAAATCAACAAAGTAATTCTCAGCTCTAAGGGGCAATAGTTTACAATTGTGCTCCTGGTCTTGCATACATATGGCTCAGGGGAAGCAGAAGAAGTACTATAGAGCCTGAGCAGACTAGCTTCTGGTCCTTGCACTATCCTCCCACAGTTGATGTTTTTAAATATTGGATTTCTCCATATGTTGTTTGAAAAATAAAAATTTGGTTTTTTTGTTTAAAAAATTTTTTTTCAAAACGCTCCCTGTCGAACTAATGAGCTCTCTTGCACTGGACCTGTACTGGCAGAGGCTGAAGGTTCACCGTGCAAGGAAGACATAGAGGAGATCCCCGGATTAATGGGAGTTTGGATGAGAAGATCCCCTCAGTTCTTAGATGCTATAAATAAGACGTATTGTAATACCAGGTGGTGAGATTTCATACATAACCAAGCACAATTATTCTTTTCAGTAAATACTGATTAACTCTTTTTTCAAAAAACAGTATCACTTTAAGAATGGATATTGAAAAATCTGTTGGAAACAGTGGTTTCAAAATATGAGATTTTCTCTTCTTTCTTAAAACTTACTAAAATGTTAGTAAAGAAATGTTTTAAAGTATAAGCCTGCAAAGATAAAGAGAATAGAGATGAAGACAAGAACAGATAAAAAGACTTCTAAACTTCTTTGGGGTGAAAAATGAACAGTAGAATGGCAAATGATTTATAAACCAGAATAAGTAAAAACCTTAGTGCCCACAAAACGCCAGGAAGACTCTAAAGTAGGAAGTTATCAGTATACTGAAAAAGGAGTATGTGGAAGGCTGAAGTGTGGGATTAAAAGCTGGGAGCTTCTTTGAACATGTGTCTTGAAAACAGGTAGTTTGCCAAGTCTCCTGCTCCACCCCGTGCAGCACACCTTCCCCAACCAGCAGAAAAAATGATTGGCAGATTGGTCTAGAAAGATTTCTGGAGAGACACTAGAGTCAAGGATTCAGACATTATGGAGGGTGGTAATAAAGTGCTACACTGAAGAGAGCTACTAAAGGAAAGTCTCGATTCTCAACAGTGGCACACTTACACACATACACACACTCCCCTCTCCCTTCCCAGAACACTCGTGATCAGGCTTCTCTCTCCACGGCTAGAGACTGGTGAGTTATTTGCTGCAGACCCTGAACATTCCAAGAGAACAGGCCTTAAGATACTTAACGAATTCCCAATTATAAAAAATCATTTAACTCCTTTTCACTATATTGAAGCTAACTAGTTGAAAACCTCCATCATCAGTGAGTAGAGCTTCTAATAAGCTCACTAGTGCTCACTTTAAAAGGAATCCATAGAACAGCAGGAGTGTTAATATGCCTTCTGTTGCTGGGTAAAGGGTGGAAGCCATATGAACTCTTTATTCACTCACAGTGTGTTCTATGATAGCCATTTCTCACTGTGTGTGCATTTTCTGTTCTTCATGTCTTCACATCACATGCTGTTGCATTTGCAAGCATTTTCATAGTATGTGGTTTTACCTATTAAAGCAGATTAATAGTAAAATATAAAACAAAATAAATTCATACCCAAGAATTATCAAAGAGTAATAAAAAACATATACAAGAAAGAGACTAAAATAAACAAATGTCTGGAAAGCAGATGAAAGTCAGATTAAACAAGCACAGAATCAAGCAAAGGATCAAGGCAAAGAGAATGTCCATGACAATAAGTGTGTAGCAAGTATAGTGACCAACCAGGACAGATTAGACAAGAGCATGAAAAAATGCAAGAAGGGATGTCTTAAAAAAAATGGAACTCATACGTTATATAACAAATATGACCATGTAAAAAATAATACTAAGGGGTTCTCCATTAAGAAGTGGGTAAGAGACATGAACAGACACGTCTCAAAAGATATACATGCAGCCAACAAATATATGAAAAAAAAAGGCTCAGCGTCACTGATCGTTAGAGAAATGCAAATCAAAACCACAATGAGATACCACCTCATGCCAGTCAGAATAGCTATTACTAAAAAGTCAAAAAGTGACAGATTCTGGTGAGGTTGCAGAGAAAAGGGAATGCTTATACTCTGTTGATGAGATTGTAAATTAGTTCAGTCATTACGGAAAGTAGTGTGGTGACTCATCAAAAAGCTAAAAACAGAATTACCATTCAAAGCAGCAATCCCATTACTGGATATAGACCCAGAAAAATATAAATTATTCTATTATAAAGATACATGCATGCGTATGTTCATTGCAGCACTATTCACAACAGCAAAGACATGGAATCAACCCAAAGGCCCATCAACGATAGACTGGATAAATAAAGAAAATATGATATATATGCAACATGGAATACTATGCAACCATAAAAATGAACAAGAGCATGTCCTTTGCAGGGACATGGATGGAGCTGGAAGCCATTATCCTCAGCAAACTAATCCAGGTACAGAAAACCAAGCACCGCATGTTCTTACTTATAAGTGAGAGCTTATATGTAAACGATGATAACACATGAACACATTGCGGGGAACGAAATGCACTGAGGCCTATCAGGGGATGGTAGTGGGGTAGGGAGAGCATCAGGAAGAATAGCTAATGGATACTGGGCTTAATACGTAGGTGATGTGTTGATCTGTGCAGCAAACCACCATGGCACATGTTTACTTATGTAACAAGCCTGCACATCCTGCACATGTACCCCAGAACTTAAAAGTTGAAGAAAAAAAATAGTAAGGGGTTCTCTAGTTTTGTCAATGAGCTTAGTGATAATTCACAATAGGTACATATATTTTTAAGGAAAAAAGAAAGCAATTATAAAATCAAAAAATGCAAAAGGTTATTCAAAAAAAGAAAACATGAATTTATTTACTGATTCAGTACTTAATAATATTTATACTAAGTATCAAGTAAAATGTATTTTGAATATTTATTTATTCAAAATAATGGGGAGACAGGCTATCTTGTGTAATGAAAAATTGCTATATTACAGCATATGAAGGATGAGGGAAGGAAAGAAGATAATGTAGAATCCTCACCCACAATAAAAGGAAGTAGAACCCAGTGGCGTGGGTTTGTGAGTGGGGTCTCCTGATCTGTGGGTTGCACAGTTCCCTGGAAAAACCACCATTTCCCCCAGCTGGGTAGCATGCTCACTCACCGCCTCCCTTGGCTGGGGAGTGAGGGCTTCCCTCCCCCATGTGGCTGTCAGGTAGACTGCCAAAGCACACTGCTCTTCCTTCCTGTCTGTGGATCACACCAGCCCCCCGTCAGTTCTGATGAGAGAACCCGGATGTCTTGGTTGCCGGTGAAGGATTCACATGCTTATTATTGTTCTTTTTGATGGGAGCCTCAGATCATCACTGTTTCTAGTCGGCCATCTTCCCTTGATTTTCTTATCTAGAAAACTCTACATGAAGGGATGAACTAAATCAGTGGTTCTCAGAATTGTTCCGGACCAGCATCATCCACACCAATCTCATTCCTTTTTATGGCTGTGTGATATTCCATGGTATATGTGTACCACACTTTCTTTTTGTGGTCTATCATTGGTGGGCATTGGGGTTGATTCCATGTCTTTGTTATTGTGAATAGTGCTGCAATGGACATATGCATGTATGTATCTTTGTAACAGAATGATTTATATTCCTTTGGGTATGTACCCAGTAAGGGGATTGCTGGGTCCGATGGTATTTCAGTTCTAAATCTTTGAGGAATAGCTACACTGTCTTCAACAATGGCTGAACTAATTTACACTCCCACAAACAGTGTAAAAAATGTTCCTATTTCTCCACAACCTCATCAGCATCTGTTGTTTCTGGACTTTTTAATAATCGCCATTCTGACTGGCATGAGATGGTATCTCATTGCAATTTGCATTGGCATTTTTTTAATGATCAGTGACATTGAGCTTTTTTTCATATGTTTGTTGGCTACATGTATGTCTTTTTTGAGAAGTGTCTGTTCATATCCTTTGCCCACTTTTTAATGGGGTTGTTTGCTTTTTCTTGTAAGTTTGCTCAAGTTCTTTGTAGATTCTGGATATTAGAACTTTGTCAAATGGATAGATCGCAAAACTTTTCTCCCATTCTGTAGGTTTTCTGATTGCTCTGATGATAGTTTCTTTTGCTGTGCAGAAGCTCTTTAGTATAATTATATCCCATTTGTCAATTTTGGTTTTTGTTGCAATTGCTTTGGGCAATTTCATCACAAAATCTTTGCCTATGCCTATGTCCTGAATGGTATTGCCTAGATTTTCTTCTAGGAATTCTATAGTTTTGGGGGTTACATTTAAGTCTTTAATCTATCTTGAGTTAATTTTTGTATAAGGTGTAAAGAGCAGGGCCAGTTTCAATTTTCTGCACATGGCTAGCCAGTACTTCCAGCCCCATTTGTTAAATAGGGAATCCTTTCCCCATTGCTTGTTTTTGTCAGGTTTGTTGAAGATCAGATGGTTGTAGATGTGTGGTTTTATCTCTGAGTTCTCTGTTTTGTTCCGTTGGTCTCTGTGCCTGTTTTTGTATCAGTACCATGTTATTTTGGTTACTGTAGCCTTATAGTATAGTTTCAAGTCAGGTAGCATGATGCCACCAGCTTTATTCTTTTTGTTTAGGATTGTCCTGGCTATATGAGCTTCTTTTACATTCCATATGAATTTTAAAATAGTCTTTTCTAATTCTTGAAGAATGTCAGTGGTAGTTTAATGGGAATGGCATTGAATGTGTAAATTGCTTAGGGCAGTATGGCCATTTTCATAATGTTGATTCTTTCTATCCATGAGCATGGACTCTTTTTCCATCTGCTTGTGTCCTCTCTGATTTCCTTGAGTAGTTCTCCTTGAAAAGGCCCTTCACTTCCATTGTTAGCTATATTCCCAGGTATTTTATTATTTTTGTGGCAATTGTGAATGGGAGTTCATTCATAATTTGGCTTTCTGTTTGTCTGCTGCTGGTGTGTAAGAATGTTTGTGACTCCTGCACATTGATTTTGTATACTGAAACTTTGCTGAAATTCCTGATAAATTTAAGAAGCTTTTGGGCTGAGTGAATGGGGTTTTCTAGATTTAGGATCATGGCATCTGCAAACAAAGATAATTTGACTTCCTCTCTTACTATTTGAATACACTTTATTTTTCTCTCTTGCCTGATTGCCCTAGCCAGAACTTCCAATATGACGTTGAATAAGAGTGGTGAGAGAGGGCACCCTAGTCTTGTGTCAGTTAAGGGGAATGCTTCCAGCTTTTGCCCATTCAGTATGATATTGGCTGTGGGTTTGTCCTAAATGGCTCTTATTATTTTGAGTTATGTTCCTTCAGTACCTAGTTTACTGAGAGTTTTTGACATAAAGAGGTGTTGAATTTTATTGAAGGTCTTTTCTGCATCTTTTGAGATAATCATGTGGTTTTTGTCTCTAGTTCTGTTTATGTGATGAATTACATTTATTGATTTGCATATGTTGAACCAGCCTTGCATCCTGGGAATGAAGCCAACTTTCTTTTTTTAGTAGTTCAAAGACATGCTCTAAGAATTATCACAAAGTCACAGGACTCTCTTTTCAAATAACAAGACTTCCTTAAAATCTTGCTATTTCAAGTGTGCTTGGCAGATCATCAGTAGCAGCAGCAGCAGCATGTGGAAGCTTATTGGAAATGCAGAACACTAGGCCCCCACCCAATGACTTTTCTGAACTTCTTAGCCATGAAAACAAGAAAGAGAAGGATAAAACTGAGCATTTTTTAAAAATTTTTTATTTTCATAGGTTTCTGAAAAACAGGTGTTATTTGGTTACATGAGTAAGTTCTTTAGTGGTGATTTGTGGGATTTCAGTGCACCCATCACCCGAGCAGTATACACTGAACCCAATTTGTAGTCTTTTATTCCTCACCCCCACCTCCCACACTTTCTCCCAAGTCCCCAAAGTCCATTGTATCATTCTTATGCCTTTTCATCCTGATAACTTAGCTCCCACTTATGAGTGAGAATATACAATGTTTGTTTTCCATTCCTGAGTTACTTCATTTAGAATAATAGTCTCCAGTTCCATCCAGGTTGCTGCAAATGCCATTAATTCATTCCTTTTTATGGCTGAGTAGTATTCCATGGGGTGTGTGTGTGTGTGTGTGTATCACAGTTACCTTATCCAAACATTGACTGATGGGCATTTGGGCTGGTCCCACATTTTTGAAATTGCAGTTGGAGATTCCTTAAAGAACTAAAAGTAGAACTACAGTTTGATCTAGGAATCTCAGTACTGTGTAGCTACCCAGACGAAAAGAAGTCATTATATGAAAAAGTATTCTTACATGATATATGTACAACTAGCTTGTACAATTTTCCCTGTAGTTTTCCATTTTCTATGTACCAACATTGCTAAACTAATTTTTAAAAATCAATTAAATATATATTGAGCAGCCCCTTTGTTCAAGGACAGCTTTGCTATAAGGTATATAATAAAAGAACTGTTATAAGTCAATCAATGACTGAGTGAAATTTTAATTTTTCAGTATCAATTGCTTTATAGGAATGAACATATACACACAGCTAATTTAAGCCCACTATGCATGAAACTAAAGTCAAAAAGTATGACAAGTGGAGCAAATTTAATGATGTTTATATATCACAAAGAGTCGAATCAGTGAAAAAACGAAATAACAATAATTGTTTGGTATCTAAAACCTGAAATTTTGTCTATGTAAATAGCATATAGAGACAATCTATCTCTCTAAAATAATAGAAATATTGCCGAAGTACCACTATACTAGCCGTTGGCATGTAGGAAATTCTTCTGCTTATTTGTTTCTGTGTTTCATTTCTTAAAGACTAATTATTTCTATTACACATCAACTATTTATCATATTAACATGGTACTTTTTTTTAGAGACAAGATCTCACTATGTCATCTAGGCTTTAGTGGAGTGGCATAATCATAGCTCACTGTAACCTTCAACTCCTGGTTTCAAGCAGTCCTCTCACCTCAGCTGCCTAAGTAGCTAGGCTACAGGTATGGGCCATTATACTCAGCTAATTTTTTTATTTTTATTTTTTGTAAAGATGGGGCCTTGTTATGTTGCCCAGGCTGGTCTCAAATGCCTGGCCTCAAGCAATCCATTGGCCCTGGCCTTCCAAAATGTTGAGATTATAGGTGTGAGCCAACGTACCCAGCCCAATAGGATACATCTTAATTAACACAATGTTATCTGTTCTTTCTCCTTTCTTTGCTTCCTGTACTAGATGCAGACAACTTCAGAGATGAAGGCAGGTATTTAAGTGGAGGATTTTAAAAAGAAGTTCACTATAAAATTACGGGAGTTACAGGTACAAGAATTAGTAAGCTGACCATTGTCTTGTTTTTACTCCAACAGCTTTGCTACAGTCACTGTGTTCTCCACAAATGGAACTATGTACAGAAGTTACGACAACTAAAGTGGATTTCCTGAGAAATGTAATTTTGGATAAATAAATAAAACTGAAGGATTTATGAAGAGATGATATTAACAGAGGCATAGCAATGTTGCATTTGAACTAACAAACTGATTATGAAGAATCATAGTGGAAGAAAATGATATTCAGGGGAATAATAAAAAGTCATTTGTGACTAAATAATCTGAGTTCTATTTTAAATTTATTTCCAGATATCTTTACTCTCCTGCTCCAATCCTGACTGGTTGCTTTCTAGTTCCATTTTATGATTTGTTATTCTGGCACTTTCTTTTGATATTTTCCTGGGAAATCTCCTCAGCTGTCTTCTCTATTGAAGCCCATGTTTCCAGAATCCTAGCTTCTTCTTTACTGGTTTTCTCCCTATTTGAGACTTTACATGCCTGAAAATTTCTTTGAATCTGTAGCATATTCTCAAGGGTCATTCAGTTTCTGCCTTGAAAGTTGCTCAAAGTCTTGTCCAAGGATGTATGTGTGCCTGGCTGCGGGTATTTGGGGACCTGGACAGGGAATGAGGGCTGGCAGGGATTGGGGGGGTGTTTCTCTGATAAATGTATAGATTCCACTTAATCCACCTATTTTCAGCCGCATGTCTCCTCTTGAATCTTTCTGTTTCTGTCATCTGTAAGTCTGAATTCCTTGTGACTCATGTTCTATAAAGAATAAATCTCAAGTCTGAGAATTTGGAAGGGAATGTTGAGGCTTTTCAGGGTTTAACCACCTCTTACAGAGAATTTCAAACGATTCTCTTAATTCCAGACCTGGGTTCATGCTCACTTTCCACAAAACCCAATTCTTGAGCCTTTGCAGCTTGGTTCTGTTTCCTCCTTCTGAAGAAACATGTTTAGTTTCCTCTATTCTCCTGGGTGATCAAGCTTTCCATCCTCCAAAATACGTTGATGTTCCCTAATCCCCTGTGTCTTCTCTCCTGTCATTTTGATTCTTTTAGGCCTATACATTTTAAATATTATTATTGTCATATTAATAGGCATTCAGGAGAGAATAGAAGTGATGCATCTATTCAATTCACTATGTCAAACTAGAAATCTCCATTTTTATTTAAAATCCTGCGGCATTATTTTTTTCTTTATTTTTTATTAAGAAATGTTTTGTCAAAGGTAATTTTGGCAGAAATATAAGTAATTAATTAATTATCTTTCTTTGTTAAAACATAGCGATTAAAATAAGAGTAGCATTTTCTATCTTTGAGCTATTTTAAACTGAGCATTTTAAAGGACACAGAAAAACTCTAGTGGAACAATATTCTAATGTATTTTTCTAATTATGGTTTCCTCTCTACTTCACCCAACATCCCTCATCTTCCCCACAATTTGGCCAACAGACTCACCAGCTATGGAAAAAAAAAAAAATGTGAACAGTATCCCAAAAGCTGAAGCCATCTTCCAAAGGGAGTTATTTCTATTTTTTTCCTATCTTTGTCTCTGTTTTCTTCCACTGCATAATAGGCCTAGTTATGGTATTTTACTTCTCTTGCTCTGCTTTATTAGCCCTGGTGAGAAATCCCCTGCTCTCTTAGACGGTTGTATTTCTGGCTCATGAGCAACTTAAAAAGAAGCATTTCCTGTTTGCACAGTTGAGGTGATAATGACTGAATTTTCTGTTTGTGCTTTTATACGTTTACTTATTTCAAGAGAAGCATGTGTATTTGAACCATGATTTAGATCCAATTGTAATTGATTGAGCTATGTCCCAGATACTGTCAAAATGATTCTTATGAGGCATGTATAGTTATATTTATTTTTATAGATAAGGAAGTAGAGATTCGAAAAGGTTAAGAAACTTATCCTGAGTCAATTAATTATACAGTAGAAGAAGAACCAGCATAGAAAGAAAGACCTTTTCATAAGTAATTTTCCCTACCTTCTACTGCATTTTGTATGTGTGTCTATGTATATTTTTTGGTGTTTTGTTGTGTGGTTTCTTTAACATAGAAATCACTGAGGCCAAAAGTATTTAAAAGTAACATGCTCAAAAAGATCATAATACAAATAATTCTCCACCTAAATTACTGTATTAGCCTCTTCTACTTCATAATATTTACTTAATGTCTCGTTTCATCTCTGTTCAGTTTGTTTTTTGGCTGAAGCAATTTAGGATATGCTCTTTCCTTCTGCAAACTCAGGGTTGCTACATGGGTTGCAAAGGTAAAGACAGAGAGTGCTGACCAGTAGTCTGAAGTTTCTGCCCGTAAATTCTCCTTACATCTTCCTGACTACACAATAATCCTGCCCTTGGATTTTCCTGTGTGTTCACCCCACTCACTTCCAGTGGTTCACACTGGTTTCAGTTTGGCTAGGCAAAAGGAATGGTTAGTGATAATTTTGTATGAAAAAGATGGATATAATTGTGCACATTTGTTAACTTTCTAAACTATATAGGTATCAGCAGGATCAAATTCTTGTCTCCAGATAGATAATTCCTCAACACATTTGAAGGTGAATTTGGGATTTTTAGTGAAATAACAAAGCAATTATACTCTCTATTTCTTGCCCACCCTCTATTTTGAGTTGATTTTTGTGTAGGCTATAAGATAAGGCCCAATTTTATTATTTTGCATAGGGTTATTCAGTTTCCCCAATATCAATTGTCAAAGAGACTATCCTGTCCCCATTGTGTATTTTTGGAATCCTAGCTGAAGGTCAGTTGACCATACATACATGAATTTACTTCTGGGATCTCTATTCTGTTACACTGGTCTGTATATGTAATTATGCCAGTAGCATACTGTTTTAATTACTATAGCCTGGTAGTATATTTTGATATAAGGAAGTGTAATGCCTCCAGGTTTATTCTTGGCTGTTTAAGGTCTTTTGTGGTTTCATATGAATTTTATAATTGATTTTCTATTTCTGTAAAAATGTCATGGAATTTTGATAGGAATTGAATTGAATCTGTAGATCTTTGTAGTGTCTTAGCCTATTTTGTTGCTGTGACAAAATACCACAGACAGAGTAATTTGCAAACAAAAGAAATTTATTTCTCACAGTTCTGAAGGCTGAGAACTTCAAGATCAAGGCACCAGTAGACTTGGTGTCTGATGAGTGCTACTATCTGCTTCAAAGATGATGCCTTCTTACTGCATCCTCTGCAAAGTAAGTATGTTGTGTCTTCACATGACAGGAGGGACAAAAGGGGTAAACCTGCCCCTATCTGCCTCTTTATTAAGTCAGTAGTTCATTCATGAGGGTGAAACCTTTATAGTCTAATCACTTCCGAAGGGCCCCTCCTCTTAATGCTGTTGCATTGAGGATTAAGTTTCAATATGAACTCTAGAGGGAACACAAACATGAAAACCATAGCAGGTAGTATAAACATTGTAACAATATTAAGTCTTCCAATCCATGAACACAGAATGTCTTTCCATTTGTTTGTGTCTTCATTAATTTCTTCCATCAATGTTCTGTAATTTTCAGTGAACAAGTATTTCACTTGCTTAGTTAAGCTTATTCACAAGTATTGTTTGATGCTATTGTAAATAGGATTGTTTTCCTCATTTCCTTTTCAGATAGTTTGTCATTAGTATATAGAAATGCAACTGATTTTTGTATGTTGATGAAAATTCATAAATATGTGGAAATTAAATAACACATTTTTGAACAACCAGTAGGTCAAACAGATAAATCAAAAGGGGATATTAAAAAACCTGACACAAACAACAATGAAGTACAACGTACCATTTATTGAGGCACTATTCACAATAGCAAAGACTTGGAATCAACTCAAATGTCCATCAGTGACAGACTGGACTAAGAAAATGTGGCACATATACACCATGGAATACTATGCAGCCATAAAAAAGGACGAGTTTGTGTCCTTTGTAGGGACATGGATGCAGCTGGAAACCATCATTCTCAACAAACTATCGCAAAAACAGAAAACCAAACACAGCATGTTCTCACTCCTAGGTGGGAATTGAACAATGAGATCACTTGGACACAGGAAGGGAAACATCACACACCGGGGCCTATTGTGGGGAGTGGGGAGATGGGAGGGATAGCATTAGGAGATATACCTAATGTAAATGACGAGTTAATGGGTGCAGCACACCAACATGGCACATGTATACATATGTAACAAACCTGCATGCTGTGCACATGTACCCTAGAACTTAAGTATAATAATAATAAAAAAAGAAAGTACAACACACCAAAACTCCTGAGATAAAGCAAAAACAGTGGTAAAAGGCACGTTTATAGCAATGAATGCCTATAAAGAAGAAAAACCACAAATAAAAAACCTAACTCTACATCCCAAGCAACTAGAATAATAATAACAAATTAAACCCACAGTTATCAGAAGAAGGAAATAATAAAGATTAGAGCAGAAATAAACAAGACAGAGAATAGAATAACAATAGAAAAACATTAATGAACCTAAGGTTGGCTTTTTGAAAGATGAAATTGACAAACCTTTAGCTAGACTAAGAAAAAAAGGAGAAAAGACAAATAAATAAATAAAATCAGAAATTTAAGGGGAAACATTCCAACTGTTGCCACGGAAATAAAAAGATTACAGGAGACTACTGTGAGCAATTTTTTGCCAACAAGCTAGATAACCTACAAGAAATGGATACATTCTTAGAAACATATCACCTACCAAGACTCAATCATGAAGAAGTAGAAAGACTTACAACTAATAATAAGATTGAAGCCAGAATCAGAAAACTCCCAACAAAGAAAGGCCCAGGACCTGATGCCTTCCCTGGAAAGATCTACCTAACACCTAATAAATAATTTGTACCAATTGCTCTCAAATTCTTTCAAAATATTCAATAGGAAGGAACACTTTCAAACTCATTTTATGAGGCCAGTGTTCCCTTGATATCAAAACCAGAACAAAACACCACAAGAAAAGAAAATGATAAGCCAATATCCTTGATAAAGACAGATGCAAAAATCTTCAATAAAATACTAACAAACTTAATTCAACAGCACATTAAAAGGATCATACACCATAACCATTTGAGATTTAACACCATGGTGCAAGGATGGTTCAACATACAAAAATCAATTAATGTAATATACCAAATTAACAGTATGAAGGGTAAAAAAATCTCATGATTATCTCAATAGAGGCAAACAAAAGTATTTGATGAAATTCAACACTCTTTCACAATAAAAAGCTCTCAACAAATTAGGTATAGAAAGAATGTACCTCAACATGATAAAGATAATAAATAAAGTCCAGAGCTAATATCATACTTAACAACGATTAACTGAAGGCTTTTCCACTAAGATCAGGAACAAGACAAGAATGTCCACACTCATCACTTCTATACAGTGTAATACTAGAAGTCCTAGCCTGAGTAATTAGGCAAGAAAAAGAAATAAAAGAAATACAAATCAGAAAGGAAGAAGTAAAATTGTACTTGTTTGCAGATGACATGATTTTATATATTAAAAAACTCTAGAGATTACACACACACCAAAAAAAAAAAAAAATAACCTGTTAGATCTAATAAAAGAATACAATAAAGTTGCAGGATACAAAATCAGCATACCTCCTCCACCCTCAAATGCATGAATTGTGACTCTTAGTAATATTTGCTCCAAACCAATAGTCACAGAGATAATCTCTTTACATAAAATAGGGGATCTGTGATGGTAAATTTATAGCTGCGAGAAAAGTGTTAGCTGCTACAATGAATTAAAAGAAATGGAAAGGCAATACATTTGTTATGGATTGAATTGTATTCCCCTAAAATTTACATGTTGAAGTCTTAGCCCCTAATACTTCAGACAGGGTCACTTCAGGGAAAAATCAAGTTAAATGAAGTCATTAGAATGGGCCCTAGTCAAATATGACTAGAATCCTTATATAAAGAGTGACTTTGGAGATAGACATAAACACAGGACAACTTCCCCAACCTAGCAAGACAGGCCAACATTCAAATTCAGGAAATACAGAGAACACCCCAAAGACGCCTCCTCAAGAAGAGCAACCCCAAGACACTTAATCATCAGATTCACCAAGGTTGAAATGAAGGAAAAAATTTTAAGGGCAGCCAGAGACAAAGGTCAGGTTACCCACAAAGGGAAGCCCATCAGACTAACAATGGATCTTGCAGCAGAAACCCTAAAAACCAGAAGAGAATGGGGGTTAATATTCAACATTCTTAAAGAAAAGAATTTTCAACCCAGAATTTCATATCCAGCCAAACTAGGCTTCATAAGTGAAGGAGAAATAAAATCCTTTATAGACAAGCAAATGCTGAGAGATTTTATCACCCCCAGGCCAGCCTTATGAGAGCTCCTGAAGGAAGCACTAAATATGGAAAGAAAAAACTGGTACCAGCCACTGCAAAAACGTACCAAATTGTAAAGACACAATGTATCAGAATCTCTGGGACACAGTTAAAGCAGTGTTCAGAGGGAAATTAATAGTTCTAAATGCCCACAGGAGAAAGCAGGAAAGATCTAAAATCAACATCCTAACATCACAATTAAAATAACTAGAGAAGCAAGAGCAAACAGATTCAAAAGCTAGCAGAAGACAAGAAATAACTAAGATCAGAGCAGAACTGAAGGACACAGAAACATGAAAAACCCTTCAGAAAACCAATGAATCCAGGCCGGGCACAGTGGCTCACCCCTGTAATCCCAGCACTTTGGGAGGCCAAGGCGGGCAGATCACAAGGTGAAGAGATTGAGACCATCCTGGCCAATATGGTGAAACCCCGTTTCTACTAAAAATAAAAAAATTAACTGAGCATGGTGGCGTACGCCAATAGTCCTAGTTACTCGGGAGGCTGAGACAGGAGAGTTGCTTTAACCCAGGAGGTGGAGGTTGCAGTGAGCTGATATTGTACCACTGCACTCCAGCCTGGTGAGAGCGAGACTCTGTCAAAAAAAAAAAAAAAAAAAAAAAAAAAAAAAAAAAAAAAAAAAAGAATCCAGGAGCTCTTTTTTTGAAAAGATTAACAAAATAAAGAAGAAAAGACAGAAGAATCAAATACACACAATAAAAAATGATAAAGGGGATAACACCATTGATCCCACAGAAATACAAACTACCATCAGAGAATACTATAAACACCTCTGTGCAAATAAACTAGAAAATCTAGAAGAAATAGATAAAAATTCCTGGACACATGCACCCTCCCAAGACTAAACCAGAAAGAAGTCGAATCCCTTAATAAACCAATAACAAGTTCTGAAATTGTGGCAGTAATTAATAGCCTATCAACCAAAAAAAGCCCAGGACCAGGCAGATTCACAGCCAAATTCTACCAAAGGTACAAAGAGGAGCTGGAACCATTCCTTCTGAAACTATTCCAAACAATAAAAAAAGAGCAATTCCTCCCTAACTCATTTTATGAGGCCAGCATCATCCTAACACGAAAACCTGGCAGAGACACAACAAAAAAAGAAAATTTCAGGCCAATATCCCTGATGAATATCAATACTAAAATCCTCAATAAAATACTGGCAAACCAAATCCAGCAGCACATCAAAAAGCTTATCCACCACAATCAAGTCAGCTTCATCTCTGGGGTGCAAGGCTGGTTCAATATACACAAATCAATAAACGTAATCCATCACATAAACAGAACCAATGACAAAAACCACATGATTATCTCAATAGATGCAGAAAAGGCCTTTGATAAAATTCAATGCCATTTCATGCTAAAAACTCTCAATAAACTAGGTATTAATGGAACGTATCTCAAAATAATAAGAGCTATTTATGACAAACACACAGCCAATATCATACTGAATGGGAAAAAGCTGGGAGCATTCCCTTTGA
Source organism: Chlorocebus sabaeus (assembly GCF_047675955.1). Lineage (NCBI taxonomy): Eukaryota > Metazoa > Chordata > Mammalia > Primates > Cercopithecidae > Chlorocebus > Chlorocebus sabaeus. The sequence goes on from NC_132925.1 coordinate 32,689,644, forward strand.
AAGCTGGCACAAGACAAGGATGCCCTCTCTCACCACTCCTATTCAACATAGTATTGGAAGTTCTGGCCAGGACAGTCAGGCAAGAGAAAGAAATAAAGGGTATTCAAATAGGAAGAGAGGAAGTCAAATTGTCTCTATTTGCAGATGACATGAATGTCTATTTAGAAAACTCCCATTATTCCAGCCCCAAATCTTAAGCTGATAAGCAACTTCAGCAAAGTCTCAGGATACGAAATCATTGTGCAAAAATCACAAGCATTCCTATACACCAATAATAGACAAACAGAGAGCCAAATCATGAGTGAACTCCTGCTCACAATTGCTACAAAGAGAATAAAATAGCTAGGAATACAACTTAAAGGGATGTGAAGAACCTCTTCAAGGAGAACTACAAACCACTGCTCAAGGAAATAAGAGAGGACACAAACATATGGAAAAAGATTACTCTCATACTCATTCCATACTCATTTTCCATGGATAGGAAAAATCAATATTGTGAAAATGGCCATACTGCCCTAAGTAATTTATAGATTCAATGCTATCCCCATCAAGCTACCATTGACTTCCTTCACAGAATTAGAAAAAACTACTTTAAATTTCATATGGAACCAAAAAAGAGCCTGTACAGCCAAGACAATCCTAAGCAAAAAGAACAAAGCTGGAGCCATCGCATTACCTGAATTCAAACTATACTACAAGGCTACAGTAACCAAAACAGCATGGTACTGGTACTAAAACAGATATACAGACCAATGGAACAGAACAGAGGCCTCAGAAATAATACCACACATCTACAACCATCTGATCTTTGACAAACCTGACAAAAGCAAGCAATGGGGAAAGGATTCCCCATTTAATAAATGGTGTTGGGAAAACTGGCTAGTCATATGCAGAAAACTGAAACAGGGCCCCCTTCCTTACACCTTATACAAAAATTAACTCAAGATGGATTAAAGACTTAAACCTAAGACCTAAACCCATAAAAACCCTAGAAGAAAACCTAGGCAATACCATTCAGGACATAGGCATGGGTAAAGACTTCATAAATAAAACAACAAAAGCAAGGGCAACAAAAGCCAAAATTGACAAATAGGATCTAATTAAACTAAAGAGCTTCTGCACAGCAAAAGAAACTATCATCAGAATAAACAGGCAACCTACAGAATGGGAGAAAATTTTTGCAATCTATCCATCTGACAAAGGGCTAATATCCAGAATCTACAAGAAACTTAAATTTACAAGAAAAAACAACCCCATCAAAAAGTGGGCAAAGGATATGAACAGACATTTCTCAAAAGAAGACATTTATGTGGCCAAGAAACATATAAAAAAAAGCTCACCATCACTCATCATTAGAAAAATGCAAATCGAAACCACAATGAGATACCATCTCATGCCAGTTAAAGTGGTGATCATTAAAAAGTCAGAAAACAACAGATGCTGAAGAGGATGCAGAGAAATAGGAATGTGTTTACACGTTGGTGGGAGTGTAAATTAGTTCAACCATTGTGGAAGGCAGTGTGGCAATTCCTCAAGGATTTGGAACCAGAAATACCATTTGACCCAGCAATCCCATTACTGGGTATATACCCAAAGGATTATAAATCATTCTACTATAAAGACACATGCAAATGTATGTTTACTGCAGCACTATTCACAGTAGCAAAGACTTGGAACCAACCCAAGTGCCTATCAATGATAGACTGGATAAAGAAAATGTGGCACATATACACCATGGAATACTATGCAACCATAAAAAAATGAGTTCATGTCCTTTGCAGGTACATGGAGGAAGCTGGAAACCATCATGCTCAGCAAACTAATACAGGAACAGAAAACCAAACACTGCATGTTCTCACTCTTCAGTAGGAGTTGAACAATGAGAACAGATGGACACAAGAAGGGGAACATCGCACACTAGGGCCTTTTGTGGGGTGGGGAGCTAGGGGAGGGATAGCTTTAGGGGAAATACCTAAAGTCGATGATGGGTTGATGAGTGCAGCAAACCACCATGGCCCATGTATACTTATGTAACAAACCTGCACATGTATCCCAGGACTTAAAGTATAATAATAATAATAAATGAAACTAGCCTGAAATTAAAAGTTTACTTTAAAAAAATTTAAAAATTTTAAAGCAATTTTTAAAAAAAGAAAAAAAAAAAAGACTGGCAAGTTCTTTAAAAGTGAAACATTTACATATCATCTGATCTAGCCAATCCACTCATCAGTATTTACTCAGGAAAAATAAAAATATATGCCCACAAAAATACTTGCAAAAGGATGTGTACAATAGCTTTATTCCTAACAGTCCAAAACTGGAAACAACACAAATGTCCACCAATAGGCAAATGGATAAACAAACTGGTATAGCTATAAAATAAAATATTATTTGGAATAAAAAGAATGAAGTATAATTGTGTGGATGCGGATGTATCTCAAAATAACTATAATGAGAAAAAAAAAAAGTCCAACCAAAAAAAGAAAGGTATCTATTTTATGATTTTATGGAAAATTCTAGAAAATGCTAACTAATACATAGTTACAGAAAGCAGATCAGAGGTTGCCAGGGGAATTGGGGATGAGGAGGAACAAGAAGATCATAGGGATAGGCTAGCAAAGAAACAAGAAAATTTTGGGGGGTTATGGACAAGTTTATTATCTTGATTAGGCTGATGTTTTCACCGATGTAAAACTCTGTCAACATTTACCAAAGTCCACATTTTAAATATGTGCAAAATTTAACAAACTGTACACTTAAATATATAAATTATATCTCAGTAAAGCTGTTTTCAGAAGTTTGTATGTGAAGCATAACCCCAACAGATGCATAATTATGATGAATAATTTTCAAATTATTAGAGATATTGAAAGACAGAGAGAGAGAAAATTGACAAATCTAGCAAAGCAAAGGAAAACATACAAATGAGACATACAAAATGATATTTGTAAAATGTAATTGACTATGTAAGTAATCAAACCTAACGCCATCTCGGCCTCTGCTTCCTGAATGACCTTGCTGACACACCAGGTCTAATCTCTAGATTCTCTAATTTGACAGGTCTAGCATGGATTTGGAGAATATATATAATTTTTTATATGATTCTAATGTTCAACCATGTTCCAGCCCCATAGTAGAGATTTTCATACAATTATTTCCTGTACGATATAATTTAACTTTTATAAATTTTCTTCAAGTCTTTTCTGTGACATCATTTAACATGCCCATTTTGATATTATCAAGTTATGAGGTAAGTATAGTACTGTCTTACTTTGTTTTTCAGTAATATTTGAACAGATAGTCTTGAACCTAACTATGAGCCTCAGCTCAACCAGGGTTGGATGAAGAATTAATAAAGTTCAAGGATAGTGTAATGATGTCTATTGTGAAAATTTCTTGGTAATATTTATATGCAGAAACCTAATGGACAATGCTTTTTGGCCAAGTCAAAATGGTTTGATAAAAATATCATGCGCCAAGTGTCATTGGATTAGCTTTACATCAAAAATAGACTAAAAGTCCCTTTAAGGATAAAGTCCACAGTAACTGATGTGTCTAGAGGGAGAAAAATATACTTATAAGACAAAATCGTTGTCTTAAAAGTCTCAGATGGCATGATTGAAGAATAAATATATTTTGTTTTAATTTCTATCATAACGAAAAAACTTTTAATGTTTTTTCTGCTATGGAGCAAACAGATGTATTTATTAATTAAAAATAATTTCACGGTATTAAAAATGATTCATATAAACATTGCCAATATTTTGCTCCACAGAAATATGGAGGGGAGGGTCATGCCATCCCACGGCCACTTGCTTATCATGTAGCTCATGTTTTATAAATAAATACCCCATGTCCTCGATGGTGCATATTTTGCTGCTTATATGGTCAATAGACATTAATTATTCAATAAATATATCACAATAGAATGTACACCATAAAAATACACAATTCCAATGTGGCACATCTGCAAAACTGTTAGGCATCAAGTATCAACACCTCTGTAGAGATATAATGAGTTCAGAAGAAGCTAATGTTCTCACAGGTGCATTCACTCTCTTACAAACATGACCAAAAATATAAATCCATTTTTATTAAATAGTATAATTCTTATTATAATCTCACATCATATTTAATCTGGTTGATTAAAAGAGAAAGTGGCAACTGTAGAAACAGGAATCTTACAGATATTAAAATAGAAATTTAGGGAAAGGCACATTTAAACAATGTTGGAGGGAATTTGACATATATATTCGACACAATTTGACATATACATCAATAGTAAAATGCACAAACCCTTTGACCTGACAATTCCACTCAAGAAAGTTATCCTAGAGATATATTCAAACAAAAACAAAGAGATATATGCACAAGAAACATTCTATGTGGTATTGTTTACACCACAAACAAAACTTAAAAGAAATAAACAAAACTTAAAAGAATCTAAATGTCTATCATTAGGGTTGTGTTTAATTAAATAATGATATAACTATACAATGGAATTTTATATAGCCATTAAAAAGAATGAGGTAGCTCTACTTCTCATGATATAAAATGATCTCTAAGACTTGTATTATTAGGTTTTCATATGCATAGAACAGTAATGCAGTGTATTGTTCCCACTGGTGCCTTGACAAAGATATATGTATGTATATGTAAATAGACATATAAATAGACACATATACCATAGGCATACAGACATGTCATATGTACATTAAAATATTCTGAAAGCATACACAAGAAACTGTTCACGATTGCTCCTTCTTCAGTTATTTCTTGAGGAAATTTGGTTTCATTATTTACTGCCCTGCACAATTTGAATATTTGGTCATGAGCATGTATTTTCTTTGTAATAACATCAGTTCTTCAGAGAACTAGCTCGTAGCACCCAAGAATAAAAAATTCCAATTATACAAGGATATGAATGAGAATCCATTAAAATGTCTTCTAAGAACCTTGGAAAACCTAATTTCAATTTAAGTCTTCATTCTAGAACTGTAAGAAAATCAGACAGTCATTATAATTATAATGTATCTCGTTTGTTGTTGTTTCTTGGTACTAGAGTCCAACAACTTATAAAGTATGGAGGTCTGTGCCAACTTCACTTTGTAATGCCTGAGACGCTTTCACCTTGTTTGTAGTATCATAGAGAGGATTGTTTTTCTCTGTGTAGCTGGCATAGGGCTGCATTTCATCCTAAGAAAGAACTCAAAGTTAAAATCAATTCAAAAAATCATTATAGAAACTATCTGTATTTTTGTAACAGTTTCCCATAGTGTTAGTATTTCTAACAGGTGCTCAAGAGTTCTTATAATTGTGTTTCTGGGCCTATACAAACATAAGAGCAGGCTTTGTTCTATCATTTCATCAAAAAGTATTTGTTAACTACGTAAGTCTCTGTGTGGAGATAATGGCTCTGTGAAAGTAGGAATGGAGATGAATGAAGTGATATGAGAAGTACTCCAAAGGAGAACTTTGGAGACTTAGTAAGCTGCTTAGAATAAGAGATTAAGGAGCAGGATATGCTTTAAGTTTGTATAAGAGAAACATAATGATAGTATTGAAAAGGAAAAGTCAGGAATTAGAGATGCTTTCAAATTGGTGACAAGAAACACCAATTCATTTTCTCTAAAGATTACAGTCCAAAGGAGACAAACATCATGTGTATTAGGACGTAGTTCATGAAGTGAAAATGTGGATCTAGAGTGATGTATAAATAGTATTTGATAGATAATTAACAAAGTAATCACACATATAAGCATTGTAAATCAGAATCATTTTAGTTTTTCAACTGAAACACTAATATTGATACAAACTACAGATTATGTTGCTAGATTTTCAGACTATTAGCTTAAGTTTGCAATTACTCTTTTTTATCTTACCTCCTCAACAACTGAAGTAGATTCTGTTTTATTCAAATTATATTTTCTACAAAAATAAAATAAATTGAAGTGAATGGAGGAAACATCATTGTTTAGATTGAAAATGGGAAAATAAGACAGTATACTATTGACAATTGTGGTTAATTTTGATAGAAGCCATAATAAATCAGAAAGAAACTACTAGAAATAAGTGAAGAATACTGCTCGTGGTTAATATCCCCAAATAAGAATATTCTGGATTTTGAAAAACTGAAATTATGCAATAGAAGCTTGATGCAACTGAATGTATGTAACAACTCCTCTTTGGTGCATAAAGGAATTATAATTATTTACCCAAATGTAAAAATTAACATGCACTTTCTCTCCCAAGATCCTGCCCTAAATGGCCTAATTTTCCATGCTTCTGTGCCAAAGCAACCTAGCAAAGTCTTTCTCATCATTCAAAGTAGTCCAAGTCTAACACCTTCAAGATTTGATTATGGGACATTTGATGTTAACATCCTAATATACCCAATACAATCAATTCCATATTTCTGACTCTTTTCTAGCCTAATAAAGCTGAAGAAGAAAAAAACATTCATCAGTCAATACCTGCAGCCACTGATTTTCAATAACCAAATGAATCCCACGATGGTCAAAATAATAATAGTAAGGATGACATATGGCATATATAATTTTGCTGATTTTTTGGCACCTGGAACTATAGACAGAAAAATATATGGCTCAAATGTGGTACAATCCAAATAATGTACTATCTGATTATTCAGTGTTAAAAAGAAATGAGCTATCAAACCATAAAAAGACATAGAGGAATTTCAAATGCATATTACTAAGTGAAACATGCCAATCTGGAAAGGTTACATATTATATGATTCCAATTGTAAGACATTATGGAAAAGACAAAACTAGGGAATAGTCAATAAATTATTGATTATCTGGTGGTGAGAAAGGAGGGAGGAATAGGAAGAGCAAGGAGAACTGTGTAGAACAATAAAGCTGTTCTGTATAATACTATACTGGTGGATACATATCATTACACATTTGTCCAAACCCATGGAATGTACAACACCAAGAATGAACTCTAATGTAAAGTATGGACTTTACTGGGTGGTAATGTTGTATCAGTGGAGGTTCAACAATTCGAATAAATGTAACAGTCTGGTGCAGGTGTAGGTGGGAGAGGTTGGGCATGGGCAAAAGCAGGGGATTTATGGGAAATTTCTGTACTTCCACTCAATTTTGCTGTGAACCTAAAACTGCTCTAAAACTTAATCTCTACTAAAAATAAAGTTATCTATATTTATATCCATATCTATCTATCTATATAGATGGTTTCATGATGTCTCATAGTACATGAAATTCATATCTGTAGTTTCATTTTCAACACTTCTGACCCATTAATAGTTTGAGAATTATTAAAATAAAACTGCTTTTTCAATACAGACTCCAGAGTTTTCAGCAAGACATCACCTTATATCAGGATTGTGTTGCTTTAAAGATTTATTAGTGGTGAACTCCTACCACTCTGTAATAGTAGAGTGTTTCTCTCCTCCAACTAAATGGGCAGTTGTAAGGAAGATACTTGGAAAAGTAACTCTAATTCTGAAGTCATCTTTCTCCCAGGGCATTGAAACTAAAATGAATACATAGCAGGAACTTTATTTATTAGCTGCTGACAGCAATACAAAACTCTATCTGACAAGTGTGCAAGTCAACAAAGGAACTGTCAGCCTGAGAGGCAATGATTTGCAAACTATGCTCCTGGTGTTGCATGAATATAGCTCAGGGGCAGCAGAAGGAGATGAAGTGGAGACTGAGCAGGCTGGCATCTGGTGCTTCCACTTCCCTTCCACAGTTGATGTTTTTAAATACTGAATTTCTCCATATGTTATATGAAAGTGAAATGTTTGGTTTCACTGTTTAGAACAACATTTTTTAAAACCCTTGCTTTCACACTACTAAGCTCTCTCTCATTGAATGTGTACTAGCAGAGGCTAAAGATCCACCATGCAAGAAAGACATCAAGGAGATCCCTGCACTACATAGGAATTTGAATGAGAAGTTCCCTTCAATTCTGAGACACTATAAATCTGACATCATATTGTAATATGAAACAGTGATATTTCATACATAACCGAGGCACAACTGCTCTTTTCAGTAAATACTGCTAAACTCAAAAATCCCCACACATACGACTTAAATGTTAGATATAAAAAAAGGTGGTTTCAACACATGAGATTTTCTCTTCTCCCTCATTAAAACTTGCTAAAATGTTAGTAAAAAGAATGTTTTAAGTGTAGATCTGCAAAGACAAAGAGAAGAGGGATGAAGACAAGAACAGATGAAAGATTTCAAACTGTTTTTAAGTGAGAAATGAATAGAAAACTGGCTAATGATTTACAACATAGAATAAATACAAACCTTAATACACACAAAACTCCAGGAAAACTCTAGAGTAGGAAGCATCAAATATAGAAAAACAAGTATGTGGAGGGGTGAAGTGTGGGGCTAAAAGTTGAGATCTTCTTTGAAAGTTTGTCTAGAGAACAGGTAGGTTCTGTTGTCTCCCGCCCCATCTTATGTAGCACACATTTCCCAGCCGGCAGAAAAAGGGGAGATTAGCAGATTGGCCTAGAGAAGATGACCTGGAGAGACTCCAAGGTCAAGCATCCAGACATCAGGGAGGGTGAGAATGAAATACCAGACTGAAGAGAGATATAAAGGAAAGTCTGATTCTCAACAGTGGCACACTCACATGCACACTCACACATATACACACACTGCTCCCTCCCTTCCCAAACACTGGTAGTCAGGCTTATCTCTCCAGGGCCAGAAACTCTGAGTTAATTTCTGCAGAGCCTGAACAGCCCCAGAGAAAAGGCCTTCAGATACATAACAAATCTCTAGTTATTAAAAATCACTTAGCTCCTTTTCACTGTGCTGAAGCTAACTTGTTGACAAATCCAACCATTAACTAGTAGAGCTTCCAGGTAGCTCATTAGTACTCACTTCAGAATGAATCCATACCCAAGGATTACCAAAGAGTTAAGAAAAGTCTCACATATGAAAGAAAGAGTTAAAAACAAATGTATAGAAGACGGAAGAAACTCAGATTAAATAGTCATAGGCTAAGTAGAGGATTGAGGCGATGAGAGTGTCAGGACAATAGCTGTACAGCAGATCTAGAGGCCAATCAGGAGAGATCAGACCAAGCACATATAAAAAACTCAAGAAGGAATGACTTTGAGAAAAAAAATAGAACTAACAGATTACCTAATAAATCTGACCATGTGGAAAATATATTGCTAAGGAGTTCTCCAGTTTTGTCAATAGGCTTAGTGATAGTTCACAATAGGTACATACGTTCTTAAGGAAACAAAAAAAGTAAAGCACTTATGAAGTCCAAGAAAAAAAGTCATTTGAAAGTGAAAGCATGAGTGTATTTCTTGATATTTAAGCACTTAACACTACTTAAATATTCAAATTAATGGGAACATAGGCTATTTAATGAAAAACTGTATTACCTCAATTGAAGTTTGAAGGAAAGGAAGAAGGTAATGTGAAATCCTCATCTACCACAAGAAGTTGAGATTACATAATGTCTAAATTTGATACAATAGGAAATAGTAGTATGAGCATGTTGTATAAAAATGGCACTAATTACTAGAAGAAACACTGTAAAATTTGAAAGTACTTACCTCAGGGGAGTTTAATGGAGATGGCAATTGGGTTGGAAAGACAGGGGTAGGGCTAATGTTTTTCATGAAGCCTTACAGAACAATTGCATTTTAAATATGTTTGTTGATATTTAAGAGTTTTTAAATAACAAGAAATGAGAATAGGATGAGAGCAGAGAGTAAATAAACTAAACAGTGATTAAATGAACCATAGATTTTGTTATAAGACATTTAAGAAATTCAGTGATGAAAAGTCCAGAAAACAAAATTACACCAAACTAAAAATTCATAAAAGCAACTTATGAGTGAATGTATCCTTCTAATAAAACCATAATTACATGCTTCAAAGTATACTTTATCTTTCAATAAGCCATAAGTATTATTTTTAAAAGTATACTACTCATGCCAATTAACTACTAGCATAGAAGTGAACATTACTAACAGAATTAAGCTGCATTCTGAAAAAGGACTTTTTACAACAAATGTCTGTACTATTCTCCTAAACACATCTCTTTATTTTGATCAGGGAAGAGATAAAAATGAACAGTGGAGAGAGCATCCTCAAATAAAATGTATTTGCACACTTTTTTTTCTTAACTTCTTTAAAAGAATGGAAAAAAATCAAAAATAAAACTAAAAGAATTACTGACCAGGAAGTAGCTCTATGTACAGACTCTTGTTGCCAGTCAAATGGGAGACATGGCAGGTCACGGTAGACACATTGTGGCCCTCCCAGTGGCATGTACTCTGAACAGTCACTGTGCCATTGCCCCAGTACTCTTGCTCAGTAGGGGCACAATCCCCCGCTGGGATCCAGGAGATCTGCGCAGCTGGCTTCCCTGCAACTGCCTTGCATACTGCAGTTCTATTCCTGCTTTCAAACAGGGTCACTTCAGGTGTAACTGCAGAGAGGAAAGGGGGAAAAAATGCTTCAGTTTTCACATAAAGTGTACGGAATTCAAAGAGATATTTGTTTCAGTCACAAATCGGGTGATGTGAAATACCACAATATATTATGCTCCTTACCTAGCACTTGGAGGTGATATCCACGATGGAAATTCCCATCAGGAGTTGCCATTATGCATCTGTAATACCCGTCATGAGTGATGGCCACTGGGTGAATCTGAAGGTCCGAATTCTGATCAGGTGTGGAGACCCAGGTTATTCTCTCATCAGTACAGTTGGTTTCCTTGGTCTCATTTCTTTCTTTCCTATAGGATTTTGTGCAGGAAGGCTGGCCTCTTATGATTATTTCCCATGTTATTACGATCAAATTTCTAAACTCAATACGAGGGCAACAAAGCACAGCATTTCTAGCCATCTGTACAGGCCATGAAATGTTAACTGGATGCATACATGAAAAGAGAATGATAAAAGAAAAGCTTGATAAAGAACTTCATGTGTTACATTTATCCACAACATATGAAGTTACACTAGAACATAACTTTGCTGGTGATCTTATTCCAAAAATACTAGATCTTCATAAAAAATTAAAATTCTCAAAATATAAATAATATATGGAACCCAATCTAGAGATTAACCAATTTTCTCCTGTATTATGTATCATTAGAAATATTATATATAATAAAGTATTTTTGATATTAATTCAGAAGTTTTAATATCTAGAAACAAAGAGAATTGTAATTAGTGATGTGGCTGTCTCCTCCTCAGCTTTGGTGAGAACCAAAAAGTCTACTCCAAGGTTTTTGTTTCAGACAAACATAAATGTAGTATGTATTAATATATAGTGCTTTCTTTTAAAGTAACTAATACAGCATTTGGGTTGAACTAGCTAGAAATTTTTTTAAGTTCATTTTTTTTTTTAAAGAATCACAAAGTCTGTGAAATCTACAGATCTTTTAAAAAAAAAAAACTATCATTCCACCAGTTGAGCCATCCCATAAAAATGAAAAATGATAATGCCTAGTGGTAAGAGATGCTTAGAAATATTTATTTTTTGTGAAAATGTAGTGTGATATATAATTTAAAAAAAAAAAACAAGATTTATTTTCCTTTAGACATTTTTTATAAAAAATATTTTATTGCAAATTTATGACATTATCAAATGTAGCCTTTGGATGAGTTTTCATTCCTTCCTATTTAGTCACACATATACTTTCAGATAGTTCAGATGTGAACTTAGCTCACAGATTTTATTTCTGTATATTCAATCCAGTTATCAACAATAAAGGTGTAAGTTGATCCCTGTTGTCCATCATTTAAAGGAAAAATTAAGCCCTGCATCCTACAAGCATCTTCCAACATAGAACCTCACGCATCCCAAAAATTCACACAATGTGTCAGTGACTTTGTAAGGGTTTGCTGAGAGGTGATTAGTCCACCAAAGTATTTGTCACTACTCACTTGTAACAAAGGTGAGTGTCAGTGATTTCATCACTATAGCATAAGCAGAATCAGCTATAGAGGGGCAAACCTTTATGTGGATGAAGGATGTTTTTGCTAAACCCTGCATTTGATATCTCTCCTATCCTGTTTTGGTGTCACCTGTCTCTTATGTGGTTTGTACTCTAGCCCTTGCATTTCACAGCCAATTAATAAGTACATAACTAGATGAAGAAAGCAGTAATACTTTAACATAGATCTGAAAGGTAGTTAAATCCATGCTCCTTCCGCCACTCCACCTTAGCAAAGGTTCAGAGACAAGCAAGAACATGGCTTGTTTGGAGAACAACTAGAGGTTGGGTCATTCAGGATGCCTCATACCACAGTTCTCAGATCACCAAGTTCTTCAAGTAGTCATAAGGCTGGCTTCCAGTCAGGTCATTAGCTAATATTTCTAAGAAAGTTCAACTTTCCATCCCTCAGTGCTGGCCACTAGTAAGGAAGCATATTACCTTCTGCGAGTACTTTTGAGTGGTTCTGTGTAATCTGTTTTTCATCCATACATAAACTGTTTGAAGCTAGAAAATATTTAGAGAAGAATAAATGAAATCAATTTTATGTACTCAGAGTGGAAGCCAGTATTTCTCCACAAAGTCTTATTCAACATGATAGGCAATCAGTTCACCATAATTAAAATTACACAAAAATCATTGTAAAACAGAAATTAGAAGTCATGCCATCATTAGGGGACAAAATGTGTTAATATCTTGAAAATTATAAGTGGTTAATCAATAACTTCTCTTTCATGATACACCTGGTTTTGAACTATTTTGAAAAAGGTAAACCTGCCTCTACTGCATCCTTCTTCCTCAGCCAGGGAGATTAGTCCATGTGAGCATCTCACTGAGCTGGTCGAATTATATCCCTTTCTTCAGCTACGAGTTCCCAAAGTTATTTGGTCCAATGTTGGGCACCTCACCCAGGTGAATACAGCAGTGCCCTTGCTCAAGAATTTTAGAAGCAAAACTGAGAAGGGTCCATCCATCTCTGTTCCTTTCTCATTTTTTTCTACGTATTAGAGTACAAAGGGAAAAATATAGAAGAAGCAGATGTCAGCAAGATGACTGACTAGAGGCCCTGGTGCACATCTCCACGAAAAGAAAGCAATAAATAGACAGCTAAGATTCTACTGGAGTATCAAAGAGAGAGTGCGGGAGTGCAGAAAAGGAGTGGAGAGGTGCCTGTGGTCATCAGAAGCTCAGGAAGGAAGCATAAAAGCACCCTGCCTCTGGCACCCCATCCTCCCACATCCTCTTCCTGGACTGCTCCAGGCTCAGGAGGGACTTCCTCTTGCAGGGAAAACATAAGCAGAAGAACCCCACCAGCCCCTATAGCTACCAAAAAAGAGTTACTTCAAGAGAATTTCACAGTCCTCACAAGCCCTGAGCCTAGTTTGGAGTGCTACCAGGAATTCACACGGCTGCATTCCTCCAGATAAGCGGCACAATGTATGCACCTGCCACCTCCCACCCACCCTCTGTGAGCCAAGCTGCGGCAGCAAAGGGCCATCATGGACTAGAGCCACTTTTGAAGTACACCCTGTCCTGGGGACAAGTAGCCACTGTACCTCTCCAGCCCACCAGCCGGCTATACCTTTGCTGCATGGAGCCTGGGCTCAGGATTGGCTGTGACTCTGGTCCTGCACAGTAGGGAAACCAATCCCCTCTCCCCACACTTCCAGCCAGAGAAACAGTCTGGCAGTCCTATCCAGGACAAACCTGCCATTGAGCTGACCAAACCACTGCATGCCCTCTGAGAGGACCCAGCAGCTGACATAACCCTAGGTCAGCTGAGTGTACATGCATCCTTGCCCAGGGTCTGAGAAACAGTCCTGTGCCTCCTCCCCAACAAACATGCCCACAGACATGTCCCCCGGCCTCCCCAGCAGCCTCATGCCCTCACTCAAGGCCTGAGAAATAGCCCTGCGAGCCCTCCACGTGGCAGACGCACCTCTTCGAGCCCTCCACGTGGCAGACGCACCTCTGCGAGCCCTCCACGTGGCAGACGCACCTCTGCGAGCCCTCCACGTGGCAGACACACCTCTGGGACTAATCAGCAGCCCCATACCCACACTCGGGATCTGGGAAACTGTCAAGGGTGTCGCTCCCAGAGGACACACCCCCAGACCTACACATCAGTTCCATACCCACAATCGGGGCCTGAGAAACAGCAGGGCAGATCCACTCCCAGGGGACATCCCCCCAGGCCAGCCCAGCAGTGACAAGATCACACCCAGGTCCTGAGAAACAGCCCCAGGAGCTCGCTGTTGGCAAACATAACCCCAGGCCTACCAAGGGGCCCCGTGCCTGTAACCAGAGCCTAAGAAACAACCCAGTGGATCCACCACTAGTGGAAACTCAGCCAGGCCAGCTGAGTGTCTGCATGCTCATGTCCTGGGCCTGAAAAACAGACAAGGGGCCCCTACCCTGAACACAACCGTAGATTGACAGATTGTGTATTCACACCCAGGATCTGAGAAACAACTCAGCAGGCATGCCCCTGGTGGACATACCTATAGAGCAGCGGAGCAGCTGGGGACCTGTGCCCAGAGCCTGAGAAATAACCCGGTGGCCCACTCCCAGCAGACATTCCCCCCAGACTGGCTGAGTGGCTGCCCACCCACTCCAAAACCTAGGAAACAGCCCAGTGGGTTCACTCCTGGCAGACATGCCCTGAGGATAGCCAAGCAACCACGTGCTTGTGCCCTTGGCCAGAATAAGAGCCCCATGGTCCCAAACCCAGCAAGCCAGATGCCAAGTTGAGCAACCCTCCATGAGCACACAAGCACCCATGACCTGAAAAGCAGGCTGGCAAACCAACTCCCAGCAAAGCTGTGCCACTGCTGCCACAAACTCTTACCACCTAGGTCATAGGGATACTTGCGAACATCACTAGAATGGGTTACATATGAATAAGCTTTTTCTTAAGAAGCCCACACCATAAAATTAGAAGAGGCGACAGTTGCACTAGATATGTAGGTATCAACATAGAAACACATCAAACATGAAAAAGCAAGAAAATATGGAATACTATTCAACCATAAAAAATGAAATCTTGTCATTCACAGCAACATGGATGGAACTGGAGGATATTATGTTGAGTGGAATAAGCCAAGAACAAAAAGCCAAACATCACATGTTCTCATTCTATGCAGAAGCTTTAAAAAAGTTGGTCTCATAGAAGTAAAAGGCAGAACACAGGCTTCTACAAACTACAAAGGGTAGGGGAAAGGGGGGAATACAGGAAATTTATTAAAGGGCACAAAATTATAACTATGCAAGATGAACAAATTCTATTGTTTTATAGTATTGTAGGATGACTATAGTTCACAATAATATATCACATATTTTCAAAGAGCTAGAAGAGGATATTGAATGGTCCCAACACAAAGAAATAATGTTTGAAGTGAAGGATATGCCAGTTACCATGATTTCATTACTACAAATTGTATGTATCAAAATATTACTACGTACCCCATAAATATGTGCCATTATTATGTGTCAATGAAAATTAATATAAATAAGTAAATAAAGCAGAAGCAGGAGAGGAACAGAGATGAGAGTCCTCATCGAGTTCAACTTTCTACTTCCATAATTTCTGAGACCAACATGCATTCCTTCCCTTGAGCTCTGTAGAATTTTTCACAATCACAATAGTTTTAACCTATTTCAAATTTTGTTTTTGAAAAGTTGCTATATTGTAGCTTAAAAAATGAAAAAAATAAGAAATACTTTAAATAATAATGACTAAGAATTTTCTCCAAATTAATGTCAGACACTAAACCATAGATCCAAGAAACTCAGAGAACGCCAAGCAGAATAAATGCCAAAAATAACCTACATCTAGATGTATTATTTTCAAATTACAGAAAATCAAATGTAAAGAAATACTTTAGAAAGAAGCCAGAGGGGAAGAATACCTTACCTACCAAGAAGCAAAGAAAATAATTATAACCTGTATTTTTGAAATCATCGCTAAATTACTTACAATACCTAACACAATGCCTGTATATCACTACATCCTGTGGATTCAACGTAGTAAGGCAAATCCAAGTTTTGTTTTTTGGAACTTTGTGGATTTTTTTCCAAGTATTTCCAATCCATGATTGGTTAGATCCACAGATTTGAAACCCATGGATACAGAGGGCCAACTCTATTTGTAAAAGACATAGGCGATAAAAGACTTTTATCCAAAACACACAAAGAACTCTTAAAACTCGGCAATGTGCAAGCAAACAACCAGATTAAAAAACAGGTCAAAAATCTTAACAGACACTTTACCAAAGAAGATATATATGGAAAATGTACATATTTATGGAAAATAAGCATACAAAAAGATGCTCTACATCATATGTCATCAGAGAAAGGCAAATTAAAACAACAGTGAGAACCACTACACACCAAAGGCGAGGAGTGGAGCAACAGGAGCTTTCATTAATTGGTAGCAGGAATGCAAAGTGATACATCTACTTTGAAAGACAGTTTGGCAGTTTCTCACAAAACTAAGCAATTTCCTACCATGCAATCCAACAATCATGCTTTTTGTATTTATCCTGAGTTGAAAACTTACATCCATACAAAAACCTGTGCATGGGTGCTAATTGCAGCTTTTTTCATAATTGTCAAAACTTGGCCAAGATGTCTTTTACCAGGCAAATAAACAAACTGTGGTATAGTCAAACAATGGAATATTATTCAGTACTTTAAAAAAAAGAGCCATTAAGACATGGAAAGTCATGAGGGACACTTAAATGCATATTATTAAGTGAAAAAAGCCAGTCTGAAAATGCTGCATACTATAACATTCCAATTACATGACACCCTGGAAAAGACAAAATTATGGAGACAGTATATCAGGATTGCCTGGGGTTAGCAGGCAGGGAAGGATGAACAGGTAGAATAGAGAGGATTTTTAGGTCAATAAAATTACTCTGTAAAATATTATCATGGTGGAGACATGTCATTATGCATTTGCCTGAAAACATTCATATTCAACACCAAGAGTGACCCCTAATGCAAACTTTGGACTTTTATAACGGGATAATGATGACGTTTCAATGTAGGTTCATTAACTGAAACAAATGTACCACTCTAGTCGGGTATGTTAATAATGGGGGAGGCTTGGCATGTGTCAGGGCAGAGTTATACGGGAAATCTCTGTACTTTCTCTGTACTCAATCTCGGTACTCAATTGTGCTATGATCATAAAACTTCTGTAAAAAAATAAAGTCTATTAACTTTTCTTTTCTGTTTCAATGTTAATTATAATGGCAAACAAAAATTTTGGAGATAATAGGGTTGAGAGAGGATATAGAAAATAAATCATTAACATCTATTAAGACCTGCTTATTAAAAAGTGCTCTGGGATAATAATCTAGGTTTCAAAAGTTGAATAACAAATTTTTTGAATAGGCCATGGTTTTGTTTAGTGATCTCATTCTTAAAATAGGTACTAAATAAGCATAGAAATAATTTCAGAATGAAAATTTCATCAACACTCTTAAATATAATATCATTTAGATAATACAGATAACGCATGAGACAATTCAAGATCCTAAAATGTAAAACTTATATGGACATCAAGCACTCCCCTACTAGAATTATTATTAAAAGATGGACATTACCTAAAGTATGATTCTCCTTGCTAGTTTGCAGCATTAATGAGTTGTTTGATTGAGCAGCACCCTCCGCTTCTGAATATATGCATTTTGAAAAAGACATCGGGGGAGAGAGAAACATGCATTAATAGATCTGATTCCTAGTTAAAATCATATTTTTTCACATTCTTCAGACTATTTTTGTATTGCAGTTACCAATGAATATCTAAATTATGACAGCCAAGCAAAAGTCTTGGCAAAATTTGTCCCAGTATAAACTTTTGACTTGCTCTTCCTGACTCTGGCATAGTCCTGCTTTAAGCCCAGAGTGCCCATCACTACCCGACCCCGCTCTTGCTTTATATTCAAGTCTTCTTCCAGGCTTATATGCATTTAGTCTATCTCTGAGTGTGGAAGAAATTATTTTACTATCTTTTACAGGCTTTTCAAGCACCAATGAGGAGGTAAAAATAGTTTAGTGGGGACTATTGATTGGATGCTGGTATGGAACAAAAGGATTTTCCTAAGCATTGTTGAAATCACATCATAGAATCTATGATGGGAAAAAGGTCCCCAACTTTTTGGCACCAGGGACCCATTTTGAGGAAGATAATTTTTCCATGGACAAGGGAGAAGGGAACGTGATAGTTCTCGGATAAAACTGTTTCACCTCAGATCATCAGGCATTAGTTCAATTGTCATAAGGAATGCATAACCTAGATTCCTGGCATGCACATTTCACAATAGGGTTCATGCTCTGTGAGAATCTAATGCCTCCAACTGATCTGACAAGAGGTGGAGCTCAGGCCGCAATTCTCACCACCTGCCACTCACCCACTGCTGTGCAGCCCAGTCCCTAACAGGCCAAGGACTGGTACCAGTCTGCAGCCCCGGGGTTGGAGACCCCTGATATAGATAATGGCCTATTAAGTTCACATTTCTGTAAGGCAAGCTCTTAGTGAGAACCGGTAGTACACATCTTTTTAAGCAGCAATTATTGGCAAAGTACTCTGCTAGGCACAGAGACATCATAATAAACAATACCCCCTTTTCTCCAAGAGCTTAAGATCCAGGAGAGGCAGCAGCTAGGGAAACAATTACAATGCAAAGTTTTCAGTGCAATGATCGAAGCTGCATGTGATGTACAGAAGTTTAAAAGAAGAGATGTTTAAATTCTAGGAAAACAGGAGTAAGAGATTAGGCATGCTTTCCTATAATAAGTAATTTTTTAGCTGGATCTAAGTACATGAGGAGTTTTCCAAGAAGACAGAAGGGAAAATGCAAACAAAAATAACGGCATTTAAAGGAGGTACAAAGCCAAATACAAATTTACAAGAGTTATAAATAGTTTAGTATTGCCATGAAGTGAGAAAATCTGGATGTATAATTGGAGTTGAGGCTGGATATTGGCAGGCTCTAACTGTGCAAGGCACAAAGCTCCTAGAATGTGTTCACAAGGAAAAGATACACTCGTAGCTTATCTACAGTGAGTGTATCTGACTAGCAAAGAGACACATTTTGGAGTAAAATGTAATGCTCAGTGTTTCTCTGGAAAAAGTTTGAATCTAGTGCCCCTTTCAGCTGCCATTTTCTTTAACAAACTGTTCTTTCAAGATAATTTATTGAATGAATATAATAGAAATACATTTTGGGTAATTTGCCTATGTTCTTTATTTCCATCTCTCTATAACTAGCAGATATTATTATCCTCATTTTACAGATAAAGAAATATAGATTAAGTGATTAAGCAATTTGACCAAGACTTCCTGGCTAGTAAGTTGCTTCAGTTACCCAATTATGAATCTTAGTGCAAGTAAGCCTTACTGCTATGAGTAGAAATCAAGGGTTAGAGCCTAAGAAATATGCTAGGATAGATACACAACCCAAATTAAGCCAAATTGAAGTGAGTTTAAGCCATGTTATTGCAAGAACACTGAGAGACAAACTTTTTAAAAAGCAGATCGAATGGCAAGTCCACAAAATCATGATTACAAAGGCACCTGGACACAGACATTATGCATTCTAGATCTGAATGGGAATAGTTAAGTTAGGGAAGAGACAACTGTCAGAACTCATGGGCTTAAAACAGTGGCTTGCTCAGCTCCCTGGTATATGGCTGGATGAAGCTGGATTAAAAATAAAGGTCAACCCAAACCTGTAGCAAACTGAACTAAACATATGGACAGAGATTTTATGGAAAAAGAAGTGAAAATGTCTCTTAGTCATATGAAAAGATATTCCACATCAGTCATGGGAAGAGGAATCCGAATTAAAAGTATTTGGAAATACCCTTTCTCATCTATAACTGGCAAAATCCAAAAGTTTGACAATATACACTGTTGGGTGAGGTTGTGGAGAGATAGGTATGTCTGTATGTTGGTATTGTTCAATTTTATAGTGAGGAAGAAAGAAGATATAGATGTAAAATAAGTAAGTTTAATACAAAAATTAGCCAGGCGTGGTAGCAGGCGCCTGTAATCCCGGCTACTTGGGAGGCTGAGGCAGAGAATTGCTTGAACCCAGGAGGCAGAGGTTGCAGTAAGCTGAGATTGCGCCACTGCACTCCAGCCTGGGCAACAGAGCGAGACTCTGTCAAACAAACAAAACGAAAAAAATAAAGAAAAAAAGAAAAAAAAAATCCCTCAGTCCTAAATTTTAATGAAAAGTATCAGTATCAACTTAAGATGTATTTTTCTTTCAAAATACCTATTTCTTATCTGCTGCTAAGTTGGGGGGGGGGTAATTCATTACATAGTTATAAACAACAAATAAAGCTATCATCCACATTGACCTAATTCATATTTTTAGAACACTAACCCAGCATCTGCAGAATACAGTCTTTGCAAGTGCACATCGTATGTTCACCGAGTTTAACTACATTCTTTGCCACAAAACAAGTCTCAAAAACTTTTTAAAAAACTAAAGTCATACAAAAGATGTCCTCCAACTGAAACAGAATTAAATTAGAAATCAATTACAATGAGATTTTTAAGAAAATACCAAATATTTAGAAATCAAACACATTCCTAAGCAACCCTTTGCTCAAAGAAGAGATTCATAAAGAAATTATTTTTCGCTAGATAGTAATGAAAATACAACATGCCAAAATTTGAAATAAGCAGCTAACACAGTGGTTTTAGGAAAAGTAATACCTTTAGGTGCTAATTTTAAAGGAAGAAAAGTGTAAAATTTGCCCACGGATGCAAGAAACAAAAGAGAGAAAAGACAGTAAGAAATCTAAGAGCAGAAATCAATAAAATAGGAAACAAGTAATGCAAAGAATTAAGGAAATCAAAAGCTGCTTCTTTAAAAAGATCATCAACATTTATAAATCAACAACTAGACTGATCAAGAAAAAAAATAGAAAGAACACAAATCTCTAATATCAGGAAGGAAAGAAGGATCATTCATATAGATTTACATTCGTGAAAGGAAAAATGAGGGACTATTATTAACAATATTATGCTAAACAAATACAGTAATAGTTGAAATGGACAAATTCTTTGAAGACAAAGCTTTTGACACTTAAGAATAAAAAAACTGAAAAGCCTTACATTTTTAAAAAACTGAATTTGTTGATAAAAAGCCTTCTATCAAATTGGCTACACTGACAAATGTAAGCAAATATATAAGAAAAAAATAATACTAATTTTACACCAAATCCTTTCAGAAAATCAAGGAGAGAACACTTTCTAACTCATTTTATGAAGGCAGAATTAACTATATATCAAAACTATATAAACACATTATGAATTAAAAAACAATAACTGGCAACACTTACAAATGATACAAAATTTTTCACAAAATATTAACAAATCAAATCTTGCACTATGTAAGAAGTAAAATATTAGGCATAGAATTTTCAGAGATGCACTTTAACAGTTTTTCTTCTCTTCCTAGAACTAAATGAACTTAATAAAGTAATAACATAAAATACTAATAATACTTTAAAACAATTACATTTTTCGATACTAGTACAAAAAATTGGAAAATGAAATTTTTTAAATGTTTACAATAATGCAAAAAAATACCTAGGAAAAAAAGGTAATAAAAGTTGTGTAAGACCTGTATAATGAAAACTATAAAATATTGCTGAGATGAATTAGATAAACCCTATATAATGGAAAGTCTCAATATTATTAAGACGTCAGTTCTCCTCAAGAACAGTCTCAATCAAAATGTGGTAGTCTTTTCTGTGTAAATTGAGAAGATAATTCTAAAATTCATATATGAACGCAAACCTACAATAGCCAAGCTGCTTGTTTAAAAAGAACAACAACAAAGAAAGAGAGAGAAAAAAAAATCTACTTAAGTTTAAGCTTAACTCTGAAGCTGCAGTAATCAAAACAATCTGGTCTTAGCTAAAAGATAATCACTTATATCAGTGGAATATAATACATAATCCAGAAACAGACACACACATATATACTTTCTTGACTTTTATCTCTTTGGGTAAATTTATCAATTTATCTCTTAGTATTTTATTTTCTGTAGCTATTAAAAATGGGATTTTCTTTACTTCTTTCTCAGATAGTTCACTGTTAGTGTATAGAAAAGCTACTAATTTTTAATGTTGATTTTGTATCCTGCAATTTTACTAAATTCATTTTTTAGTTCTAAGAATTTTTCATGGAGTCTTTGAGTTTTCCAGATATAAGATCATGTTGTCTGCAAACAGGAACGATTTGACTACTTTTTTTTTTTTTTTTTTTAGACAGAGTCTTGCTCTGTCGCCCAGGCTGGAGGGCAATGGTGCAATCTCGGCTTACTGCAAGCTCCGCCTCCCGGGTTCACGCCATTCTCCTGCCTCAGCCTCCCAAGTAGCAGGGACTACAGGCGCCCGCCACCACGCCCGGCCAATTTTTTGTATTTTTAGTAGAGACAGGGTTTCACCATGTTAGCCAGGACGGTCTCGATCTCCTGACCTTGTGATCTGCCCACCTCGGCCTCCCAAAGTGCTGGGATTACAGGTGTGAGCCACCACGCCTGGCCAACTTCTATATTTTCTATCTGGATCCCTTTATATCTTTCTCTTGCCTAATTCCTCCAGCTAGAACTTCCAGCATTATGAGGAAATATTATTAACAACTTTATGCTCCCAGTACCATGTTGAATGGAAGTGGCAAGAGTGGGCATCCTTGTCTTGCTTCTGATCTTAGAGGAAAGATTTTCCATTGTCCCCCATAAAGTGTGATGTTAGCTGTGAGTTTTTCATGTATAATCATTACTGTACTGGAGTACTTTCCTTCTATACCTAATTTATTGAGAATTTTTATCATGAAAGGATGTTGAATTTTTTAAAGGCTTTTTTGCATCTATGGAAATGATCATCTGGTTTCTGTTCTTCATTCTGTTCATGTGACGTATCATGTTTATTGGGTTGTGTCTATTGATCCTTACATCCCTGGGATGGAAGTCCAATTGATCATGATGAATGGTCTTTTTAATCTGCTATTTATTTTGGCTTGCTAGCATCTTGTTAAAGATTTTCTGCATTTATGTTTACCAGTGATATTGGCCTGTAGTTTTCTTTTTATCTAGTGTCCTTGTCTTATTTGGGTGTGAGGGTAATTCTGGCCTCGTAAAATGACTTCGGAAGTATTCCTTCCTCTTCAATTTTTGGAAGAATGAAAAGAATTAGTATTTTTCTTTATATGTTTGGTAGAATTCAGCAGTGAAGCCAACAGCTCCTGGACTTCTCTCTGATGGATGATTTTTTATTACTGATTTAATCTCTTTACTTATTACTGGGCTATTCAATTTTTTTATTTCTTCATAATTCAATCGTGGGAGGTTGTATATGTTCAGGAATTTATCTGTTTCTCCTAGCTTATCCAATTTGTTGGCATATAATTGTGTTTATAATAGTCTCTTGTGATCCTTTGTATTTCTACGGTATCAGTTGTAATGTCTCCTTCTTCATTCTCATTTTATTGATGTGAGTCTCTTTTTTTCTTAACTTATCAGCTACAGGTTTGTTGATTTTATTTATCTTTTTTAAAAGCAACTCATTTCATTAATTTTTTTCTACAGTTTTTCTAGTCTCTATTTTATTTATTGATGTGCTGATATTTATTCTTTGCTTCCTTTTACTAATTTTGGGTTCAGTTTGTTCATGTTTTTCTGGTTCCTTACGTTCAACATTCGGTTGTTTATTTGAGATTTTTCTTCTTTCTTAATGTAGGCATTTATTGCTATAAATCTCCCTCTTATAGCTGCTTTTGCTGTATCCCATAGGTCTCAGTATGTTGTATTTCCATTTTCATTTGTCTCAAGAAATGTTCTTAATTTCTCTTTTAATTTTATTAGCCAATTGATTGTTCAGGAGTATATTGTTTGATTTCCATGTATTTGTGAAGTTCCTCCTGTTACTGATTTCAGGTTTTATATCATTATGGTTGGAGGGGATACTTGATATGATACCAATTTTCTTAAATTTGTTAAAACTTGCTTTGTGCCTGTGATATTGTAAAATATACCCTTGGGTTTTGACCCTGTTTCCTGACACAGAACTCCTAAAATCCTTAAAGTCTCCAAAATGATGTCTTTTGCGTATGCTCATTAGTTGACTGGTGGTTAGTATCTTCAGGATCGTGGCTGGTCACTGGGAAGACCAAGGCATGACAAGAGGGTTGACTTTCAGCCCCACCCTTCAACCTCTGGGAAGGGTAAAGGTGCTGACGGTTATGTTGATCACCAGTGGCCAATGGCTAATAAATTATGCTTATCTAATGACCTCCATAAAAACCCAAAGGACTGGGTTCAGAGAGTTTCCAGATAGCTAAACATATGGAGGTTACTAGAAGGTGGTGTACCTGGAAAGAGCATGGAAATTCTGCACCCCTTCCCACATGCCTTGCCCTATGCACTTTTTCATCTGTATCCTTTGTAATATCTTTTATAATAAACTAGTAAATATAAGTAAGTGTTTCGCTGAGTTCTGTGAGCCGTTCTAGAAAATTAATCGAACCCAAGGAGGGGGTCATGGGAACCCAGACTTATAGCCAGCCAGTCAGAAGCACAGGCAAAATAACCTGAGGCTTGGGATCTGATGTTTCCTTCAAGTAAATAGCATCAGAATTGAATGGAATCAGGATACAACCAGCCGGTGTCCACTGCAGAATTCATTGCTTGGTGTGTAGAAACAAACAAACTAACTTTTGGTCACAGAATTCATCAGTGTTAATTGTTATGGTGTGAGAGCAAAGGAAAAACAATTTGAATTGTTTTTCCACTCACAAAGTGGTCTAACATATGATCTATCCTAGAGAATGTTTCATGTGTGGCTGAGAAAAATATGAATTCTGCAGCTGAAGGATGGAATGTTCTATATATGTCTGGTAGGCCCGTTTGGTCTACAACATAGTTTAAATGTGATGTCTCATTGAATTTTTTGCCTGGATAGTCTGTCCATTGCTAAAACTGGGGTAGTGAAGTCCCCTAATGTTGTTTTGCAGTCCATCTCTCCCTTTAGATCTATTAATACTTGATTTTTATATTTAGGTGCTCAATATTGGGTACATGTATATTTACAATTGTTATATGCCCTTACTGAATTGACCTCTTTATCATTATATAAAGACCTTTTTTGTCTCTCTTCACAGTTTTTGACTTAAAGTCTATTTTATCTTATATAACACAGTTATTCCTGATTGCTTTTGGTTTCCATTGCATGAAGTATCTTTCAGTGCATGTGTCCTTACAGGTGAAGTGAGTCTCTGTAGGCAGCATATAGTTGGGTCTTAATTTTTTTTAACCATTCAGCCACAATATGTCTTTTGATTAAGAAACTTAATACATTTGCAGTCAAGGTGATTATTAATAGTAAGGACTTATGACTACTATTATGTAAATTCCTTTTTAGCTGTTTTGTAAATCTTTTGTTCCTTTTTTCCACTCTTACCATTTTTCTTTTTGGCTAAGCGATTTTCTCTAGTATGTTTTGATTCCTTGCTTTTGTGTGTGTATCTACTATGGGTTTTTGTTTTGTGGTTACCATGAAGCTTACAAAAATATCTTACGGTTGTAACAGGTAATTTTAAGGTGATAATAACTTAATTTTGATAATTAAAAAAAGCTCTACATTTTTGTTCCACTCACCACCCACCTCCCAACATTTTGAATTTTTGATGTCACCATTAACATCTTTTACATTGCATATCCCTTAAAAACTATTGCAATTATTTCATTTGAAATTGTTTTGTCTTTTAACCTTCAAACTAAAGATATAAGTGATTTGTAGACCACAATTATAGTATTAGAATATTCTGAATTTGACTATGAGTTTTATGCTATTAGATGTTTTTGTATAACTCATTAGTGTCCTTTTCCTTTAGCTTGAAGAACATCCTTTAGGATGTCTTTTTAAAAATTATTTATTTATTTCTTTACTTGAGATGGAGTCTTGCTCTGTCACCCAGGCTGGAGTGCAGTGGCATGATCTCGGCTCACTGCAACCTCCACCTCCTGGGTTCAAGTGATACTCTTGCCTCAGTCTCCTGAGTAGCTGGGATTACAGGTGCCCACCACTACTTATGAGTCAGATCTGGTGGTAAGAAATTCCCTCATCTTCTGTTTATCTGAGAAAGTCTCTCTCTCTTTCATTTCCTAAGGACAGTTTTGCTAGTTACAGTATTCATGTAAGGTAGAGTTCATGTAGGGTTTTTCTTTTTTTTTTTTTCTGTACTTTAAATATATGATCCTACTCTTTTCTGGCTCATAAGGTTTCTGCTGAGAAGTCTACTTCTAGGCCCATTTGAGCTCCTTTTTATGTTATGTTATTGCTTCTTTTCTTTTGCTGCCTTCAGGATCCTCTCTCTGCCTCTGATTTTTGACAGTTTGATTATAATATGTCTTGGGGTAGTCTTACTTGGATTGAATCTGATTGTACAGTTTTGATTTTCCTTTACCTGAATATTTTTATCTTTCTTCAGGTTTGGAAAGTTTTTTGCTATTACTTCCTTAAGTAAGTCTTCTATCCCTTTATCTTTCTCTTCTCCCTCTTGAACTCCAATGACTCAAACATTTTGCCCTTTTGATGCTGTCTCACAAATCCTGTGAGCCTTCTTCATTTCTTTTCATTCTTTTTCTTCTTTCTCCTATGACTATATATTTTCAAATAACTTGTTTCAAGTTCACAGATTCTTCCTTTTGCTTGATAATTCTACTGTTGATACTCTACATTGTATTTTTCATTTTTTTCATTGTATTTTTCAGCACTAGGATTTCTGTTTGATTTTTTTGAAATTATTTCAGTCTCTCTATTATATTTCCTTTTCTGACCACTTAATATTTTCCTAATTTCAGTGAATTGTTTCTCTGTGTTTTCTTGAACTCTGCTGAGCTTCTTTAAAACGGTTATTTTGAACTCTCGGTCAGGCTATTCAAACATCTCCGTCTTTGTGGTTGGTCACTGTCACTTTATTTTGTCTCTCTAGTGATGTCATGTTTACCTGATGGTTCTTGATCCTTGTGGCCATGCTCAATGTCTGTGCATTTGAAGAAGTAGGCACTTCATAGATTGACTCTGGGTGGGAATGCTTTCCAACAGTAAGCTTTTCCAGAGATCCTGGGAAGACCTACTGGCATGATCCCTATGCCCCAGATCACTGTGGCCATTGGAGCACTAGGAGCATCCTAAGCCTAGCACTACTATGGCCAGGCTGGAATCCCTTGGCCACGAGATTGGTTTGGTGTTGGAGTTCACCCAATACCATGTAGCCACTGAGGTATGCCTACCTCTGAGGTTTGTTCAGAGACCAAGGACACTGTAGTCAGCTGACAGTGATACACAGTGCTGATTGAGTTTGTCTCACATGGGTTATGGGTTCCCACCTGGTGCTAGGGTGGGTCTGGTGTCCACAGGCACCAGTCTGCTGTCAGCGGTCATCGGAGTCTTCCCAGTGCTGCATTTTACTCTGGTGGGTCCAGTGCTGGGGTCCAAGGCAAAGTTCCATGTTTATTTTCCCTCTTTCCCCCAAGTAGACAGTATTTCTCATCACACTGTGCTATCTAGAATTGGGTAAGAAGTGACACAAGTAATTTAAAACTGTAATTTTAAATTTACAAGAGGTTGTAATTAAAACCTCTTCAATATATCTTTTCTTATTAATACACTTATAACTAGGCACTGTGTTCTCTCACTTGGTTTCTTTAGCTCTTGTTAAGGTATTTTCATGTGTAAATAGTTGTTCAAATTGATGTTTATATAGGGGAATGATTGCTAAAGAGTTCTATTCCACCTTCGTGCTCCACCGTCCAACCAATCTATTGATTTAAAATAAAAGCGTTAAGGCAATTTTACAAAGAACTACAAGTTATTCAACAACACATGATGGAACAACTGGTTATACATATGCAAAAAAATGAACTTCAACCCTTTACACATACACAAAAAAATTACCTATAATTGGATTACTGGCTTAAATGCAAAAGTTGAAACTGTAATACCCCTAGAAGAAAATATATAAGAGCATCTCTGACTTTGACACAGGCAAAGATTTATTGGGACATAAATAGAACAAACCATGAAAGAAAATTTGATAAATTGAACACTAACAAAATTTAAATATTTTGCTTTTAGAAAGATATCATTAAGATAATGAAAGACAAAACACAGAGTAAAAGAAAATATTTGCAATATACATATCTAACAAAAGACTGCTATGTAGAATATGTAAAGAACTGTTACAATTCAATAACTTTAAAAATCAATTAAAATCTGGGCAAATAATTTGAACAGACCCCTCATGAAAAATAAAAAGATATTAAAATGGTCAATAGATTCATGCAAAGATGTTCAATATTAGTAACCTTAAAATAAATGCAGATATAAAACATAGTGAGATAATGATTACATACCTACAAGTATAGCTAAAATTAAAATGACCAATAATAAATCCTGGCAAAAATGTGGAGAAGTTAAAACTCTCATACATTACTAGTGGGAATGTAAAATAATATAAATTACACTGGTAAATTTCTGGCAGTTTTTTTTTTTTCAAAATTCAAACATGTGCCCATCATATTATCTGTTCATTCCAACTTTATCTGAGAGAAATGAAAACATGTCCACAGAAGACTTATGCATGAATGTTCATAGTGGCCTTATTTGCAAATATTTATTCAAAATTGCCAAAAACTGGAAACAACTCAAAGGTCAATTAATAGTTATTCAGTTATCTATACAAAGGAATACTACTCAACAGCAAAAAAGAAAACACAACATTGACAAATATCAAAATCATTCTACTAATTGAAAGTACAAGATATGCACAAAAGAATGCATACTACATACTACAAAAAATACTGCTACTAATATAAAATGCTAAGTAATCTCTGGTGACAAAGAACAGATCAGTGATTGCCTGCAAATGAGGGTGAAGGCAGGAACGGACTAAAGGTACATGAGAAATATTTTGAAAAATGATGAAAATGTTTTGTATCTTGTTTGTGGTGATGATTCACAGGTATATACAACTGCCAGAATTTATTAAATTACACATTTTAAAGTGATGCAATTAATTGTACATAAATTATTCTTCCATAAAGCTGAAAGGAGATAATGAAAAACAGCATCAGAAACATTAGGTTTTCACACACATAACATTAGAATACGCTTCTACACAAATAAGCACAAAACTAAATACAAAGATATTTCACACTGAAAATAATGTTTTAAAAAAAATTTCTGTCTAAGTCAAAATCATCAGTAGAAGGAAGAATGCTTTCATGATTTTACTACTAGCGAAACCTCTTACTCACTTTGAGCACCAGAAGTTTCCTTTCCCAAATCATCATCGTCCTATGCCTGAGCAAGCATATACACCCACACATAGAAACAGGCATGACGCTGCAAACCCACACTTCATGGAGGTTTCCTCCAGTGAAAAAAATAAAAGGCTCTCAGAAACAGCACATGATTTTCTTGTCATGTTAAGCAGTTTTTATTTAATGTAAAATGCTGTGCTCTGCATGCCCTACTCTCTAAAAAAACTTAGACATTTCTGAAACATCACCATTCCTGTTAAAAACCCCTAATTCGGTAACTATTACTAACCAAAAGAGAGCGAGTATTATGCCATACTTAAATAGTTAACATTGTTGCTAATACTCATGTATTATTTCTAATGTATGGAGATGGAAATTTAAAAAGATGTTCTGCCCTTTCCTTCAGTTGCAGGTCTTCTGGAGGAATACAAACAGGTAAGTTAGGAGTCTGATAAATGAACTTCAAACTGAAACTCAACTTGGGGCAAAACTGTGGACCAACTAATGTGGTTATGACTTTATCAGGTAACTCTATTAGCTGCAAAAGAGAATCGTGTATAATGGTTTATTTTGACATTTCTATGGACATTTCTTTATAGGACTTGGGGTCTCTATGCTGGTACTGAGCTAAGTAGAATTCATTCTAATTGCTTATTATAAACTTTACTGTTATTTAAATTTTAATGAATTTACTACAGTACTTGTTGGAAGGAAGAACAATTAAGATAATATGCTGTGAGACGTGTGAGGGAGAATGTTTTCATTTGAAAACCATGTTGTATTTCATACTGTTACAATGGCAAACATTAATTTTCCAGGAAATTCATACTAAAGGTTTCTGTGTTCTACTGACAGTACTTCAAAAATTAGAACACAAAATTAATATACAATGAAAACTAAAAATATCATGGCATTTTGCTTGAGGAAACCAAATAAAATTATTTCACTCTACATTTGGTGAGTCAAGCTTTTAACCCTTGAAGTCTATTTTCTTTCAAACTTCAACAAGTCTTGAAGTTTCAAAGTTTCTTTCAAACTTCAATAAATCTTCAAAGTTATTATAACGAATGTAGAGATGAACCACTATGAATTATGCATGGATTAAGCATTAAATAATTTCTAATGGCTTGAAAATATGACTTTTACTTCTTCTTTTCTTGCTTCTTTCTTAGATCTTTTTAGATAACTAAATGAATTACATCCTCTCATTTTCCCTTCAGCAAAACATGTACTATCATTTTTGGTTTTGGGAGTATTTTTTTGAGGCAATTACTGTCACAAACTCCAAAACTAGTTAATGAAGACAAACATATTCCCTAACCTAAGGCAGATGTTGTACAAATGTGTATCACTGATCATAAAGGACAACATGTTCAATGGATATGTAGACATTGAATACATATGCACATTAACATATGCAAAGATATGTACTAGGATACTAATTCTAGCATTGTTTTCCAAAAAATCTGAAAACAGTTTTGAAATTGTAGTTTAAAAAAACTGAAAACAACCAAAAAGTTTATCTGTAGGGGCCTAATTAAATGTTATCAAATAATATATAAGAAGAGCTTTGAAAACCACAAAATATCATTAAATTGTCATTTTTGAATGCTTATAAATGAAGATGCAATGCTAAGTTCTTTACCTGCATCATTGGACTTAATCCTTATTGCCACCCCAGACACTAGGTGAGGGATTATAGGTAAAATCTCCAAATTTTATTATTAATTGGCAGCTAGTTTTTTTTTAAAAATTACACACTCAGCTAAAAGTGTCTGTAAACCCATGGGCTGCCAAACAGCAGTCTCTGATGTTAGAGAAAAGGCCAAAACTAGAGCCTTGCAAACATTTATAACTAGAGATCTCTTGGAGGCATTGCACTTAACAAAAACAATGAAGAAAAGTAGGATGTA
This sequence comes from Chlorocebus sabaeus, assembly GCF_047675955.1. Lineage (NCBI taxonomy): Eukaryota > Metazoa > Chordata > Mammalia > Primates > Cercopithecidae > Chlorocebus > Chlorocebus sabaeus. The sequence goes on from NC_132925.1 coordinate 32,720,884, forward strand.
AATGCAGTGCCATAAAGCCGAGTGATATGGTTTGGCTGTGTCCCCACCCAAATCTCATCTTGAATTCCCATGTGTTGTGGGAGGGACCTAGTAGGAGGTATTTGAATCACGGGGGCAGGTCTTTCCCATGCTGTTCTCATGATAGTGAATAAGTCTCACAAGATCTGATGGTTTTAAAGACAGGAGTTTCCCTGCACAAGCTCTCTTCTCTTGTCTGCTGCCATGTAAGATGTGCCTTTCACCTTCCACTGTTATTGTGAGGCCTTCCCAGTCACATAGAACTGTAAGTCCATTAAAACTCTTTCTTTTGTAAATTGCCTGGTCTCAGGTATGTCTTTATCAGCAGTGTGATAACAGACTAATACAGTGAATTGGTACCAGAAAAGTGGGGCACTGCTGAAAAGATACCCCAAAATGGCAAACCGACTTTGGAACTGAGTAGCAGGTAGAGGTTGGAAGAGTTTGGAGGGCTCAGAAGAAGATAGGAAAATGTGGGAAAGTTAGGAACACCCTAGAGATTTGTTGAATGGCTTTGGCCAAAATGCTGATAATGATATGGACAATGAAATCCAGGCTGAGGTGGTCTCAGATGGGGATGAGGACCTTGCTAGGAACTGGAGCAAAGGTGACTCTTGTTATGTTTTAGCAAAGATGCTGGCAGTATTTTGCCCCTGCCCTAGAGATTTGTGGAACTTTAAACTTGAGAGAGATGACTTAGGGTGTCTGGTAGAAGAAACTTCTAAGCAGCAACGTATTCAAGATGTGACTTGGGTGCTGTTAAAGGCATTCAGTTTTGTAAGTGAAGCAGAGCACAAAAGTTCAGAAAATTTGCAGCCTGACAGTGTCATAGAAAAAAAAATCCCATTTTCTGAGGAGAAATTCAAGCCAGCTGCAGAAATTTGTATAGGTAACAAGGAGCTGAATGTTAATCCCCAAGACAAGGTGGAAAATGTCTCCTGGGCATGTCAGAGGTCTTCACAGCAGCCCCTCCCATCACAGGCCTGGAGGGTAAGGAGAAAAAATGGTTTTGTGGCCAGGTCCAGGATCCCCATGCTGTGTGCAGCCTAGAGACTTGGCCCCTTGTGTTCCAACTGCTCCAGCCACGGCTGAAAGGGGCCAACATACAGCTCAGGCTGTGGCTTCAGATGGTGCAAGCCTCAAGCTGTAGCAGCTTTCATGTGGTGTTGAGCCTGCCAGTGCGTGGAAGTCAAGAATTGGGGTTTGGGAACCTCCACCTAGATTTCAGAGGATATATGGTAATGCCTGGATGTCCAGGCAGAAGTTTGCTGCAGTGGCAGGACTCTCATGGAGAACCTCTGCTAGGGCAGTATGGAAGGGAAATGTGGGGTTGGAGCCCCTACACAGAGACCCTACTGAGGCACTGCCTAGTGGAGCTGTGAGAAGAGGGCCACTGCACTCTAGACCCCAGAATGGTAGATCCATTGACAGCTTTCACTCTGCCCCTGGAAAGGCCACAGACACTCAACACCAGCTCATGAAAGCAGCTGGGAGGGTGACTGTACCCTGAAAAGCCACAGGGACTGAGCTGCCCAAGACCATGGGGACGCAGCTCTTGCATCAGCATGACCTGGATGAGAGACATGGAATCAAAGGAGATCATTTTGGAGCTTTAAGATTTGACTGCCTTGCTGAATTCTGGACTTGCATGGTGCCTGTAGCCCCTCTGTTTTGACCAATTTCTCCCATTTGGAATGACTGTATTTACATAATGCCTGTACCCCCATTGTATCTAGGAAGTAACTAACCTGCTTTTGATTTTACAGGCTCATAGGTGGAAGAGACTTGCCTTGTCTCTGATGAGACTAAACTGTGAACTTTTGAGTTAATGCTGAAATGAGTTAAGACTTTGGGGAACTGTTGGGAAGGGATGATTGATTTTGAAATGTGAGGACATGAAATTTGGGAGGGTCCAGGGGCAGAATGATATGGTTTGGCTGTGTCCCCAACCAAATCTCATCTTAAATTCCCACGTGTTGTGGGAGGGACCCAGTGGGATGTATTTGAATCATGGTGGCAGGTCTTTCCCATGCTGTTCTTGTGATAGTGAATCAGTCTCACGAGATCTGATGGTTTTAAAAATGGGAGTTTCCCTGCACAAGCTCTATTCTGTTGTCTGCAGCCATGTGAGATGTGCCTTTCACCTTCCACCACTATTATGAGGCCTTCCCAGCCACATAGAATTATAAGTCCATTAAACCTCTTTCTTTTGTAAATTGCCCAGTCTCAGGTATGTCTTTATCAGCAGTGTGAAAACGGACTAATAAACCAAGTAAAGAATAGGTTTCAAGACAGGAACAATCAAGAATAAAACATATGCAGAACAGTCTTAACCTAAGAATTAAGAAGCTTTATGATTTGGTAGCAAAAAGGTCGTCAGTGACCTTAAGATCTGAAAGAGAGTAAGTTTAACAAAGAAGTGCAACAGACACATGAAAAAATGCTCATCATCACTAGCCATCAGAGAAATGCAAATCAAAACCACAATGAGATACCATCTCACACCAGTTAGAATGGCGATCGTTAAAAAGTCAGGAACAACACGTGCGGGAGAGGATGTGGAGAAATAGGAATGCTTTTACACTGTTGGTGGGACTGTAAACTAGTTCAACCATTGTGGAAGACAGTGTGGCAATTCCTCAAGGATCTAGAACTAGAAATACCATTTGACCCAGCCATCCCATTACTGGGTATATACCCAAAGGATTATAAATCATGCTGCTATAAAGACATATACACAGGTACGTTTATTGCAGCACTGTTCACAATAGCAAAGGCTTGGAACCAACCCAAATGTCCATCAATGACAGACTGGATAAAGAAAATGTGGCACATATACATTCTGTGCATGGAATACTATGAAGTTCCATGAAAAAAGGATGAGTTCATGTCCTTTGTAGGGACATGGATGCAGCTGGAAACCATCATTCTCAGCAAACTATCGCAAGAACAGAAAACCAAACACCGCATGTTCTCACTCATAGGTGGGAATTGCACAATAAGAACACTTGGACACAGGAAGGGGAATGTCACATACCAGGGTCTGTTATGGGGTGAGGGGAGGGGAGAGGGATAGCATTAGGAGATATGCCTAATGTAAATGATGAGTTAATGGGTGCAGCACACCAACATGGCACATGTATACATATGTAACAAACCTGCACATTGTGCACATGTACCCTAGAACATCAAGTATAACAAGAAAAAAAAAAAAGAAGTACAAGTGGAAACCAGATTGAAAGGGGCTGATCAGAGGTAATGGAGTCAACAAATGTAGACTTAAGTCTTTCAAGAACGCTGACCTTGAAAGAATGGGAGAAATGACACTGGTTTCATCCTTTCGTGTTAAACTTGAAAGACAGAGCGAGATGGAGCAACATCAGGAACTATGACGGATCAAGAAGATATTTAACAGGCCAGGTGTGGTGGCTCACGCCTGTAATCCCAGCACTCTGGGAGGCCAAGGCAGGCGGATCACCAGGTCAACAGATGAAGACCATCCCAGCCAACATGGTGAAACCCTGTCTCTCCTAAAAATACAAAAATTAGCCGGGCATAGTGGTACGTGTCTGTAGTCCCAGCTACTCGAGAGGCTAAGGCAGGAGAATTGCTTGAACCCAGGAGGCAGAGGTTGCAGCGAGCCAAGATCGCACCACTGCACTCCAGCCTGGTGACAGAGTGAGACTCTGCCTCAATAGAAAAAAAAAAGATTTAATAATAGAGGGGAACACAGCACATTCATAGACAGAAAGAGGGAGAGCCAGAAGTTACAAGAATGAGGAAGCTAACTGGTCAAGCGGGATCCCAGAGGTACTAGAAGGAATGAGACCAAAAGCAGGTTTGCTTTTGAAAAGGTTGATATTTCATCTCTAAGAGGGGAACAAAAAGTTAAGAATTATTACAGACACAAGAAACATTTTGAGGGAGCAGGTTAACAAACACTTGTTAGTACCTACTTAGTGGCAAGTAGCTCAGCAGAGTTTAGGAAATGGCAGCTTGAATGAGGCAAGGTCCCTGCTCTCAGAAACCTTACCATCTGTGGACATTAAAGAAGTCCACACTGGACAATGGTAAATCAGGAGGTAAGCAGCTGTCTGCAAAGGACATGAGGATAGTTTGGGTGGTGAGGAAACTAGAAAAGACTCAGAGCAGTGTTCTGAACCCTGGCACCCATCAGAACACCCTGAAAAGACTTGTGAAAGTCTAGATCCCTATATACTAGAAAAGTCTGATTATGCAGGCTTAAGCGCTATAGGCAATCTTAGGCTCTATAGGGAATTCTGTCTGGCAACTACCTTAAAATTACTGGTTTAGAACCATCCCTGGGGAACAACTAGGGAAGAGCCAATTAAAGATAAGTAGGATAATTTTGTGAAGAATTAAAATAGCTAGATTTTATTATTGGGGACCTGTAAACATTTACCATTTGGACATTTTCTTTCAAGAAATTAGCAGCACCACAAAATGAATCATATAAGCAGATATTCTCATATTATGTAGTGGATAAACCTTTTAGGAAAAGGTAGCATTCATGGTAAAGTAACAAAATGGCAGAGAAAAAGAAGAAATTACTAAACTAAAACTACATAAACACATACTGGTTGGAAAAATATTTCTTCAAAATCATTGAAATTTCTCAAATAATATCCTTTAAATACACTCAGGTTTCCCCTATGTTGGTAGAAAAAAAACCAAAAAACTTTATTAGATGCTACTTCCTCTTCTAGCTAGGATCCCTTCTCCTTTCTTCACTGCCTAACTTCTAGAATGAGTGGTCTGTGCCCACAGCCTCAATTTCCTTCCCACCCACTCCCTCCTCAATACCAGCAATCTCGCTGCTCCAACATCTATCTACTCAAACTGCAATTTTCAAGGTCACCAGCCCTTTTATAGTCAAGCTTTTGGCCTCTTTTCAGTGCTGGTGTTCCTAAGTTGTTGGTGGATTTTAATACAATTAACCACTTTCCTCTCCTTCTAAAACCCCTTTCCTAGCCTTCCCACTTACACCCATGCATTCCCTTCTCTGTCTCCTTCCTTATCTTCACTGCCTCCTCCCATATCTTTTCTGCAAGCTATCTTTCTCCTTGGGCATCCTAATGTCAGTATTCACCAAAGTCTCAGCTGCTTTTTCTCTTTACACTTTCTCTCCTCTTGCTCCTCAATCCCTTGAACTTCAACTAAATCTCTACACAGGTGATTTCCTCTTGGTTTCACCACTCCAGTCACAGTTTAGCTCCCTCTGTCCTTCAGTAAGCCTGTTTGACCTGCCTGGAATGTTCATCCCTCAACTCTTCTTACCTCGCTGTTTCTCTTCATCTTCATCTTAAATATTTCTTCCTTGGAGAAGCCTAACTTGATCCTCAAACCAGATTAGACTCACCGATTACACATTTCTATGTCACCCTATATTTATCCTTACGCACTTGCACATTATTTATTTGCAGTAATTGATTTAATATCTGTCTTTCCCAGCAGATTTAAACTCCATGAGAGCAGGACCTGTGTCTGTCTTGATCAAATGTCCACAGCATGAAGCACAGTGACTGATACATGACAGACACTCTAAATTACTGGTTGACAGAATAACCCGCCCACATTTTAGCTTTGACTTATTTTTCCTAAGCAAAAATCTCAAACATTTAGCTAAAATTTATCCCCACTTGAATACTTGCTGTCATTTCAAATGTATCACATCTAAAAGTCATAGATTTCCTCCCACACACTTGCCCCATCCCTTTGCCCTCTAATTTTTGTACTATGAAGGTGTTCAAAACTCAGCTCATACCCCAGAAAGCTGTGTGATATGATTAGCAATCCCACATACACGCTCGGGCTTTATTTGTCTCATGTATAAAATGAAAGATTTTTAATTAGAAGGTTTCTAAAGTACTTCCTTTCTGAAGGCTTTATACTTCTTAATAGTGTCATACATCTCCTTCATTTCACAAATGAGGAAATTACTGTCAAAAGAAGTTAAGCAATTTCTAAAGATGAAACGGCTAGTGGTTAGAATTACATAACTGATCTTTAGAACCAACACAGAGTTATATTCGTATTAGAAATTGGTATCTATTGGTATCTAAATTCGTATCTAGAAATTTTACTAGAAATTGTGGAAAAGAAGAATGAAATTTTATTGAGAAAAGTGAAATGTACCAAAATATCCAATGCATGGATAAAATTTAGAAAGCAAAAAGGCATAATAATATATTCAATCTTAACATCCAAAACAATATAACCATTAAGTCAATATTAGTTGTAAAAATACAACAATATTGTTGTAAAAATACAATAATATTTTAAAATATGTATATTTGAAGAAAGTTTCACTTCTTTATGGGCCAGTGAGTTTCCACAGGTAAGAACTATAAATTGTGGACAAAATATAAAAACAACTACCCGAGGTTACTGGAAAGTGGAGGAAGCAGAAAAATTCGCGAATGGTGTCAATGTTTGGAAGAAGGAAATAAGGACTCAGAGTTGTGGGTGTAGGTTCCCATTATTTCCTCATTTTTACTGATGTTAGCCCCAGAGAGGGCTGCAGATGATACCACAGTAGGCAGCTAAAACTAATAGAAAACCCACAGTTTTCTGAAGAACCAGCAGGCAGATTTTAGAGCAATCTTACTCTCTGAAAAGTGATAGAGTCAGAGTAAATGAGTTCCAAATTCTGCATACACTCTACGCATATCTCTGATGACTCTAAACCACACATTGCAGGTCACGGTCAAAGCAAATTAGCTACCTGTAAAAGAACTGAGATTTGAGATACTGTTCAAGGGGTAGAGTTTGCAGTTTGAGTCCAACCAAGTAAAATATCAACACAGTAATATAACAGAATCTGTGTAACATTCAAAACCCAAATAAAACTATTTAATTACAAAGAACAAAGAAAATGTGGCCCATTCTTAGGAGAAAATACATTAAGGGACACCAACAACTTCAAGCTGACCCAGACACTCGAATTCTCAGACAAGAGTCTTAAAGCAACATTCAGCTATGCTTGGTGACATAAAGAAAAATATACTCACGATGAATGAATAAAAACACAGAAAAATCTCAGCAGAGAAAAAAGAAACTTTTAACAAATAAATGGAAATCTTAAAATAGAAAAATACAATATTTACAGAAGAATGGAGAGGAGAAAGGAAATTATAATTGTCAGTGAACTTGAATATATAGCAATAGAAATTATTCAATCAAAAGAACAGAAAGATAAGATATTGGAGAAAATATATATAAAAAGAAAACTAAGAACTAAGAGAACTCCTCACTAGCAGACCTACACTACTAGCAACAATAACAGAAATTATTCAGGATGAAAGAAAATAATACCAGGTAGAAACTTGGAAATTCAAGAAGGAATTAAGAGTATTAGAAATGACAACTAGAGTGGACATAATATGTGCCACCAACAATTGTCTTTGACTTTTTGTTCCTGTCACTAGGATCACTGTCAGCAGACAGTCTTCAGTTTTCAGCCTCTCCAGGGATGACTTCAGTTACTTTGACCAAAGTCAGACCCTTTCCAGGGGAGCCCATATCCAGTGACTGATTTAGATGGAGATATAAAGGACCAGCCATTTTTATTCAATGCAGGGCCTCTCTAAGGCCACTCTAGCTCCTGAGCTGTGGGGTCAGGTAAGGGTGTCAGTTGGTTGAGATTGCAGGTAGACTTCTCCCTCTGCTCACAAGCATCCTGTACACAAAACTCTCAGAGTCTAATTTCTAAGAGAACCTGCGACAGTATCAGTAAGTCAACGTAGCAGAGATTTTTAAAGAAAATTATTTCTTCGAAAGTGGAAAAACTGGCCAGGTACAGTGACTCATGCCTGTAATTCCAACACTTTGGGAGGCCAAGGCAGGAGGATCACTTGAATCCAGGAGTTCAGGACCAGCCTGGGCAACATGGGAAAACCCTGCCTCTACAAAAAATACAAAAAAAAAAAAAAAAAAAAAAATTAGCCTGGCATGGTGGTGCACATCTGTAGTCCCAGCTACTTGGGAGTCTGAAACAGGAGGATCACCTGAGACTAGGAGGTCAAGGCCGCAGCAAGCCATGATTGCACCACTGCACTCCAGCCTGGGTGACAGGTAGAGTGAGACCCTATCTCAAAAAAGAAATGGAAAAACTTTTAGCCCTGCTTTAATCCTGGAACTCTTTGGTATCGCTTTCCTTAAATACAAACCAGATTTTGGTCTTAGAATGGGGTCTAGGCATATAAATTCTAGTGAGAAAAACTCTGAAGTTGCTTGCTTAGTGTCAATGCATGAACAATGTCATTTCTTCCTGGGAAAAAAAGGGCTGATTGTGACTGTGCCTATTCTATGAATTACATAAATCAGTGAGATTTATTACTATTATTATTATTTAAAAAGTAATGATTGTTGACTTGATTCTTAGGGGGTACTAGCATCATACAGTCCAAAGCTATTTTATAACCACAGATCTGCTCCCAAATTCCAATCAGGAATTGACAAATGTATGTGAGTGACAATAAGGGAGAAGATGCAAAAATGTGTTGAGGGTTACTACATTTTAATCAATGTACAGGTTAATTTTTCAGACACAACATAAAATCAAACAACAACTGGGTCATTTGATTAACTAAACACCATTAACTGAAATATTCATGACCTTACTGGGAGGAAATTTATCTACTGTAAACTCTCTCATTTGTTCCCATTACCTTATTGCCATCCTCAACCTATTAGCATCCCTATATGTAATGTCTCATCTTAATCTTCAATTTCAGAAGAGTATCTCCTCCTACACGAAGTTAAGCACTCAACTGATACTCCACTTTGGCTCCCTTCCTGTCTCTTCTCAGATCTTCCTATCTTTTATAGACTGGAAAGAGATAAGTATGGTTCTTAGAGCCCAAATCCAAATATCTCTAGTGCTTATTCTTTTTTTTTTTTTTTTGTCCCTATGTTTATTCTGTTTGTGGGATGGATCATCTACTTCATGAATGATTCACAAACACTGGAGTTTTCTATACAGTCATCCCTCAGTGTCCTTAGGGGATTAGTTCTAGGACCCCCAGAGATAACAAAATTCAAGGATGCTCAAATCCCTAATATAAAATAGTGTAGTATTTCATATAACCTGTGCACAATCTCTCATATACTTTCATCTCTGATTGCTTATAATACCTAATACAATGTAAATAATATACAAGTAGCTATTATACTGAATTATTTAGGAAATGACAACAAAATCTGTACATGTACAGTACTAATGAAATCATCTATTTTTTCCCTTTATATTTTCAACAGAAGTTGGTTGAATCCAGGGATGCAATACAGAGGGCTGACTGTATTTCCAAGTATCTGCAGGAATTTTCCTCCTACTTGTCCTCCCTTCCTATACTGAACTTAACATCTTCCTCCACAACGTAACTCCCTTCTCAGTCACATATATATCTCAGTGGCAACACATAACTTTTTTCAAATGAGAACCCCAGGGTAGAAGCTCTTGACTCATGTTTCAAAATAAATATTTTACCTAGTGCCACTGCCACTCAATGGGACACTGTTATCACATTATTCTCCAAAACTCCTATTCAATTATAAAGTTTCCTGTTCACCAAAGAACAGATGGCTCCTCATTGTCTACTGACTAATACCCAGGTTCTTTTATTGAGCTATTAAGGACCCCCAAAATCCAGCCTTAATTCCTACTATCATTTAACACACAATCTCTGTTCCTGCAAGCTACGGCTCTTTCTCTCTCTCTGAAGCACCTTGTATTTGCACATGCTACACATCCCATCCTTCCAATTCCTTTTTCTGCATTTCCCCATTTATCCAAACCTGTCATTCAAAGTCTAGCTCAAGACCCATCTCCACAAAATCTTCCACAACTCCAACCCACTGTAATTTCTCCCTGCTTTAGATTTGTCCTAGTTTCATATACAATTTCAAGATTTACTGATTTTAAATGTTCACCAATTGTTTCATCTTACCTTTGTCTTTCTAATTTAGATTGCTAATAACTTTTAGGCACTATTCTACACACACACACACACACACACATACACACATTAATAAGGACTTTTAATTAATTAATTGCTTAAGCATGAACATTTAGAGAAAAACACACCTATAAAGTATTATAACGTAAATTCTCAAATACTGCAAACTAGAAAAGGAAGATGGGACTAAAATTATTAATAAGGACAAAACCCTTCTTTTGCACAATTGTTTTTAATCTTTTTCCATTGTTTGTAAATCTGCCAAAGCTACCTTAGAGCCCTGTCTTAATTTTTATCTCCTCTTGTTGTTACTGTCTGTCCTCTAGTGGAAGACAACAATAAGTGAATAAAAATTAGCCCAAAGAAGGAAAGAAGTGGAGGGTTTCTTTTTAGTAACTCATAATCACAAAATCAGTAGCTTTTATAAAAGATGGAATAATTTTAATTGGAACACCAGAATATAATTTGAACACATACAAAAAAATCTAGAAGACAATAGGGCTAAAAGAAGGAGGAAGAAGTGGCACTGGGTATGGGGAGTGCCCAGGAAGGGGACCAGGTACAAGGTTGGGAATATTCCTCTAATGTGCACAATTTAGTTTGTTTTTATTTTTCCCCTCAGGTTTTTTTCTGGATAAATCTTGTTTACTAACTACCAAGCTGCTTGAAGTTATAAGCAAATAAGTAAACAAAAATAGGGAAGCCAAATGAATACTATGTTTTACATTTAAATCATTAGCTCCCTTGTTCCTTTGTGAATTTATCTTGTACAAAGCGAGTTCTTTCTGTTTGGCAATATTAATAACATAGCAGTTTTAGCAATAAAGACATAAAGTCATTTCCCCAAGTGGTATGCTTCTCATTATTCTAAATCATGTCATGGTAAACCTATCACACCAAATCACTACATGTAAAGTAATATTTTTTTTACATCTTGATATTAAACATTTAATAACTTTACAATAACATAAGCATAGACTTCATGATCTGATATACGTAGTCTTTTCTAGTTGTGTTCAGAAATAGTTTTAAAATTTAAACTTTTCAACCTTTAAAATTGAAAATTATAAATTTTGTTTTAATCATTTTTTTTTTCCTTTTCCCAGAAGTAACAGTGCAATGTGACATAAACAGCTCTTGCCTATCTGGCTGCCCCAGCCAAGCTGGGTCCTGCACAAGTTTCTATAAGAGCTTTCTACAACAAGATCTCAACTACTGAAAGGTTCAGATCACTCGACTTTTTTAGGTGAGGAACAGTCTATTAAGGCTAAAAGCATCGGCTTGACTTTTTTCACTGATGCTCTTCGGTGAAAAGCACAATGGTTAAATAATGAGGAAAATTGCCCACTCAAATGTTTAGTGTTGCTTACTGATGCATATCATTGCTGATTGTGATTCTGCCGCACACTAGTCATATCTAACCTTGGGCAAATTATTTTACCTCTCTACGCCTCCGTTTCTACCTTTGTAAAATGGAGAGGTGTCTTCCATGTCTAATTCACTGGGTTGCTGTGTAGATCAAAGGGGGAAAAGCATGTGAAAATTCTCAATAGAAAGGTGCAGTCATAGAGTCTAGTTATTTTGCATGTGCTCACTAGTAAGATTAACACGTGGAAAGCAGATTTTTTGCTGGAAGTCATTCAGAAATTAGGAAAAATACCTTTTCTTCTTTCAATTATCAAATTATAACATTTAAAACAAACTACACTCTTCCCTTGCAGCTGCTCCGTCTACTAAAAGTGAAACCTGAAAACTCCCTCCCACACCAACTCCTAACCTTCTACAGTGAAACCAGGACACCCCCACAGTGGCCCAAGTTCTCTATAACTTCTATAGGAACCTAGATGTTGAAGAGTGTGTTCTCTAACTCGTAGTGTCTCTTACAGCCCACACATCTTGAAGATAAATACAGACATACATCACAGACACACCACTGTAACTGTAAGCATATTATATTTTTTAAGTGCCTAATCATCGAAAGTGACAGAAAGCAATAAACTGTCCTAATCTATGCTACTGGCAATGTGGCCCTAATTGAGTTAGGGTTCTTATTTTTTAAGAAAAAATTTAAGAGAGAGGAGGCTGGGTGCAGTGGCTTACACCTGTAATCCCAATGCTTTGGGAGTCTGAGGTGGGAGAATTGCTTGAAGCCAGGAGCTCAAGACCAGCATGAACAACATAGCAAGACTCTATCTCTATCAAAAATTTTAAAAATTAGCCAAGCATAGTGGTACATATCTGTAGCTCTAGACACTTGGGAGGCTGAGTGGGAGGACTGCTTGAGCCCTGGAGTTACAGGCTGCAGTGAGCCATGATTGCACCACTGCACGCCTGCCTGGGCAACAGAGCAAGATCCTGTCTCAAAAAAGGGGGTGGGGGCAGAGAATAAGATAAAGAGAACCTAAGTGCCTTTGATTGCTGCTAGTATGTATTTGATTTATCCTGCCTTGTTCAAAAAACAGGAGGAAATAAGGAAGTGGGCAGTAAGACAAATTATAGAGATCTGTATATTGTAGTAGGATACAAAGTAAAATAAGCAAGACACCAGAAAAAAGGATGATAAAGTAAACTAGATATGGGAGTAACCCGTATTTAGCAACCCCCTATAGCTATTATTGCAATTGATTTGCATTGCCCCAGAAGAAAGACAAAAAATAAACTCAGGAAGATCTGAGACCAGGTTTCTTACTGTTCTCCCAAAGAGAATTCAAACTTACCAGCCACTAAGAAGACAGCCAAAATCAACAGTAGCCCTAGGTTAGCAGTTCTCCAAGGGCAGAGCATTTCTGTTTTCTCTTTTTCTGCCCTTCACTCAGTACTTTTCCTCCACACAGGTACAGAAGGAACTGTGCGCATGGTGAGACCCTCTCTGGTCAACTTCTCGGTACAGGATACTCTTACTCCATCAACAGCAGGGCACTCCCTTCCTTCTAGACCATTCCTTCACGTCTATGTGGTTTAGCCTGATTAGTAACTTGGACGAACGAAGCTTTTCTCTGGAACTTGACACAGCAATAGATTTCCTGTATGAAGCCCTGAAGCAAAGACGGAGGAAGCAGATTGATTGAATTATCTCTCAGCTCATTGGTTCTCCTCTCACTTCTGCTGTACACAGATAAATTTTACAGTAAGGCACTGAACATGTCCAAGATAAACAGATTTTTCTAAACTTGTACCAAAGAGTAAAACAGAATATTATCTATTTTGGCCCATCCTTGTAAATTTCTCATTCATGATAACTTTTAGAGGCTTTCTCCAGGTTGAAGAGCTTTATGGCCTTAGTATTCAAGTCTGGAATACAGTATTTTTCCTTGAAAATTATTGCGTGAAATTACTGTCTATAATGGGAGTCAACACACAACCCTGTAAACATCATAAGTGTATTAGCTTCCTATTGCTACTGTAATAAATTACCATAAACTCAGTGGCTTAAGACAACATAACATTTATTATCTTACAGTTCTGGTGATCAGAAGTCTGAAATGGACCTTAGGGGACTAAAATCAAGGTGTTGGAAGGGCTGCACTCCATCTGCAGACTCGGGCAGAATTTGTTCCCTGTCTTTTCCAGCGACTTGAGAATGCCTGCATTTCTTGGCTTGTAGCTATATCATTCGGACCTCTGGTCCATTGTCACATCTCCTTCTCTGACTGTGACCCTTCTGCCTCTCTTTTGTAAATACCTTGGGATTATTTTCAGTCCACCCAAATAATCCAACATGATCTCCTAATTTCAAGATCCTTAATTTAATCACATCTGCAAAGTCCTTTTTGCCACACAAGGGAACATATTCACAGGTTTCAGTAATTCAGACATAGGTATCTACCTTATTGGGGGTGAGGGCATTCTGTTTAACAGAACTCAGTATTCATTGCCATTCAGTTTCACCTTTGGAGAATCAGACTGATCATTTTAACCAAATTACAAATAATCACCTATCTTTTAGTTGCTACACATCTGGAATTCAGACTTCCCCCACCAAAAACAAACAAACAAACAAACAAAAAAACCTCTTCCTTAATGTTGCTAGTTACTACGCTTTTAAGTTATGTCTGAGAGAGGGAAAAATATTCTGTGTGCTAAGAATTTTCTACCCCAAGGCAAAACTATACAGGAAGGGGAAGAAAACATTGCAAACAGGAAAAAGATAAAACAGCATGCATTTTTTTTTTCTCAGTTAGCAGTTTCATCTTCCTTCTTGCCAAACATTATAAATATTTTCCCCCTTCCCCTTCTCAAGCTTTTTTTTTCCAATTAATTAATTTGATGAAGACAGTGAAATCAGGTCCTTGAGGGCAAGGAACTCTTGAGGGTATGTGCTATGACAATGGGAAGACCATAACAAAAAATGTCTTCTCTTCTGTCTAATGTTTCACCAGGTGTTGGAAAATTAGTGAGAATACATCATTTAAAATACGGGTAACATTCTGGTTTTCCACCACATAGCAGTTAAAGTTGGCCGGGAGTAGTGGCTCATGCCTGTAATCCTAGCACATTGGGAGGCCGAAGAGGGCAGATTGCCTGAGCTCAGGAGTTCAAGACCAGCCTGGGCAACATGACAAAACTCCAAACTCCATCTCTACTTTAAAAAAAAAAAAAAAAATTAGCCAGGTGTGATGGCACTCATCTGTAGTCCCAGCTACTTGGAAAGCTGAGGCATGAGAATCGCTTGAACCCAGGAGGTAGAGGTTGCAGTGAGCAGAGGGAAGTTAAAGTTAAAATTCACACTGGTTTAGGATACAGAGAGACATAGGGTTAAGTTTCTGTTGTGTAATTACTACTCCAGTGATACTGGGAAAGTTTCTTACTCAAGTTTGTATCTGTTTATGTTATATTGACATTAGCTTTTTCTCATGTCATCAAAAATTCTGGGAGATCATTTATTTTAATATCTGCTCAGTGACATAGCCAAAACCAAACCACAGAAGGGCTAAATGGCCTAGGGCCTCAAAGCGATTTGTTGGCACAGCTGGGAATAAAATGTGTTATATTTTCTAGCCCTGTGTTCTTTTCACTCAGCTCCTCTACTTTGAAATTTCAGGCAACAACTTTCATAGACACACTCCAATGCACTTACCTGAGGTCAGACCACAATCTGCAATCAGCAGTTTAAGAATCAAGTGATGGGTATAAAAAACCATAAAATTCGCAAAATAGATTTGGCAGGATGACAGTTTCTCTCCCTGGTCCCTCATCCTCTCCACCCCCAAACCACACGCCTGTAACCTCTCAACTCCCACCTTCTACCTTTTATGGACCGTGAATGTTTAAAACAATAAAGGGACTAAAAGTTTGTTAACATAATCATCCACGACATGCCATGAAAGTCAGTATAATTAGAGAAAGATGTGTCTGGTAAATGCACCTCTCTAAAAAATCTAAAGGCCCCAAATTCTCCCTGGTTGGGTCCCTTGGGCACAGGACCCAGGAAGCAAAGCAAAAGAGTGAAAAAGGATCAAGAAACAGGTGTCGTTCAAGCCAAAAACCCAAATCTTTTACTCTACCAGTTTTCCAATTCTTCAATAATACCAGTTAAGAATCATAGCATAAGAGAAACAAACAGAACAATGTAATGCCAATTAATGTTGTAGCCAAAACAAAAAGACACAGAAGCTTTAGTAAATTAGAACTACTTTAGGCCATAATGCCCCCAAACCAGCATGGTTGGTTTACTCAATTTATTAACTGCAATAAACTGAAAATTGATGTAGGTACCTGTAAATGTTGTTGAAGTAAACTTCTTCCAATCAGGTGTATATCTTTCTCTCCAATGTCAGATTCAGACTTAGCCACACTGAAACCATTTAAGATGAAATGTTGCAGCCTTGCCCTTGGGATTCCTCCCCATTATGTAGGAGCTTTGCATGGCTCTTGAATACTTACTGCAAAGACTCTATGGACTTTTATTCCTGACTTCTTGTTCCCTGGACCCTTTGTTCCCCAGTACCACTGCCTACTCATTCACCTCTTATATTTGAGTCTTGACTGCCGAGAACTTCAGCACCTTCCTGCCCTTCCTACCATAGCTAAATTTTCTGGATGTGATTCTTGCAAAATGGGCCAATAACTACTTGCCTTGTCACTGTTACTTTTGGTGAACTCTCTGGCTTAGACATCTGGCCTGACTTACCCTTCTATACACATGCATGTGTGCACACACAAACATACACACACATACTCACACAAATATACTAGCTAAACACTTAGTCCTAATTCCCTCAATCTACTCTGTCCTGCTAGCCAAGTGGTAATATATCAATTTCACAGAGGTAAAAAGAACAATACCTAATAGTCTAAAGGATTTTAAGGGACTCAAACTCTAAAACACTCTACTCTTTACTTCCTCTCTGCCCCCTTGTACAATAACTACAGATTTGAATCTAATGAATTACCACAGAAATGCGATAATTCGACATACAATTGCATAAAAAGACAGCTTTCCTGGCCATATTCCATTTTCTATTTTCCAATTCACCTCTCTGTAACCTTCATTGACCCATGCTCTCAAGGCTCATCTGAAATCCTGTATCTTCCTCCATGGACAATCATTAAATGGACTAAATGGTAACTTAAAAGAGCCTCAAAAAATGCATATTTCTATTTTTATACCTACTATTATATTGATTTTTCTTGACATTTTTTATTCCTAATATATGGCTGATCTATGTCACATGCATAAAAATTATTCTTAAAAAGAAAAAATATATCATATTGGAATTTATGATTATTTTTTCATTATAATTTTACAGATTATACAAAAAGGAAAATTGAGAAATAGATGTTTGAAAATCAAATGTGTACAGTATCAAAATAAGCAAAATCAGAGTAGAGAAATTAGTAACCACATTTTATATTTAGCTAAATATTAACTGTAAATCTCACTGGTCAGATCCATAGCAAATACTTGTCAAGCCCTAAGCTTAATACCCTGGTCTTGTTCTAAGCAGTTTATAAATATTACCTAATTTAATTATCTCAACAATCCTATATAGTAAATACCATTTACTATTGAGGAAACTCAAAGCAGAGAGCTTATGTAAATCGTCAAAAGCCACACAGTTGATAAGTGATAGAAACAGGATTCACTCCAAAGTGAGATTTCTTAAGTCTACTTCTTAAGCTATGTGGCTAATTAGTCTCTCCTTTACTATCTACTTTTTGAAGGTGGTAACTCTGTTTTGTCTCCAATACATCCCCCATATTCCTAATCCCTAGTGAATCTATTTATGTATTCATTCACTCTTTCTTCCTTACCTTCTCATAATTGGTCTGTTTTGTTTAAACAAATAAGCAAACCCTGTGCTGTTTCTAATCCTCTATTTGCATTAAGATTACTCTCTGCTGCCCCCTGGAGATAATTTGATGAAACCAATGCTAAGATTTTTGTAAATTTATCTAGCAAATTCAAAAATAGCTGCACATTAAGATTTTGATCACAAAGGATGCTAACATGCCTAAACATTATACATTTAATTTACATCTTTTGGAAACTGCTGAAACATAACAAATGACTACCTGATGGATAGTACAGATATCATACCTTGAAGAAATGTTGCTGAAAAAAATAAAAATGAATCTTTTGAGTTGCCAGGATGGTTTAATAAAAACAACAGTGCTGCCAGGCATGGTGGCTCATGCCTGTATTCCCAACACTTTGGGAAGTTGATACAGGAGGATCACTTGAGCCCAGGAGTTTGAGACGAGCCTGGGCAACATAGTGACAGCCCATCTCTATAGAATTTAAAAATTGTTTTAAAAGCAGCAGTGTAAAGAAATGGATAAATAGATGGATGGATGGATGGATGGATGGATGGATGGATGGATGGATGGATAAAAGATAGATTCCCTACCTCATTGCATGAAAATTTGTGAAGACTGCCACTTTTGGGTAAACTGGAATGCAAACTCCAAGATGGAGTTTAATGTGCAGGATTGTTATTATATTAAGGAGTAACCTCAGAACATCACTTGGGGATAAGAAGGAAGAGAAACTGATGTGGGCATAGGAAATCACACTGTACGGTAGCCCCACACCAGACTCAGCTAACCCTATGGGGAGCTATAGAGCTGAAACTGCTCCTTAGAGTTGTCCTCTGTTGTCCTGAAACAGACAGATCTTTACACTTCTGCATCTATGAGTCATTTGTTATAGCCACAGGAAGGACCATGACCTTGGGTAAGGCAATCCATGAAGAGGCTGACCCCTGAACTGTGGAAAACACTATCAACACTGAAGCAACAAAGTCCTTTACTGAAGGGGGTTGATGGTACCCCACAGTGTTTGTCTGCCAATTGAATAAATGTTGAAAAATAATCTACTCTAATTCTAGTCTCAAATACAATGATATTCCACTCAGCCAATTGTCTTTCATTCCCAAGAAACCAAATTAATGGAAAATCTTGTCAAAAATATAACCTTGAAGGAGCTCTGCATTAAGATATTTCCTACCTGAGGTAGTCAGGTAGTTTTCATCTGTAAGTGTCAACTGAGAAGTCCAGAATATATGGAAATAAATTTTTGAAAGGAGAAGCCCAGTCATATACCCTGGCTAAAAACTAACATCAAGGGAAAGCACGCTGAAGACAGACAAGTATCATCTGATCTCCAGATTACCCTAATATTAAAGTCAAGAAGAATAGAACATTTTAAAAAGAAATATTCTAGACTGAGCCAAGTGGGTTTACCTTAAATGTCTCAGACAGTATTAATAAGTAAATTAGTTCTATATAACTTTCTAACAAAAGAATATGAAGCATGAAAATTATATCAGTCATAGAAGCTTATATTTGCCTGAAATTTTATTCAAATTTTATTGGGCCTTTCTCAAGGAAATGATAAATGTTCTGTTAATCTATCATGGTTTTATTTTATCAGTGGCTTAAAAATTTTGTCCCCAAATTACATATTTGACCATTCTGTCTAACTTTTATAAGATAATGTTTTCAGTGAATAACTGAAAAGTAATTTTAATTGGCTAAATACTAATTAGTTACATTTGGAGTTTAAGAATGTCACAATTTTTCACCTAATTTTGAGAGTAGCTTTTAAGGTTATGGCTCCTAAGTTGGACTTCCTGGGTTCAAATTTCAGTTCAGCCTCTTAGTTTTGGGTTACTCTCTCTCTCTATATATATATATATATACACACACACATATATATTTTCTGTTCTCAGAGGCTATTTGATTCTTTTTTCAAATCTGCTACCATTTTTGTAATTTTAGTTTTCCACCAAAACTTTTAGTCCTTTGTCTCCTGAAACATAAAAATAATATTTTAAAGTCTCTGATCATTCCAATATTTGAAGTAGCTGTGGGTAAATCTCTATTGGTTCTTTCTGTAATGTTTGGTCTCCTCATGTGCCAGGTATTGTGTTTTCTTTCTCAAATTCCAGAAAAATTGGAAATTATTTGAGGACCTGCAAATTTTTGTCTTCCTCTGGAGAAGATTTTCATTTGCTTCTGCCAGGAGTCTACAAACACTAGCAATCAGGAATCACCTTAATCCAGTTTTAAGGACTAGAATTTTCTGTGCAATCAGATGACTCAAAGGTAGGTTGCAGTCTATGTGCTATGGCTTGAATGTGTCCTCCATAGTTCATGTTGGAAACTAATCCTCAAACTCATATGTTGATTGGAGGTACAGCATTCGGAAGGTAAGCAGGATTAGATAAGGTCATCAGGTTGGGACCCCAGTGATGGGACTGATGGCTTTATAATAAGAGGAAGAGAGAACTGTGTTGACATGCACACTCTTGCTCTCTAACCATGTGATACCCTTAACCATGTTATGATGAGCAAGAAGGCCCTTACCAGATGCCAGCCCCTCAAACTTGGACTCTCCAGCCTCTAGAACTGTAGGTGATAGATTTCTTTTATAAACTACCCATTCTGTGGTATTACATTATAGTAACACAAAATTACTACAGACTAAGACACTATATTAGGGGTGATTTTATTTTGCACTCCATCCTATCCCAAACCACTCTTTCCCATTTCAAGAGGCTACCAAAGGCACTGGTCACCTTTCAACTAGCTCTTCCATATCAATCAGTAAACATCCCTAGGATAAAAGTAGTTCCAATGCCAATTTCATCAATCTGTATTTCTTTCTTTTTCTGAATCTTGGCGAGGTAATTATTCATTACCTTGCTAGGTCACCGATACACCATCCAGTAGACTTTTAAAATGATTATGTCTAGATTTTCTACTTGGCTTAAGAGGGAAGACTAATCTAAATTTCTTAGTCTGCATGTAAAAGTCCCATCCCTTGATTCTTTACTTTTCCTCATCTATCAAGTCTTTTTGGTCTCTCCTTTAAAATGTTTCCTGAATTTGACCATTTCACATCATCTCTACTCTACTGGATTACAAAAGGAAGGATGCAGTTACAGCTTCAAAAGCATGGTTTTTTAAAACCAAATCACTGTATCATTTAACTTGTGGGCAGCAGCAAAAAGGTAAACAGATACCAGAAGCCACAGAACACTTGTGCTTGGTGACTGCTTCCATTTTACCACAACTTTCTGAAATGTGTTTTATTAAAGTCATTTTTATTTTGGTCACTTGAGGCACTGATTATATTGTTGAAACATAAAAGCTCAGATATTCCATACATGAAATTTAAGAATTTTAAAAGTCTGAAGGCCTACATTAAGACTTTTTTCTTAAAATAATTTATGCTCCGTTGACAACTAAGTTATGTTTTTATGACTATTTTCCTACTAGTGATCTTTCTTTCTTACATGTTTTCTTTTTACTTACTAATATACTACCAATAATTTGGAGTAATTTAATGTGATTTCAAAATGTGTGTAGGGGAATTGTCTACAGAATACTGTTATATTATCTTACCTTGGGAAAAGAAGAAGTAGGAAATATGAAACTGTTGAAAACGTTTCAATGTTAAATGTTCTGTATTGAGAAAAAGAAGTCTATAAGATCTTTTTTGATTTAATATTTTTCTTTTACTTGGCTAAACACGATAAAGCAATTAAACCTGTAAGAAGTAGTGCTCTGCTTCCTAGCCAAAGTATCTTTAATTCTGGAAATTTTCGGTAAATTTCCTCCTTTTACTTCATTTTTTTCAAGTACTCCCATAATATTGTTTGGTTTGCTTTTGTTTTGTGTTGTTTTGTTTTTTGAGAAAGAGTTTTGCTCTGTCACCCAGGCTGGAGTGCAGTGGCGTAACCTCGGCTCACTGCAACCTCTGCCTCTCAGGCTCAAGAAATTCTCATGCCTCAGCCTCCCAAGTAGTTGGGATTACGGGTGTGCACCACCATACCTGGCTAATTTTTTGCATTTACAGCAGAGAAAGGGGTTTCACCATGTTAGCCAGGCTGGTCTCCTACTCCTGGCCTCAATCTGATCTGCCCACCTCAGCCTCCCAAAGTGCTGGGATTAAAGGAGTGAGCCACCATGCCCAATCCTTATAATATTGTTATTTAAATTTCTTCTTTTTACCTTCACAGCTCTTAACTTTTAAATTCTTTGTATTTTTTATCTCTTCCTAATATTTATTGAAATATTCTCCAATCTAATTATCCTGCTCACTATTTTGTTCTTCAAGTTAATATTATTCAACTATTAAACACATCCATTGAGAAATTTACTTCAACAATAATATAATTCATATCCAATACGTTCAACTGATACTTATTAGAAGCTTCCTGTTTCATATTTGCCATATATTCCCTTATCTCTGGTGATATCTTCTGTTTTTATTTTAAATTCTTTGTCCGCCAAGTCCATTCATTCTGATTACCTCTAGAATGAATTATCTTTTTCTTATTTTTTCTTCTATTGCTTGTGGGTTCATAATGTGCGCTTGTGAGATTATACTATTATGTTAAAATCAGCTATCTTTAAAAAAAAAATCAGCTATCTTGGTAAATAACAGATACCTAGAGAGAGGAGTGAAAGGTCAGGTTTTGACTTGCACTAGTCGAGGCAGGAGAGAGATATATCACAGCATTCTGGGCTCAACTACTCGTGCGCCCACCACCCATGAGATCCTGCCTATGAGGTAATCACCTAGTACTACTACACCAGGCATTATTCCTTTCTAGAGAGTAGTCACAAAACATCATTTGAATCTGATTGTCCAGCCCCTAGAGGAGGATGGGGAAGGAGGTTGGAGGGAATGTTCAAGGACATCGCTGCACTCAACTCCAGCTAAACCTGATGTTCATACCAGTTGAATCACCAATTCATTGCATTCCTCTCCAAAGGTCCCATATTTTATTACAGGTGGCTGAGACAGCAGCTTTGATTATAACCTCCTTCCACAGGAATAATTCTAGTTTTGTCATGTCCTATTAATATGACTAGAGAAGGTCTGTCCCACTTTTCTCAAAAATCTCCAGAGAAATCATTTGTATTTAGAGCAGAACCTGGAATACATCTTTCCTACAAGTATACAATCTCACAATAAGTGCAGGTGAGAAACTTCTCATTTTTAAATGTTTTTATCTTTAATCTATGTGCAGAAAACAGTTCACGTAGCAGGCCTGTGGCTGCTACCCTTAGAAAGATTTGTTTACAAGATTGGCAGTGGGCTGACATTTGAGAACTTGACTGGTAAACAGTTTCCTGTATGAATAGAAAATGATCTACTCATGATAAGTGGCTCACTGTATCTAAACTATTTGTACAAACAATGTGGTACATCATGATGCTGTTTTCCTTCTGCAAATCTGAACTTTCAGTGACTATAGTCGGTCACACAGGCACTAGATGCCTATATGATCAGCACTCGATAAAAACCCTGGACTTCTAGGCTCAGGTGAGCTTTCCTTGTAGACAACATTTTACACATGTTGTTAAAACTCATAGCTGGCAGAATTAATTGCATCCTGTGCAACTTAGGGGACGATTAGAAGCTTGCGCCTGGCTTCCTCCAAACTTCGAGTGCCTTTTCCCTTTGCCAGGCTTGCTTTGTATTCTTTTGTTGTGGTAAATTATAGGCATAAGTACAACTATATGCTGAGTCCTGTGCATCCTTGTTCACCTCATCTGGGAGCTAGTCTTGGGAACACCTGACACACTCTACCTATGAATAAGTTAAAAATTTGAATATGTGCCAATATACCTGCCTGTGAATGTTGCCTCATCCCCTCAGGGTGTTAGAGAACATTCCATTCACTTCCAATAAGGCAACGAGATATAAACTAGATGTGTACTACAAACTAAACTTGCCCACTAAAATAACCTTGCTTAATACACAACAAGAATTAAAATGTTAATGCATTAATCAGTCAGAACAGCAAAATCCATACTATTTTCCAACAATAAAAAAACCCTCTGAGCTTGTTACTGATATAAAAATGCAACTTGAACATGGTAAATAGTGTTCCAAATTATTCTAATAGCACTTGTATGGCACAGAGCCAAAGCCAAATTATGAATGAAAAAAATTAAGACCACTTAAAGCAATCATTTCTCTCTCTATTGACAAAAACAACCTTGACAGAAGTGAACCTTTACTCCTTCTCCAGAATCCAAATCATTCTATGAACTCACCTCCTACATATGAGTACTGTCTGATGGTTAATCTCCAGATCTCTTTAGAGAAATCTGTCAGTGCAGTAGGCACAACCTTAAAAGAAAGTTCAAACAACGTCTCTGAAAAAGAAAACAATTCTCTAAACTTAGATAGATTCTCTAAAGATACATTAATCAGATATTTTAAAAAACTCAATGCTTTCATGAGCTCCAAAGACTAAGATCGTGGAAAATGCGTCTCTATTGGTTCTTGAATGATGGTAAAATAATAAATCTCGAGAATAATAATTTATACTCTAATTAAGAAATTAAGTCTGGGCGTGGTGGCTCATGCCTGTAATCCCAGCACTTTGGGAGGCTAAGGCAAGATGATTTCTTGAGGCTAGGAGTTCAAAACCAACCTGGGCAACATAGTGAGACTCTGTCTCTCAAAAAAACAAAAACAAAAACAAACTTTGTACAATTAGCCAAGGGTGGTTGAGTGCCTGTCCTCCCAGCTACTTAGGAGGCTGAGGCAGGAAGATCACTTGAGCCCAGGAGGTTGAGACTATAGTGAGCCATGATTGTGCCCACTCCAGGGTGGGCAACAGAGTGAGACCTTGTCTCTAAAACAAAAGAAGAAATTAGGTGACCAAATCAAACTTGTGCCACAAATGTGTGTCAGTGTGTCAGATAATATCTAAAGTAAAATTTTAAAATGAATGTTGCACAGAAAACCTGAGAAAAAATATAATTAAATGTATTTTAAATTTAAATCATTCATTCAGATAGTAGTTATTACAATTTAAGTAATTTATGTGGAAGGTTCTCCCATATCATCCTCCTTCAAATAAAGCCTCTTTCATCTTCCTTTGTACCAGTATTTTCTTCCTAATACAAGAGTTTGAGATCCCAATTTGAAAGTAACCAGGTCTTTCTCATAGTTTATCAGTACTCAGATAAATTCCTGGCATAGCAGGCACTCAATAAATGTTCATTATTGTTGTTAAGACAAGGGGAAAAGTCAGGGTAAGAAAGGTCTAGTGGAAATCAGACAGTGAGACCTAATCCATTCCCTCTCTCTAGTTCTAGAAGTAAGTTTTGCTAGAGTCCCTGCTCTTGCTTCTGTCAGGACATTCAAACCATGTTTAACTTAGGATGCGAGTTCTCTGATGTCCCCAGTGTCCCCTCCCTATCTAGGCCTACAAAGCTTACCTTCTTCATGTCTTAGATGGATTCCATAAGCTTGAAACCTATAGGACCTGGATATAAATTGGGATCACTCTGGACCCAACGGCCATTCGCTATAGAGGCAGACATTGCAGTAAGAACAATTGAGAGGATCCTGTCCTACCTATCTTCCTTCTGTTCTCAGCTGAGCATGACAAAGTATAACTACGACATTTAGGGCAGATGAATTTTAGCAATAAAAGCTGATTGTAGGGATGATGTATAAAGTATGTAACACCTGTCAAAGTCCTATTAAATTTCTAAAACCTTGTTAACTTTGTGGTAAACTATCTCCTTGGTATCAAAACGGAAGGCACTTTTTCTCAGAAGGTTGGCCACAAATACATCCTAAGTCATACTGGGAATAAGCCATGTGATTATCTGGGGTAAGCATTCCAGGGAGAAGTACAAGGACAGAGAGGCAGGTGTGTATATACGACTTGCTTGAAAAACAGCAAGGAAGCCAGTGTGGCTGGAATGTAGATGAAGTCAGACAAGAGTGGAAGAAGAAAACAAAAGATCATGGAGAGCGTTTTAGGTTAGTGCAAGGACTTTTTCTATGAGTGAGACAGGAGGCTCTTGGAGGTTTAGCTTATATTTTAACAGGATCATGGTTGCTGCCATTCAAATGGGGAAAGTACTCTTGACCCCCTCGCAGGGCATGTGACAGGGAGTGGCTCACTTCTTCAGGGCCCCACTGCTCAAACCTCTAGGGGGACATACAGACGGGCAGGTTGTGGCGCTCCGACCCCACGGCAGCATCTAGGGGT